>NC_141693.1:805554579-806154579 GCF_964263255.1 Lissotriton vulgaris | reverse complement strand
CAATGTAAGAACTTGTAATATGCTGAGTGGGAATTTGCCAGTCCCTTCTCAGCACATTGCATTGTGGCGCTCCTGCGCCACCGCCAAGGAATGACCGTTCCTTGGTGCAGCCAGTGGTCTAACACCTATACGACTTTGCAAGTCATAATACGGCAGATGGTGGACCACCTGCGTGAGTCTGGCGGTCTTGCTAATGCCAGACTCATAATCCGGCCCATAGGTCCTGGGGACATGGTTAGAAGAAACCCAGTACTCTTCAGACAAATTTGCATCATATACCTTGCTGAAAAAATGGGACTATCCATGTCCAAAAGTTAGTTTTTTCTTCAGGCTATTTTTAAAACTGCCTAAACATAACAAAGTTATCCAAGCTTAGGCTATTGTTCAACGTAATAAAGCAAAGTAATTTCCATTTTTTTATGTGTTTCTCTTTTACATTTTTATGTGTTTCACTTTTATAACAGGAACTATAGAATGATTGTTTCAGATGGATACGTTTACAATAAATTTAAACAAAAGAGGCAACCTTGCTCAAGCAATTATAAATCCTATGTAGTTATTACAAATCTTTTGACTTTTAAAGGCTGATGTTTAACCACATTATGCTTTCAGTATAGTGAACATTGTTACTACGATACTTAGGAGATATTAATCATCATGAGTTCACAATAATATAATTATTCATGGTTTTCACAATTTGGGATTGAGTAATAAAACGTTTACTTAACTTTTATTTAAAACTTGAACTACTCTTTCTGTAAAAGATTGAAAACATTAAGGAAACATTGTAAAATTTAAGAAGTGTCAGGACAAAGTCCATTTCATCGCCATCACTGAGAAAGAGAAAGTCTGACATTGTGCACCAACTGAAAAAAGGGCAAGTATCATCAATGAAAGAGAAGTAACAACATAGGAAACATATTTTTTTTTTATCTTGTTTATCACAATTGCATCGGTTTTTTTCAAATTAATAATTTACAATTAATTTACGTTATTACAATTGTCACGCTTTTTTAATTTTGGTAAATACATTTTAAAATGAAAAAACATGGTTTCTTTTATTTCCATCCTTCAGTTGACTATAAAATAAAGTCTATTACTGCACTTATTATCGTTTTCATAATAATGTAGTTCTAAAATTGAAATTGTTTTTTTCCAAAAACTCACTATTATTGTATTGACTTTTTTATACTTAATTAAATTAGTCCATGTCCCATAGCCTTTTCACAGTGGTCCTACCGCCATGGAAAGGCTGTAGGAAAGTTAGTTTGGGTGCCCATTAGAGGGTCCACGCCAGCCACAAGGTGCAGGGAACGAAAGGGGAGCACCATAGGTGCCCCCTAGGCCTTCAACTGGAGGCCGTGCACCCAAGGGGGCTCTGCTGGGGCCCCCAAAGAGACTTTCCGACATGGTTTTCTTGTCGGACAAACCAGCATGGAAACCATGTCGGAAACCGTCATTATAATCTTAAGGCCGGAATTGAAACTGACTATGAGACCTGACAGCGTAATCGGCCCCCATGTGCCCTTGCATCCAAATTGCGATGTTAGGACGGCCGACCGGAGGTTGGGCGCTATTCCGCAACGGTCCCCATGACATTGTAAAAAGATGCTGAGTATTAAAACATGACTCATGTAGGGACCCACAATCACCGCTGTAGGGAATAGATGTCCCTTTCTGACAGCCCTTTCATGATTTACATGGGCGGAGATTAATTTGATAATACCATCCATCACCTTGTTGTTTTTGCATCCGGTCCAACAGTAAGTGATGGACAGGTTACAACCCTGCAAGGTAAACAATATATATTGCAGAGACAGCAAAAGTGCTGTTGGCACGGGACACCTAAAAGTGTGGAGGGGTTGACTCATTAAGACATTAGGACGATTTTATACTCCAAAAAGCCATAATCTTTCGGGACCATTTTTCAAATATTTGTGTGTGGGAAAGTTACGCAATTTGCAGCGATCCACAATATTCCTACCGCTCAGTTGTACCATGTGTGAATGTTTAACAGAATGCTGCATTATATTTATGACTTTTAATTTAATGATTTTTATAGTTTTACATTGTACTAAATTGACACTAGGACACAAGAATGCATTCCATAGGTATCAGATTATATTTAAAAAGTCAGTTTGATATCGAGTTTTTGGGGTTAATGAGATTAAAACTTTGGGCCTGATTATGATGGCGGTGGGACCGTCAGCCCGTCTGTGGCAGTCCCACCGCCATGCAGTCCCCTAGATCCGACCGCCGTATTAGAATGCAAGCAGTCGGATGTCGGCTGGCGTGGGAAAGAACACTGTGTCCGACACGATCAAGGATCTTTTCAGTGCGGCGGTAGGATTAGGCTGTCTCTTTCCGCTGGCCCGTTCATGATGGTTAACCCGCCATGAAAAGGAGGCGGACAGTGACTTTGGGGGCCCCTTCCCCATAGCCCTCCGCTGTAGGCCCGGGGGGGCACCTCGGGTTCCCTCCTAAACATCCTTGCACCATGTGGCAAGCACCACATGGTGCCTGCCGCATAATGTAGGGATGTTTGGAATGTGTATATTGTGTGCTGCAGCGCACAGCACATGCCGCAATGCAAAGTATACACATTGCGACAGCCATGAAGGCAGTCACATCATAATCAGGCCCAAAGTTTCCAGATTACAAAGTAAACGACTCTTACTCTTAAAATACAACAGCTTGAAGCTGTACATAGCGCTTCACGCTACACTTATAAAGCGCTTTAGAAAAAAAAATTCTATTGCTCAAAATATTGGTACTCAGTTTATCAGCCTTTGAAAAATGGAATGCTGATTATACTTTGCTGGATTCATCTTTATCACTCTTGAAATGTATTTTAATATATGTGTCATATATATATATATATATATATATATATATCTATACTACTATAATAAAGGAAGAACTTTGAGGCTTTGAGGCGGGTAAACTCGGGAACCACAGCACCAATACACACACCCAATACACCATTGTAATCGTCAGGGTGTGCAGATGGTTATAGGCTATATAAATGTAAAAAAAAAATGTTATTCAAAAAATGTACATTAAAAAAAAAGTAGTCCCTCCGAAGTAGCGCCGGCCGCGACGTGCGTGCTCACGTCAGGAGCGCGGCGACAGGCGGGAGGAACGTGACCAGCGGCGGTGAGGAGCGAGGAGCGGCGGACCGGTAAACTGAGGAGCGCGGGGGAGGAGCGGCGGCTGAGGTAAGGGGACCCACGGACAATGTCTGGGCAGGCGGGGGTCGGGGCAGGCGGGGGACGGGCCGGGCGGGGGCCCGGGCTTCTGGACAATGTCGGGGCGGGCGGGGGTCGGGGAAGCCTGTTTGCTCCCGGACAAGGTCGGGACGGGCTGCTAGTATATATATATATATAATTATGCTAATAATCGAACTAAACAACCTCCTTTTGACCAAATTTAAATACTTTAAACCCAAAGAATATGTGAAAACATTTTCCTTTCACATCTGCATATGTTATATTAAGAAACTAGATACAAACATATTGCTTAAAACAGTATTTGTGCGACTCTCCACGCATGCCATAACAGTTTTCGGTGAGGCACAGACAGAAACAGCTGCGGCGCTACAGGGGAACATAGACAGACGGGCAGCCACCAACACAGGCAGAATCTGTATGTATAATCTCCCCTCTGATCTAGGGGGTACACAAACCAACAGGGGAGCAGAAATATTTGGAACACCAGCAAAGCGAAAGACTGGGAATGACACCCACATCTCCCCCCCCCCCTTCCCGGGGCACAAGTCTGGGCTAAACGCGGGTGGACAGCGTCCACCCACTATTTTCACAGGGTGGACACCGTCCACTCCACCATGCCAAGAAGTTGGGCCCCACCGAAAAGGATGCTGAATTTATCCCGGTGTAATTTGCAAACACCGGGACACATTCAGCAGCGTCTGCACGTTGTTGTCTGGTTTTGATCAGCAACAACTTGCAGGCGGGATGGGGCGTTCTTTTTTCAGACTCCGGCTGGGCCCATAACATATGTCGAATCTGAGGGGGACATCAGGCCTCCTTTTGCTGGAGTCTCCTGGCTGGCACCAGTCAGGAGCCTCACACCTAGAAGCACATGCAGCAGAGGAGAAACAAAGGCTCTCACACCTTGTTAGCACTTCACGCATACTTGAGAGATGCAGCTTTTCACTTTGTTCAGTGTAGTATTGTTATAGTAAGTGAACACAGGGTTAATTTAGAACTATGTCTTTCCTATGTTCCAGAATGTATTCTCTGTGTTGTATTTAGAATGTAGAAGTCAATATGCTGCTTTGTGCTGACAAGGAAGGACGCTTTGTGGAGGTTGGAATAAAACTCACTGCATTTAATCTACAATCTACTGCTTCATCATTTGTGGTTTACTACACCTTTTTGGCGACGATCTAGGGGAGTTCCAACCTCTTTCTACCACCGTTTGGCCACCTACTCCTCTTTGGCAGATTGTGATTTCAGCAGACTGTATTATGAGAATAATAGCAGTGTGGGACAAGAAGGAAACTCAAGAAAAGCTGTTCCGGACTCTGGAAATTTACCCAAGTGAGTCTTTTGTGCTTTTCACCTAAAGCAACAGTACTTTCCTCGCAGCTCTCTCTAAACGGTTACACTCTGCTTACTTTTGAATGCGAGTTAACGTTGCTGCTCAATTGTGCGTTCTGCGCTTCCCTGCTTGTGCGCTGTCTTCCACATTGCAGAGTACAGTAAAGTACTTTTTAAATTTCTTCAATTTTACTTGTATGTCGAATTAAGTGAATTTTTTTTCTTATATTACTCACTTCCTTTTTACTGTACTTTTACATCATGATGGAAGGCAATAGCAACTACAGTTTCTGGCACCACAAATGTTATAGGTGCAGTGAATGTCAGTATTAACCTTAACACACCCAGAGAATTTTTAACAAATCCGGGTGAACCTATTGTTAAATGGCACGAATGGAAGGAATATTTCCTTAACTACATCGCAACTTTGGAAGACAGTGGCTGTATTATGTCTACAGAAAGGAAAACCCGCATTTTGTTGCATTGCCTTAGTCCTGAAGGTCTTAAGAGTGTGTCCTCAAATACAAAAACCGCAAAGAGGAGGTGATGTTGATGTTTTTAAAAGTGCCATTACTGATCTTGATTATTATTGTTCCCCAAGTAGTTTGCGTAGCAGTTTCTAGACGTTCATTTTACAAATGCAAACAAAACGCTAACGAGTCCATTGAAGACTATGTCTCCGTACTTAAAAATGTGGCAATCAAATGTAGGTTTGGAAGTCTACATGATGAAATGATCAGAGACCAAGTAGTTAAGTGCTCAAAAAATAAAAAATATCCAAGATAGACTATGGATAGAAGGAGAAGCAAGTCTTAAAGACCTTAAAATCTTAGTAAAAAAAGCAGAACTTTCGAAAAGATGTGCAAAGGCATCTTCTCCAAAGTCTGAACAAGCATCAGTCAAAAAAATTACTGAAGGAAAAAAAGAAAAGACTCATATCCATAAGAGTTTCAAAAGCCAACCTAGATTGAACATGAAGGGAGATGTGAATTATCAAGGGAATAATTCTGGTTTTGTATGTTATAGGTGTGGTAGCACTTCCCATATTGCTAGGTTTGATAGATGCCCAGCTAACTCATTCAAATGTGGTATTATAAGTCATTTCGCAAACGCGTGTAGGACAAATGTTCCAAAAAATGTCAAGTGGCCTGTGTTGCACAGGATGATTCTGACTTTTCAGAGAATGAAGCAGATGAGTGTTTGGGAGGTTCGTGTGTCAACTTCACAGAACCTAAAAGAAATGTGTGGAAAGCCACTTATTATGTACATGGTTCATTTAACTATCTGTATTCCTCTAATGGAATACCTGTTACATTCTGTTATCCTGTGTTCTGACCCTCCACAGCAGTTACTGTTGGCTTCTCTCTGTGCTAGCATCCCTGCCGTGGGCTCCCTTACTTTGTAGCTTCATATCTTGAATAAAGCCTTTACTGAACTACGGACGACAAGATTGAGTATTTCCTGCTCTAACCCAACACTACAAAATGTGGTGTTGAATTTAAGTGGTGATGGAAGCAACAAACTGTTATGCATGTTTTTTTTTTGGTGGCATAACACTGCAGGTAGAGGCTGACTCAGGATCTCCATTCACTATTATTGCACGTACCATTTGGGAAGAAGAATTCATTAATCTCATTTGTCCTCATTTAGAACCTACCGATGTCAATCCGGAAAGTTTTACAGGAGAAAAGATAGACATGCTAGGATCTAGAACACTTATTTTTTAGTTCAAAGGCAGGAGAGCTTCAGGTAAACTATATGTAGCTACTGGCAGTCCGTCTGTCTTGGGATGGAAGGGTCGACGCTCACTTAACATTATCCTTGATTCAAATGGTCCTGAGCAAGTTTTGGTTACGTGTGAAGCAGAAGAAACAAAAAAATAGGTCTTGAAGGGTTTACCCATAAGATTTGTCTTAAATACAATGCTGTTCCTAAAATTCATAAAGTATGTCATGTACCATTGATAGTCAGACAAGAAGTTAAGGAAGAGTTGAAGAAACAACAGGATGCCAATATTATAGAACCCATTGAACCTTCAGAAAAGGTTTCACCCGTAGTTATAGCTAGACGTGCCAATGGCCGGCTATGTATTGATTTGATGTATTTAAACGATAACATTATTGTGGATCAATTTCCTCTTCCTAGAATCAACAAAATGCTATCATTAACTAAGAATGCTAAATGGTTTTCCAAAAATTGATTGATCCTCTGCATATCACCAGATTTATCTTCATCCTTCTAGTAGAGAACTTACTGCTATTTGTACACCTTTTGGATGTTTTCAGTTTCGCTGCATGCCCTTTGGTCTGGTATCCGCAGCAGCGGTGTTCCAAAGAGTGATGTCAGAACTATTTGGTGATATGCAGGGTGTCGTTTTCTTTCAAGACAACATTCTTGTTATGGGTTCCAGCAAATAAATTCATGATGAGAGACTTAAAAATTATATGCATACTTTACAAAGTTAGGGCGTTACTGCAGAAATATCCAGATGTACGTTTGCTGAAAAATAGGTTACTTATTTGGGTCACGTAATCAGCGATACAGGCATTAGACCTAAGACCAACTTAATCAAAGTTATCATTGACGCACCCGCGCCTAAATCCAAAGATGCTTTAAGATCTTTTTTAGGTCTAGCAGAATTTTATGCTAAATTTGTTAAAAATGTCTCTGAAAAAACGTATAATATGAGATCTTCACTAAAAAACAAAGTAAAATTTAATTGGGATGATTCTTGTCAGCTGTCGTTTTCAGGAGAACAAGAAATCCATAAGTCAAGCACCTAATTTGCAAGATTTCGACCGTTTGGCTAATACCATTGTCACTACTGACGCTAGCAGTAAGGGACTGGGAAGTGTACTTACACAACTTGATGACAAAAACAAATAAGTTGGGATTGCATTTGCTTCCACTCCCTTACTCCTACAGAAGACAGGTATTTGTTGTGTCTGTGTCTCGAGCCCTGTTCATCATACGTCTAGACTCGAGCACAGCTGTTCATTATACTTCTGGGCTCGAGCTCTGCTGGGTTCTTGTGCTCGTGCGTACTGCCATTATGTTATGGTTTGAACTGGGGTGGCGTCGGAGTTGGTGCGGGCGGTCAGTGCTGGTTGGCGGCTGTGTCCGCATCACGTCCATGAATTGGGGTTATGCTCACTATAAAAGCGGTTCTACAAGATTACTGCCTTTGTGTACTCAACATAACAGCATTCAGTTATCGAATGAGAAACCTTGGCATGTGTGTGGGCACTCGAACATTTCAGGAAATTTTTGTGGGGCAGAAAATGTACACTACGTAGTGATCAAAAACCACTTACCAAACTTTTGACTATCAAAGGTTTGATCAATGCCACAGCAAGAATCACAAGACTTTCTAGGAGATTGCAAGATTTCATGTATGATATTCAGTATGTTCCAGCTGCTAAAAATATTACTGCTGATTTTCTTAGCAGAATAGCTTTACCTTTGACTGAAATTGACAACAATCCTTGGAACGAATATTCAGTTGCAAGTGTGTCTACTATTGGGGTACAGGACAATTTTAGTGAAGAATGGTCAGTTGCTGAAAGTGATGATGAAATTCTATGTGAGGTAAAGGAATTTATTACCAATGGATGGGTTGGTATAGATAAAAAATGTGTCAAGGATGAACTTATAGGATTTTGAGAAGTTCGTAATGAACTAAGTGTCTGCAATTCCTTGATTCTTTGTGGAGACAAAGTAATCCCTCATACAAACCTACGTGAAAAGATTATCAACTTATGCCATGAAGGCCATTCAGGCGTCACACGCACCAAACAACTGTATTGGTGGCCAAAAGTAGACACGGAAACTGAAAGATTTGTCAGATCATGCATCAAGTGCGAAACATCTGACAAGTCTCTAAAAACTCTTAATCCACCATTGAGTTAATTAAGTTGTCCCAAGTTACCATGGGAGGTAATTGCATTAGACATCATGGGACCCATTACATGGCAGGATGGTTCTTGCAAATACATCTTGGTTCTTGTTGACATATTTTCAAGGTGGTTGGAATTAAGTATTGTGCAATGTGTAAACACTAAAACAGTCATTTCATGTCTTGATAACATATTTTTAAGCGAAAGGGTTTCCTGCTGTGATCCTTTCAGATAATGGTGTCCAGTTCAAGTCAAGTGAAATGAAAAACTATCTCATGGCGTCTGGAATTCAACAACGATTCACCGCCTTATATCATCCTTGTGGTAATGGTATAGTTGAAAGGGTGAACCGCAGTATCAAAGGTAATATGCAACTGGCCAGTAAGAGTGATATTTCTCGGGGTAATGAGTTAAATAAAATTATTTGGGGCAATAGGAGTACTACCCATAGTCCAGTTAGTGTAAGCCCATTTTCGTTAATCAGAGGTAGAATTCCTCATTCTAAAGTTAATCTTGGCTGGATGAAAAGAAGCTAAATGATTGAATGTGACATTAAAGAAGTAAAAAGATGCATAACAGAGTTTCAAAAGAAAAATAAAGCGTATTATGATAAAAAACATGGCACTAAAGAAACCACGCTTTGTACTGGACAGTGGGTCCGTGTCAAAAGTCTTTACTATGTTCCAGAATGTATTCTGTCTTGTATTTAGAATGTAGAAGTCAGTATGCTGCTTTGTGCTGACAAAAGAAGGACGCTTTGTGGAAGTTGGAATAAACCTCACTGCATTTAATATTACAATCTACTACTTCATCATTTGGAGGTTACTACATTCAGACTCTGTTTAGGTCGTTATGCATGCGCTGTATGAATGTCAGATGTGTTGGTTTTCTCCAGTATTTACACAAAATAAATAGCATTTATATAGTACTTACTACCCCTAAGGAGGAGTTGTAATAATTTAAATATCACTATTTTTTCTTGTAAAGCATTATGGATGGAGGAAGTTTAAGCTGACAAGAGGCAACGTTGTGTTATGTGTAGCTTACAAAAGTGTGAATGTCCTGCCTATATCAGGCAGGTTTCCCTGTATACTCGAATTGAGCTCCAATGTACTTTCAATAAACGCGTGAAACATTTATGCGAGGGCTTAAGATCTGATGTCACTTCTTATGATGCCACTTTCTGCGATGTCACGCGCTGTGATGTCACTTGAATACCGATTAACTAGATTAGTCTCCCCACTTATGATTTTAGGACTTGTGGCTTGGTAACAGAGGCCCATAAGACTCGGGAAAGGCCCCTCAGCCCCCCACTGGGCTACGGTCTACACCTCAACAGCACAGAAATAGCCCAAATTGACCAGCACTAAGGCCAAAAAAGCGGCCCACAGCTGCCGGCCCATTGCCCTCTTTACCAATCCGACCCTGGCATACTCTTGTAAACGTATTACACCACCCGCAATAGAAACGTGGATAACAAGACACCTGAGCGTTTAACGTTGACTTGTGTATTCGTGACACACATAAACGTTAAATAAACTAAAACTAAACCATGAAATAACGAGACACAAGATCCTATACAGCACTACCGTGATGGTATTCCCTGACTGCTGACAGTCTACACATATTAAAGGGCAAGCTCGATGATTTCTTCCGGGGCGACAAGGAAAGGTCTCTTCCGGGGCGGCGGGGTGGGGAGGACTGGTCGCTTCCTGGTTGGCTGTTCCAGGCACGTCAATGACGATCTTATTTTCTCTCCTATCACACGCTTGGTGAGGCGGGATATTGAGTCATGTTTAGGTACTACCGACACTCCCATCCTACGCTGTCAGTTGTCAAACGTTAGCTCGGTGGTGGATTTCTTCTGCCTTCGGATTTTTGATGGTATTTGGAAACGGAAGTAAGGTACAGAAATCGCATTTCTAAAGACAGTTCATCGCCAGACAGGAAGTAAGTCCCCCGATGGGTGGGTTGGTAGAAGGTCGGGAAATCCCCGTACTTTGAGAGTGTTAACATTTTTGCTTTTAATGCAAGGCGAGGTATGGTGGTCCCTAAAACGCTGCTAATTACTACTTTACCTTTCATTGGAAATGAGGACCGTTGCATGTCTTTCATTTAGCCGAATGGAAGAATCCAAACTGTTCTTCTCTGTGTCTTCTAGTTTAGCTTACACTTCGCTAGTGTTTGGACATTGGTCGCTCTTTCCACGCAAAAAAATAAGAACCATGTGTTTGTTGTAATATAGAACCCGTGAAAATGTCAGCATGTATAGGTAGGACGTTTTTTACATACACCGTGTGCGCTTAAATTCCAAATCAGTATTTAAGACTGTAACGGTGTTTGCGTATTCGTATTCATTTCATTGCTTCTCCGGAAACTGCTTTTCACTGCAAAGTTATTTACATGCACCGCGAAAGCTACTGAATGAAATGCTTGCACTTTTCTGTCAAGTGGACCAAGGAAATGCTATTTAAATGCTCAGTGAGGGGAATGAATGTTTGATATAGATTTCTATGCGAAGCCAGGGAAGAAATGCTCTTATCGTGTCGAACATGTTACTAATAATGGGTGTGTTTCCTCGCCGATTTAATATCTGCTCTACTATGTTAATTTTCGGAAGAAGCTCCCCCCCCCCCCCTTGCACCCCTCTCCAAGGTGTTAACTGTGCCTATACAAGTAGATTAGTCATAATATTGAAACTGTAGGTGCTTTAATTCTGTTGTCGTTTTCTTTTTTTAAAAAAAATATTTTATTATTTTCACCTGGTATAAAGTTACAATAACATTCAAATATTATTTCAGATTAAACAAGTTCGTCATATACATACATGATCTGCTCTCATCTTATAAAATATCATTACGGTACATAAATCAAGACTTAATGTCAATTCAATTCTAATTTCCCCCATATTTTCTCATATTTCTGCAACGATTTGACACCTCTAAGTTCTGCCAACATACATTCCATGGTGCTGATTTCATTAACCAAATACCACCATTCCAAGGCGTTAGGTGAGTTAGGGCTGACCCAAGCTCTAGCTAGAGTTAATTTAGCACAGGATAATAGGATAGATAATAATACAGGATGTGGTTGATTTGTGGTGTGTAAACCTAATATTACCATAGGGACTGTTATTGGTGTGCTGGTAACATTTTTTATAGCTAAGATTTTTCCCACTTCTTCCCAGGACTTCCCAAGTTTTGGACATGTGAACAGCATATGTATTAGATCTGCTGCATATTCGTCACATTTTGGACACTTGATTTTTTCTCCCAGATTATTATTTGGGGCCCATTTAGAGATCTTTTCTGGTGTGTAGTATAGCATATATATGGTTCTATATTGCTGTAGACGTAGACTAGAGGATCTTACATAGTGATGAATGTTAGTGTACGAATTGGTTATTTGTTTTCCTGTTATATTGATTCCCAATTTTACATTCCATTTATTAGCTATTATTTCGTTATCATTCGTTCTTAAATCTATCAATATCTTGTATGCCAAACTGATTATTGATTTCTCCTTTTTTGAGTTTAGGATATCCCAGATACCCCCGCTCGATAAGACTTTAATTCTGTTCTTCCGCACTAGAAAATCGTATATTTGCCTATATTTAAACTCATGTGTGTCGAGTAATCCATATATTTGTTTTAAGGTGCGGAAATCCATTATGCCTTGAGAGGTATATAAGTCCCCTAGTGTCTCGATTCCTTTCGATTGCCATCTTCGGGATTCCCCGTCACTAAATATGTTAGGTAGTCCAGGATTGTCCCATAGGGTTAGTTGGGTGTGATATATGTTGCTTTTACAGTAGGTTAGTATATCTTTCCATCTCTTTACTAGATCCTGTGCAGTCTTAAATTTAACCCTTTTGTAGAAGTTCGGGTCTGTAATACGAAGTAAGAACTGTTTGGAATCTCCTTTTAAAAGTAAATGTTGATAGAAAAGCAGATTCTCTGAATCTAATAGGGATCTAATACTCCTTATAAATGAGGCCCAAAAGTAAAGTTTTAAATCAGGAAAGTTGAGACCGCCTGATCCTATTTGATTTTTTAACATCTTTAGCGATCTCCTAGCTCTCTTATAACCCCAGATGAAGTTACAGAAAACGCTGTCTAATTGTTTGAAAAAAAGCCTATTTTGTGCCAGAGGAATTGATCTGAATAGATATAAGTATTTGGGTATGATTTTCATTTTTATTAGATTTATTCTGCCGATTAAGTTTAGTGGAAGTCGGTGCCATTTTTTAAGATTCGAGGTGGTGGTTTTCATTAGTTTATTATAATTGATCTTGTTTATCTCTTTGATATTTGAGGTGATTTGTACTCCTAAATATGTCGCAGTCTTACAAATTTCAGGCATTATTTGGGGGGGAACAAAGTTAGCTATTATTTGAGTTTTGTGAGTGTTTAATTTGTAACCAGATACATTGCCGAATTTGGATGCTTCTAGATTAATTATTTTCAGAGAATCGATAACCTCAGTAGAATATATGGCTATGTCGTCCGCGTATGCGGTTATTTTTAAGCTCTGCCTATTGGTTTTGAAGGGTATTATTTCTGGTTGATTATCCAATGCCTTTAAAAACGGTTCTAATGATAAGGCAAATAATAAAGGAGATAAGGGGATCCCTTGACGTGTGCCTCTACGGATTGTGAAGTGATTTGACGTGAGGCCGCAATAACTAATATATGCGGATGAATTATCATAAAGTGCCTGGATCCCATTTAAAAAGTTTCCGCCGAACCCCCATATATCCCATTGTATGCCATAAATAATCCCACCCCAACCGATCAAATGCTTTTTCAGCATCAAGCATTATCATTGCTAAGGGAGTGGACTCTACTTCTGCTATGTCAAAAGCTGTTATTGCCGTGTTTACGTGAGCTGATGTGTCCCTCCCCATCACAAATCCGTGTTGTTGTGTACTTACTATTTTAGGCAATAGCGGTGCTAGTCTTCTTGCTAAGCATTTTGCGAATATCTTAGCGTCGGCTTTGATTAAGGATATAGGTCTGTATGAGCCCATCTCCTCTTTGGGTTTACCTTTTTTGTGAAAAAATTTTTTTTTCGCCTTATTCCAAGAGCGCGTAGCGGACCCTGTTCTGCTTATATGGTTGATTACTTCTAAGAGGAGGGGTGTTAACTCTTCCATACATGATTTATACAGTTCCAGAGGAATAGTGTCTTCCCCAGCAGCTTTACCTGATGGTAATGATTTTATAGCTTCTCTTAGTTCTTCTCTAGTTATTTCTAAAGCCAAGTTTTCTGCTTCATAGGTTGTTATTGTATTCGTTAAGTTCTCTTTTAAGTAGTTATCAATTGAATCGCCATTGGGAGTGTTTTCCGGAGTATATAAAATTTTGTAATATTTGGCAAACTGTTGTATTATATTGTCTGTCTGATTGTATCTCTTATTGTCAACTCCTATAATTTGTGAAATCGTGGATTCTGCTCTATCCTCTGCTACCTTAAATGCTAAAATGTTGCCAATTTTGTCACCCCCTTCATATTGTGCGAATTTGTGTGCGGGGTGGACGGGTGGAGAAATGGCTGGGGAAAAAGGGGGGAAGAAAAAAATATTTTCAACCTGGTAGAAAGACTTAAGAAGAGATTTAAGTTTGTAAAGTACTTTTTTTCATATGTGAGAGAATGTCAAACTATGCTGTTAATAGGCACTATTGTTTATTCTTATTACTTTAAAGATGCAAAGTATTAGATGTTTAGCATGGAACGTCTCAGGGCTAAACAATAAGCGCAAAAGACACTTAGTCGCTGAAGAATTAAATTTATACAACCCCCAGCTAGTATTTCTGTCAGAAACCCAAATCATAGATTGTGATAAGAAGCTGCTGAACCAATTGGGCTTCGAGATGATAACATATTCAGCAGCTGCCTCACATGTCAGAGGGGTGGCCATATTAAAAGATAAAAGATTTAAGGTAGAGATAATTAAGACGCAATCTGACAAACGGGGGAGGTGGGCAATCACTCGATTATGCCATAACAATATGAAGCTTGTGGTTTGTGTTGTATATGGACCAAACAGAGAAGATCCAAGAATATATGAAGAATTAAATATAGCTTTATTAGACTGGGAAGGAGAAATTATAATAATGGGTGATTTTAATTGTATCAAGAATTGTCAGACGGACACAACACGCCCTGGTAACCTTATCCGAATGCCCAGAACCAGAACATCTATCTTAAATCTGTGTAAGCTACATAATGTTAGAGATGTTTGGAGGTCATTATATTCTAATGCCCCAGGATATACATACTACTCTGCTCCTCACAAGCTATGTTCACGTATAGATATGGCTCTAATATCAGACTCTTTGATGAGCTCTATCACAACAATGGTCATATACTCACGCATCACATCTGACCACAACCCTATTATGGTGGAACTAACTACCTTTCAAAAACACAATCCTCCTAGAGCCTTTAGGTTTCCAAGGAATTTAATATCGAATTCGATTTTCACTTCACAACTGAAACAACATATTATAGAATTTCTGATTTGTAATAGAAATACTGCTTCCTGTCTAACAGTCTGGGACACATGTAAAGCTAGTATTAGAGGGTTCGTACAGACGTAGGTCCTAAAACAAAATCAAGAAAGAGGTAAATATAACTTAACCCTGACATCGGATATTGTTGTAGAAGAGACGAAACTAGTGGAGGCTTTAAGAGGAAATCTTCCAACTTTGGCTATCAATACCAATCTTAGCCGGTTAAAATGTAAGACCAAAGAAACTTTGATAAAGAAAAGAAGTGCACAGATTCATAAATATAAATTCTGTTGTCGTTTTCAATACTACTAATAATTGCTGTTTCAGGTATTTTGCTCAAAATGATATAAATATTGGAACGAGGCACCAGCGGGCACCCGCCCACTATTTTCACAGTGGACGGGGCCCCGTCCTTTCCAGCGCAAGAAGTTGGCCCACAGTGGAAAATGGGAATTTTTCCTTATGTATTCAAATAAAAAAAACTTTATTAGGTTTAGGTTACAAACCTTAAAAGTTACACATCATAGTACATCAAAAGTGACAGTGCATTGTTAAAGCAATAACCATAGCAGCATTCAATAAATGAGTAATTAAAAGAGACCTAAAAAGAGTTCATTACAGATCCATGTACTTCCTAGATTTAACAGTTGCTTTTAAAAATTCCACAATAAAAAATAAACAATCCTTCCTCAATAACTGTAAATACATCAGTGCGGGTCTAACCTGCCCAAAATTAAGTCTTTTTAAAAGAGGAACCAGATAGCGTTTACGAGGGAATTCATACAATAGACATAAAAAGATAAAATGCAGCATATCCTGCGGAGACTTTCCGTCGCAGCCGCAGGGAGCTGCCACTTTGTTATAAGTAAGACATTTAGGTCTGGCAAGCAGGTAATGGAAAAGGTTCATGCGAAACCTAGTAAGTAAAAATGAAAAAAATTCTCAGGTGTAGATAATGAGCCCATAAGATATGGCTCTGCTCTTGAAGTTGTTTTCAGCATAATATATGAACGCACACTAGGTTTCGGTACCTCCTTTAATTTATAAAGTTTTTTTATTGCGCAAACTTGACCCAATAGGGCAGAAGAGCGCTTTACATTTAGGATCATTGCGTTACAAGATACATCAGATATAAGAGCATAGAAAGGTATAGTACACATAAACAATGTTTCAATAATTCGTAGGAGGGAGGGGAGAAAGGAGTAAAAGCGGGGAGACGAGGAGGAACAATGCTCAATGTCCGGCTGGGTAAGTGAAGGTCAAGGGGGAAAACCAGGGCCAGACTCCTTATTAGCTGTCAAGCAGCTCCACTGGTCATCAGCCATGTTGCTCAGGTCTCAGCGTCATTTGAATTTGCGAAGGTTATATAGCGCTATCTAGACCCGGAGATATCAGAGCACATAACCAGCGGAACGTTGCATTAGAAGGTACATCAAAAGGATTATAAAGCGCTGGCTAGACCCGTAGGGTATCAGTGCACTATAGTAGAGGAACATTGCCTTACAAATTACATCAGTTACAATAGCGTAGTAAGGTACAGTAAACAAACAACGTGGTTGAGAGAATTTGTAGGAAAAGTGGGGAGGAAGGATCCGTAACCGGGAGATGAGGAAGAACTGTGTCCAATGTCCGGAGAGACAAATAGAGAGGGAAAGGGGAGAGGTGGAGTGAGAAGGGAGAGGACTGGGGGAAGATGGAAAATAGATAAAGGGAAAGTCAGCCCAGAGACCGAGTGGGTAGGTGACAGCCAGGGAGATAATCCAAGGCCAGTCTCCTCTATAGCTCTCTAGGAAGCTCCAACAGTCATCGGTCAGAAAAATGGAAAGAAAGGAGACAAGGAAAAGGCAGAACAGCAGAAATACGCAGGGGGGGGCAAGACAGGGAGAAGGGGAGAAACCGTGTCCGGCTGGGCCAGTGATGGTCAGGGGATAAACTGAGGCCGATCTCAATTAGCTGAACAGAGCAGCTCCACCGGGCGTTGGACAAAATGCTCGAACTCTGCTGTCCGGGTAGGGGTGAAGTGTACTCAAGGGAATGTCAGAATAGTGCAGGTGGGGGAAGCCATGGTCCGAGGAAATTCCAAACGTCCTCTTGAGGTCAGACACAGTCCTGGCAGGGTTTTGTAAGTAAAAGTAAAAGATTAGCAAGGGGCAAAGAGGTCACCACTGTCGGCCATGTTGGGGTCGGGCATCCTGGGACCCTTTTCCACACTGTGAGTGTGCCGAGAATGACAGAGGTTACCAGGGAAGGAAGGGACAGACTCCCAATAGTTCTTAAAAAGGACACTAGGTCTCACCGTTGCCCTCAACTGAGAGTGGAAGGGGGTTTGACGAGGAGGCATAGGGGCAGAGAAACGCATCTTCCTCTATTGGGTCGCAAGCCACCCCTCGGGATGAAAGCCTCCCAGGAACTGTTGAGCCAAGTGGGTAGTGTGCTCCTAGGGAGCCTGGCTTGTGAAATAGCTCACACTGTGGGCCCACTCTTCGGGTCAGGCGCCTGCAATGTGTCTGTGTCCTTAAGCCGAAGAAGTCGGCGCCCTAGCTTTGCTGGTCAGGATAGCTTTACTGAGGAGTGTGGCACAGCCCCAAGTGCTCCCTCATGCAGCATAATTGTTTGTGACCTCATAGTGGCCTCGGCGGTCTTCACTTGGGGGCTGGTGCACTGGCCGCCTGCACTTCACGGGTCCGTCAACGAGTCAGACCGGGGCCTCTGCCATCTTGATGCACCAGACTGCCGCCGCTGGAAACGCCACCATGCGTCTTTGGGAGTTTGTATGCGGTCAGAGCCCCACCATAAGCTCTTCAGGTAAACAGGTAGGAGCGGGTGTTATATGGTGGGCGCTATCGCCGGAGTGCTCCCAAGTGAAGCGAACATCGGGACGGTCGTGGGAGAATCCTGTGCGCCGGGCGCTCCTCACCTATTGTCGCACTAGACTCTTTCTTGGTATCGCCAGCTTAGCCACGATATCACCGGCGTTTCCAATCTGAGCCGGGGGGTGGGGGTGCAGGGCGAGAAGACCAACCTCCACCTCGCCCCACCGCCGTTCCTGCTTCACCGCTGCCGCCTCCACAGCTATCTGTGCACGCAGGGCTTCTCCTGCTGATGTACAATGGTATTCTGCTCACAGCCCGGTTCTCAGTCCACCGGCAGCAGAAT
The DNA here is from genome assembly GCF_964263255.1 of Lissotriton vulgaris. Taxonomy (NCBI): domain Eukaryota; kingdom Metazoa; phylum Chordata; class Amphibia; order Caudata; family Salamandridae; genus Lissotriton; species Lissotriton vulgaris. The sequence goes on along the minus strand of NC_141693.1, from coordinate 806,136,450 downwards.
TTCACTGTTTTTCAGGATGTCCTTCCCTGATGACGCAGGTATCACAGGGGATGGTTCGGTAGGTGGCAAAAAATGATGAATGTGCTGGATTTGGGGGGTTATTTACTCGGTCCATGGAGCTCTACTCTGTGTGGCCACCTTGGCTCCTGGCTCCTCCTCCGGGGGTCAGTTTCCTACCCTCGGCTGAATGGAGCTGGCCACAGGAGTTGTGCTGCTCTGATCTCGTGAGTGTGTGAGCTTCCCTGGCAATTTTCCTTTCTAATAAAAATGCAGTTTTAATTACCTCCCCGTCTCCCCTTTTGATACAGTCAGGGTTGACGAATAACTCCCCTCGCCCTAAGCTTGCAAGACTATTCTTAATGTAATTCAGCCACGGCACTGCGGCCGCATTGTCCAGAGTCATTCAGTCTTTTAGGATCAAATGAGTCAAGGGGAGATCTGGATTCAGCCACAGTTTTAACCAGCAGGTCAGGGGTCGTAGGGAAAGTATATCACTAACGTACTGGGCCCCCAACTCCTCATGAACAGTTAGATTAGATATACTACGTGGGACACAGTAAGAGTTTCAGGAAATCGTTCTCCGCAATTTGTAAGGAATCTCCCGCCTTGTGTCCCCAAATCTCGCTGCCATCGGATGCTATGGCCAAAGATTTAGACTGGTAAAGCACCGGTGGGCTTCTTTCCCAATTTGGAAGCATAATTAAAAATTGCTGCATTCACCCTCACAATGTCCCCTTTTTTTTCAATAGGAGGGGACTCCAATTAAGCTTATTATCAAAGAGTACCCCCTAAATAAGAGAACATGTTAATAAGGGGAATCTTTGAGTCTCCCACTTTAAATTGGAAATTCTTTTTGGGAGGAAGGCCCACTTGCATAACATAAGATTTAGTGTTGTTTATTGACAAATCCCTGTCTGACATGAATGCAGAAAAAGCAGTTAAAAGTGCTTGTAATCCCTTTTCCGTCCTGGATATAAGAGACAACATCGTCTGCATATAACAGGACGGGTATCCCTCGCCGACCTACTCTGTGGCAGTCCGCCCCAATGCCCTCAAAATGCTATCTAGTTCGTTAATATAAAGGTTAAACAAAAAGGGAGCCAACATACATCCTAGTCAAACACCCTTTTTAATATTAAAATCCCTTGTTACACTCGAGTCCTGGGAAAACCTGACGTTAGCTTTTGTGGACCTGTGTAGGTCCTCTAGGAAGTTTACAACACCATGTTCCACTCCCGTTGCCCTCATGGACTGCCAAAGCTTATTCCTGTTAACACAGTCAAAGGCTGAAGACAGATCCATGAAGGCAAGGTGAATGGTCCCCGGGCGAGCCACAGTGTACTAACTTAGTATCAGAAAGAGGTTAAGACACTGGGCGGTGGTAGATCGTCCCTGGCAGAACCCATACTGGACTTCCGACAGTATCTTATTATCCTCTGCCCAGGATGAAAGTCTCTGCAGAAGGACCCGCCCAACCACTTTTACCACAGTGTCTAGGAGCGAGATGGGTCTATAGCAATGGGGGCTGCTTTTATCACCTTTTTTGAAAACGGAAACTATGGTGAAGGTTGCTCACGACTCAGGGGAGCCGAACTGAGCGCAGCATTAAAAACAGACTCTAAGATCGGGGCCCAAAAGGAGGGGTCAGACTTAAAAAGATCTGGAGGGATCCCATCAGGGCCGGGAGCTTTACCAGCAGTCAGGCCGAAAATAACTTCCAGTATTTCACCCCGCTGAAATCTTATTACCGCTGCCTCAGAGACGGATTTTGTCTTGTCATTTAGCTCAGAGAGACAGTCAAACATTAGCTCATAATGGGATTCCATTCCTCTCTAGTTATATAACATTCAAGGCCGCCCCCCTCCTGATCAACAAGTGGTTTATTTATCACACTCAAAAACTTTGAGCTGTTTCTAAGAGTACTTGGATCTAGCAACTCCCCCAAGCTTAATCTTTCTTTCGTTTAACTAGGACCAATTTATATTCCCTGCGACACGCGGCAACATTAGCTTGGATTCTGGGTTTAATTGACAAGGCTTCCCTCGGCCTCCTTGCTGCTTTAGAGCAGTGGCAATCAAACCATCTAGGACCCGTACATGTTTGACTCTTAACTGGAACAGACAGCAGCCCCGTCGCCTTATCAGTAATAGCCTTAAAGGCTCCTATGACCTCTTTTGGCGAATGCCCATCCATTGTGCAAAGGGCTAATTCGCCTACACAGGCCGTTTTAATATTATTAAAAAGTATTTCTGGGATTACTTGCGACCATCTTAATCTGTGCATTCCATCAGTTGGTCGTAGTGATCCTAGTTTAGGGGCTTCCCCTTTTTTTTTCCACAATAGGACCTGTCAGGTGAAAAGATATAGGGTTGTGGTCACTAAATTCAGTCTCAGAAATTGAGGAGGACCCTATAAAGGATTGCAATGAGGATGATATTAAAACAAAATCAATAAAAGACCCATTCCTATGTCCTTTGAACGTAGGCACCATAAAAATAGTGCAGGGGTCCGTTACAGCCATGGTGGGTATCAGATCTATATCATTAACCAGGGCATTTAATCGCTCCACTTCAGCTTTGTGCTAAAAGTAAAAGCCATACATTCGAGGGCAGCCCAGCTCACGGATACAGGACTTTAGTGGGTTGCCGCAGGGATGTATATTAAAGTCACCGGCAACCATGAGGCTATGTAGGCTATGGCTCAAGTGGTGATTTATAAGTTCGCTCAGGGCAATTCTATTACTAGCCTTGGTCGGGGAAGAAATGGAGTTATAAAAATTACCAAGTCCCCAGCTAAGAGCCCCCTTGCGTGCCACTAGTGCTAAGATACCTGGGTGTGAGGTGCATGCAACCGCCACCGAGATGTAAATCACCAAACCCCCCCCCCCCCCCCCCCTCCCCCCTCTGGCCTCCTCCTCAACGAGGGTTTGGCTGGAACAAAAAAAGCCATATAGCCTTCCAGGAAGAGGTCACATTCTACCGACCAAGTTTCCTGTAGGTAAATTATCAGAAATTGCTTAACAAAGGCTATCCACCTGGGGTCCCGTAGCTTAGCTGCCGGGCCTGCTATGTTCCATGAGACAAAATTATTCGAGCTCCACCTTGGACACGCAGCCCTGACAACCCTTCTTGGGGTCGTGAGGCCTGCCCTCTCCTTATACTTACTGGATCCCGCAGTCAGTCACAATCCTCAATACCAGTCAGGGTTTCAAATCTGTTGTTTAATGGCACACTATACTCAATATCCCGCTGCCTATCCATAGATAACTGTGGTTTCAACAAGGGGGCAGGATAGTAGGTGGGTACAGATCTTAGCTGAAAATCCCCCTGATAGTGTTCCCCGTAGGCAGCTCTAGCCAAAACCCTGTCACTTTGAGGCCTATAAAAAAAAACGGGGGTAGTAATCTAATTACAGAACCCTTTATTGAAGGGAGACCAAAACCACTTGAGAAAATACGGCCTACGATATAGGGATTGTCAAAGTTGATAATAATACAGTCCCCAGTTCCAAGTTTAATGGAGCTCCCAATCCAGTTGACCCTACGAGCCATAATTATGTTATTGGATAGATTGGCTCCAGCTATGGTATTCTGAGAGAACCAATGTGTTATTTTGTTTAATAGCTGCCCATAATTTTCACTCTTTCCCGAGGGAAGGACAGGGACGTGCCCCAATATTACTACATATGGGCCAGATTCTGGTGGGAGAGCAATAGTTGGTAGACTTGATGATAAAGGAGACCCAACCTCTGGCCTCTTATCTTTCTGCGGCAGAGGTGGTCCAATTCTAGTATTAGTAAGCTGTCTTAGATCTGTATTGTCAATATTGGCCACCTGCGGTTACTTGAGCCTCTTATGTCCGATATCCCACCATTAGTTGTTAACAACATAATTTCGGCTTCCTCATCTCTGTCCCGCCCCCTCTACCTTCTAAACTGGGCTCTTGAATTTTGGGCACATGTGGGTTTGCTGTAACAATGTCCCGAGAAGATTTAGCCACCAGCAAGTCTAGATTAGATAACCTTGCTTCAACCCAAGCCCCCCCCCCCCCCGCCCCCCCCTATTTTTTGTAGGATAGGATCGTCAACATGGTTTCCATTCTTCCCCAATAATCTCCATCTAGAGATCCTACAGATAAAGCCCCTAGGTTGGTATGATTAGTTAGTTGGGTTTCTCTCTATGGCATCAACTGTGGCATGTATTTCTACCACGGGCACCCCCTGGCTACCGGATGCTGGTTGTACAGGTTGCCTAGATCTTCGAGTTTTCCTAGATACAACATTGACTTTCTTGGAACAGGTAGATTTTACTTTGGATTTCTGTACCCTTGAACGTAATTTATGTTTCAGTGGGCTAAGTTCCTGCTATTGGGTCAGTGAGGACACGGTTTCATTTAATTGGGAAGTATCAGCCTCCGGCGGTAAACTCTGCTGTTCTAGGGGAGGCGCAACAGGGTTGGGGACAGTCAAGACATCTGGGAAGGCAGGGGTGAGGGAAAGCCTGCTTTGAGAGATAAATGGCTCCAGAGATAACCTGCGCTCTGTTAATATAATTTCTTTGTTAAGGACAGATTCAGCCCTAGTTAAAAAAGCGTCTGGGGTTCCCACCACACCTGTCCCTGCAGTTGTTACTTTCTGTCTACTCATTTTAATCAATAAAAATGGGAAGAATAAAATACGCACAGACTATACCACACTATAAGAACATAAGTACACTCAAGTACTAATACAACAACGGCTGCCAAGAAATAGAATAGGGTAAATAAAAGACATCAGAACATGGGTCCGACAACAAAAATATAGTCCTAAAAGATTTATGCAAAAGCCAATTTACTATTCAACAATGCATTTTTGCCCTTAACCCCTTCCATGCTGGTGACGAACCCCAGCCGTCATGCACTACAGTGCTCGTGTGCTGATGACGGCTGGGGTTCGTCATGGCCCGCCCGTGTTCTGCCGGCGGCCGCACACGGGGAAAATCGCGGCCGCACGGAAGGGGTTAAAACGTGTATTAAACTCAGATGTGTAATGTATTTTAAGAAACAATAATTACAAACGATTAAAATTAATAATACCTTTAAACTTGCTGAAAGCCAGGCAGACACATGCAACAAGATGCAGGTAAAATGCAAAATATTAAAATGCCTGTTCGTTCCGAAATAGATTATAAGCTAAGCCCCAAATGAGGCGCCAGCTGTAAATCAAACCCAAACTACAGTAGGTGTCCACATTTATCTGTAACTGTCTATACGTACAGATCAACGTCTTAGATATTTAGACTATCACAATGCCTTACTTATGGGTCCATAGGATACAGCGAGGATTGATGACTAGGAGGGGTGGCCCAGCCCGGCCTCAAGCTGCCTCTGACTGGCTCAGACAGGCTCGCCCTTGGCCCGGGCTTTGCCCGGCGGCGCCCGTGCTATAGCGGGACTCCAGAAATAAACTCTAAATTGCCATGGCCATTTCTCTAAAACCTCAGAAACACACAACATTCAACAGTGGGGCCCATTAAACTGCATACTTACTCTGTTAATCTAATTCAGCTTCAAAGATCTGGCCAACAACCTAGGTGTTCCACTATAACAGTTGGCGGAGTGTCTAAACCTATTAAACTATTTTATCTGCACCTGCAATGTAAAGCATTTTACCATGGTTTCATTTTAAACACTATTTTATTCAGACACACCACCATAATGGCAATGGATCTGCTAGAACGAAAATTAGGTGTAGGAAGAATCAAAGACCAGCTTTTACTTCTTCATTTATCTAATTTTTATTCAAAACAACTTTTAGTATGTCCGACATTTAGCATTTATTTATTTCTTTATTCAAGAAGAATTCTTTAACTTTATTTTCAAAATGATCATTTATTTTAAAGCTCAGAAAATAGACATTTATTTAGTAGTTTAGCATAAGTTTAGCAAAGAGCAGATAGTTCCAAGTTTATTCTCTCCTAACATCCCTAGCTAACACCTTCATCTTATCCCAACCGACCTGCAAAGGAAAAAACAAACATACAGAAGTTAAAGTTCTTACGTTCCAAGCAATCGATATTCAGTCCGGCAGCATCTCCAGAGGAAATCGAAAGAGCGACCCCTTCTAGCCAAAATCAGGGGGTTTTATACACTAAATCCCTAACTTAATCTATCTAAAAAGTAACTAACATCTTCAATTCGAACTCTGATTGGACAAATTTGGGGTAGATGTGCACTTCCTCACCATTACAGCATTTGTTTTTCAAATGATTCAGCAAAAATATAAAAGTTCTTTGTTTAAGACAGTTCGTAGCCTAGGCGCATCCTGCTTTAGCAACATCACTCAACTTTCCCAGGGTTTGGTCATCAGATCGTTCATGCTTGGCACCCGTCCTAGGTTCCTGGTAAGGTGGCTTTGAACTATCCATCAAGCATAGTTAGCTCACTCGCGCTGGCAGAAATCTTTGACGCGCCTGCGCAGACCAGTAGCCACTCGCAGTGGCTCAGTGCGGCCATTTTCTCACTAGGCCTCACAGGCCACATTTGGAACTATCATAGAAACAAACAAAAATTCATGTTAATTATAGTAATGAAACCCATTCTGTTTACCTCCCACCATTCTAATATTTCCCATTAGTTGTTACCTAGCAAATAAGCCACACAAATGCGTTTTTATACTTACATAATCGACCTTTTAGCACAAGACGTTTACAATAAGCACATTTAAATTGCGTTTTGTTTAAAATTAAGCTGCGCATTAATTCACATCACAATGACAACATATATTAATTAATTATTTCACTCCATGCAAGCAAGATTAATACTTCCCATATGTTTGTGGATGCATATTACTCTAAAGTTGATTATTCAAACACATCACACTATTAGTAAATGTTATGTCATGGAACATTAATTTCACGAGGGGTACACAAAATTTTGTTTTCCACCTCGCTCCATCACCCGCGCGCGTCCCTGGGCTTGTTGCTTCTTATCAGCGCTTCTATGACGCTGTGGCGGCGTGTGCGCCGCGAGGATTGCCGGGATGTGTGTTCTTCTGACTCGTGGCGGTGGCGGCCCCGTCAGAACCCCCGGTAAACAGCAATGTGATTCAGCAAGATAGGGCTTAGCAAAACTATGGCCCCTTGCGCTTTTCCAGCAGAGCTCCTTATGTAATTTTCCCACACCGGGACGCTTTCAGCAGGGCCTGCACGTAAGCTTTCCATTCTGAGCAACAACGTGAAGACGGTGAGGTTGCTTTGTTATAGCCTCTCAAGCTGGGCCAAAGACAAATGCCTGATTTAAATTGCCATCAGCCTTCGTTTTGTTCGAGTGGCATCCTGGCTGGGAGCTACTGCAAGATTATCACCCAGATGTGAGAGCAATACATAAATAAATAAAATCGAGGGAAAACAGGCACACAGTTTATCATCACCTCACAAGTACTTAAGGTTTTGACTATGTTTAAACCTATGTAAAAGAGATTTGAATGCATTGGGATGTCAGGTGTATCTGTCTGTACGAGTATTTACAAGAATAACAATTTGAGTGCTACAATTGTTTTGATTGTAATTCTTTTATAGCGCTGGTCCGTCCAATATAGCGTGTCAGAGCGCTTTACATCACATGCACACAAATATACATTGACAAAAATGATACAAGTGTGTAAATCAATGTAGAGGATCTGCTGCATAAGACAGTGATGGCAGTGTCACTAGATTTATGCGTCGGGCGGACCAAATTATGCGGGAGGTAGACTAAATTATTCAGCAAGAAAAGCAGATTAATCCTCTTATTGCAGCACATTTAGGGCTACAATTACCTCATTATTTGGTAATTTGTACGCATTTTAACACTATCTGGGCAATGGCTTCACCTCATTAGTTCCTCTTTGACTCTCAAATACAGACATAAGCAACAAAGTTAACCAATGAACCCTTGCAAAAGGCCTTCCACTGAGTGACAGCACATCACTACAAATTTAGTAATTTTTTATCTGCTTGAGCTAGAAATAATTTGTTGTTGAAATCTGCACATTATACGGCATATGATGGATTATGTGGCAAATTTGAGAAATGTATAATTATGCAGAAAATGCAGCAGCTGCAAAATCGCATAATTCCAGTGGCCGTGAATGAGGGTTACAATGTTTAAGAGTCACCCATAGTGCTACATAACTCACTGTGCTAGGTTATAAGAATTGTAGTTTAGGAATTGCAAGTAATAAAAGGATCTCTTTTGTTACAAGCAGTAGCCAATTTACCTATCTACATAAAATAAGAACCTGTCTTTTGCATGCTGCATTATGTGCTTTGCAGAAGATACCTTAACCTTTCTATGCTACTTGGAGAAAAAACTGTGTTTAGAAAAAAACACAGCTATCTCTAGCATATACATTTATCAGCCTAGTTATCCTAATAATGTTATTACCTGATATTTAGTGGGCACACTAAGATCTCTACAGCAGGTGCCTTGAACCCATAATTATTTTTAAAAAAAATCAGCCTCTGCAACCAATAAAGCAGTAACACATTCATTGTCACGTTTCTCCTTGTTGCCAATTTCTTTGTGACAGACTTTTTTTTTAGAAAACTAAATCTATAACTTGACTTAAAGACTGCTTTCCACAATTCTCCTCATGACCCCACCCCATTTCAGAAAAATGTTTCCGACTCCAAAGGTTGGACCCAAGCTTACCATTACAATTGCCCTCATCCCCACCCCCCCACCCCTTTCCCGGCCAGCCTTACTTTTAAATCCTAGCTTCTTTAGAAATGGGCAACTTAATAAATTAATATTGTACAGCCCGTAAATGAGGTGAGCATGAAACTGGCAAGTAATTCATGCAACAAAATATGCACTCTCCCTTCACAATTCAATAAAGTGTATTTTGTTAAAATGCAGAAACGTTTCACCATATTATTTCAAATTATACCACTGCATTGACGGGCATTTACTAAAATTGATAGCTTGAATGTAGTCTAAACTTGGAAACAGTCATGCCGACCACTATCCTGACAACAATGCTGTTAATGTTTTACGAGGCAAGTCAATTGTCATGAGCACCCTATATGTGGCCTAGATTTATATTGTCTTTGAAGCAACATTATAGTCTATTAGATCAAACACAAAAGAAAGAGTTGGCTAGGATCATAATATGTTTAAATGTGTAAGCTTTGATTGATCCCAGGTGTTCTTCTATCACAGTATTCAATTCAGCCACTTGAATGATATCTCTTTATTCCTTCAGTTTTACACCAAAGGTTTTTGCTTTAATTCTTGGCACATGAGGTTGGAGAGTGGGTGGCAGAGAGAAGCAACTTGCAAGGCTATTGCCATTTACATTTACATTGGCACATACACCCTATATATGGCATATATTCTTATTATACTTGGAACAACATTATGGTCCATTACATAACTAAAACAATATATCTATTTGCCACTTATGGCTAAGTCCCAGTTCAGTTTCCACTTACTGGGTATGCTTGTGAAAGTTTCATAGATCGATGTATGTGTTTCACTTGTCAACTTTAACTGATTGTTTCAGGTCTGGTCAGTAACACAGACTGATGAAAACTTCTTTACCAACTTGTAGAAATTTGCTTGCTTGATTTTGCATCTTTTCCCTAAATCAGGAGTGGTGCATATGAACTTCATGTCCCTTGGCTTCATAATCCACTTTACAATCTCTGCAAGCATGCTGGATGGTTCACAAACCCAATCTCTTCATTCATGCCGGATGGTTCACAAAAATGGTAGGGATGGGCTTCACTTCTTGTCCCATTCCTTGGCAACTAATCTGTCAACAAGTTTCAGTACTGTTTTCTGCAGTTACTAAGGTCTCCTTCCAGTCAATGTGCCATAACTCATAACCTATTTGTTCCTAATTCAACACTGTGGTTCCAGTTACATCAGTTTTGCACAATGCTTAAAGTTTGAGGTGGTGTTGCTATGATTCAAACATAGCTGCATGTGACACATGTCGCTGCAGTAGTAAACTTATAACTCAAACAATTTAAGGATCAGTTAATCACTGTTCAATATTTTACTTTGAATATTTAAACCTTTTTAAGGATTTAAAAATCCCCTGAATAATGTATCTTTTTTTACCTGATGTTGGATGTAGAAATATTCTTCCTGTATTCCCTTACTACTTTTCTTTAGGACATGTAAGGTATTGGCTTAAAGCTTAAGGGGTCGCGCGCATGGAGCTGGCACAGGAAACTTGTGTATGCTTGGCAAGTACTGGCTGTCCATGTACCTAAGGACCCTGGCTACACTAATAGCTGTCGAGGCACCCTCCTAGCAGGCCCTTCAAACAAATGCACAAGAGTAGTTTTGAGTGTATTGACTTGTATAGAATAATTTCTCTTAATTATAAACTCCTTTTCAGAATGTTTCAAGGTCTGTATTGATAATTGTACCAATGGGATCACAGCACAACTTCACCCGTTTTTTCAGGGCAATAAAGAAACTTAGTTACTTCAAGTGACCATGAAATGGGCTTCAAGCACCATGACCTGAATAATGTTACCCATATAACACTATCTTGGTATCACACTTCTTTCTAATGTTCATAGATCCCATGGTTCATCCTTTGCCATATGTTCACAGATGGCTGACTGCTCATCGCCATGTGGATGAAAGTCCATTTAGGAAGGTAGATCCTACTGCCCATAACAACAACCAGTACCAGATGCACAGGATTTTTTTAAAGTGATTTTGTTACCCATATGTTTGGGATTCAGTTATGTAAAAGGTCTCACTATATACTCATTTCATGCTGGTAAACATCCCGTGGCAATATATCATGATCCAGAATGTCAAAATGAATATGTGCAGAATATCCAGTTATAACTTTATTTTTCTTATGGAATATCACTTGACCTGCTCAGAATACTAAATGAAGTGTGAAACTTGCATTTTTTTGATAAAGATCAAAGTGCTCAAATTGTCTGTGTATATAATGGTGGTATGTTTGGTAGGTTAGTACAATTTATAGTTTTGATATTCACAGTTGCATTTTTAAGCAATGCATGAACTGTGTTTTTTTCTTGGTGCCTAGCTTGTAGAACGTAGTGCTTTTCTGCTGTAGTAGGTCAAACACCAAAAGTAATCCATATTTGGGCGGTTAATTTCTGCAAACAGGGAACTCAAGCCACAGGATTATGTTCTGATCACATTTTATTTGTTAAATCTTGTAGTGTTCTCAAATGTACTTATGATAGACTTTCTAAATATGCTTGAGGCCTTAAGATTTGATGGCTCTTCTTGGTATGTCACTTTCTGTGAAGTTGTGATGCCACTTTTTGTGATGCCACACTCAAGTGTCACGTGCCGTATTGCCACTTTCATACCGCCTAAGCAGGAGTCGTGTTGTAATCGCGACTTCTGCCGAAAATGTAAAGAAACGAAGCGCCGACTCCCGTGCTTAATGGAATTTATGCCTCTGAGTGGGCCAGGTCCCAGGGGCAAATAAAAATAAAGATCAGGGGCCCCCGCAGCCTTGGGGACCACCACCTCCCCGGGGCTAAACACAAAGGAAGTGCAGGGGCCCATGTGGCTGCCCCGGGGACTGCCACCTCCCTGTGGCTAATTCACTTAAAGGCGGGGAGACACGCGCCCCCGCAGCCCGGAGGGTCGGGCCTCCCCAGGGCTAATTGACTGAAATGCAGGGGGCCACACCTGGCCCCCGCAGCCCCGGGGACCACCACCTTCCCAGGGCTATATTTAAAACTAATATGTGGGGTGGCTCCAGCTCCCCCCTCTCGCAGCCCAGGGGTCCCCCACCGGGCTTATTTTTTGTTGGAGGTTGACCGCATCCCCCCCCCACCCTCGTGGAGCCGTAGTTGGCACTGGGGACCGCCAGCCCTAGCAATGTCCTGAGGTGCTAACCCCTGGACATTGTAGTTTGCTATGGCTTGGAAGCCATAGCAAACTCTGGGCCGCTTCATGGAAACAAGAGCATTGAAAAAGCTTCAACGAAGCGGAGCAGAATTGCTTTTGGTTGGAGGGAGCTGCATGCCAGCAGATCCCCCTGTTTAAAAGCAATGCCGGCTCCCGCAGGAGGGAGTGAGCCAGCTGGGGCCTTCAAGGCCACCCCCCCTTACCCAACCTGACACGCTTCTGTTTGGGGAATGAATTCCACTTTACTCCTGAGGGCTTCAGGACTAAAGTGGACTACTTCCCCCAACCAGTAGTGCGTCAGGAGGCGTGTTTGCAGAGTGGTGGAGAAAGGGGGCGTGGCCTCCGACAACTTTTCAGCAATTTTGCTGTGTGGGACTTACTGGAGGTAACAGGAGAGGAAGTTGGCCACCAAGGACGTCCTCGATGGCCAACTACTGCTCCTATTTCCTCTAGTAAATCCCACACAGCTGATTGCTAAGAGTTCTTTGGAGGCCACGCCCCTTTCTCCACCACTCTGCAAACGCAATTACTAGTTAAGAAAAAAACAGACATTCACTACAAAAACAAAAGGTTACAGGGTGGTGATAGTTGGGGTCAGATTTCACTCGTGCAAAACAAGAGAAATTCAGCCGTTATAGGTAGATGATCTAACTGTAATTATGCCCAGCAGTGCACTGCTTATGACCTCACACAATACATCACTCATGACATGGTCAGTGGCATCACTGATGACATCATCCACTGAACCACTCACACACCTACTCACACCCCATACAACCTCTTGTGTGCCCACTCACACACCCGTACAACCACTGACATACCCATTCACAGACCTATACCAGTACTCACAAACCCAGTTTTCCATTGAGCTACTCACACACACACTCATATACCCACCAGACAGCCAGTTACCCATACAGCCAGCCACATAATCATACACTCACACATATAGCTACTTACACTTATTTACCTACAAAGTCATACACTCACTCTTTCACCCAATCAGCCTTTTAACACAGCTACTCACTCACCCACAGAAGCCCTCATATACTCACTCACACAACTACTTAGATACCATTCACATATCCATACAAGTACTCACACATTCCTGTATTCACCCATACAGCCATTCACACACACTCACTGTCCAATATTCACTCACATACAGGCACTTAACAAAACACCTACTCAAACAGCCACTCACTCACCCATACAGACACTTACACACCCAGTCACTCACACAACCATTGAGACATCCACCCACTCACACAACCATTGAGACATCCACCCACTCACAAAACCATACAGTCACTATACACCCACTTATCCACTGATAGAGCCACTTACACCGTCACTTATCTACCCATACATCCACTGACACACCCACTCACTCACCAATCAGCCACTCCCACAGCATCTCACTCACCCACACAGCTGCTTACACAACCACGTATACTCCCATACAGTCACTCACACACTGATACGCACAACAATACATAGGCACACTGCCCCTCACATGATATATATTAAAAGTAGTAATACTCATTAGTAGTACACCTAGTATACTACTTAAAGTTTTGTAGTAACTTAGTATATATGTTTAGCAATCATAAACTCTTACAAAATAGTTACACCCATTAGATGGTGTCCTCCGTGATGGCATCAGTGATGTCTCTGACCATGTAATGAGTGATGTAATATGTGAGGTCATAAGCTGTGCTTTGCGGAGGCGTAAGTTATAGTTAGCTCTGCAAAGTTATGTACGAGTGAAATCTGACCCGAACTATAACGTCCCTGTCGCCTTTGTGTTTGTTCAGTGAATATATACACACGTGTGTGTGTGTGTGTGTGTGTGTGTGTGTGTGTGTGTGTGTGTATATATATATATATATATATATATATATATATATGTATATATGTATATGTGTGTCTATTCACTGAAAAAACAAAGGTTACAGAGACATTATACCTAGGCTCAGGTATCGCTCATACAAAACCAGAGAAATTCAGCCATTCTAGTTTATAAGCTAACAACTTGCGCTCCTGCAATGCACTGCTTATGACCTTACATATTATATCTCTCATGACATGGTCAGTAACATCACTCATGACATCTCAAATTACATCACTCTTGATATCATCCACAGAATTTCTGATGCACCCACTCACACCCTATATAACCTTTCATACACCCACTCCAACTTCCACTCTATCATTCTTAAACCCATTCACACACCCATTGCAGTACCTACACAGCCACTCCCTGATTCTTAGAACTACCAACACACATACATATCCACACACTCACCCAAACAGCCTCTCAAACACTGACTCCCAAAAGTACTGGAGATACCAGTGGATTAACCAATCATCCACCTCTCCGTCGGCCGACAATACCGACCGGGTCAAGATCCTGACTGGAAGAGCAGTGACCCAAAGTAGATCAAAAAGAACACGTGTAGGCAATCTTGCCAACACGACACCAAAACCAAGAGAGAACAAAAGCGGCCGAATCCTGGAGCAAGCTCCCTTACTGCACCCACAGAAGATCAGCACCCGACACCAGAGCGCTGTACAGGAGGAATTACCGACGCCGAGCTCGGGAAAGGCTTTCTTTTTATGCTTCCTGGATCGTAGTCTCGCGAGATTCGCGAAGGATCATGGGAGTTGTACTTTCGACTCGCGTCTTGCTGGGAATTGTAGTTCCAGCCCCAAGCGCGATCGTGACAATATCACATAATAATCATAAAAGCACAATAAAAAAACTCATAAAAGGATCATAGCATGCATGTTATCAATCACTCTTAAGAGGAGATCGTTTCAGTAAATTGTATCGTAGTTTACAGTAAAATTGATTTCCTACATTATAAAAACATTCTTTAAAAACAATAAAACAGATGTAATTATAAATTCATCATCCAGTGATTTGTAAAACCAGGAAAGCGGGACGACATTGCCTTAGACCAATTTTTCTTAAGAGGCAGAATCCATCTCTTTCTTTCCAGGTAAAATTTACAAAAAAATAATATGTGGATGGTCGACTGGTTCGATGAGCCATCACATGGGAATTTGCACAGATCCCTGGACCAATCATTCTGTTCTGGGAATGAAATTGATCTATAGATGGTTCCCAAACGAAAACGTGTTAACAGGAAGCTACTATAATCTCCTATGGAGATCCTTGTAGGGCTGGGTTTTAAAGGTCGTTAGGGTGGAGTAATGAGCATGAACTGTAGACTTTTTTTTAATTCTACCCCTCGTCTAAGATCTTACACAAAAGACAAACATCTATCTTTAAAATCCTTTGCTGATATGGAGCCTATTGTAGTTGGGTCAACAAAATTCTCAGGATAACCTATACTGAACATAAACTTTCTAATATGTTCCAGCCATTTTATATTCTTGACCCCCTCTAGCTTGAGACAGTCCGTTAGAATGTGTCGGTTTAACATTGTCTGGTCTGTGGTCCAGATCCTATATCACAACAATGCTGGTTGAATTTTTATAATATCCGTGAGATGAGGAATGCCTAGTTCTGTATGGCAAATAAGAGGAGTTGCTAACTGGGAGGGTCAATAAATATCTCCAGAACCGGTTCTCTATGATCTGCAGGGATGTCGCATCCTCTTAGCCCCATATACCTGCGCCATAAATAGCAGTTGCGACACACTAGCATTTTATATTCGTAGTTATTCTATTGGGGCACTTATGCCAGTTTTCCTACTAACATTTATTAAAGCGGCTACGGCTTTAAAAAATAATAGCTTCCTCACTTTAACCGCCTAAGACCACGTCCCCCTTCTATCAAATAGAATTCCTAGACAGGAGAATGTGTCTGAACTTTTAATTTAATTAAAGTTTAAAACAAAAGGCTGGGGTTTACTACTACCGGTGTAAAAGGTGGGAAGCAACCAATAAACAAAGATCCTTAAGTATTGCCCGGCGGTGTCGCCTCCTTAACCCACAAAATATTAATCAATGAAGAGGCAGGCGCTGGAGACTGGAAGGCAGGAAACAAGGGTTTATTCTCTCCGGAGGAGAACACATCAGTTCGGACAGCAAGTATCGTCACGAGGTGCTCTAACTGCATCTCTGAGGCCTGGCCTCTTATACACAGGTTTATGGTCGGCAAACATTCTTTATTGTAATAAAGTCACTTTGAAGCATGAAAAGACATTCCCAGAACCTCCGCTTCAGGCCCGTTCCCACACATATTCACAGTAAGAGTCCCCTCCCTACCCACAGGAGGAGATGGCTATCACACAGCTGGACATTCCGCCGATTCCCGGAATGCATGCGACTGATCAGATCTCATGGGGTGGGGGCTTTGATCAACTGTAACTCCTTTGAAGAGGGGTGATTCCTTACAGTAGGGGCAATAAACTGCATCCGCAGGGCTAGGTGATGGCCTGGGATCGGCTCGGACAATCGGGCATAGAGGAAGGAGTTTATCAAAGGGTATGCGACCATGAAAGGGATGAAGGGAGGTGTCGGTCGAGCATGGGGTGTGATTCCCAGGGAAGAGCAGCGCAGATGGAGAGGGTTTATGGCCCCTGCATGAGAGAGCGGGGGTGACCAGTGCGTGGGGGGGGGGATGCTTTGCGAGGTCAGGAGAGAGAGAGAGAGACGCGCTGGCTATCAGCGAGGGGCAGGGAGGCCGTGGTGCTCAAAATGGTTGCCGCTTACGCGCACGAGTGGGCTCAAAAATGGCAAGATGGCGCCGATAATGTTGACGTTTGCGGCCTAACTTTTAACAGTCCTCCCTTTTCAACATATCTAGCCAACCTGCCTACTCAATGTCAATCTTCATCAAATTTCTAACCTCAGCATCATATAATGCTCTCATGCGTTCGTTTCCAAAGTCCACAGTCTTAGGGCAAATACAATTTGTACATAATGAACATAGAGGTGGCAGGCATTGAATTCCTAAGCATAGACCACATATTGCTACTACAGGAATCAAGATAATGGTAAACAGTCTCCAGCCCCAGTTCTTAACAGTGCTCCAGAACCATCCACCAAGTGACCATTCTTCCTGCTCCTGGTGGACTTCTGACGAGAGTCTGTGGAGATGCTCGATGGCTTTATATACTGAGGGTGAATTGTCCGGTATGTATGTACAGCAGCTGGACCCAATAATGCGGCATGCTCCACCACGGTCCGCAAGAACCACATCTAGCACAAGGCGGTTCTGGAGTGCCACCAAGCGGACCGCTTGAAGCTCGGCAGTGTTGTTAGCAAGGATACCAGCTGTGATGTTCATTGTTGTCTCAACTGCCTGAGTCAGATGTCGGATGGCACGGCTGTTTGCCATCGGGCCCCAGAGTGGAACAAGTCCCTTCATAGCATCGAGGAACTGTGCTCCTGTTGAGTCGGCTTGTTCAATGTCCTTGGCTCGTTTTTGTCTGTGATGATTCGCTGGAGCCACATACGTCGGAGGAAGGATGAAGGAGATGAAAGAAGTGCCCCCCCAGCCTTTGGGGAGCCAGGTGTAAGCCTTTGTGCCACAAACGAAATACATATTTGGAGAGGATACAAAGAAAGGTGGATCGGTGGAGTCCAAAGTTCTGGTGAAACGGCAGGCGCTGCGGCCTACCAGCTGTGTCCCAAGCCCTTCTATGCACATGTGGCCGGTGACGTTGATGACTGACAGGGCCACAGTCAGAGTGGCAGCCGTTCGTTTCCGCAGGTAAGAGAAGGTGGGTCTGGTTGAATTGTTGAACACCTGCATTTCAATTCGTTCTTTAGCAGGGATGTCCATGTGGATTGAGTCGTTGGAGGTCTGCGGGCAGAAGTGTGTCTTTGTTTGGTTTCGCCAGACCCCATGATAGAAGTGTGTCATGGTTTTGCCGGAGGTGGCATTGTCTTTATAGCTTTCGTGCAGGAGGATCAGCCAAGCAAGGCAGGAGCCGTGAACTGAGAAGGGTGAAGGGATGAAAGGTATCGAGTGTCCAGTGGCGTGGAGTAGCATCCCACAGATCCAACAGTTGGTGGCGTTGGTGGCAAGATTGTGCTGGTGCAGCAACTGCACAAATGAGTTATTCCAAAACTCCTTTCGCCTCTCTCTGAGTTGAGGAGAGAGCGAAATCAGATAATGTTCCTTCATGGTGGTAGGCTGAGCAGTGGTCAGGAATGTTTCATGAGCAGGTGCATTTTCTTCCACAATCCAGAGTGTGGTCATGAGGAGAAAGCAGAAAAGGATTGTGACGAAAAGTGCAATTGTCTTTGAGCTGTGGAGTCTGTCTGTTTTTGGGTTTCTGTGGTGGGTATTTCCTGTTGCTTCCATCATCTTCTTATTTGGCGCTTCCATCATCTTCTTATTTGGCGCTTCCATCATCTTCAAGGTGCTCGGTAGCGGGCAGAACCACAGACTTCGTTTAGCTTCTCTCCAGGTGACCCTTGGTGGTGTTTAGGTCACCGTTCTGAGATTTAACTTAGTCCGTGGTCTACTTAGCCGAAGCTCCCTCCTTTCGGCGCAGGAAATACCCTTCTCTAGATGGCACAGTGGGATCAGAGAATTTTGAAAGTTCAAGTGCTTCGGTGTCAGGATAGCAGGTTAGCGACGGTCGGTCCTTGTTCAGGAGCTCTTCTTGGTTGTCGATGCTTTCTGTTGTGGCCAAAGTCGAGGAGACCCTCTTGCAGTGGTGTGCGTGCAGCCAGTGCCGTTTCCCCTCCACACGAAGAGCCGTCCGGGTGGTGAGCAATACTTGCCAGGGGCCCGTCCACCGGGGTTCCAGACTCTTCGCCCGCTGAAAATTCCGGATCAAAACATATTCCCCCGGTTGGATGTCGTGACCCGGACCCCTGGAAGCATCGGGGATGGCCTGCTGCACCTGCTGATGAATGACAGACAGAGTTTCAGTCAATTTATACAGATAATCAGACATTAGGACGTCTGGGACGTCATGAATGGAAGTCGGTTTTGGTGCAGACCAGACGCTCATGGGTCGGCCGAAAACTACCTCGTAAGGTGTCAAGTGGTGCTTGGTGGGGGTGGAACGCATCGATAGCAATGCCAGGGGGAGAGCGTCTGGCCATTTCAGTCCTGTGGTAGCTACTATCTTGGCTAGTTTAAGCTTTAGTGTGGCATTGTGTCGCTCGACAAGTCCAGCAGACTGGGGGTAGAAAACTGCGTGGAACTTCTGCTTGATGCCCAGCCCCTTTATGATGAGCTGGATGACTTCGGCTATGAAGTGGGGGCCATTGTCGCTCCATAAAATTCGACAAAGGCCGTAGCGAGGGAAGAATTCCTTTAATAGTACTTTTGCAGTGGCCATGGCGGTGTTGTCAAGGGTTGGGTATGCCTCCACCCACTTGCTAAATGCACACACCACAACAAGTGCGTATTTCAGGCCTTGGCATCTGTCTAGCTGAATATAGTCCATCTGCAGGACCTCAAACGGGTGATTTGGGACCTCAAACCCTCCCCGGGGTACTACAGTTCCTTTCCCGGGGTTGTGTTGCAGGCATATCAAGCATTGTTGGACCAGACGTTTGGCGGCGTCTGTGATTTTATCATTGTGCCAAACTCTGGAGACAAGTTCAATCATGGGGGCTGATCCTATGTGGGCGGGGGAGTGTGCCATAGTCAGTATGGGAAGCAGGTAGGAGTCAGGTAGCAACCATTTGTTTGTGTCCTTTGTCCGCCAGCAGCCTTCGTCGTCTTTTAATCCCACCCGTGTCCATTCAGTCAGTTCGTGTTGTGTGCTAGCTTTTTGAATGTCTCTAATAGTGTCCCTAGCGTCAGTCCATTTTTCTGCTTGTGACCTGGTCACGTACATACGTGTTGTCGTCCTATTTTCAGCTGTCGTTCGAGCAGTGATGTCGGCTAGTGCATTTCCCTGTCCAATAATGTCTGTCACTTTCTTGTGTGCCTGGCATTTGATGACCGCAAGCCTTTTGGGGAGAAGGACAGCTTCGATCAAGTAAGATGGGTGTGCCGTGTGAGGTCAAGAATCCCCTTTCCCTCCAAAGGAGCCCAAAATGGTGAACCACCCCGAAGGCGTACTGGCTATCGGTGTAAATGTTCGCTGTGGTTCCTGCTGCTAGGATGCAGGCTCGTGTGAGGGCAATCAGTTCCGCTGCCTGGGCAGATCGTTGCGTGATGCGGGCTGTCTCGACTACAGTTCGAGCCGTGGTGACTGCATAGGCAGCTGAAGTGGTGCCATCGGGGAGTTTGATGCAAGAACCGTCCACCCACAGCTCTCCGTCAGGGTCAGGAAAAGCCGTGTCTCTGAGGTCAACCCTACTTCTAGTCTGTTCATCCGTAAGAGACACACAGTCATGTACAGGGGGCACATTGGGATCGTTCTCTGGTAAGGGTAACAGAGTTGCCGGGTTCAGTGTGGTGCATCTTTTCAGGGTGATATGGGGTGCAAGCAAAGTCAGCTCGTATCCAGTCAGTCGTGCACTCGTCAGGTGTTGCGTCTTGGTTTGGTTCAGGAGGGTGTCAACTGCATGGGGTACCAGTACTGTGAGGGGGTTCGAGAGTACGATCCCCTCACTCTGTCGGATAGAGATAGCAGCGGCAGCTACAGCTCGAAGGCAGGCAGGCAAGGCTCTGGCTACAGGGTTAAGAGTGGCAGAGAAGTAAGCGCACGGTCGTTGCTTTGGGCCAATGGACTGGGTCAGGACAGATAAAGCGCACCCCTCCCTTTCGTGAGTGTAAAGGGAGAAGGGCTTTGTGTAATCAGGGGTACCTAGGACATGGGCCGAACAGAGGGCATCTCGTAGTTCCGTGAAGGAGGTTTGGCACTCAGGGGTCCAAGGGAGTGGGAAGGGGACATCTTTAGCTAGCAGAGAAAGCAGCGGTTTCACAATGAGGCTAAAGTTTGGCAACCACTGTCGGCAGAAGGAGGTGAGGCCTAGTAAGGAGCGAACCTGTTTCTGAGTCTTAGGGACAGGGATTTCTAGGATGGTCTGAATCCGATCGGGGGTGAGCTTCCTCCCGTCTTTGGGCAGGAGATGGCCTAAGTATGTCACTTGGGGTTGGCAGAATTGCAGCTTCTTCTTGTAGACCTTGTGGCCATTTTCCGCAAGGAAGTGTAGGAGTTGAATGGTGGCTGTGACTGCTAGCGGAGTGGTGTCGGCCGCCAAAAGGATATCATCGACGTATTGCACCAACACCACTCCATCGGGTAACTGGACTTGATCCAGTTGTCTCTTGAGGGCCTGACTGTAGATGCTAGGGCTTTCTGTGTAGCCCTGGGGTGCTCGGCAGAACCTATATGAGCGGCTTTTAGGGTGAAGCCGAAGAGATATCGGCTGTCCGGGTGGATGGGGATGGAAAAGAAGGCGTTTTTGAGGTCAATGACAGTGAAGGTGGTGGCAGTAGAAGGAATCAAAGTCAGGATGGTGGTGATATCTGAGACCACGGGGTACTGGGTACAACCACTTTGTTGATCTCTCGAAGGTCAATGATAAAGCGGTATGCTTTCTCATCTCCCTCTCCTTGTTTCTTGATGATGGGCAAGATAGGGCTGTTGCAAACGTTGCTAACCACTTCCTCTACCACTCCTGCGTCTATCAGTGACTGAATAATCTTTACCAATGCCTTCTCGCCCTCGGGCGATATCCGATATTGTGGAAGTTTTGGGAGTGTTGCGTCTGGTCGGACAGTAATGTGTACTGGGTCAATCATCATGCGCCCTACATCCGAATCTGTCTTGGCCCACAGATACGGAGGCAGGGTGTCAAGCAGGGATGTGTCAGCGTCAGTGATGGAAAACATGCGTCGGGGAGGGCAATGTCTAAGCAGAACGGGGTTGTCGTAAAGGAAAACTCGAACTCCGTCTTGAGAACATCTAATTGTCGCTCGGAAGTGTTTCAATAAGTCAAGTCCCATAATGGCGTCAGGGCTATTGGAGGAAAGTAAGAACGTGGTGTCAGTGGTGTTGTTTTCTAAGTCGAAGAGGATCGGAGCGGACAAAGGGTTAGTGGAGGGCGTTCCATTGAAACCTGTTGATGTTATAAGTGAGCCAGACAAGGGTGCCCTTGGAATCAGTCGTTTAGATAACGCACTACGTGTCGCCCCGGTGTCCACCAAAAATGGGGATTTCATGCCCAGGACCTTAGCAGTGACGTAAGGACCTTGCTGGTCAACACGAAGCTCGACTGGATCCCTCCCTTGTCCCGGGCTGTCCTATGCGAAATCGTGGGCGTTCTCGTAATCGGACTGCTGATACTGATTTTGTCGGGGTCGATCAAATGTGTTGGGTCGGCCTGATCTGTCCTGGCTAAGGTCGTTGGTGGGTCCCCGTCTCTGGTCCCTCTCCCTTTGTTTATTCGTCTCGTCTCTAGCTTCTCGGTTTTTGTTCATTTCGTAAAGGACCGGGCACTGTGATTTCCAGTTACCATATCCTTTACAGAATGCGCATTGGTTTTCATCTAAGTCCCTCCGACCTGCATAGGGCGCAGACGTACGTTCTCTGGAGGGCGTATCTTTAGGAGCTGTCGACTGGTAGTTTCCTTTGGGGGGTTCCTTACTTATCGCTACTCCCTGCAGCTGGGCTATCATGACCCTCTCTTTCAACTCTTTCTTCTTTTTCTCTGTTGCTCTATCGTTTTCATTTTTCTGATGTTCATAATATTGGGCCATCTGGAGGATAGCCGCAGGTTTGGAGGCTGCCCAACTACTCTCGCTGGCCTGCAGTTTCTGGGAGACATCTGGTGTCAAACCCTTAACGTAATTCTGGACAAACAGATGGTGTTCGGTTGCAGTGGTCATGTCCTGGCCGCTGTAATCGGAGAACACCGTTTCAAACCGGGAGAAGTAATCCGATACATCCTCCTGGGGTTTCTGGCGACAGGCCATTACTATCGACCAGTCCACTTTCTTTTCTGGAATCAGGGTTTTTAATTTCTGTACGATTTTGTCTGGGAGGTCTAAAATGGATTTCAAAGGCTTTTGTCCAGGTTCTCGTTGTTTATCAATGCCATCGAGTTGTGACCAGATATGTCCAAACAGCTCAAGGTGTTGACTTTCCGGATTTGCTTCCACACATCAGCCGGTAGACATAACCCGAAGAACAAGTAGATGTCAGCCAGGGTCATAATCGTTGAACCTAGGGCTGTACCTAATTCAGTATAGAAGGCAGTGGGGTTTTTACGTAGGTCAGGCAGAGATTTCCGGAATGTCAGAATCTCTTGCCGGTCCCACGGCTGGTAGACCCAGTTGTACACTACCCTTCCTTTTGCATCTTTGTGGTTTGCATCATCGTTAGTCCCTTCACCTCGTGGAGGAACCCAGTAAGGGACAGCTTCTCGTATCGGCATCATGGCGTTAGATCGCTCAGTTTGTGGTTCGGTTGCTACGGATGTCGTGGGTTTAGCTCCCGATCCTTGTTCAGTGAGGTGGCGGAAAACCTCAAGCGTTCGCATAAGGAGGTCCGTCACATCACACTCGCCCTCATCCCCGTTATCGACCTTCCGATATAGAGTCGTTAGGCTCTCGGGACCTTTGTCTCGATATCGGTCCTCATATGCGTTCAAGGCATGATAACACAGTCGAACGGTAAAATGTCGTCTGTGACTTCCTGTATACGAGTTAAACATATCCGTGATATACTCTTCATCTTCCTTTCTTTCTACCAATGTCCTTGCTATCTTGTCAATCCCTGCTCGCTCATCTTTGCTTAATCTGTTTGTTCTTGCAGAACCAGCCCTTCGGGTCTCAGGGTCGCCTAACGTTGTCGTTTGTGTAGTATCTAATATAAGGAGTTCGGCCAGCACAGAGGCCATGGGGGCCGAAGCGGTGGCGCTACTCTCGTTTGTGCCTGGGGATGGTGGGTGCCGTGCTAAGGGTTGGGAAGGGGCATATGGAGGGGGCATGTAGATGATCGGAGGACCTAACAACAGATCATCGTTGGCTCGCTGTTTCGAGGGTAATTCAGGGTAGAGCGTGGAGGGTGTTCTAACCGGACACTGGTTTGATGTTTCTATCTCTGGTTTCTGATTGGCTTCCTCTCTTTCCTTGATCTCTTCTTCTAGTTTCTTAGCAGCTAGGTGGGCTGCCTTTCGCAGCTCTTTTCCCAACCTACTCTCATTTCTCTTCTTACGTTGTTCGGTTTCTTTGCGCCACATGCCGAAACTATCAAGCATAGTGGGCGTTGTCTTGTTTTTAACAAGGGCTGTTTCTAGCGCGCTCATTTTATCATCATCGAAGGATCCTATCAGTGGCCACTGACTCTGGGGGTCCTTCCTCGTATATTTATGCCATAGTTTGCTGTATGCTATGGCGACTAATCCATGCTTCATGAACATGTCCTTATTAGGGGTGCCTTCCAGTGGAGCCGGATGGTTCATCTCTAATAAGCGGTCCGGGCTAAACAGGCTACCAATCAGTGGGGAGAAGATAGGCATGACAGATTTCAGCGGGGGACAAAGGTCCGCACTACCTATCCTTCACTATCTGCAAAGACTAGACAGAATATTGTTGTTCTACGTTGTTTGCAAACAGCGAATATCTCAACAGCAAAATCTTATTCTAACAATAAAACAGGGAGCTACCCTTACAATCAATCAATCAGTCAATCAGTCAATCCATCAGTGGGGAGAAAAGATAGGCACGACAGATTACATCGGGGACAAAAGTCCGTGTTACCCACCCCTTCACCGTCCACAAAGGAAGATAGAGTACTTCTACTCTTCCTCGTTTGTAAGCAGCGAATATCTCAAAGAGCGACAATCGTTTCGCAATTTTGTCGTTTTTACACGACCTTACCCGGACCACATGGGCTGTTTCTCGTCTTCCGCGTCCAGCGCCCGATCATCCTCCAATCTCCGATATTGCCACGGCACTCCTGATGGTTCCCAGTCAGGACCGTAGATCACTCGAGAGGTCGATTCGGAACCAGTGAAGTTCGGATGATCGGCTGCCAGACGAGGGTCTATTGGGCAGGAGCTCTCCCGATCGTTGCAGTCGTTCACTCTGTCGTCAGGACCTCTCCCACTGGATCCACGTGTCGCTGATGGGCCCCACGCTTGGGACGCCAATTGTAAAAGGTGGGAAGCAACCAATAAACAAAGATCCTTAAGTATTGCCCGGCGGTGTCTCCTCCTTAACCCACAAAATATTAATCAATGAAGAGGCAGGCGCTGGAGACTGGAAGGCAGGAAACAAGGGTTTATTCTCTCCGGAGGAGAACACATCAGTTCGGACAGCAAGTATCGTCACGAGGTGCTCTAACTGCATCTCTGAGGCCTGGCCTCTTATACACAGGTTTATGGTCGGCAAACATTCTTTATTGTAATAAAGTCACTTTGAAGCATGAAAAGACATTCCCAGAACCTCCGCTTCAGGCCCGTTCCCACACATATTCACAGTAAGAGTCCCCTCCCTACCCACAGGAGGAGATGGCTATCACACAGCTGGACATTCCGCCGATTCCCGGAATGCTTGCGACTGATCAGATCTCATGGGGTGGGGGCTTTGATCAACTGTAACTCCTTTGAAGAGGGGTGATTCCTTACAGTAGGGGCAATAAACTGCATCCGCAGGGCTAGGTGATGGCCTGGGATCGGCTCGGACAATCGGGCATAGAGGAAGGAGTTTATCAAAGGGTATGCGACCATGAAAGGGATGAAGGGAGGTGTCGGTCGAGCATGGGGTGTGATTCCCAGGGAAGAGCAGCGCAGATGGAGAGGGTTTATGGCCCATGCATGAGAGAGCGGGGGTGACCAGTGCGTGGGGGGGGGGGGGATGCTTTGCGAGGTCAGGAGAGAGAGAGAGACACGCGCTGGCTATCAGCGAGGGGCAGGGAGGCCGTGGTGCTCAAAATGGTTGCCGCTTACGCGCACGAGTGGGCTCAAAAAGGACAAGATGGCGCCGATAATGTTGACGTTTGCGGCCTAACTTTTAACACCGGTCCCGCACTTCAACACATAGGTCTTTGGAATGTTAACGTTCAGGCCTAAGTTAGACATGTATTTAGCAAAGCTACAAATGACTCGTCTGTAAAGCTATCGGGTGTGGGCCATTAGCTCTGCATCATCTACATACATCAATGCGAGAATTGGACGGTTACCTATTAGGGGTAGATCCTGACAGTCTTCCACTTTCGACCTTCCCAGGTCGTTTATGTATAAGCTAAATATGAAGGGGGCGAGGACGCAGTCTTGCTGCACTCCTTGCCTTACATGAAAGTGTTTAGTGCATTTCCCGCCTTCCCCAAACTGGACAGTTGCGTTGGCCCCTTGTACTAAAAAAAGAATTATAGATGTATCCACTCCCAAAGTTTCTAGAATTTTCCAAAGCTTTTCTTGGATAACACAATCATTTGCAGCGGATAAATCCACGAAGGCCAGGAAAAGTCTACTTCTTTTTGCCCTTATATATTTGCTAATCAACATGGTCAGATTCAGGCCTTGCTCTACCGTCCCTAGTCCCTTATGGAAACCATATTGGAAATCGCTGATGATCAAATGCTCCTCCGCCCAATCTTGAAGCCTTGTTAAGAGAACTCTGCTGATTACTTTAACTGTATAATCGATCAATGATATTGGCCTGTAATTGGCTGAATTGGACCTGTCCCCTTTTTTGGTCTCGACTATTCTATCCCGTAAGGGATAAGTAGACTAGAGTATAGAGGGCAAACCAAGCTCTGAAACCATTGCAGATTTTGTCCAGTTCATGTGGTGCACTCATGCGGAAAGGGTGTCCACATCAAACCCATCAGCCTCCCTCCCACAGGCCCCTGAAGCTTCCCCAGCCGCCTCAGGCATTCACCCCACCGCGCGCTCGGCCTCACTCCTCCTCCCCCCCTAATTACATCCCTGCTGTTTCACTCACTTTCACAGCCGCAAGGCCGTGCTTCAAAGGGATCCGCTCCCCCGCCTCCCTAGTTTTACTAATTAAACACCGGACTGACATCACAGATATCTGCAAATGCCACTACACTGAGGGGGGCTCTGTACATATAATGTATGTTTATACATATCTTCACACTCTCCGAAACCTCACTGCGCATCAAATCATCTCTTTGAATACTTATTGATTCTGTGTGAATTCTTTGCCTACCTTAAACAGCCCAGAGCGCTCCTAGCGCCGGCTGCAACGACTACTGAGACGCCATTCCGGCGAGATCCTGGGCCACGCCCACTTTGCAGGCCACGCCCCTTACTTCAGCTTCATTATGTGTTGTCACCGGAAGCGCAGCGGACGAGCGCAGCGGGAGCGCCTAAGGCGAGCCCGTCTGCGCCCGTCCGCGCCTGGACCGGGCCTAGGGCCCCTTCCCCTGTCCGTTCTACCATTCACAATCCTGGAACCCCCATTAGATACAATGCCTTACGCCTTCGTGCGCTAAACTCCATCTCCCATCAGTGCCAGCGTATTAATCTAGCAAATCAACCTCTCCACCTTCCGTACACCTGTCCAAACTGCTCGTTTGTCACTAACAATTATCAACTGTTACCTACGATATCTACCACCAAAAAAGTATTACCTAAACCTTATTTAGCCGCTTTGCTAAACGTGCGCTCCCTCCCAAAACATAAAATTGAAATTTCCAATTTCATCGAGACCCACAATGTCGACCTCCTTTTCATTACTGAAACATGGGGCGATCTCTCCTGCGGACCTGATTTCGTCACGGCCACTCCTGAAGGATACTCTATCGTTAGACTGGATAGACCTCCTCTCAAAAGGGGAGGCGGATTAGCTATTATTTACCGTTCAAACCTAACAGTACGAACCGAAACCATTCCCATTTCTAGCTGTGAAGCTTTGTCCTTCTCGATTGCTGTCCCAAACGCACCTCCTTTCAAAGGTATACTCATTTACCGCCCACCAGGACCTCGCAGTCCTTTCCTCGCCAGTTTACCCCTGCTTCTAGAATCATTGGCAGGTGAAAGTCACCTCACCATTCTGGGCGATTTTAACTTTCATCTAGAGCTTCTGGACAACCCCGATACTTTTGCTCTTTTATCTGAACTATCCAATATAGGTCTCCCTCAACTGGTCACCGGCTCCTCCCACACCGCGGGACATCTCCTGGATGGCCTATTCTCCAGCGAGAAATCCCTAGTGATAAAGGATCTCCTTCCCTTCACCTGGACGGACCATTCTGCCATTCTCTTTAACTTTTTACTCCACCCTATTCCTCCCAGAGCCCTTACTAAACCTTCAGTGAATAAATTTAGAGCCTGGAAAAGCATCGACATTCCGGCTTCTCAGTCATCACTCGCGTCTTCACGACCTCCCACGACGGATGACCCTGAATTAGGTGCCAATAATTATACAACTTGGAATCAAAACACTGTCGATCATACAGTGCCACTTAAGAGACATTCCTCCAACAGAACAACTAAGTCCTCACCATGGTTCAATGATACTCTAAGGCTAGAAAGACAACAGTGCAGGCGTCAAGAACGCAAATGGAGACGTGCTTACGACCCTGAGCAAAAAGCCCTCTATAAATCCATGTTGCTGAAATACAAACAATCTATTATTACTGACAAAAGTAATTTCTACACCAATCAAATTAATCTTGCTCAAGATTCGACCAAACAACTTTTCCAGGTAGTGACCCAACTCTCAGGTCAAACTACATCTACCCCAGTCACGTATACCCAAGAACTATGCAACTCCTTGGCTAATCACTTCCAAAAAAAGGTCACTGACATCTTCTCCCAATTCGAAGTCCATGCCAATGACACTGGACATTCTCACTCTGTCTCTAACGACCGTCTTCCTTCTGCATCGAATTCTTCCATTCCCCCGCGATCAAGCCCTTTTAACTCCTTTCAGGAGTTCTCCCAGATCTCCTCTGATCTCGTGTCCCAACTTTTAAATACCACGAACTCCGGTTCCCCAGAAGACCCTTGCCCCCCCTCTATCCTTAAAAACTTTCCTGAAATCCTTTGTCCTATACTCACTGAGATATTCAACGCCATGTTCCTGTCCACGACCTTCCCCTCCATCTGGAAAAGAGCCATCGTCAAGCCTCTTATTAAAAAAAGCTCACTTGACCCCACGTTAGTTACCAACTACCGTCCAATCGCTTGCCTCCCGCTCCCCGCCAAGATTATAGAAAAAATCATGAATAGACAAATCTCCGACTTCATAGAGCACAACAACTGTTTGGACGAGACACAATTTGGCTTTCGAAAAGGACATGGGACGGAAACCGCACTCATCAGGGCCACGGAGGAAATTAGAAAGTCTTTGGATGGTGGAGGTTCGGCAGTGCTTATTTTACTGGACCTGTCTGCGGCCTTCGACACGGTCGATCACCCCACCTTGATCGGCCGTGTCGAATCGGCCGGCATCACGGGCTCGGCGAAGGACCTCATCGCCTCATTTCTTACCAATCGAGTTCAATCTGTTACCTTCGGTAATTTCAGTTCACCCTCTTTCACTCTTCCTTGTGGTGTACCCCAGGGATCCTCGCTAAGTCCGACATTATTCAACATCTATGTGTCGGACTTGGCGAGGACCATAAAAATCCATCACCTGGCGGTTACATCCTATGCCGACGATACCCAGATTGTCCTAGCCATAAATAAAAACGGAGATGAAGTGGCCTCCAACTTCAATCTGGGAATGCTGGCTATAAGTAACTGGATGACACAAAACTGCTTGAAACTGAATTCCGATAAAACGGAGGTGATGTTGTTCGGAAATCTTTCCCCTGCCTGGTCTCCCACATGGTGGCCTGATGCCTTTGGACCCCCCCTCTCCCCAGTAACCAAGGCCAGGAATCTTGGAGTTATACTGGACACTAAACTCACCTTCATGTCTCACGTCAACACTGTAGTATCTTCCTCATTCTATACTCTAAGAATGATAAAGAAACTTCTACCTTACCTTCCAATGAATACAAGAAAAACTCTAATCAGCGCACTTATCATGGCCCGCATTGAATACTGCAATGGCCTGCTAGTCGATGCCCAAGAAGGTGTCTTAAAGAAACTGCAACTTGTGCAGAATGCCGCGGCCAGATTGATTACTGGACTTCCCAAGTACGCCTCTATCTTCGGAACTCTCCGGGAGCTCCACTGGTTGCCAGTGCAGAAAAGAGCCAAGTTTAAGGCTCTCTGTATTGCCTACAAGGCAATTCACGATCAAGGACCAACATATCTGAAAGACTCCTTTCGTCCTTACGAACCTACCAGATCCCTACGATCATCAACCGCTGGACTACTCCAAGTCCCGAGGACAAAAAGAGT
Organism: Lissotriton vulgaris; assembly: GCF_964263255.1. NCBI lineage: Eukaryota > Metazoa > Chordata > Amphibia > Caudata > Salamandridae > Lissotriton > Lissotriton vulgaris. The sequence goes on along the minus strand of NC_141693.1, from coordinate 806,106,403 downwards.
TTCCTGGGGTGACAGATCCTTCATAGTAACTACCACTAAACTTTGGAATAGTCTACCCTCCTACATCAAAACATCCACTTCTCTGCTCTCCTTTCGCAGACAGATAAAAACCTGGCTGTTTAAGCAATAATCTCCTCATGAGCTAATTCGTTTCACTCAGCGCCGAGATACCTACGGGTAATTGAGCGCTTAACAAATAGCCTAAAATACATAAATAAATAAATAAACCTCTTTCAAGCATCACAGCATCAAGTCGTACACGTCACTGTGTTAAGCCCCGGAAATAACCTTCAACATATGTATTGAGTTGGATTCATTTTGAATAAAATAAACTGTGCACTACATTTATTTATTTATTGCATTTATATGGCGCAACAGCTACCCTGAAGGTCTCCCGGCGCCTTGGATCTGATTTACCACAAAAAAAGGAGTGTGGAACTATTGGTTAAACAACCAGGCTTTGACGCCCTTCCGGTAATGGATATAACTAGGTTCCAGGCGTAGTTTAGGCGGAAGTGAATTCCACAAAACTGGGGCAAGGTAGGTGAATGAGCGTCCGCCCAATCGTGCCCGTTTAAACCTGGGGACAGCAAATTTGACCTGATACATAGACCGAAGGTTACGAGAGGGTAAGTATTTATGGGCCAGCTTGCATAAATACGAAGGTGCTTCCCCTGTGTTGATCATGAACATATAACAAAGTGCTTTGAATTTCACTCTGTTGGCTATCTTCAGCCAGTGCAGTATTTTAAGATGTTCCGCCAAACTCATCCGCCCTGGGAGATGGAGAAGCAACCTAGCTGCGGCATTTTGAATGACCTGAAGTCGGTTTATGGTATCTTTATTGGCTCCTAAATATAAGATGTTCCCGTAATCTAATCTTGAACCGATTAAGGCCTGTAGTACTGTTCTCTGCGCCCCTTCCGGGAGTTGCCATAATATTTTCCTCAACCATTTGAGGATTGCGAAACAGGTTGAGGCCGTTTTGGCTGTTTGTGCCCGCATTGATAGTTTGTCATCAACTATTACCTCAAGGTTGCGTGCAGATTGTACCGCGACCAGGGTCGGACCCATTTCTGCCGGCCAGTGCGTGGGACCCCAAAGATCCTTATGATCACTAAAAATAATCAACTCTGTTTTATCCGCGTTCAGTTTTAATTTCTTGGAATGCAACCAATCAGCCATTCTCAGAAGCCCAGAGTGAAGAGGGGAAGTTTTGGATTTATCCGTGGTTGCTAGGAAGAACACTAATTGTGTGTCGTCCGGGTAGGAATAAATTGTGAGGTCCATTTCTACTGCAATTTTAGCTAACGAGGTAACATAAATATTGAAGAGTAGCGGACTCAATATTGAGCCCTGAGGTACCCCGGAGAGGGAGTTCAGGACATTGGAGGTGTTGTTTTTAGAGAAGACCTGGAAAGTCCTATGTGAGAGGAATTGCTCCAGCCACTCCAGCGCTTTCCCTCTTACCATTATGTCTTCTAGAGCCTGAATCAAGGTTTTGTGGGAGATGGTGTCGAAAGCGGCACTCAAATCTAAAAGAATGAGTGCCGCCGTGCCCCCACTATCCAATTCCTGACTGATCGCTTCAGTGACCCCTAATAGGGTAGACTCCGTGGAGTGTCCCCTTCTGAACCCCTACCCACTACATGAAAACGTTTTACATCGTAATTGTATTTATTCTTTTATTTTTGTTATCTTTTTGTCGAAGGCTCCCGCATCACGCACCTCAGTCTGCATCCTTAAGATTTGCTCCTCGGGTCTCCGCTGTGCTTAGCCCTAATGATCAACCTAGAAAGCGCTTCCACAGGGATCCCTTACCTCCCGCGAGGTGCTGCAGCTTCTTAGACATCCCCCAACTACGTTCACATCTGAGCCCAACTGCGCCCTCTATCTTCAGTTTCATGTTGGGTGTTTCATTCAACACGCAACGCTTTGAGACTGGAGGGCGTCACTCAAGTCCTGGAGCAGAATAAGGAAAGCAACTCCAGCTCCCCCCGCCCCCTCGCAAGTAGTTTGTTTTTATTACGCTTTCTTTCGTTCTCTCCTTCCTCTTTGTCCCTTCCTCACACTTCCATTCATACTTCTCTCCATTCTTCATCCCTTCTTCTGTTCCTCTTCCTCTTTTACTCCCTTCATCCACCCCCTTAGTTATCACTCACACACTCTCACTCACCCCTCTCACCCTCACACACCCTCACCATCACACACCCTCTCACCCTCTCACCCTCACACCCCCTCACCCCCCTCACCCACCCTCAGCCACCCACACCCTCACACACCATCACACCCCCTCACCCACCCTCACCCACCCTCAGCCACCCACACCCTCACACACCATCACAACCCTCTCACCTTCACACCCCCTCACCTTCACACACCCCTCACCTTCACACCCCCTCACCCTCACACCCCCTCACCCTCACACCCCTCACCCTCACACCCCTCACCCTCACACCCCTCACCCTCACACCCCTCACCCTCACACCCCTCACCCTCACACCCCCTCACACCCTCGCCCCCACACCCTCTCACCCACCCTCACACACCCTCCCCCACCCTGACACACCCTCACCCACCCTGACACACCCTCACCCACCCTGACACACCCTCACTCACCTCACACATCCTCTCACCCTGACACACCCTCACCCTCCCTCACACACCCTCTAACCCTGACACACCCTCACCCTCCCTCACACACCCTCACTCACTTTCACACACCCTCACCCCCCTCCCACCCTCACACACCCTCACTCACCCTCTCACCCCCTCACATCACACCCTCTCACCCTCATACACCCTCTCACCCTCACTCACCCTCACACCCCCTCACCCACCCTCACACACCCACACCCACCATCACAACCCTCTCACCCTCACACACCCTCACCCTCACACCCCCTCACCCTCACCCACCCTCACACACCCTCACTCACCGTCACACACCCTCACACACCCTCACAACCCTCTCACCCTGACACACCTTCACCCTCACAACCCTCTCACCCTGGCACACCCTCACCCTCCCTCACACACCCTCACACCCCCACCCTCACACCCACCCTCACACCCACCCTCACACCCCCTCACACCCCTCTCACCCTCACACCCCTCTCACCCTCACACCCCTCTCACCCTCACAACCCTCTCACCCTCACACCCTCACACCCCCTCACCCTCACACACCCTCACACACCCTCTCACCCTCACACACCCTCTCACCCTCACACACCCTCTCACCCTCACACACCCTCTCACCCTCACCCACCCTCTCACCCTCACCCACCCTCACACACCCGCACCCCACCCACCCTCTCACCCTCACCCACCCTCACACACCCGCACCCTCACCCACCCGCACCCTCACACCCCCTCACTCACCCTCCCCAACCTCACTCACCCTCCCCCACCCTCCCCCTCTCTCACAAACCCTCACTCACCCTCACACACCCTCACTCACCCTCACACCCACTCACCATCACACCCTCTCACCCTCACACACCCTCTCACCCTCACACACCCTCACTCACCCTCACACCTCTTCACCCTCACCCACACCATCACAACCCCCTCACCGTCAGCCACCCTCACCCTCACACCCTCTCACCCTCACACACCCTCTCACCCTCACATCCCCTCACACCCACATCCCCTAACCCTCACATCGCCTCACCACCCCCTCACCCTCACACACCCTCTCACCCACCCTCACACCCCTTCACCCTCACACCCCTTCACCCTCACACCCTCACACCCTCACACCCTCACACACCCTCTCACCCTCACATCCCCTCACACCCACATCCCCTAACCCTCACATCGCCTCACCACCCCCTCACCCTCACACACCCTCTCACCCACCCTCACACCCCTTCACCCTGACACACCTTCACCCTCACAACCCTCTCACCCTGGCACACCCTCACCCTCCCTCACACACCCTCACACCCCCACCCTCACACCCACCCTCACACCCACCCTCACACCCACCCTCACACCCCCTCACACCCCTCTCACCCTCACAACCCTCTCACCCTCACACCCCTCTCACCCTCACACCCTCACACCCTCACACCCCCTCACCCTCACACACCCTCACCCTCACACACCCTCTCACCCTCACACACCCTCTCACCCTCACACACCCTCTCACCCTCACACACCCTCTCACCCTCACACACCCTCTCACCCTCACACACCCTCTCACCCTCACACACCCTCTCACCCTCACCCACCCTCACACACCCGCACCCCACCCACCCTCTCACCCTCACCCACCCTCACCCACCCGCACCCTCACACCCCCTCACTCACCCTCCCCAACCTCACTCACCCTCCCCCACCCTCCCCCTCTCTCACAAACCCTCACTCACCCTCACACACCCTCACTCACCCTCACACCCACTCACCATCACACCCTCTCACCCTCACACACCCTCTCACCCTCACACACCCTCACTCACCCTCACACCTCTTCACCCTCACCCACACCATCACAACCCCCTCACCGTCAGCCACCCTCACCCTCACACCCTCTCACCCTCTCACCCTCACACACCCTCTCACCCTCACATCCCCTCACACCCACATCCCCTAACCCTCACATCGCCTCACCACCCCCTCACCCTCACACACCCTCTCACCCACCCTCACACCCCTTCACCCTCACACCCCTTCACCCTCACACCCTCTCACCCTCACACCCTCGCAACCCTCTCACCCTCACACACCCTCACTCACCCTCACACCCACTCACAATCACACCCCTCACTCACCTTCACCCTCACACACCCTCACGCTCACCCTCACACACCCTTACCCTCACACACCCTCACACACCCTCACTCACCCTCACTCACCCTCACACCCCCTCACACACCCTCACACCCTCTCACCCTCACCCACCATCACCCTCACATCCCCTCACACCTCCTCACCCTCACACCCCCTTACTCACACACCTTCACCCTCACACCCTCTCACCCACACACACCCTCACTCATCCTCACACCCCCTCACCCCACCTCACCCCCCTCACCCTCACAGCCATCTCACCCTCACACACCCTCACCCTCACCCTCACTCACCCTCACCAGCATAGCATAACAAAACATAGCATAGCATAACAGAACATAGCATAGCATAACAAAACACAGCATATCATAACAAAAAATAGCATAGGATAGCAAAAAATAGCATAACCAAACAAAGCATAGGATAGCACAACATAGCATAGCATAACAAAACATAGCATAGCATAACAAAACATAGCATAGCATAACAAAGCATAGCATAGCATAACAAAACATAGCATAGCATAACAAAACATGGCATAGCATAACAAAACATAGCATAACAAAACAAAGCTTAACCGCTTCCGTGCGGTGCAGATTCTTCCCCGGTGCTGGACATACCAGAACAGGGTGCGGTCGTGACGGAACCATTCCGTCATCAGCACAGCTCAACCGTGACTGATGACGGAATGGTTCCGTCACCAGCATCGAAGTGGATAACAAAACATAGCATAACAAAACAAAGCATAGCAAAACATAACATAACAAAGCAAAGCAAAACATAGCATAGTATAACAAAACATAGCATAGCATATCATATCAAAACACAACAAAATATATCAACACAAAACATAGCATAACAAAACTAAGCATAGCATAACAAAAACATAGCATAACAAAACCTAGCAAAACAAAGCATAGCATAACAAAACACAACAAAACATAGCAAACATAATAAAACAAAGCATACCAAAGCATAGCATAGCATAATAAAACACAAAAAACATAGCATAGCATAACAAAACACAACATAGTATAGCATAACAAAACAAAACTTAGCATAGCATGACAAAACATAGCATACCAAAACAAAGCCTAGCATAATAAAACACAACAAAACATAGCATAGCATAACAAAACAAAACATAGGATAGCAAAACTAAACGTAGCATTACAAAACAAAACAAAGCATAGCATAACTAGCATAGCAAAACATAGCATACCAAACACAAAAAAGCATAGCATAGCATAAAAAATAGCAATGCAAAACAAAGCATAGCATAATAAAACACAACAAAACAGCATACCAAACACAAAAAAGCATAGCATAGCATAAAAAATAGCAATGCAAAACAAAGCATAGCATAATAAAACACAACAAAACAGCATATCATAACAAAGCATAGCATAGCAAAACATAGCATAGCATAACAAAACATAGCATAGCATAACAAATCAAAGCATAGAATAGCAAAACAAAACATAGCATAGCATACAGCATCACTCAGCACAACCACACACACACAACCACAACACACACAACCACATCCACACACACACAATCACAACCACACACACAACCACACACAGCCATCTATCGATCTATCGATCTATCTATCTATCTATCTATCTATCTATCTATCTATCTATCTATCTATCTATCTATCTATCTATCTATCTATCTATCTATCTATCCACTCACTCACTCACTCTACCTATCGCCCTCACTCTATCTCTCTACCTATCGCCCTCACTCTATCTCTCTACCTATCGCCCTCACTCTATCTCTCTACCTATCGCCCTCACTCTAGCTCTCTACCTATCGCCCTCACTCTAGCTCTCTACCTATCGCCCTCACTCTATCTCTCTACCTATCGCCCTCACTCTATCTCTCTACCTATCGCCCTCACTCTATCTCTCTACCTATCGCCCTCACTCTATCTCTCTACCTATCGCCCTCACTCTATCTCTCTACCTATCGCCCTCACTCTATCTCTCTACCTATCGCCCTCACTCTATCTCTCTACCTATCGCCCTCACTCTATCTCTCTACCTATCGCCCTCTCTCCATCTATCGCCCTCTCTCCATCTATCGCCCTCTCTCCATCTATCGCCCTCTCTCCCATCTATCGCCCTCTCTCCCATCTATCGCCCTCTCTCCCATCTATCGCCCTCTCTCCCATCTATCGCCCTCTCTCCCATCTATCGCCCTCACGCTATGTATCGCCCTCACGCTATGTATCGCCCTCACTCTATGTATCTATCTATCTATCTATTGCCCTTACTCTATCTATCTATCTATCGCACTCACTCACGCAACAGCACCACTGAACGCCACAGCACCACTGAACGCCACAGCACCACTGAAGGCCACAGCACCACTGAACGCCACAGCACCACTGAACGCCACAGCATCACTGAACGCCACAGCATCACTGAACGCCACAGCATCACTGAACGCCACAGCATCACTGAACGCCACAGCACCACTGAACGCCACAGCATCACTGTGCTACCACAGCATCACTGTGCTACCACAGCATCACTGAACGCCACAGCATCACTAAACGCCACAGCATCACTCGTCGCCACCACAACATCACTGAACGCCACAGCATCACTCGTCGCCACCACAACATCACTGAACGCCGCAGCATCACTCGTCGCCACCACAACATCACTGAACGCCACAGCATCACTCGTCGCCACCACAACATCACTGAACGCCACAGCATCACTCGTCGCCACCACAACATCACTGAACGCAACAGCATCACTCGTCGCCACCACAACATCACTCGTTGCCACCACAGCATCAATCGGTGCAACCATTCAACAACAACTGGTTCAAATATGTTCTCTCAATGTTTCAAGCTTTATTACAAATGTCACAAAAAGATGTTAATATTTCACTTCTGTTCTTGGATTTTTGTCACAATAAAATACACTGAACATAATCTTCACAAAAGTTATTTACAAAAGTTTAAGCTATTGCCATTATAAATTACAATAACTTTTAATCAAGTATTAATTATAAAAGAAAATTAAAAGCCCTAGTTATTTGTAATAGCAATACATCTAAGTAAGGTAAATGCAACACCTATAGCATTACAAATGCTATAGGTGTCACATTTGCGAAAGTTATAACTATTGGCATTGTAAATAACAAAGCTATTAATTTCGCTATTTTCAAAACCAACACATAAAAAAATTGTCATTTACAATACCAATAGCTCAAACTTTCCTAATGCGAGACCTATTGCATTGCAAATGCTTGTTTAAAAATAGGGTCCAATATAGATTCTAGCCAGGATGGAATAGGACCTATCTTGCTACACGCGTTAATATGCAGCCCCACAATTCTGGGTTGAATTAAAAAATGTCCACGGGGATGCCATCGGGCCCAGGTGCTTTACCCCTGCTGTTTAGAGAAATGGCCGATATAACTACGTCTAGATCGAATCTTAGATCAGAGGAATTATTTAACAGCTCTGAGCCTAAGCTTAATACTGGGTTTCCTTCGTTAGGGGAAGCAGAGTGGGGTTTATCAAATACTTTCGAATAATGCTCCACCCACTCTGCCTCACTTATGGCTATCTCTATAGAGGACCTATCTCCACTCACCAGGAATGGTGAATTAACTGCCTTCCAAAAAGACAGAACTATCTTTAAGTTCTGAGGCTGCATGCAAAGAGCGCCACACCTCGTTTTTTAATTCCTCCTTCCTTTATTTCAGGGTGCGACTATATTCTCTTCGTGCCCCTGCAATCTCTGTGTGTTTTTTAATTGTTTTATATTGGCGATTTTTTAGTTTGGAGTGGGCTTTAGTGCATTTTAAATAGAACCACCCATGCTTGTAACCCGGATTTTTATTGGAGTTTATTGATAAAGACTTTTTAATATGCCCTGCGATAACTGAGAAGCCCTCTAAGACATCTTTGTTATTTGCAGTTTCATCTAAACATACCATAATCTCCTGATTACAGTTTTTGATGATCGTATTTGTAAAATTGTTTAGGGACCAATTTTCTCAACGTAGGTCAAACCCGTTTTGGCTAGACAGGGTAATATTTTTAACAATATGAGATGAATGATCCCTTGCGCGGCTAGCCTTATCCTTTACAATTAAAGCTAGGCTCAAAGCGGAATGATCGCTTAAGGCGATCTTGTGGGTACGAAAATCTGCCACTCTGGAAGCATGCCTACTGATCACTAAAATAAAATTGATTGTCGAGACAGTACCACGCCCATTGAACGTTGGTTTAAAGGGAACTGGGGAAGGGCATAACTCATTAGCGAAGTCTAGATCTAGTTCAAACAAATTGTCATTTAGCATCTCACCGTAATGGGTGTGAACAAAATGAGAAAAATAGAAATTTTTATCAAATCCAATTCCACAAGGCCCCCCGTCCACTTGATTACATAGCATACAGTTGAACTCCCCAACCCAGACAAAAATCAAATCCTTTGAAGCAGTGGCCTGGATATTCTGTAAATTATATAGCACAACAAAGTTGGGGAGGGTCCAAGGGGAAACTATATTTAAAGACCACTTAAACCAGCCTGCACTCCCAAGTAGACTAGTAACACAAAACAAAAACTGGTTGCGGTCTATACTGAAGACTGAGCCAATGTAATAGAAGCAAGCGCATTTGTGTTAGATAACTAATGTGTGTGAATGAAAGGAAATTAATCCCATCAGCCCACCCATATGGCGGAACTTCGTCATCTGGGATTGAGATGGGTAATGGTCCATTACCCATTACCCATAGGGTAAAATAAATACCCTATGGTATAATAAATTCAGTGAGGTAAATAATGTGAAACAAAGATCAAAAAAGGTGCTAGTTAAAATTGGCTACCATGATGTAAGGAAATGTTTATTGGGGATAAATCATGGTGTCAAGATTAAAAGAAAAGTGTATGGCGGTCTGAAATAATGACTGCCCTATAAAGTTGGTATCGTGGTCAACATGTTTCTGCCATGCAGGGGCGTCTCCCCTACCAGGCTTTCATCAGGACCAAAAATAGAATACACTACTGCAATGATGTAAGTAAATCAAAATAAATTATGTTACCAAATAATAATACTGGAGAATAGGCCATCCGCGAGTTACTCACTGCGTCGGTATTTCCAGAATTCTCAAAAAGGATTCTTTCCCAAAGAGTCTTGGGAGTAAACCTCACCTCTCCTGGCCACGGCTCAGGATTTGGAGGCCCCGCTCTGTCCGTCGGTACCTCTGGCCTCTTCCTGAGGCTCGGGGGGAGCCCAGAGGTACCGACGGACAGAGCGGGGCCTCCATGATTTATCCCCAATAAACATTTCCTTACATCATGGTAGCCAATTTTAACTAGCACCTTTTTTTGATCTTTGTTTCACATTATTTACCTCACTGCAATTTATTTTCCCACACGATTATACCCACATATAACATTCAAGGTCGGATCCATTTGGGTGGTCTTGGAGAGTTGGAGTAACACACACAACATCATCAGGTGTGTCTCCTTATCTGGACTATGACCCTTCTCAATCCCAGATGACGAAGTTCCGACATATGGGTGGGCTGATGGGATTCATTTCCTTTCATTCACACACATTAGTTGTCTAACACAAATGCGCTTGCTTCTATTCCATTGGCTCAGTCTTCAGTATAGACCGCAACCAGTTTTTGTTTTTTGTTACTATTCTGTAAATTATACCCTAGTAACCTTAAGACCCCTTCTTTCTGGTCAGGGGGAATGTTATTATAAAAATTCACTAAAGCGGTTCGTAATAATTAATCTGTGTCCAATAACAAAATTTGTACAAACTGATTAACACTAATCAACTCTATTCTGTTGAAATTCGAGCAATTTGAAACTTGGGTACATAGTCCCCCCCGTCCCCCGTCCCCCCCCTTCGAGCGACAATGGGATGAAATTTGTAAATATGTTTATTGAGTTTTCACAAGATCATACAGCGGAATCGTATTCCAAGAATACAATGACACTCATCGTTTCAGTAAACAACATAACCATAACCAATAAAAATAAAATGAAAGTCACACTTAATAGGTACATTCCATTGTTCAGCATATACCATATACGTACATGTCACTGTTAGTGCTCTCGTGTCAATAATTACAACATCCAGGTGTCATAAGTTTCTGGGTGGACCCCTGCCAATGGTAGTCTAGTCAGAGTTCTGTTCTTGCTGAGTCCACAAGTATTCCCTCAGAGGGACTCAGATTTCCTTCGGCCTGTTTATGTCTGCAATTCCTTAGCATACAATTCTAGTTGTTCCCAACAGTATGCCATGTCTTTAAGCCACATATCTGCCTGGCAACAGGGGTCCATTCTCTGCAGTCTTGTTGTTGCGCTAGGACAGCGCCCAGGCCTGTGGGGCTGGCATCAACCACTAGTTTGGAGACATGTCGTGGATCGAAGTAGACCAGTGTGGTATCGGCAGACAGAGCAGCTTTTGTTTGCTGTTGGTTTTGAAGAGGTCCCTGAGGGGGTCAGTTAGGTCAGAAAGGTTCCTGATGAAACGCCCTCAGTACGTAACCATGCCAGGAAGCTGTGGATCCTGACACCGACGTTGGGGTGGGTGCTTCCTGGACAGCCTTCACGTTGTCCGGATCAGGTCCGATTCCTTTGTCTGAGAACCGATACCTGAAGAAGCTGATGTCCCACCGCAGGAACTCACACTTCTACTTGTGTAGGGTAAACCCTCTGTCTCGGAGGCGAATAAACACAGCGAGAAGATGCAGGAGATGCTCCTCCAAGGAGGGAGTGTGCACCAAGATGTAGTCACTCACGTTGAGCACTCCCTCTAGCCCTTGAAGGACGGTCTTGACGATGTTTTGGAATACCTCTGCTGCGCTTGAAGTTCCTAAGTTTTGTGGTGGGTGTAGTGCCAGAGTCCAGCATGGGTGGAGAACGTGGTGATCGGACGGGAGTCAGGGTGTAGTGGGACTTGGTGGTACCCTGAGCGGACGTCCATCTTCGAGAACCACTTGGACCCTGCGAGCTCGCCAATGATTTCGTCGACCATGGGCATCATGTGGCATTCACGTTTGATGGCGAGGTTTGGGATGCTCATGTCCACGCAGAAGCGGACTGCGTCGGGCTGCTTCGATTTCCTTGAGATGACGGTGGGGGGACACCCAGGGAGTGGGGCCTCGCACCCGTTCGATGATCCCAGCATTCTCCACCTGTGGTTGGAGGTGAAAGGCAATCCTCCTGTTTCTGATGGCTATAGGAGCTACAAACTTGTCTATGTGCAGTTGAACAGCCGGGTATTTGAGGCATCCAATCCCTTCAAAGAGAGGTGTGAACTCTCTCAGCAGGCGGTCAAGGTCGTGGGCATTCACGGTGAAGGCAAATTTGATAAGGTGAAGATCCTGCACGGTGCGACAGCTGACTAAGAACCCTGACCCTTCTTGTGATACGTAAACCTTGGATCGTTGGGGAGTGTGGTCATGGGAGCGGGCCACCTGGAAGACACTACACTGTTTGAGGGGAAAATGGGTGCCAAACGCATACACCTGGACACTGGTGTTACGGAGGGCTGGCGGGTTGGGTAGGCTCCGGTAGACTCTGGATGCCATGAGGTTGATCGTTGCACCTGTGTTGATTAGCGCTGCTACAGGGTGGTCCTGCACCGTGATTGTACACATGGGCGCCGGCTGCGGGGAAGCCGTGAGGGCGTGCAGCATGTGTACGATGTGTACTGTTGCTGCTTCATCTTCGTCCATGTCGCAGCTCGAGGAATCTTCCGGGAGAGGTTCGAGGGCTCTAATGTGGCAAACTGAGCCTTTCGGCTTTGGTCTTGGCATCGAGCGGCATACTTTGTAAAAATGATTCCGCTTCCCACACGCACTGCAGGGTTTACCGTGGGCTGGGCAGGTTCTGTCGTGGAGATGCGGGCCACCGCACCACCCGCACCGGCGAGTTTTTGGGCCCTGTCTGGAGGCTTGTGTGGGCGGCTTAGTGGACTTTTGAGGAGTGTTGCGGGCGTCCGGGCGGATGGCACAGACTGGTTCTTCCTTGACGCCAGCTGTGGCTTTTAGTTCCATGTGGGCTGCCCTGGCTTTGGACAGTTCTTTGAAACGCCTTAGGGTCAGGATGTCCCTCATCTGCATGGGGTGCTCCTGCAGGATGCGCTCACGTGGCTTGGAGGAGGCGCAGCCCTGAATGAATTGCACCCGTACTTCATCATCCACATCGGGGAGGGTGCAGATTCTTCCCTGCTCCTTTCGTCATCCATGGGAGACGTCGAGAGACTCTTCCGGCTGCTACCGCACTTGGCAGACAAGGAAACGCTCGTAGTACTGGTTGGCGTAAGGCTCAAAGTGGGCAGTAATGGCGTCGCGCATCGTGGCATAGTTCCTTGGGGGTCCAGCTTCGCGAACAGGCTTTGCGATTTTGTGGATGTCCGCTCCTCCCAGGTGGAGGAGCATAGGCCTCCTCCGCGGGGCCTGGATGTCTGCGGCATCAAAGTAAGTTTCTAGGCACTCCACTAATACCTTCCAACACGCTGAGCGCTACGGCAGAACTGCCAACTTGCAAATGCACATCCACAGCTTACAATATGTCTGGAAGTATTTCTCAAGGTTCGAGTGTGTAGTGGTGCTCTCGAGGCATTTGGCCTCCCTCTGCCCTTGGGAGACCAAACCAACTCTAGACCCACTAAGTTGTCTGCACAAGCCTACAGACAGCGCACTGCTTGGAAGGGCGGGGGCCCTGTGATGGCAAATGGCTCCAGTGGTGGAACAGACGTCGTGTGAGCGGGAAGGTAGGTAACAGCCAAGCAGGCGACGTGCACACCGACAGCGGGTCCAGGTGGGGGCAGGCACCAACAGATGAGGCAGGGCGTGGTAGTGTGCCAGGCAAGGAGCAAGTGCCATGCAAAGTGTCTGTTGAGAGGGCCCGAAGAACAGGTGGCTGGGACCCTGGCGGCGGTGCTTGGACTAAGGCCTCACACAGCAGACAGCAGAAACCCCTGTTGGAAAGGGGGGGAACCTGACAGGCGTCTACCTGTGGCCTTTACGCAGCCATAGACAAGCGGGGCACAGGCAGCCAGGAGACCATGTGGGCAGAGGAGAGGGCTGGCAGCTGGGCCCTTGGCCCGGTAGCGTGATTAGCAGCGCCGGCAGCTCTGGGCTGGCAGAGGTCAGTGTGATAGCAGGGAGGCAGCGGGGCCAAGCAGAGCGGCTTACCGGGAGTCGGTGCGCGGTGCCCTCTAGAGCACATGCAGGCTGTAGAGTGCCACGGCGCTACGTGGGCCGGAGGCTGAGGCTGCACGTGCGTGCGCTCATTAACGGAGCTGTGTGGAGTCCTTGGGCCAGGAGGCAGGCAAGTGAGCTTGCTGGGCCAGCAGGTGATCGGTGCCACTCAATGGAGCAGGGCAGACCGTACTCTCGGCATGGGAGTGCCGGATCAAGGGCACAGGAGGCGCAGCAGCAGTGCTCCCAGGAGGCGACAGTGGCTGGCACGGTGGGTGAGAGGCAGTGCAGCAGGCTGCTGGACCACCTCGACGCAAGTGTAAAGTAGTGGCCTAGGCCCTGGTGCTGCTACAAATAATGGGACCTGGAGGCACGTTAGTGGTGATAGCCAGATCCAGACTGAGCCACGCCCAGAGTCCTGGGCTATATATTGGCAGGTATAACGTGGAGCCAGCATACGCCGGCTGGCTCATTCACACTGATGCTTGTGGGGGGTGAGGTCTAACGGGACCACCCCTAACACAGTGAGCGACGTGGTGGCTCACACCACCCTTGCAACATTACAGCCAGGTTTAGCAGTTGCACTACTCTCGCGAAGTTGTATTTATTTTACCCCTCCTCCTAGGAGACTCTGGCACAGCTGCACACAGGGTGTGCTCAGATGACACACAAACGCGGCCGGAGTAGCTGTCAGGTTGCATACATTTCCCAAATAGGCTCTGTACCTTCATTTTAAAGTCTAGAGTGAAGTGTTCACGAGTTATGAGCCCAGGCAGGCACCGTAGATTACCTCACCATGCTTTGTCACGTCACACCAGTGCTGTCCGGTACAAAGGCTGTCCCAGAGATCTGAGGCGGTTCCATTCCTTTGACACGTCCACAGCCTCTCAGTCGTTTTAGCTTCTGCAGCGTGTGAAGAATGGTGGCGAGTCTCAGATTTCAAAGTAAATGTCTGCAATAGCAAAGTGCATAGCAGCTCCCTGAGCAATACTTAGAACGCGCCAGGGGACTAGTGCCTGAAAGTCCACACGGGTTTTATTTTTTTAAATGCTGCGTTATAGCACACCATGCAGCCCCAACCAAACAACTAATGCTGAGGCCTACCGGACATGAAGTCCACAGTTACCGAAGGCCAAATTTACGCTGCCGGTACATGAGTCTTCAATGCTGCCAATTTCTCTTACATTTGCTTCATTGCTTGTCTTCCACAATTGTGAATGCTGCTGTAAGTTTCGTTTTCAGAAATTGACTGCAAACACTGCTGGCTCATTCAAATCTCTGGCAGTTGCAGACCGTAAAATATAAAAGTAGATTGAAAGCAGGCTGCCAATTGTCTCTCATAAATCAATCTAATTAACACCTGTCAGTTCAATAAAGTGATGACAGATGCTCACCGTTTGTTCATTCCTTTCATCAGCATTAGGTTTTAAAGAAGCAGGTTAAACTCTCTCCAAAAGACTGTCTGACTTCTGCTTTGGTTGATAGTATAGGTAAGCTGGATATAATGGATGAAAAGAAGGTTAAACGCCTCAAACTGCATGCTGTCATTTATTGAGACACCAATGGGGCTTAGGGCATGGGGCGTGGCTAATGAGCCGATGTGGATGGACGCGTGAGCTGAGAGCTCCATGTGGACCCTGCTGATCATCCTGATTTGGTAGCCGGGGGGGGGGGGGGGGGGGGGGCGGGAGATACCAAGATGGCGCTGATGGCGGCTGCCCAGGGCTAGCAGTGAGATTTAAGGCAGGTCTTAGAAGCCGAATTTGGTGTGAGCAGGAGTACTGCAGCGAGAGGTGGGGAACCTCTTGTGCCGGCACTGGTGCAGACCTTGAGGGCAGGGGCCGCAGGGCAGCGAGGCTTGTAGGCATTGTTCCGGCGATGAGGCAGCAGGCGGCGAAGAAGAGCATGAGCGGGGATGCGGCTGGAGATGGACTCGGCAAGCAGAGACCAGCGTAGCTCTAGGCGGAGTTTCTTCCGCCGGAGGCACGTGTCTGGCTGATCCGCGGAGGAGGGGGCCTGCGGACTTTGCAGCCATTTTGTGAGCATTTACTGAACGACCAGCGCTGCGACGGGGAAGACACTGGAGAGCGCCCCGACCGGAGGTCAGGGCGGCGGCGTTGTGCTGTTGAGATTTTTGGTGCCGTTCATGCCGGTGGCCCCGGGAGGCTATCAGGGTGCTGGCGGAACAGGCGGAGCAGCTGCTGGGATCTGCCCAGCAGTGAAGAGACCCCAGACCCACGAGCAGGTCTGGTGGAAATAGAGTGGGCAGAGGAGAGGCCTGGAAAGATGCTGCAGAGTGGGGATTGGAGACTCTCTCCTTGAGGATTGTACTTATTGGTCACGTTGGGGGCAGGTTGGAGGGACTTGCCTGCCATATTGGTTGCGTAGGGGCCATAGGCCATAGAAAATAGTCACCAGAAGCGAGGAACTGTTCTTTCACGAAGATGCTGGGGTTGGGCCTCCGGGACCGCTGTTAGCAATGGGGCGCTGACAGCGGGCATACGCTGACTGGCTGGTGGCAACACTGCGAGGTGGTTCGGACCTTGAGTTGAGAGTGGCTGCCCAACAGGGGACCCTGGATACGGAGCACTGGCTGTCGGATAGTGCTCTTCCATATTACATATCTGAGGAAGTAGAGTGTCGAACTGAAGGGGGAGACCTCCACCCCCGGGACGTTGGAAGTCCAGCCCGATTGATGGTGGAGGACCCTCTAGCGACCTGACGATCGAACTGCAAGCGGTCAGTTAAGAGAACGGGTGAGTGGGGGCCCCTTCCTGTTGGTACCTCCTGGGGTTTGCGACTGACATAGGCGAGGGGATCCCTGGAAGGTGAAGCAGCTGTTGATGGCCTGAGGAGCTGCGACTGATGGGGAAACCACGAGGCAAACAGAGGGGAGCACCCCCGTAGCCAGAGGAGGGGGTGGCGGAACATAAGAAACTGGATGTAGCAAATTTGCAAACCGAGAGGATGATGCAGCAACAGGTCGATCAATTACTTAAAGCCATCATGGACACCAGAGATGCTCTGCAGAAAGACATTGCCCAGGTGACAGTGGGGCTGAGCCTCTTCCGACCACGCCAAGTTAGTTGACCGTGTGAAACAGACGGAAACTACGATAGAAGGCCTGGAACCCAATCAGAAAGCGTTGGTAAATCAGATGGAGGAGGTCAGTCGTCGCTTGCAGGTCCTGAAGCGGAGGGGTGAAGACGCTGAAGGGTGGGATTGAAGGAATATTGTGCAGGTGGTGGGGCTACCTGAAGGCGTGGAAGGGGCCAACATGGTGGATTATCTAAAAAACTGACTTTCGGGCTGAGGTTGCTACTGAGGGCCTGACCCCCTTCTACACCTTGAAAAGAGCACATTGGGTGCCGGCCAGACCGTTGGCGCCTGGCATGCCACCCATACCGGTGGTGCCTCGCCTAGGATAGGGACCTGCTCCTGAATTAGACTCGTACTTCAGGCCCTTATAGGGTGGATAATAATAATGTGACACTGTATCCGGATGACACGTTCGAAGTACAACCCCATCGAGCTTCGTTCCTAGAGGTTAAGAAGGTACTCCGCGATGAGGGCATCCAGTACTCCTTAATGTTTCCTGCATGCCTGAGGGTGACCATGAACAGTAAAACATATTTTTATGATAATCCAGTGGAGGAGTAGAACTGGTTGGAGTCCTATAGAGCAGGTACTGGTGAAGCAGGGCGTGGCTTAGGACTGCCGGTGGAAGCACTGCGCGCACGCAGATTGTGGCACGTTATGCGTTACCGTCCTGGTGCGCGGAGACCCACGACGACACAAACTGAGAAAGAGAGATCGGCAGCGCTGCAGGCTGTGACGGAACTATCCCAAGAATGAGGGGCAGTATCAATGGGGGCGACTGATTCGGAGAAGGGGTCAGCAGGGTCTGACTCAGATGAGACTGACACAGGAAGTGTTTCACTGCCACATGTTACTCCTTGGACAGCGGATGAGATCGTAGATGCCTGACACTGTGAGACTTCTTTGTGGGATTGTTAGGAACTACTGCTCATTGCTGGTCCTCTTCTCTCACTATGGTGTGGTTGGGGTATTGGTCAGCTGAGATGGCTAGAGCTAGGGGGGCTTCTAAAAAAATGTGCCTCCCTCAAATTGACATGCCTTATGAGAAATTGGGGCTTAAACGTTAATTTGGTACGGTGCTAGACTCAGGTGGTGTTGCAAACCAGGTCCCCTCAGTTCTTGGACACCCCCCTTATGGTTGTTATTTGAGAAGTTCCCTGGTAGCTACCAGAGTAACAGTTGGTTTGAAAGTTTGGATGGGTACTAGATTTTTAGAGCCTGTTCTTGGGTGGGGCTATTGGGGATTTTTGTGGGTTTCTTTTGGGGTAGTGAGGGCCCCTGGTGTGTCCACAGAGAGCGAGCAGTTACTTATGAGACTTGGAGAACGATATGGGGAAGTCAAATGATTTAAAATGCATTACATGGAATGTACGTGGGATGCATACAATGTCTAGACGCCATAAGGTCCATGCTTACTTGGTGCGTATGGGTGTACAGATAGCTTTCCTTCAGGAAACCCATATTAACCGAGCCGAAGGCCTGGCACTGCAGCGTAGATGGAGAGGGCAGCTTTTTTATACAACATACTCAGCTTTTGCTAGGGGGAAGCTGATATGGATTAGAGCGGGTCCCCTTCCAACTGACGCAGCAGTTAGTAGATCCGGAAGGGAGATTTGTGGTAGTGATAGGGCACCTGCATGGTGTGGATGTGATGTTATGTAGCATATATGCACCTAATGTGGATCAGACGTCTTTTTTTTGCCCACCTATCGGGGAAGTTGGCGCCCTATCTGACTGGCCCGGTGATACTGGGAGGTGATTTAAATTCTATAATAGACACTACTATGGATGGGTCTCACCCTCCATTGCCTGAAGCGCCGATACATAGAATCTCTAAAATCAGAAGAGACTGGCAAGACAGGTGGGGGCTCATAGGCACATGGCGAGCAGAACATTTGAGAAAGCGGGACTACTCTTTCTTTTCTGCCTTCCATGACTTGCACGTACGGTTGGATGTGATATTATGCTCTCCAGACATTCACACAAAAGTGGGTCACAGTGAATCTCTCGTGAGAACGCTCTCGGATCATAGCCCGTTATTGCTGACAATACACTGGGTTCAGGAGGGCCCCATGATTCCCACCTGGTGGCTGCGCCCAGAGGCTTTGGAAGACCCAGTCTTTCGTGCAGAGATAGAGGAGGGTGGCACACACTGTTTTCTCGAGAATGAGGGTTCAGCTTCGAACTTGGCCCTGGAGTGGGACTCTCTTGAAGTGGTGGTACGAGGATTGTGCATTACTAAAATGATGGGAGTCAGGAAGACGCTATTGCGAGAGGTAGAAACGGCGGAACAACATTTGTGTATGGGGGAGAGAGCCCACCCTGAGGACCCGGGAGCACAAGAGGAAGTTTCGGACGCTACGGAGGGGGTGGCAGCCCAGCTGGAGTGGTTGTGCTGCTTTGATCATAGGGCATACTTGGCACGGGCACATGCGGAATGGGATAAAGCGAGCACACTGCTGGCCTGGTTGGCCAACCCGGCCCCTAGGGGTACACCCATATTGGCTTTGGCTTCTTCGGCGGGGGAATCTGTGTACACCCAGCAAGGGATCAATGTTTTTTTTTGTTTAGAATATTACGGGGAGTTATACAGGAGCAAATATGGGGCCTCAGGAGATGCACTGGGGGAATTCTTGGCAGATATACCGTTACTGCGGCTCGATGAGGAGCATGCAGAATTATTAAGTCAGGAGATCACTTTAGGGAAAAAGAGGAGCGGTTAAACATCTGGTGCGTAATAAAACCCTGGTTGCAGACGGGCTACCCATAGAATTTTACTCGATTTATGTCACTTATTGACTCCTAAGCTGTTGGCTGTTTTTAAGGAAGCACAGAAGGTGGAACAGCTACCGAACTCCACTCGAGGCTCTCATTATCCCTCTGCTGAAACCCGTAAAGGACCCCTTAGATAGGTCGCCTTACTGCCCATTATCTATGTTAACATCTGATTATAAAATATTAAGTAGGATTCTCGCAACTAGGCTCCTCCCTTATATGGTGCAGTTGGTCCATCGTGATCAGGCGGGCTTTATCCTGAACCGCAATACGGCCACTAAAGTGAGACGTCTACTCCGTATATTGGGGGCGGATCATAGTTTGGTTCCCACTGCAGCAGCCCTCTTGGTAGACATTGAGAAGGCGTTTGACAGCCTTGAATGGCCATACCTGTTCCGGTTCCTATGCGCGCTTGGTCTTGGGGAGGCTTTTGTGGGCTGGACGGAGATTCTTTATAGGTCGGCGACTGCTCCAGTACAGACGGGCGATGGTTCCCTCCTCCTGTTCAGTAGGGCGGGGAACGAGACGGGGATGCCCACTTTCCCCGTTATTGTTTGCATTAGCCATTGAGCCTTTGGCCGTGCATGCCAGACTGTGGCGGCA
Source organism: Lissotriton vulgaris (assembly GCF_964263255.1). Taxonomy (NCBI): domain Eukaryota; kingdom Metazoa; phylum Chordata; class Amphibia; order Caudata; family Salamandridae; genus Lissotriton; species Lissotriton vulgaris. The sequence goes on along the minus strand of NC_141693.1, from coordinate 806,085,924 downwards.
CTATCCCGGGTTGGACCTGCGAGGAAATATGCAGTATATATCATTGTATGCAGATGACCCACTGCAGCAGCCCTCTTGGTAGACATTGAGAAGGCGTTTGACAACCTTGAATGGCCATACCTGTTCCGGTTCCTATGCGCGCTTGGTCTTGGGGAGGCTTTTGTGGGCTGGACGGAGATTCTTTATAGGTCGGCGACTGCTCGAGTACAGACGGGCGATGGTTTCCTCCTCCTGTTCAGTAGGGCGGGGAACGAGACGGGGATGCCCACTTTCCCCGTTATTGTTTGCATTAGCCATTGAGCCTTTGGCCGTGCATGCCAGACTGTGGCGGCACTATCCCGGATTGGACCTGCGAGGAAATATGCAGTATATATCATTGTATGCAGATGATCTACTTATTTTCCTGGCCAACTCGGAAGTGGCCTTGGACGGAGCGAAGTATTTGCTCAGTGCATTTGCAGGATCTCAGGGCTGGGGGTGAACAGGGTGAAGACATGTCTGTTCCCGGTAATTCCATCTGAGGCGGGACCCACCCAGATCGCAGGTATTCGTTGGGAACCCAGATGCTTACCCTATCTTGGTACAAACATCTATCCTAGACCCAAGGATTTGTTAGAGGGCAATGTGGGTAGGGCTATACGAGACCTCAGGGGTAGTCTGACGTTTTGGAGTACTTTGCCACTGTCTGTGGTGAGTCGAGTGGCGCTCCTGAAGATGGTAGCGCTTCCTATGTTGTTATATTATTTTATGACACTACCAGTTTGGTTGCCGGGATCAATGTTCAAACAGCTTCGCTCCATGACTGGGGGATTTTTGTGGGGGAATGGTAGAAGGCGGGTAGCACTGGCCACACTGATGCACCCGAGAGCTGATGGGGGACTAGCTGTACCGGATTTTGAGCTATATTATTTGGCAGCTCAGTTGCAATGGCTCACTCCGGCGGTGGCTCAGGAGTTCCTGGGCCCATATGGTCCTGATGGACGATGGTTTCCACCTCATGTACTGTCCTTTATAGTACTTCAGTAGCGGCTGCGCCTTGGGATGCTTACTAATGAGAAACGGACACTGAGGCTGTGCTGGAATCGGAGCCAGCGCAGAGCTGGAATTGCCCATCCTTATGCCCTGGAGATTCCTTTCGGTATGTGTAATGCCCTCCCACTTGGAGGGGACTGTACTGCATTGGCTGACTGGGAGAAACTGGGTGTGCAGGTATTGGGTGACTTGTACGAAGATGGGGCTTTATTGTCTTATCAGGTGCTGCAGGACATATTTGGCCTCCCTCGGGGAGATTATTTATTGCATTCTGCTTTAGTCTCTGCAATACAACGTCACTGGAGGGCAGGGCTGTCGGAACCGCAGACGTCCATGGCGTGCCAGTATGTAGTATAGGCAGAGGGGACCTTCAAAGCCATCACATGCCTCTACAGGCACATGGTGACCAAAGGATTGGAGCCATTGAGGGAGCTGCAGAGGAAGTGCGAGGTGGATCTATGCAAAGAGATCCCTGAGAAGACATGGGCCCAACTAGTTCGGAGAGCCTGGAAAAGTAATAAGAATGCCAGATTTCAATTGGTTCACTTTTTTTTCTTATATAGAGAATATTTATCTCCAGCTAAGATCATTCAATATGTTAATATAAATACTGCCCAGTGCCTACGTTGCAATCTATAAGGGGCAGAGTTTCATCATATGATGTGGGGTTTTCCCCAGTTGGAAACGTTTGGGCGGAGGTGGTCGACCTGCTCTGCGTAGTCACGGAGCAGAATATAGAACCTGACCCGGGCACCTGCTTATTGCACTGGTTTCCGCATATGCCCAAAACTAAAGTAACAAGTACGTTTTTGGCTCTAGGATTGCTGCTAGCTAAGACAGAGATCACTGCACACTGGTAGTCTGGGCAAGGCCCCAGTTTTGGATGGTGGAAAACAGCTCAAATGGGCAATGAGTGAAAGCACGGTCAGGCTTAAGCATGCTACGCGGTCCAATAATAGAAAGGCGCTGGAGGCAGCAAGGGCATGGGAGGCTATAGTTGTTGCATTGCAGGTACCCAAAGTGGACTCAGATGTAAAGCTCAACCCTGGATGCCCAGGTGGGTTTGCCATGATTCCCAGGAGTAGTAGGGTAATCCTGGGCATAACCCTATAGTGCAGCTGTTGGATTGAAATGACAGGTGGTTAGGTTATACTATTCCGCTCTTAGCGTGATTAGTATAACAGAAATATTTGTTGTTCTCACAATTATGAGCTGCATGTGGTTAGGACACACCAGTGGTATGGTGAGGGCGCTGGGTGAGGGGCAGCTTAATTTTTTATTATATTATTCAGTTAACAAAGCATTAATGATTCATGATTAACTGCAGGACCTAGACCTCTATCAGAGAGAAATAAGCTCAATTACAAGTGACAGGTATGTGATAGACTTTAACCTTATAAGTTGTGGAATTGAGTGATTTTTAAGGTAGAGGAACTGCACCATTTTGACCAAGATGGGATAGCGATGTTATACACCGAGTATCAATAATGCAGTATTATTTGCCAGATGTAGTTTGGAAAATTAATAAAAATATATATTTTTTCCTTAAAAGTATAAGGCTTTTTTAGTTAGTTGTAACGGTTCAATTGTCCTTCAGTTACAATATATTCTCCACTCCTCTCCTGTTCCTGAAGTCTGCATGCTAGTCCTTTCTCAGCTCTTCGCCATTGTGGTAATTGAAGATGCAGGGTAGCCAGTAGTAAGGTGAAACAGGATCATGTTTATTCATAAAGTAGGAATCTTCGGTTTATTCATAAAGTAGGAGTCTCAGGTTACAGGTAAAGCCGGTATGAAGGAAGTCCCACCAGGAGCTTCATCCTTGCTGCTCAGCCCAAGCACCCAACTGACACTCTCTCAAACCATGCACACACCAGCATTCTAATGACATCAGTCACTCTGGTTTAGCAGCAAGGGGCCTAACACTGAGAGGAGAATGCATGGCAAAAATAAAGATACTACACTATACAATCATCACAGACATGTTTAAAAAAATAAAATAATAATAAAAAAATGTAAGAAAAAAAAGAATGCATATTTGAGCTGATATTTCCACTATGCACAGTAGAATCTTAACCATCCTCCTATGGTCACTGCGGTTCCTACCGGATAAGATAAACAAATTGCTTGCCTATTGTTTTTATTTTCTGGAACAGCATGTCTGATCCAATTTGCACCAGCGTCTTTTACATTGTTCCACAAGATATGCATGAAGACTCAAGACTACATCTTGTCTTTTATGTAGTGGTTTGGGATGAAGTAGTTGGAAAACTGGTTGAAGATTAAACTCCCACATGACCTGCAGAGCCTTCTGCCAGGGCTGTGTTAAGAAACTGTCTTGTCGCAACAAACTACACTGGATTATCTATGTGCATCTTTAGTAATGCACAAGCTACTTTATCCATATTGCAGAGGTAGTGTATGTTATGTGCCCCAATCCATGAAAGCATAACTCCAGTAACAATTATGCAGTAAGTTAAGGCATTGTCCGCTAGAACATTGAAAAACACACATATACTACATTAACACCCCTAACCACCCCCCTCCCCCCCCCCCCCCCTGGTGCTGCAATCCCAGATTTACCATTGTTCATAACAAGGTCAACTCGCCATAAGCACAAGGCAGGTAAAACCCATGACGAGCTGACCTTTTCATGAGCATGGAAGGTGTTAAGTAGATTCATGCTCCCTTGACCTTGAACATAACATTGGTATCTTGGACAAGACTATGATAGCTATAAATCACACTATGAGTTAATTAATACAGCCTTATAGGCCGCCGTAGAGGGCTATACCGGCTATTAAAGGCCCTCTCCCACGTTAAAGTCCCCGAGCCGAAGGCGAGGGCCTTTAACAAGGGAGAGGGACTTTAATAGCGGTATAGCCCATCTACGAAGGGCTATAAGGCTATTAGAACATTCTGCCACCATAGGGCAGAATGTTTCAACACAAAAAGAACAAAGCCTTATGGGAGCGTGAGGGGATTTGAATCCCCTCAGGCTCCCTGAAGCCTTTGTTTACAGCCAGAGCTGTGAACAAAGAAACACTGGAATGTTGGAGCTCCAGGCTTATACCAGCCATTACAAGCCCGGAGCACTCCATTATTTTCAATGGAGCTCCCAACATTCCAATGTTCTAATACTGATTAGTTACAGTGGACCCACACTTTTTATTGAAATTAAAACGTTGGTGTATATATTTATTTTTAAATTAAATTAATTCTGTGCCATATTACAGTAAAGTAGCCAACACTGTCTTTAGGGTTCCTTTTTTTTAATGAAGTTATTTTGATCATGTATTGTTTTAATTAGCTCCCATTAAATATGTTTTTTGTTCTTTGGGAATATCCTTAATGTCTTTTTTGGTTGTCCTTTTCAAACAGGAACTATAATTTAAAGTTTTATTGTCATATTCGTGCATTACATTTAGTCATCCTCTTGTTAATGGGGTCTTTAAATTAAACCAGCCTTTGAGAAGTATTAGGAAGGCTCTGGCTTCGAATTTCCGTTTACAGGGTCACTTATGGAAAATTCAAGGACTTTACCCCAGTAATGCAAACACTTGAGAGATCACTTCCAAAGCACTATCCCGAAGTCAGAGTAATTCCGATCAGTGTCACAGCCTTTGCAGGAAATGGTTCAACCCACAGTCGTCATCTGATATTTGATTGAACTTTATAGCATACAGAGTATGGAACTGTACTGGAGTGATTTGTAAATTACTATCAAAGTTGTTGCAAAATGAACCTATGTTAGAATTTCCAAAGTATTAGCTGTCGCTACGTCACTTAGTGCAGAACTCGGCTGGCTTGACAAAATATGTCCAGTCCTTCGATTGAAGTGTGTAAATAAATGTAACTAAAATACGTTACTTCATCACAAGTTTTCGTATCGTCTGTGGTGTGCGCTCTAGTCTATGAGCGTGTACGCGATGACGCGTCACGCCATAGACTGGAGCGGTAGGCGCGCGCATGCGCAGCAGCGGAGAAGGAGAAGGCGCGAACGGGGGAAAACGGCAGTTGGCGACCGGAGCTTGAGCTAGTTAGACGCTCGGCGCCCTAAGCTCTGTATACCTTATGCAAATTACAATAAATCAATACTGCACTTACATTGGCTCAGTGTGTGAGTGTGGGGGCAAGAAGCAGACTTTACATTGGCGACGAGGCTGGCACCACGAACACCACCAGGCATAGAGGACAGGAGTAAGCACCCTCCTACAGCTCCACACCAGCCAGCAAGGCAGGACAGCAATAAGGAAGAGCAAAGGGCGTGGCAGCAGCGCAGCAGCACGGAATCAGCCAGAACACCAACCTTACAATCCAGGTTAGTGCTGCCCAAGAAACAGGGAGCCTACAGCCAGCAACCTGGCAACCAAGGGCACCACCCCCAAGCTAGAGGAAGGGGGGCAGACAGATCAACCCACGCAGGGTGCGAGGGACAATACCCCAGGTAGTCCCAGGGGCCAAGGCGACACGGCAGGGAGTGCAGGAGCATCCGGTGAGCCTGCCCAACATAGAGCCCAGGAGGGAGACCCCAGAGGCGAAGTCAGAATGGCAAATCAAGCTTCAGCCCTGATGGCACCCGTTCCATTCCTGCCCAGACCGGGAGAGCCGCAGTTAAAATGGGAGGACTGGAAGGAATACTTTCTGAATTACATTGAGGCTCTTGAAGATGAAAGTGAAGGGGAATACACCCCGGCAAGAAGAAAGAGACTGTTGCTCCACAATTTAGGCCCGGAAGGGGTGAGGGTGTTCAAGAACCTAGTACCCAAAGAGAGGGGTGCAACGGAGACAGATGTCTTCAAGAATGCACTGGACGACTTGGACAGCCATTACCGCCCAGCAGTTTGCGTCTCCATAGACCGCTACAATTTTCAGCAGAGAAAACAAGAGGCGGGTGAATCCATTGACGACTATGTGGCGGCTCTCCGACGCCTGGCCATCACGTGTCAGTATGGTGTTCTCCAGGATGAATACATAAAGGACCAGATTGTGATGCATACCACCAGCAGAGCCGTCCAGGACAAACTATGGGCGCTGAACGAGACGTCCCTCAAGGAAGTGGTGGCGATGGTCAAGAAGGCAGAAATGTCTAAACGAGGCGCCGACGCAGCAAAAAGGGAAAGTATGCCGAGGCAAATGATCAACAAGATTGATGAGGCACCACAGTCCAGTAAGCCCAAAGGCATGTATGGAGACCAGAGGAAGGACACAAGATGGACGGGAAAACAAACGGTCCGCCCCAGCCCTGGCAGTAAGTTTGCGTGTTACAGGTGTGGCAGCACGGCGCATGCGGCTCAGGACAAACGCTGTCCCGCGTTCCGTGCCAGGTGCTCGTTCTGTGGCCTGATCGGCCATTTTGAAAAGGTGTGTCGGAAGAAAGGGACGAAGTCCACCGTCAAGTGCGTCGAATCAGCCACCGCGGACTTGAGTGAAGAGGAAGACCTAGACGAGGGCGATTTGGTGCTGTGCATTGAGGACCAGGTGCTGGAGGTGGCAGGGAAGCGAAGAGATAAGCCCCGCACGGACATGCTCATAGGGGGAGTGAAGGTACACGTGGCTGTCGATTCAGGATCCCCCTGGACCATCGTACAAAGATCCATATGGGAAGAAGACTTTGCACCATTGTTGGGGGCCAGACCTAATGCCTCCGGACATTAAACCCATCTCGTATACAGAGAATGCCATCCCCCTGGTGGGGTGCCGAGACTTCGCGTTCGAATTCAGAGGGAGGTCGGCCACGTGGACCCTGTATGTGGCGGAGAAGGGCCCATCGGTTCTGGGATGGAGAGACGCTGGGGATCTCGGTATCATACTCAACCCAGGAGGGAAAGAACAGATATTATTGACGGACGAGTGGCCCCTCACTAAAGACGAAGACTGGAGATCGGCATACCCCAAGGTCTTTGAAGGCACAGTTGGCAAACTGGACAAGTTCGTACACAAAATGGTCCTCAAGGAGGGAGCAGTACCAGTAGTGCATAAGGTCCGGAACATACCCATATCTACAAGCGGAGCAGTACAACAGGAACTGCTGAGGCTGGAGGAGCAAGGCATCATAGAGCCGGTGGACAGTGCGGAGTGGCTATCGCCCTTGGTGGTGGTCGAGAAACCAAATGGTAAAGTCCGTCTCTGTGTGGACCTTCGTGAGCTCAACAAAAACCTCATTGTGGAGAGATTTCCTCTTCCCAGAATCGAGGAGATGCTGGCGAGAACAAAAGGAGTTACCCACTTCTCCACCATAGATCTCACGTCAGCGTACCACCAAATAGAGCTGCATCCGTCGAGTAGGAAGTACACATCCTTCATTATGCCCTTTGGGTGCTACCAATTCCGGAGGATGCCCTTTGGTTTGGCATCCGCTGCGGCCGTATTTCAGAAGCTGATGCATAGGCTGTTCAAGGACATTTCAGGGGTGCAGTACTTCCAAGACGACATCCTGGTGATGGGCTCCAGCAAGGGAGATCACGACAAGAAGCTGCATAGAGTCCTAGGAGTGCTGCAAGGCAAAGGTTTAACGGCAGAATGGAGCAAATGTAAAATTGGGACTCATTCAGTGACATACTTAGGACACGAAATTGGGACACATGGCATCTCACCGAAGGAACAGAATGTGAAAGCAATCAGGAATGCCAAAGCCCCATGTACTAAGGAGGAAGTGCGGTCATTCCTCGGAATGGCCGAGTATTATAGCAAGTTTGTGAGACACTTTGCCACCAGAACATACAGAATGAGGCAACTGATCAGAGACAAGGCAAAGTTTGATTGGGACGCAGAAGCACAATCTGAATTTGACACGATAAAGGATTGCATCAGCCAAGCTGTCCCACTACAAGGGTACATCCCCAATGGCAAGACCATAGTGACAACGGAGGCGAGCGACAAGGGCTTAGGGGCGGTCTTGGCACAGGAAAGGGAAGACGGATCCACGGAAACGATCAGCTTTGCGTCACGAGCGCTATCCCAGACGGAACAAAGGTACAGCGTCATTGAAAAGGAGATGCTGGCGGTCACTTGGGCCATGAACAAGTTTCGGCAGTTTATTTGGGGAACAAGATTCAAGCTTCAAACAGATCACAAGCCACTTATCAAAGTCTTGACGTCCTCGGGCCATGATACTGCGACCCCCAAGAATCGCAAAAATGACTTTAAAACTACTAGATTACACCTATGACGTGGAGTATCTTCCAGGAACGCAAAACAGGGTTGCGGATTACCTCAGCCGGGCTGCGGCTATGGAGGATGCGCCGGAGGAGGCCCCGGACAGGGCGGAGATGGTGGCCAGCATGGAGGACCATGAGATGACGATTAGTTGTCAGGAATGGGCGGCCGCCTATGAACTGGACGTGGAGAAGGTGGAGGTAAAAAGACACCTCACATCGGGCTGGCCGGATAAAAAGAAGCTCACAGAAGGAGTACGGAGGTTCTATGAGATGAGAGAGGAACTGTCCCTGAGTGATTCGGGAATTTTCTTGTACAGAGGTGAAAGGGTTGTGCCCCCAGAAACACTGATACCCAAGTTGTTGAAGCAACTGCATGAAGGACATTTGGGCATTGTAAAGACCAAAGCACGAGTCAAACAGATGTATTGGTGGCCAGGCATGGATGCCCACATAGAAAGACAAGTGAGGGAGTGCGGGCAGTGCCAAGGAGCGGACAAGGTGCTACGACCACTCAGACCAGCATTGGGAAAGTTTGACACCCCGCAAAGCCCCTGGGAGAACGTGGCCATAGACATACTGGGGCCCGTCCTGGACAGTAGAGGAGTGAACAAATATATATGCGTGGTGATAGACAAGTATTCCAAATGGCCTGCAGTAGACATACAAGAGTCCATGGATACAGACACGATACTGAAATTTCTGACATCAGTGTTTTTACGAGAGGGTATACCCAAATCTATTCTCAGTGACAATGGACCGCAATTTGTGTCGGACAAGTGGGTTCGATTTATGAAGAGGAACGGGATCGAGGCAAAACACACAGCAGTCTATCATCCTGCATGCAATGGCCAGGTGGAGCGGTTCAATCGTGTGCTAATGGGCTCCATACAGGCAGCCATATCACAAGGAAAGGACTGGGAGGCTGAAGTAATGAGTATGCTGTGGGCCTACCGGATCACCCCCACAGTAGTGGGGTACAGTCCGTTCCAAGTGCTAAGAGGACGTCATCCGTTCACCCGGGACAATGTAGTGTGGAGGGAGAAGACCATCACCAGCAAGTGGTCCCCAGCGGTGGTGCAGCACAACCTGGAGAAAGCCCAGAAGATCTATGCTGCTCACTATGACAAGCGACGCAACACAAAGGAAACCGAGCTGGAAGAGGGAGAATGGGTCAGGGTCAAACTCCCTACCATACAAAAGAAAGGTGAAAGCAAGTTTAGCCAGCCCTTACAGGTCAGAGAAGTACGAGGCAGGGCGGCTCTCCTCAGCGACGGCAAGGTGTGGTCCCAAGACCGCATGGCCAGAGTCAACAAAATAATAGTGTGGCCCAAGTCCGAGGAGGAAGAGATACGGGTGGACTTCCAAGAAGCAAGACCCCAAACGGGGCACAGCGCAGAAGACCTGTGGGAAGGTGTAGGAGAGGACAATGAGGTGGATGCTCCCAACACAGAGTCTACCGACAGAGATGGTACACCGGCGGGTGTAGCACAGAGAGGAGAGTCGAGAGATGGTGAGAGATCACAAAGTGAGACAGAGGTGGAAGAGAACATGCCGGTAAGACACACCCGCAGTGGCAGGGCAGTTACTGTGCCCTCTCGATATAGAGACTTTGTAATGGATGGACACTAGTTCATGTTTGTCACCCCCTCGGTGCCCCACAGAGACACAGACTCATGAATCTGGGACACCCAGCCAGTTGGGGGGAATGTTATGTTGTTTAAAATAAAAGGGGGGAGATATGTGGTGTGCGCTCTAGTCTATGAGCGTGTACGCGATGACGCGTCACGCCATAGACTGGAGCGGTAGGCGCGCGCATGCGCAGCAGCGGAGAAGGAGAAGGCGCGAACGGGGGAAAACGGCAGTTGGCGACCGGAGCTTGAGCTAGTTAGACGCTCGGCGCCCTAAGCTCTGTATACCTTATGCAAATTAAAATAAATCAATACTGCACTTACATTGGCTCAGTGTGTGAGTGTGGGGGCAAGAAGGAGACTTTACATCGTCTTTTAAACGTTTTAATTTCTTACCCTGTAAAATAAATTTAAATATAAAAAAACAATTGTTTGTGCAATGCTGAAGCTTTAGGATGCACCAGTCGGTTACGCCTCAGAAGTGGAAATAACACCTGCAGACAAGCGTATTTGTCAGGATCATCACAAAAACATGGCATGCCGGAAGCTTTATAGACCAGATGAGACGCTCCTGCTTCAAACGGTCTACAAAGTGACTTTGATCTGGCAAGGATTGATTTCAGATTCCCTTACTCAGCCCCATTAATTTTAAAGTTCCAACTGGTTTGTGACCCTATCCAGCAGCACGCTGATGCTGCCTCTCTCGGGCTCAGTTTACACTGTTGAGTTTATAACCAGCAGCTAGTGTTATTTAGCCAAAAAATTATAATCGTAAGGAAAGGACTGTACGCCAGGAGAGGTGCACATTGAATAATTGACCTGCATTTCCAGCCGTGCGAGGTACATCTTCATAATTAGTACACCAAATGCAAAAAATGTGACATTTTAAAATAAATTTATCCTATCTAAGCTATCAATCACCTAGTTTCCATAGTAAAAGTGTTTTTTGTTTTGCTGATAACTTTAGGGTCATTTGACGAATCTTCACAAAATTTTCAAAACTAGTACGCACCCGAGTTCAGCTGTGTGGAAAGTTTTGTGGCAATTTGTCAAACGGGCTGATAAAAAGGGAGGTTCCCAAAAGGCATTTTACCCCATGCAATTCCCCCTAGAGATTGTGAACAGGACTACAGTCCCAACCACCAAACGGAATTACACCATATTTGGCAGAAAGCTAGCTTTTGGTCCAGAAAAATCCCTTCAGTAGTTTTGGAGTTAATTAAGAAAATAATATAGATATCTAGGAACGCAAATCCTCCACAGATCTGGCAGATCTGATGCTGAGATCTGACTGGCTGCCAATATTTCAACCCAAAAATAAGTTAAAAAAGAGATGGGGGAGGGTACAAACACCCTGACCCCCTAGACCTTGTGGTGGGGTCCCATAGGGGCCCCGCTTGGGCCAAAAAGCATTTTATGTACATTTTGTGGCTTGAAAATCAAAGTGGATCCGCAAATCTCTGCACAAATAAGATTTTAAAAAGTGCAGTCTCCTGTGCTTGTTTTTACTACAGCCCCCGGTTGGTCCAAGTCCCGGGGGTGAATGTATACAAGTATATTGGGGAGAAGGGCGCACGTGGCCCCTTTCCCATGGGACCGCCAACTCCGTGGCAACAGGCTATGGAAAATTAGAGGGTAATAATGGCCCCCTCCCCAGGCCCGCCACCTCCTCAAAGCAAGGCCAATGTATGTAAGGGGAAGGGGCTGTGTGGAACCCGCTCCCAGGTCCTTTTCGGCCCTGTGGACCACCACCTCCCCCTTGCCAGGTCGTGCAAATACAAAGGCGGCGGCTGTGCGGACCCCCCCCCCCCCCCCCGACCCCCCTCCTGGAGCTATTAATGGCCCTGAGGACCACCACACCCCTGGGCCCTCTCCCTTTGTCCCGAGGTGCCCACTCTCAAGACATATATGTTTGCTTTTAATTGGCGGGAGATTTGACAGCTCCCGCCAAGTGATAGCAAACAGTAAGTCAGCTCCCAGGAGGCGGGAGCAGAAAGACTGCTTCTGCTGTCTGGGAGCAGAGTTTTCAATTGTTTCCCTGCCCACTGTTAAACGGGCAGAAAAACCGAGAAAACAATGCTCCCACATGCAAGGAGCAGCATTTATTGCTGCACCCTGCATGCTGGAGAAATGCCTGCTCCAGCTGAAATGGATATCCTTTTGGGACTGCGGGGCATTCAGGCTTTCCCAGCTGCCCCCAACAGTGCACACATTGTGATATGAGTGAGGCCAGGGCACCCAGTATGAAGTGGCTGGGCCCTGGGGGATCTGGTCCCCGGGGTAAAAATCGGTGTGGGACCACATGGGCCTCCTCCCCATATATAAATTGGCTGTGCCCCAGTAGATGGTATCCCCATTGCCTAAATCGGCCCAGGGAGCGGGTCATGTGCCCACCTCCCCGTTTAATAGTTGTCCAGACTGCCGGGAATGGGTATGCTAAGACCATATTTGACCCGGATAGGTGGGGCTGTGTGCACCCCTCCCGGGTTGCCTATCAATAAATCAATGAACGGCCACTTATAGAGCACACCGCTACCTCAGCAGAGGTGTCCCGGCGCTGATAAATACAGACTAGAGGGTTTGAGAATCTCCAGAATCTCCAGAAACTACTCCACCTGCCTAAAGAGCCAAGTTTTGAAAGCCTTTCTGAGTTCCTGTTCTATATCTAACATGCACAGGTGGCTCGGCAAGGTGTTCTATAGTTTGGCAGTCCTTACTGTGAAGGACCTGCCTCCTTGTTGCATATTTGCGAAGCGAGGGACATTAAGGAGACACTGATACAAAGAAAAATACACTGTGATCTGGAGGGAGCCACCATATCACATAAGGTGTGATGAGGAACTAATGCACTGAGACCTGATGATAACAAAACTGAAGAAGGTTCACCAGCATCCCATTCTATGGATTCTTCCCCCCACAATTCTGGAGAATCTGCTTCCTTATCCTGAATGAGTGCGTCTCAAAATGTCTGTGGAGTTCGCTTTTCACCAGGCAATCCTTTAGTGATCTGCACAATTGATAAATTGAAAGGCGGTGCTATGGCCACATTATAGAGTCTCCTCTAGGCATAAAGTTTTATTGTTTTTTTCTTTCATTTTCCACTTGTCTCATCGGGAAGAGCTTTTCTTCTGTATCCACTGTCAATATAGTCTGTCTTGTACATGGGCATCTTAAACCCATGTATTTCTCTTCTACTTGTTCTCCACTGATGAACAAGGGGGCACATTTTAAAAACTGTCACCCAAATTCATTAGTGTATACCATTCCATAGATTCAGTACCACAGTCTCTAGAAGAGGCATCAAGATTCTCTCTTGCCTCAAACTTTGCCCATATTTAAATCCAGCCTATCATTTTCTTGATTAAAAACCTAAAATAATCTCCTGACCTGAATTCCCTAAGTTAAAGTTCAATACTGCAATGTGCTTCTCATTGCAACTTATCCATGATTACTACAGTCTTGTTTGACAGCCAGTGAGTGCTCTGTACCTTTGTCAAAATGTCGCATCATGTCCCAAACCATACAACCTTTGTTCAAAACTGTCTATGTTCTGTTATGTTAAGGTGACTTGTACAGCGAATGGCTGCCCCAGCAACAAGGCGTCCCAGCGCTAGCAGAGCAGAGGGAATATTGCTAAATGGATGCAAAAAGACAGGTTGTATTCAGCCTCCTAAATGTCCAGTGATTGTAGGTGCTGCGTGCAACCAGAGGGATGGAGTTCCACAGGATGGGGGCCAGGGCTTTGAAGGAGCGACCCCCGGCTCTGCTACGGCGAACACGTGGAATGCATAGCAGATGTTGGTCGGCGGAGCGTAAGGCACGCCTGGAGACATAAGAGGAGCAGAGCTCCTGCAGGATTAGGGGCCCCTGACCGTGCAAAGTCTTATGAATAGTGGATAGGGTTTTGAACTGGACTCTTTGCCTGATGGGCAACCAATGAAGGCGGTGGAGAAGATTGGAGGAACGGCAGTGTCTGGGTGCAGCCAGGAGGGTTTGTGCCGCAGCATTTTGTAGTCTTTGGAGTCTGGCCGTGACTGTTTTATTAACGCCCAGTAGAAGACCATTACAATAGTCTAGGCGAGACAGAACCACCGACTGCACTATCAGTTGGCGGATAGGGGTGTCAAAAAACCCCAGAATCGGTTTGAGGCTGCGCCGGAGGCCAAAACATGTGCCAGCCACTTTTTTGCGTACGGCTCAAAGGTTCTAGTTCTTGACAGGGAGCTCAGTCCCATTCCGTTAATTCTGTATTGCCCAGCTTCCCAGTCTCTTGAATATATGTTCCTATTTAAAATAAGGCACTGTATCAATATTTTCATTCTTGCACCCTTCCATAAACAATGCTGAATTTGAGCTGCATTACTAAATAATTTATAGTCCCTGGATGTGAAGGCGGCAATCACCATGATTATTCAGCATGATTATTCAGCACCAGTACTGTAAACCATATTTTTAACTTAACGTGGTTTGGCTGGTTGCTTTATTATAAATGCTACCAGAATGGTAAACCATTCCAAGAAGTTTGCTCATGTCTGGCTTCTAGACTTGTTCATATGGACATATGGCACAATTTTTACAACCTACTGATGATCTAAACCCAAGGTGCTTATTGCATTCGGAATTTCATTTGTTACTCACTGTCATCCTCTTTCTTAGAGAAATCTTTGTTACACCATACAAAAGCTCATAGCAAGCTTTGATATCGCCTTTACCCCGTTTTCAGGCGTGATATTATGATGCTTGTGTGTAAAACATAATCTTACTCCTGCTAAATGCAGGACCAGTCCACCAGTAAAACTACCATGAGCTTAATTCAGCTGACCAATCATTGACTGTAATTGGAATATTTTTATTTTGTAGTTCAACAAACACTTTGAAGTGCACGTCGATTTTCTTTACTGTTGCTGGTGGAAGTCTTACCTCATGATCATGGTATACGTATTTGCAGGTCTCTTGTATTTTTTACTCCCTACCTGAACCTCAATCTTTTATGACGTCTAAACACAAATACTTGCACAAGTTTACAGCATTCCCTTAAGCTTACTGTCCATACAGAAAATAGTAATTACAGTGTATTTCAATGGTTGGATTTTTTGCATTCAAATCTTCCCCTCTCTTCCTTCTTTCTTGCCTCACCATAACCATGAAAACACATCAGTGAATATCTAATTGTATACTTTAATATGATTTGGTTAAAGGTATTATATCCATGCTCCTAAATATGGAGGATGCAAACTAAAGGATGAAAATGTCACAAGCAGACTTCCTTAGCCAAATGGTCTCTCAAAGAGATCCCCTCAACTAATGTCAGATGACCTGTCATCCTGCAGTTTGTAAACTTCTTCTTGGGTATTATACCAGAGGGGAAACCATGATGATGATGATGATCATCAGCTTCTCTTACACCACCTATTGGAATTTCTCTACCTGACTTGGGCATTATTCCCCATCTTGACCACTCTTTGAATGGAATGGTAAACCAATAAGACGCCTGCTTCTCAGTGGCATTTTTTTGTTTTTTTTAAAGTGTCCACGGAGGACATATTAAATCACACACCACCACAATGGTGCATCCATAATTTGAAAGACCCTGCTCTCCAATCTCTTCCAAACCCTTGTGTTTTTCCTACGTAGTCTTAGAGTGGACACCTTACTGTTTTCCATCTTTCAAGTGACCTAGGTGTCCCCGTTATACTGCCATAAACTTGGGGCTGAGCAAAACCAAAGGGGATGATGGACGGAGTGTTGAACATTGCAAGCACTCGCCCCCAGTCAACTGAGCTGGGTTTAATCCATCATCATTCTTTAGCTCACTCCACCACCCAATTTCAGACATGGCCATATGCAAATCAGTCTGACCCTGTGCCTCATGGGAACAGTCCAGCCCGAACTGCCAAGCCATGTCTATCCTGGACCGCAAACAAGCATCCTGGGACCGGTTTCTGGCTAATCAGCTGTCATCAGCCAGGCTAGCTTGAATCCAGTGGCAAAGTGAGCAAGGGACCCACGTCTGGGCATACCCTGCCACTTAGGGCGAACAAAGCAAAACCAAAGGGGATGATGAACGGAGTGTTGAACATTGCAAGCACTCACCCATTCATCAACTTGGGGCTGTATATGCAAACCTGCAGGAGCTTCAAATGAAGCATTGCAGAAAAATGAACAGACCACTCCTTTCTTAAGGTGGCCTTTTAACCTTCTTATCCTTTTCTGACCCATTCCCCTTGACCTAGCAGGAAAGGCACAACCTAAAGCATCAGAACCTGTAAATCCTACTACACCCAAAAGATAAGTATTTTTTCCATCTAAAATGTTTATTGTAGAAGAACGTCAGCCAAAAATCATTTTGAGGGCAAGAGAAAGTGTTTTCAAATTCCTGTGCTTTATTTAGAAATCAGGACAACAGCTGTTTGCGATCCATATCCATACAAGGCCATACGTATCTTTATCACATTCTATAGAAACCTAAAAAGGTATACGTGTTTGAAAAGTCAAATTATATCTCCATAGCTAGTTTGACACTTTATGTGACCATACTGGGTGGTGTAGTAATTTATGCCTATCGCTTTGTCTTTTACATCTCCATGTGATATAAATAATTTCCTTTCTACTTGTTGCTAATCATAAAATGAACATTTCTTCCATTGTTGGAAGGATCATGTCTTGGAGTGCAGAGACCCGTTTTTCATTACAGTTTGCAGATGGGTTATTGAATATGTAACTAGTGCTGAATTGCTATCTCATCAAGTGCACCTTTCAGGCATGTGCTTTTATTCTGTAAATGTATAATGAAAATCTCTGATAACCAAGATCTATGAAAAGTGATAATTAGTGACTATTGAGCTTAGAATGTCATAAATCGTATGCCTTTTTCCCTCCATAATTCTATTATTTTAATCACTTGCTTTTTGACTTCTTGCTTGTAGTTTTAGATTCTTAAACTTATACAGGGCAAATCCATCCTAGATAGTAGAGGTGGCTAACTTAGAATATGGAGGCTCCCATCTTCAACAGTAAAAAATGTCATCTTTTTTTGTCAGATTTTGCAGATTAGTCAACATGTCTGCCTTTGACGCAGATTTCGTCTGTACCCATCTTTCCAAGAACTGTAAAAGTGTCAAGTCATAAATCCCCCCTGTACGACATCAGTCTGGGACAGGTTCCTTTTCAAGGCCCTATAACAACCATAACCCAAATAATCTAGTCTATTTTTACGTATAGTTATCTTATTAGTACATCCAAATAATCCTCCTCCCCTTCCTAAGCGCCTTGAAACCCTCTGGGTATGTAGTGCGCTATATAAATTCTATGACTTGACTTGACTTGATGTATGTGATTAGGTCTAAACATTCCTTAGGTGACCTATCAAATTCCATCTTGGATAAGATACAGTATATAAGGAATTTCACTTGACTACTTAGCAAGGAGAGAAACTTCACCCAGGTCACAGATGCATATCACAGATCCAGCTGAGCACAGCACAAGATTCCCTTGATTTAAGAAGCTTCCAGCAAGACTCCCAGAGGTTCTAAAAAGCATTTCATTCTGCCTTCCTGTACTGGTGCCAGGATTATGTTCTCTCGTAGATACAATCTCCTAGCTCTTGGCCTTGTGCGAGTGTGTTTAACATTAATGAATTTGCTGCAGGCCTTTTTAACCATTGGTGTATAGTCCGGAAGAGTGAAATTGAGGATCCTTGATATTGCAGCGGGCCAATCGCAATGCAGTATTGCAGTCTCTAAAATTTATCAGCTTAGCAAAAATCTGCCACGGCGTCGCCCCAGGGACAGGCCAGGACCAAGTCTTAGATGCGCTCTGTCGACCACAAAGATATCCGTAAAAGACTTCCTCTCAAACCACTCCTCTAAGAGATGTTCCACAAAGACAGCCATATGTCCCGGGTTGGTGGATTCCAATGTACCAGCTATACGGATAATATTACAGCAGTAGTCTTGAGGATACGTTCCATACGTTTCACTGTTTCTGCATTGCTGTCCTCGATCTCTGAGATTCTGCACTCCGCAACCTCGAGCCTCACCGTATGACGCTCGAGTCGTTCAGACATTGAAAGGTTGTGATATGGTATGAAATCTGGAGTCAATTGCCTTAAAGCCGGCTCAAAGTTCAGACATAACTGTGGCAGTGCCGTCTGATACGGGGTGGGGGTCGGCCATTGTAAGTTCTGAGGTACCAGTGGAATCGGAGGGCGAACGTTAGCTGTTTCTAAGGTGAATTGTTTTTGCTTAGTATCCCCGTGTCCCATTGTAGCATGCTCATTGTGTCTGCCAAGGTAAGAGTGTTGGAACCAAGGCAGAAAATGGCAGCAAGAATAGGAGCAGCCAAGAGAGAGGTGACAGAAGGGAATAGCCCCAGGCAGAAAAGCAGAGGCGGCCTTGTCGTAGTCGCTACACACATTCAAGACGTGACTCTTCACCTCTGTATGGGCCCACTGTCCAGTGATTGGCAGGCACCGGTCCCGACTCCAGGGCCCAAAATGGTCTCGGCGGGCCATTACGCCAGTTAAGCCCAGCAGTGAGCTCCAGAGGAATGACTGATCCACCGTGAGCCCAGGCATGGGCAGTGCACCGGGATCACGCCATGCCCTATGCCGGGGCGCGTCAGCAGTGACCCCGTCTGCCTCAATGCAGGCAGGTCACACCCAGGGCACTCCTGAACAGGACTGGTGAGCCCATAATTAAACAGTGGAGTGTTCGATGGAGTGGATGTTGCAGGCAGTGTTCAGCAGAGCTTCAATGCTGTGTGGCCATCTTGGTCGCTGGCTTGGCCATGTTTCAATCAACTTCTATTTTTTAAACACACAACTTGCAATACAGAGAAGCACTGCCATTAAAGTGGCATTGTAGTTTCGGAGCAACTATCTGTGAGCACTTGACTTCTGTCAATCTACAAGCAAAGGAACTGTTTAAAACAAATAGGCTACACTAACCTGTTGCAGTACAGCTGCCTATCCTGAAGCAGGCAGAAGTTGATGGGTCATCAAATAAAATCCACCAGCAGTGCCAAAACCTGCTCTCGCCAGAGTAAGGCCACAAGACCTCTCTTCTTCATTATATCCCATCACCACCAAGGAAGTACTTTGTCTGCTCCATCAGCTTAGGGAAATAAGGTGCTTTCTCTGCTTCTTTGAAATCGAAAGCTATGTTCTCTAATCCAGTAGCTGCTGTCCTATTTGTTCCGCTGTGTTTCACAAGCCATCACCAAAGGCTAAACAATGTTCCACCTTCGAATTCGGAGGAGAGCTCGCATCCACATTATCAGTGGAAAAAAACAAAGGTGAACTGATTGCATCCCTGTGCCTGAAAGTAAATATACCTCTTTTTTTTTTTTTTAAAACAGAAAGATTTTTTAAAATCAATCAATCAGAGTACTTGTAAAGCGCTTCTTACCCGTGAGGGTCTCAAGGCGCTGAAGGGAAGGGGGGGGGGGCGCTACTGCTCGAAGCGCCAGGTTTTGAGGAGTCTTCAGAAGGCGAGTAGGTCTTGGGTCTGCCGTAGGTGGGTAGGAAGGGTGTTTCAGGTCCTGGCCGCGAGGTAGGAGAAGGATCTGCCGCCGGAAGTTGTTCTTTGGATGCGGGAGACATCGGCAGGGGCGAGGCTGGCGGGTGGGAGTGTGGAAGCTGAGTCTGTTGTTCAGGTAGGCTGGTCCAGTGTTGTGGAGTGCTTTGTGTGCATGGGTGAGGAGCTTGAAGGTGATCCTCTTGTCGACGGGGAGCCAGTGTAGGGTTCTCAGGTGGTGGGTGATGTGGCTGCGGCGGGGGACGTTGACGATCAGACGGGCGGAGGCGTTTTGGATGCGTTGTAGTTGTCGTAGATGTTTGGCTTGGATTCCTGCGTAGAGTGTGTTGCCGTAGTCCAGTCTGCTGCTGACGGGGACCTGTGTCACCGTTCTTCTTGTTTCGGTCGGGATCCACTTGTAGATCCTGTGAAGCATGCGGAGGGTGTTGTAGCAGGAGGAGGAGACTGCGTTGACCTGTTTAGACATGGAGAGGGAGGAGTCGAGGATGAATCTTAGATTGTGTGCATGGTCGGTGGTACTATTCCCAGTGTGGTCGGCCACCAGGAGTCGTCCCAGGCTGAGGGGCTGGGTCCGAGGATGAGTACCTCCGTCTTGTCCGAGTTTCGCTTCAGACGGCTGTTCCTCATCCGGTCGGTGATGGCCTTCATTCACTCGTGGAGGTTGGTTTTGGCAGTGTGTGGGTCCTTGAAGAGGAAGAGGATGAGCTGGGTGTCTTTGGTGTATGAGATGATGTTGAGGTCGTGTTGGTGGGCCACTTGTGCGAGGGGGGCCATGTAGACGTTGAACATCGTCGGGCTGAGGGTTAAGCCCTGGGGGACCCCGCAGATGATAGGTGGCTTTGGATCAGAAGGCGGACGCTCTGGGTTCTGCCGGAGAGGAAGGACGTGGTCCAGTCAAGGGCCTTCTCTTGGATTCTGGCTTCTAAGAGGCGTGTCCTTAGAGTGCGATGGCAGACCGCGTTGAAGGCGGCTGACGGGTCCAGGAGGATGAGGGCTGATGTTTCGCCGTTGTCGAGTTGTTGCCTGATGTCATCTGTGGCAGCGATGAGGGCTGTCTCGGTGCAGTGGTTTCATCTGAAACTGGACTGGGACGGGTCCAAGATGTTGTTGTCTTCCAGGTGGTGGGCCAATTGCATGTTGACGATTTTCTCGATGACCTTCGCCGGAAACGGGAGCAGGGAGATGGGCCGGAAATTCTTGAGGTCCTTGGGGTCCGCCTTGGGCTTCTTGAGGAGGGCGTTGATTTCGGCTTGCTTCCAGCTTTCCGGGAATGTCGCTGTTTCGAAGGAGATGTCGATGACCTTCCGTAGTTGGGGCGCGATGGCAGTGTCTGCTTTGTTGAATACGTGGTATGGGCACGGGTCTGACTGAGATCCTGAGTGGATGGAGTTCATGACCTTGCGTGTCTCGTTGTCAGTTGTCATTGACGTTGGACCAGGAGGTCAGGCGGTTGGTGTAGGTGGGGTCTGACGTAGTCAGGCGGTCGTGGTGTTGAAGCTGTCATGGATGTCAGCGATCTTGCGGTGGAAGAAGATAGCTAGTAAGTTGCACAGTTCTTGTGAGGACGGTATGTTGTTGGCGCTGGGGTTGGAGCGTTTCCTTACGATGCTGAAGAGCTCTTTGCTGTTGTGTGTGTTGTTATCCAGGCGGTCTTTGAAGGAGGATCTCTTGGCTAGTTTGATGAGGCGGTGATGTCTGCGGGTGGCGTCCTTGTGGGCTGCATGGTTGTCCGGTGTGCGTTCGTGGAGCCATATCTTCTCCAGTTTCCGGCATGCATGTTTGGAGTTCTCGAGCTCGTCGGTGAACCAGGTGGATCTCTTGCTGGCGTGGTTGTTGGAGGGTTTCTTCAGAGGGGCGAGGCTGTTGGAGGGTTTCTTCAGAGGGGCGAGGCTGTTGGCGCAGTCGTCGATCCACTGTCTGAGATTACGGGCTACGGTTTCTGGGTTGGTGGGGTCGGTGGGTGGTTTCTGGGCAAGGGTGGTAATCAGTTGGTCTTCGGTGACTTTGTTCCAGCAGCGGCGAGGTAGCTGTTGGGTGCGGTGGTGCGTGGTTGGTTTCTTGAAGGTGAAATGAATGCAGCGGTGGTCGGTCTAGTGGAGTTCGGTGGTGTGGTTGAAGGCGACGTGGCTGCCTGTGGAGAAGACTGGGTCCAACGTGTGGCCGGCAGCGTGGGTGGGTGTGGTGACGAGTTGTCTGAGGCAGAGGTTGGCGAGATTGTTGATCAGGGTGGAGGAGTTGGCGTCGTTGATGTTCTCGAGGTGGAAGTTCAGGTCTCCGAGGTGATGTAGTCTGTGGAGGCAAGTGCGTGGGTGCTGGCGAGGTCGGCGATGGAGTCGCTGAACTGAGCTCGGGGTCCGGGGGGGGTCTGTAGATGAGTGTTCCTCTGAGGGTGGTGTTGGGGTCAGTGTTGATCCGGAAGTGCAGGTGTTCGGTGGTGTTGAGGGTGTCGTCTGCGTGGGTGGTGACCTTGAGGGTAGACTTGTGGACGATGGCTATTCCTCCTCCGATTCTGTTGGCACGATCCCTGCGGGTGATCTTGTAGCCGTCCGGGATGGCTATGGCGATGTCGGGCGCTGAGGAGTCATTCCACCAGGTCTCGGTTAGGAAGGCCACGTCTGGGGCGGAGGTGTGGAGCAGATCCCAGAGCTCGACGGCATGTTTGCGTGCGGAGCAGGTGTTGAGGAGTATGCAGCGGAGGTGGTTGGGTCCAGTCATTGGAGGTTTGGTGGCTCTGTCGCAGGTGAAGCTGTAGGTGTGGCAGGAGAAAGGTCCGTGAGTCCGTTTCGGGGTGGCCTGGAAGCAGGTGTGGTTTCGGCCGGCATTGAGTGTATAAAGGGTGCTGGCATCGTAGCGGAGTCTGGTGTTGTGGCGTTCACGGGGTCCAGGGGTTCTGGCGCTGGACACAGTCCAGGCTCGGATGGGCGCGGCCGCTGCGCGCGGCAACTGCGCACGGCCTCCAGAAGGGTGGGGGGGGAGAGGGAGGGAGGAGCAGCTGGGAGTCTTGTGCGGGGTGGCCAATGGGGAAGCAGGGGGGCGGGGCAGCAGCGGGAGGAGTGGGAATGTAGGGAAAAACGTCGAGAGAAGGCGGTCAGCAGAGTCAGGGAAAACAGCGAGAGAAGGCGGGCAGCAGAATCCGGCAATGAAGCAGCTGGCTGCCGTGTAGTGGCGTGGGGAGCGACCTGCCTGCGAGCAGGGTCAGAGGTCGCTGGTTACACTTGGACTGGTAAAACTTTTTTGCCTTCTATATTATTTTTTTTCTTTTGCACCCAGCCATCACAATCAGAAAAGATAACATTTGTCTTGTTACCTTTTCTTTCTAATTGCGCATAATACTCTTGTTAATATTCCTCGCATATGATGTTGCACATTATATTGAATGTTTTTTTTCTCTCTTATAAATGAGGTATGTTGTAAGGATGATGTCTTCCAGCACAGAGATGCTTTTTAATTTCAGTTTGAAGTCGTGCTATTGAAAAAGTAAAGAGGGATAAATTGCTATCTCATCAAAGCACGTTTCTGACATGTGCTTTTATGCCGTAAATGAATAATGAATATCTCTGATAAGCAATATCAATCAAAAACACACTCCGTGATAATTTAGTGACTATCAGCTTAGAAAGTATTCCAGGAATGTAATTAATCTTAAGACTGTTTTCCTCCATAATTCTATTATTTTAATTACTTGCTTTTAGGCTTCTTGCTTTTAGTGTTAGGTTCTTAAACACGGACAGGAACGGTTCCATTTTAGGTATAGTTTCCGTTTTAGCCTGTCCAGCTTATTTACCTTGGTCCCTGCATCCATCCCAGGTAGTCGAGTTGGCAAACTTAGAATATGGAGGCTGCCATCTTTGACAATGAAAAATGCCATCTTTTCTGTCAGATTTTGCAGAATCCTCAACATGTCTGCCTTTGATACAGATGTCATAGCTTGTGATCATCTGTCCAAGAACAAGTCATTCGGATTTAAATATCAATATAAAAACCTCATGCTGTTTCACTGTGGAGCAGATGCCTTTTTCAATGTCCTATAACAACCATAGTGTAAATAATGTAGTCTATATTGACATATTTGTACCTTACTAGTACCTCTACCGATGTATGGGATTATGTCAAATTTCCTAAATTGACTTTGCAAATACCATTTTAGAATAGTTACAATAGGTATGTACTTCCACTTAGTAAGGAGAGAAATGTCACCCAGGTCACCGATTTAGATCCAGACGATCACAGCAGCAGATTCCATCTTGATGAAAGAAGCCTCCAGCAAGATTCCCCGAGGCTCTGAGAAGCATTCCATTTTGCCTTTACGAACGGGTGCCAGGATTGTGTTCTTTCGTAGACTCAATCTCCTAGTCTTGGCGTTGTTCTTGAAATAGCTGACCAGCTATTCCAAACAGACAACAGACCCGGTTGTCCAGATATGCGCACCTCCTCCGATTCTCAGGCTTTATTATTTATTCATCTGCTAGAACTAGCATAGGACCTAGAGATAGCTCGGTGAGGATTTACAGATTATAAATTGTGATGTGACGCTTTTTCCCGATTTTCACTGTGATTGAAAAGCTTACCTGCTTTTTAATATCTTCTGTGATGTTACCAAGATTATGTGCACTAGATCCTGGCATTTTTAAATAAGAATTTTTAAATAAATATGTTACATTACTTGTTTAGTTTTGAGTGATCTTGGGTGTGTAAATCATTAATGAACGATTACTTGGATTAAACCTGCTCTCAATTAGCAACCTAAAAACATTGACACCACCTCATTTATATATCGGGTGGGGTTCTGCGGGGCTACAGTAACCTGTCTTTCGCTTTCAGTGCTGCTACATTGGACTTGTTTCACCCATGTCACCTGTGGGTGTGAAAACAAACCTTGAAGAGCTGAGGCAAAGACTCAGTTTTTGCAACTTCGTTATTCAGACACAATTTACATGTGCACTTGTTTGTTTGTACATACTATAAAATTGTTCTCTATTATAGAATATTCAGTTCATAATAACTACCAGGTTAAAGAAAGCTTTTTGTGGCAAATCTTATTCCAGATAGTATCACCAAATACGTAAGTTCATTCATAAATCCCACCCCCTTTTTATTTTTTGGATAATACAATTTAACCTCTAAGTACCTATAACATAGTTAACACTCAATAACGAAACACCTTATTTATATTAATAAAAAAAATATTTATTTAATTCTTCAATCCAAAATTCGATCAATTGTATCAAGAAACACTTGTTGACCTGATTGTGAAATAAAACGGAAAGGAATTTTATAACTCTTACTTGTGTCATAGGACATTTTTGTCAGAAGTATATAGTATCATCACACACAGCAGGGCAAGCTGGTAATACAAAGAGTGCAGAAAGCGCTGGTCTATTATGGCGATTGTCCATTGAGTGTTTATTGAAGAAGAACCACTTTTGCTGTTTACACCTCAATGTTCTTCCCCAGTTCGAAGTGTCCGGTGCATTTGGTTTCTTCCATTGTCCGGCCAATTCTTTTTTGGCTGCCCAAAGCATCAGTGAAATGACTGTCCACATTTGTAACGTAAGACCATCCTAAAGAGAAGGGAGAATGGCTGAGATCACGACCAGGGGCTTCTGCGGAAGTAGGTGTTATGTTGCTTTCTTTATGTGGCCCAGATCTTCCAAAGAATTTTATTCATAAGACATGACCACCATACATGTATTTCCGACCCCTCCAGCTCAGCATTTATTTGAGTGCAATGGTGTGGGCAATGCTCAGCCGATCCAGATCTTCCAGTGAGCCCGCAGCCAGAGTTGTTCTACCTGCAGCAGCAGAGAAGGAGCCCGCCGTTCTCCACTCTCTACCCGCCCGGCTCAACGCCAACGCCGACATCCTCCTGTTATCGAGATAGCACAAAAGCAGTGTCGTCCCTCTGTGGCAGTTTTGTTTGATCTTTTGTCGGTTCCGCAGGCCTGCAAGCCAGAACCTAAGCCTAAGGCTGCAAGTCCGAGCCAGTTGAGCGTAGCTGAGCCCCATGGGGGAGGAGACCATTATCCTCCTTGCTCCTTGCTCCCTTGCTCCTTGACACGACGCAAGGGGTAAAACAAGCGTAGCTGCCTTTAGGGTGGTGGCTCTGAGTGTGTGGTGCAGCACTCTCCGGAGGCGGCCCGACTAGGTTCGGGTGCAGCCTGCAGTTGTGCTGCATGTTACCCCGCTTGTCTCTGTTTTTTCTTCTTCTTGCCCTCCCTTGGAAAAAGAGGACTCTTCCAAACAACTATAAGCAAAAGCTTTCAGGTGAAAAGGCATAAGCAGCAAGATTGGCACGTAGCGATTGGCCATCGGAGTGTCTGGAGTGAGTGAGCGGGTAGTGGCTCGACACCAAGGGTGAGTTCAGTAGTCTTTGAGATAATTTTTGACCTACATTGTTTCACCTAAAGTCGGCCTACGTTTCATCTCGTTTTCACTACCATCCGGGAGACTAAACAAGCACGCCTTTAACTCGCGTTCCACCCTGCTGAGTACATCTTTACCCTGACCTAACTAGTCAAATAAGCCACTGCAAGCACTACAACATGAGTTCAGTAAGGACTAGAAAACAACTGGCGCAAAAAAAACCAAGGCCTAAGTAAGTCTCAAAAGGCTAAGTAAACCATCGTGTGAATCCACCAAGCCCGCCGCTATATTGATATTGCCCATAACTTCCGTTTTTGAATCAAATAACCTCAGCAAAAAGTTTACATTTTTAAAAGATCCAACGGAGGCCATCTATGCAATGGCAGACAAAATAGTAGGTCCCCCCAAACCTTTAACGCCGGAAAAGTTTATTGCCGCCGTGGAGGAAGTAGTAACTCTGAATCCATTACAGGCGCTGCTAGGCACTGCTCTGGATTCTAAGTGCACTTCTAATTCAAAGTTACACACTGGCCAACGCACATGCTATTCATATTTCTACTTGCACTTAGTATACATTCATTTGTGTGTAACATGCAACTTAGAAAAATGCATTTAAATGCATTTTTCTAAGTTTTCGCTATTTACCACGAGGTTTGACCTCGCTGTAAATAGCGGCCCAAAATAGCGATTTCGCAATTTCTAAATGCTTCTTGAATTGCATTTAAGGAATCTCTGATTGAGATTCCTTAAATGCAATTATTCGCAAATATGCGATTTCTAAAAATGCGATTTTTGCATTTGGGATGATGAATCCCAAATGCAAAAATAGCGCTCGCAAAGGGCCAGATTCTCAGAATCTGGCCCTTTGCGAGCCGTTTTCGGCTTGATGAATCTGGCCGATAGTTCCTTGAACTCTTTAAATAATCGTAGTCGTTTTTGATGTTCTAGTGTTCTTTAATTCTAAGGATTTGCCCGGCCAACACTTGTTTCGTCGTGGGGAATTACCCACTTGACTTCTCCAGGGCTACAATATATAATCATATGCATGGGATCAGTCAATCCAACATTCCTATAAAGGTGCATGTAGTATGTCGATCACCTTTCTCACCCAATAGTGAACATTTTGTGACTGCCCAAATAAACAATTCACGATGGAATGCCAAATGATTCAAACTTGCAGAGTATTTTTAAAACTATCTGTAACAACCTTAAAGTGTCGATTTTGTGGTGGGGTCAAGGTGACATGCAAAATTGCACTTCATCATGTGACGGATAAATCCAACTATTGAATAATAACTAGGTCAGAGGCATAGTTATTCTCGATACTCTACTCATAATAATAGTGTGGTATGCAGAGTATATCGTAAATCCGTGTGAGGAGACTAGAGGGTGCAAAACAAAGATTTTGCACCTTAAATTTCCATTAATCAAGGTGAACATTCATGTTTATATTTGTGCTCATCCATCTCTTGCTGACGATGATGTAAAACGGGCATAGAGCGATGTGCTACCTGTCTGCAAATGTACAGACTCTTGTGCGTTCTGAGAAAGGGAATACAAATGGATATTTTATGTAAGTATACGGATCTTTGTGGTTAAATTTCCTAAATAAGACACAGACCAGGTGAGTAATACACTCCCCTCCCCGCCGGTTCTGCTTCTGTCCTGGCTCTTTTAATTCAAACTTAACGGTAATGGATATCGAGCAGGTAGAAGTAAAAACACTATGCACAGAAAAGAACAAGATAACAGCTTACGCCCAGGTGCACATCAGCAATTTAGCCCACTCCACCCCAAGACAAAAAAAGAGACCAACAGTACTCAGAAGACAAATAACAATATAGAAAACCCACAGGACTCTTGTCTCGAATCACTTTCAATCACAAACAATACGGATCAAGTCCAGGCAATGGAAACCATCACAAAGCTTCCTGACTGTCCTCAAGCTATTACCCAGTGGACAAGCCAACCCGACACTCGGCAGCAAACAATAATTGAAATATTGAGCACTTAAATTAATCCCAGCCTCAAGATGAACCTCAAAGTAAATTAACCCCAGCAGAAAGTAGCCAAACTTTAACAAATAATAGCACTTCCAGGG
The DNA here is from genome assembly GCF_964263255.1 of Lissotriton vulgaris. Taxonomy (NCBI): domain Eukaryota; kingdom Metazoa; phylum Chordata; class Amphibia; order Caudata; family Salamandridae; genus Lissotriton; species Lissotriton vulgaris. The sequence goes on along the minus strand of NC_141693.1, from coordinate 806,058,107 downwards.
AACCAGCCCCAATATCCCAGTTGAAAGGACAGGAGGACGACCCTAAATCAAGATTGGAGGAGCTGGCAAGTAAATCAAAACCGAAACAATGACCGGAAACAATAACTGAAATATCTAGCACCTCAGAGTATTCAGACCCTAAATCAAGATTGGAGGAGCTGGCAAGTAAATCAAAACCGAAACAATGACCGGAAACAATAACTGAAATATCTAGCACCTCAGAGTATTCAAACGTTAAGGACAACATGCCAGCTAATAAAACTCAAGTATATGAAGAACATCAAAGCAAATTTAATTTTAGCGCATAGCAGTGACAGCTTAACAAATAACGGCAGTCCTGGGATCCCAACTTATATTCCCCAGCCAAAGAGCCAGGAGGATGAATCCAAATTGAGACCAGATGACCAGGCAAACATACATCTCACCCTAACAACTACTCTACTAACTTCAATTAACGTTCTAAACGTGCAATCGGTCAAACATGATATCCAGATTGACCTGATGAATATCATAGCCTCTTACATTTCAGGCATAAATACCAAACTTGATACACTAACGGAATTAATAACAAAGAACAACAGTATATTGACCCCTCAGCCTGTAATTAACTGTGCGTGTGGACCAATAATTGGCAAACTTAGTGAAGTTCCAACAATCCTTATCCATATTACAAGAGGGCAAATATTTTATTATAAATCCAGCGCAACTTAATATGACGGTGAATCCCATATCACCTTGGGGCAAAAATATAACTCCCACAGTTGTCATGAGCGAGCCAAGGACAGTGCAATCATTGCATGCATCCGCAAAGAAAGGCACTGACAGACTTCCTGTTCTACCATCTAGGCCCTCTGTCAATAACAACCAAGCCCTTCCCAAGTGTGCAATAAATGGTGAAATAGATCAGTTGAATGTAGCAGCCACTAGACCACTACCACCTTTGTTAGCCAATCTGGTTGTGGCCACAAGCCAACCCTCTACCAATCAGCAAATAAATGCCCAAGACGTTCAATCCAACACACCGCTCTCAAATGAAAAGGCAAAAAAAGCGAGCACGAAAGGTGAGAAAGAGTCAACAGTCCAACAATAGGGCAAAGCAACAGGGGACCAAACTTTTCCCCATCTTTGACTTCAAGAACAAAAAACAAAATTCAATGATATCAATAACACATCAAGTAACAAAGGAAGACTCCATAAACTTCAATGAGCTTCTCAGGACCTCGGACCTATCAGAAACGTCGGTAGGGGTACCAAAGGGAGCACAAGTCCTAATCAAACCCAAAGAGAAAGATCTTACCGGAGGTCTACGGACGTAGAGAATGCAAAAATAAAAAATAATCTTCACAAAAGACACAGAACCAACGATTGCAAGTATGATGCACCTAAATAAAGAAAACTCAAATATTCCACAACTTGCACAGGGAAAACCGTCCCGTCAAACAAAGTGAGCAAAGAAAGGAAGACCAAGTGAAAAACAAAACGATGACAGTGGCTCCTGCACAAATAGACAAAAGCTTCAGCCCATTCAGAGGATAACGGAAGGTTGTGCTGCAGAAGTGTAATCAGCTCAGTAAAGAACATCTTGAGACGATCTTGATAAATGGCAATCTACGGAACCCCAGCGCAAGGGGCAATGATCATAAACTCCAGCATGAAGTTCTCGCTCCCTTCAGCCCGGCTGCCGTTAGGGTGGTGGCCGCTGAGTGTGTGGAGCTAATGAGTCTATATGATACAGTCTAATCAGATCCTTTTAATACCTCAATACACGCGCCAGAGGTACTTGCAATAGCCGTGAGAGGAACGGTGTCACGTTGCCACATTGTTGACCATCGTCTTCTGTTTTCTGCCCTGCCCTACCCCGCTTGCTGGTCCCCCGCTGTTCTTACTGCAGAGAGGGGAGCCGGTGGAGAGCGGAGACTACATTTCCTAGGGTGTCCTGCTGGTCGCTGGTTCCAAACGTCAGCATAGGGCGCCGAAGGCCCTCAAAGGACGCGTAGCCCTCCCGCAGCGCGGGACGCGTGTGGGCGTGCTTGGGCGAAACCCGGGCCAAGGGCGGGCCAGTCCGCGCCCGTCAAAGGCCGGAAGAGGCTGGGCTGGGCCGGGCCATTACCCTAAATTCTCACAGCCCAGAGACAACTGCATTACCAAGGAGCAAGGTACTGTCACTTTTATGGTCCACCTCTGAACTTTTGTGGACCTGTGTTTCATATGTCACTGCACCAAGTATTATCTGTAAGTATACCCTTGGCACTGAGAGACTGAAGGCTGCTAAAACCTGTTTGGACTTTGTAATCTTGCTCATTGAACTTGCCGACGTTGCCCATGATATTGCATTAAGCACTTTATGTAAGCGCATCTTTGCACATAAGACATTTTGGGCAGCTAAAACTCGATTGGCCTTCGCAAATTGGTTGGTTATTCATTTATGTTCCTACTGTTACGTGTCGATTGCCCTTGAATTGTGTAGACCTATTGGTTGTTTTATTTAGGTTGTAAGTTCATTATTTGGGGCCCTCTACAGTTTGGTAATCCTGGTTAGAAGGAAGCATCAGACAGCACCATCAGGGTCATTAGCTTCCGCAAAATCAACAGTTATAACCATGGATGATTTCCTCACAAGGGCAGCCTCAATTATAGACAAGGAGATCGAAATGGTGAACAGGTGTCTCTCCAGATCACCGGTGGGTTCTTTTCAAAACCTCGGGGAGCGCCCACATGATATTTATAATGGCACAATAGAAGATTCAGAGGGCACTTGTCAACGTATGGCTCCAGATAGTGAATTATTGGATAGAGACCGGTTGAATAGTACACCTACAGACACGGGAGAGGCACCATCACAGCCCTTGTCCCCCTTAATAACAATTGTAAACAATAAAGGCCCAGCAAATATTGCAAATGCTGCTATTACGAGGGAGTGTGGCACTGGGGGGTAGATCATGGCTACGTCATCAGAGGCCCTGTGGGTGCCGTAGTCCATCCCCACCTCTACCTTCAAGGATGGTAGGTCGCCCAGCTAGCAGTCTTAAAAGGAAGTGTAAGTCCATTGTGGGACAAGCAAACAAAATTAAACCTAACGAACTGCAGGGACTGACATTAGACCAAGCGAGAATTTCTGGGGGTGAAAAGCAATTGATGGAAAGTCTCAAAATAATGTTGAGTACAGTGTTGGAGGAAAGGTTGGCACCAATTATGTCCAAGCTGTCTGACTTAGAACAAAGGCTCACCAACATGAATCAGATTACCTCTCATCCTCTTGCCACTTTGAATAGTAAGTTAACCAAGCCGACCCCTTTAGCAGGCGCAGTACAAGCATTAGATGAATCTATTCATGAAGCTCCACCTGGTACTAAGGCTCACCCTGGAAGTCGTCTGAGCATTAGACCCCCAGAGAGTATGGCAAGGGTTACTATTGAGGATATGCCATCGAATAAGCTACCCCCAATGGCTCAGCTAAAACCCACAATGCACGGCCCAGGGCATAACGGGGGCGGGAATTTGGGCGAAACAACTTTTTGTAATTCTAATTCCCTAACAATAGATTTGCTGCCCCAATCTACACCATTGGTGGTTATCTTAGGTAATGTGCCAACTCTTCACCATGGCTCCACAGAAGTGTTTTATCAGCTTAAGAATAAGGTGATTCACTGGTTTTCAAGCAATACCTCCGTGGGTTCTGAAATAGGTCATAACATTATCATGGCGTGACGAGTAGGTTGGTTGGGAAACTCGAGAAAGGCAGGTGGGGTCTACTGCATAATTGTGAATTTCAACGATCGTTTTGTGGTCGATAGAATATTCAGAGAGACCCAAGCAAAACAGTTCAATATGGGCCCTGGCATACAAATCCTCCCCCTGGGTTTCTTTTACCAACCGACATCATAAAACAGAAATAAACTCATTGCACACACTATCTGGCAGCCGCATAGATTTGATTCTAACAATAGATCAAGCAGATTTAATCACCTGAACCCTGGTATGATAACAGAAAGTATCCGGGGAGACTATAACCAAACACCCTTCCCGCTAGCGCCAAATAGATTTGCAGCCCTCTCCTCGTTAGAGGACTGTGATTGACTTAAGGCCCACACAGCTTCCAATGAACCACTGACATCGCCCCACTGTCAGTCGATAGGAGGGGGTGGGCCCTCCAGACAGACTATGGTTGACGGGCGTACATCTGCTGGTCTAGAGGTACTGAAAGCGGTTTCTCTTGAGGTTTCATATAGCCAAATGGCCAATAATGTCATCTCATGGAACATTGCTGGTCTGGCGGAGAAGGCCCAAGACCCAAAGTGGGTAGAGTTCATAAGGACTTACACAGTGATATGTCTGCAAGAGACTTGGATGGTGGAATGTAACATCTTTTTAGAAGGATATAAAGCCTTCGCAACGCCGTCACGTAGTGGTAGAGCTGAACGAGCCTTGGCTATATACATTGCGTTAGCCTTGACTTGTGTAGCGAAACCAATAATTTCTAATAATACAGATATCCAAGCAGTAAACCTAAAGAGAGGGAACACATTGTTGTCCATGATACATTTTTATAACGCAGTAAATACTAGAGGGGATTGCAAGATTGCAGAATTGGGGGATTTTGTCAGACAGCACTGTGGAAGTAACTCTCACCGAATCATGTTAACTGGGGACTTCAATGTGCATCCATGTAGGAATCCAATGAACACTGCTATGGGTGAACTAGGATGTGATAGGATGGGGGGCCTTCACTTCGAACACTCTGGTCCGGGAGAAAGGCTGAATGATTTACTTAATGAATTTAATTTGGTTTCGTCCATGCCTGTGGTGGACGTTTGTAGTACCCAGCCCGTCCCCACATTTAAAGGCCATGCTGGGGGTTTCTTCATAGATTACATCCTGTTTTCTTTTTTTAATTTTTTTTTTAAAAACCTTTATTGATACTTCAACCAGTTACAAGTATGGGCCTACAACCACCAGGGCTGGCCGCTAATCAATATCATTTCAATCATGCTATTAGAACCAAACTCGGCCGTCCGGGAGGCGAATACTGCACGACTTCAATTAAAACTGGCAACATAGCATACTATACAAATAGCAGGATAATAAAGGTTCCATTTTATAATATAAGATAGAAGGATCAGGTGCCATACAATATCACAAAGGTGTATAAAGGGCGGGCAAAACAGTAGGAAGTCCACAGTTAGGTCGATATCATTCAAAACAGTGGCGCTTAGGCATAGGATTCAGGATCAAGAAGCACACAATTAATTTCGCACCAGTGGAGCGCCCGCCCGATGGTACTGAAGTACCGTGAAAGTATTGGCACAGATAAAAAGTCGACAATTGACAAAGAAATAGACCCACTACGCTGACCCGAAAAAGAAGAAACAAAAGAAAAGGCAAAGAAAGATAAGAAGAAAAAAAAGGCCATAGAAACAAATAGTAAAAACAAAATTCCCCCCCTCCAACCCCCCACCCTGCACCCCTGCAGATGACTACGGCCTACCCCCCTAGCAGCGTGCCTGTCGCCCCGGAATTGAACCCGAAATATAGAAGAACAAAGGGAAAAAAGGAAAAGGGAAAGAAAGAAGGGACTAAAACCCTGCCCAAAAGTGAGAAATGGAGGAGGGCTGTGTCATACGCATTCCCGGACTCTTCCCCCCCGTCTTAAGAAGAGAATCCCCCGCAATGTTAACAAAGTCAAGCGGACCACAATAAAACAGTACATCAGAGGAAACCAGAAATCCCGCCCCGGACTCCGGTAACCAAATAAAGCAGTCCCGTTACCGATAGATCAATATTGTGAAACCTCAAACAGTCTCAGCCTTGGCCCCGTAGATCAAATTTGCTGATCCCCTCCGATATAAAGCGCCCCACCGTAGAATTGTCAAAGGTCAAACAGAAGTTGTCGAGACATAGTTCATTAGTCGAAGAAAGGATGGCAAGTCCCAAAGTAGACGCTCAAGTCCATCGATGCCCCTTCCCGACTCTAAGACCAGGCACTATCCCATCCGCCATCTTGATGGACCGGCTGGGAAGGCGGTGCGACACAGTCCCACACAGATCACAATTACGAGCAAACGTCTCCAAATCGGGAAAAGCAGTGAAATGTTCCGCCAATTGCAGTTCCAAAGATTCCGACTTTGTAGGTGCATCGCCAATAGCTACATGTTCGAACCGTTCCACTTCTGTAGGGGCATAGAAAGCTCCAAGCACCGGGTCAAATGGCATCGCAGGGGTAGCAATAGGGAAAGGAACAGGCCACCGGGTCTCAGGCAACAAGTCCGAGTCTGGTCCCGATCCTCTAAGTCCGTCCACCGCCAACATCAGGTTCCAGGCCTGGGTCTTCATAGTCGCCTGAAGTGCCTCAAGGGCCACCATCACCGACCGCAATGACGGGCCGCACTGGACCCGCTCCGCCGGGTTTCGCATTGCATCAAGCATATTGACCCCTACGGAGAGGCGCCTTCCCCGGGGTAAGATTAGGCGGAGCAGGAATGAACCGTGAGGGACCGATCGTCAGTAGGCGTTAGTGCACACCAAGTCTCCGATCCAACGGCACCGGCGCTACGAACGCCAGGCCCCCGGGTCTCGGACCCCCACGCACACCACCTCGGGCATCACTCGTCTCCGCACCTCCGGTACAGTTCCAGGCAGCAGATCGGCAGCAAATCAATCATAAAGATGTCGGAAGTTCCGTGGACCGGACCCTGCCGCTCTCTCCGGTCCGCTGTTGTTCAACTAGGACCCGGCTAGACCAACACTTGAGACCCCGGCTTCCAGACTGGGCTAGGCCTCAAATTAAACCTCGACATAACTCCATTCCACCATGTCGGAAAATCCTCTGGATTGCGCCACCAGTTCGCAGAGCAGTTCATGCACCCAGATATGGGGCGAGAAACCAGGATATACGGCAGGATCTTCGAGCGAGAGACGGGGGTCAGCGGAGCCGGGAAGCTATGCGGCCATCTTGCTTGCTGTCGTAGCTCCTCCTCCACATCCTGTTTTCTTGCAGTCTTCTATCCATCATATCGGGCTTTAAGATTCAGGATAGTATCTACAGCGATCACAATCCCATCTGTGTTTACCTGAGTGGAAATCTACTGAATCAACAAGAAAAATGGAAAACCCAGGGGGTTTTGAAACCTACAGATAGAAGGCGCCGACTTAAGTGGTCAACTGTGAACCCTGACATTTTATATGACAGTATTAACAAATCATGTGCCCCGGAACTAAACTCCTGTGTGTCTCCCGCATCCCTCCCGCTGGATACCCTCCAAGCATTTGAGGAAATTGTCATAAAAGTAGGGTCTATGCTATCAACTCCCATATCTGGACCATCGCTGAGGGACTCTAAATGGTTTGACCATAATTACGCAAAGGCAGCAAGAGAGTTAGAGGGTGCTCTGAAAATTGTCCCCAGATACCATGTATTGATACAGTCCTTGCGCCTGACCTATAAAAGAGCCTTAGGACAACGTAAAGCTGAACTAAAAGACAAGACCTGGCAAGAACTTTTAGATCCCAATACATTAGGGAACAGCAAGAGATTTTGGGGCATTATCAACAGACCCTTGTTTGACAGGGAAGGGGAGCACAAAGTCAGTACCAATATTACTGAAGACGATTGGGTGACCCACTTTAGTTCTATTTTTAAAAGCAATACTCCCCAGCTACAACGGTATAGCAGTGGGCAAGGTGCAAATGTACCTGTTTTTACCATGAATGAGGTGGAGCGATGCATTTTAGGGCTGACTAGCAATAAAGCACCGGGACCAGACGGCATACCCCCTGTCCCTATGGGCGCCAGTTCTTACAGCCGTGCTTAACGGGTGCCCAGGGTCATGGGGCACTTCTACAATTGTTTAATACTTAAAGACAGCACTGGCACAAGATGTGCAAGTGTCACCTAGGGCACAGAAATGTAGATGCTGTGTAATCCAGCTATTTTATTCTCCAAAGCGGTTTTCCAATAAAAGTTTTTCAAATAAAGTTTTCTTGCACTTTATATCTTCTTCAGTATTTTATTCATACTATTATTTTGTTCAATGTGATATCTTCTTCATATACATTGATTATCAATCCATATATTCAACTTTCTTATTTTTGCAAATAAAGAACCATATTTTTTCCAATGCATGTTGGCCTATTGGCCTTCATCAGGGGAATCTGTGAAACAAGACGTGCATCGATCACTCTTTATGTATAACACAAAATATACTTAAATATAACACAATATCATGATCTAACACAAAAGCTCATAACTAAGTAATTTATTCGAAATTTCATGGTATGACATACATTTATAACCAAAGGATTGTAGGCCCTTGTTTAAACATTCAGTTCAACCAACAACTTTCCTAATAGGTGTTCACCGTGAAATAAGTTATTGTGTTAAAGCCCGTATCACTGAATAAAGGTCAGGGTTTGTGGTTGTTTAACCAAGATAAAGTTACTATTATCTACCCGCATAAGTTGGTAATTATAGCTAGCTTGTTTGTTATTCAAGGTGTGCCCGTTGTCAAAACAATGTTACGCGCATTCAAACTAGGGTTACTGTTATTCACCCGCATTTGTTAGTTTATTAAATAAACCTATCCGTTTTCAAAAACCTGTTACGCGCGTGAAGTTACCGAGTTTATACTGCCCCAATCTATCGCTTACCGGATTCTGGCCGTTGAAACGTCCTAAGCCGCTGCAAGGAAAGCGGTTTTCGGTGTGGGAAAGTTGGCGTGTGACGCGTGGGGTGTGGTTTAATACGCGCGTTGACTTAAAAGGCTATATGCGTACGTTTAAAGGCACAGTGCACAATACTAGCATGTATGTTAAGCAAGTAAAAATGCCTAAGCAATCAATGGTTCAGAGCAAGCTTCAAAGGTACATTAAACTACTACCAGAAATTTCGTGTATACGTCAACGCAATACGATAATGATTATAATTCAAAATAAAGTTCAAAATGAAATCAGTATTATGCACAGCACAAAGACATGAAATTGGCACATATTTATAGTGTTCATAGGTAGCAACTAAATTCTGTCCTTTCGTTTATCCCATTGGGGGTCAAGGTCTGCAAGTGGTATATCCAGTAATTCTCACGTTTTAAAAGGTTTTTTTTATTCTCTTTCTTTAAACAAGGGCCTAAAATCCTTTGGTTATAAATGTATGTCATACCATGAAATTTCGAATACATTACTTAGTTATGAGCTTTTGTGTTAGATCATGATATTGTGTTATATTTAAGTATATTTTGTGTTATACATAAAGAGTGATTGATGCACGTCTTGTTTCACAGATTTTCCCGATGAAGGCCAATAGGCCGAAATGCATTGGAAAAAATATGGTTCCTTATTTGCAAAAATAAGAAAGTTGAATATATGGATTGATAATCAATGTATATGAAGAAGATATCACATTGAACAAAATAATAGTATGAATAAAATACTGAAGAAGATATAAAGTGCAAGAAAACTTTATTTGAAAAACTTTTATTGGAAAACCGCTTTGGAGAATAAAATAGCTGGATTACACAGCATCTACATTTCTGTGCCCTAGGTGACACTTGCACATCTTGTGCCAGTGCTGTCTTTAAGTATTAAACAATTGTAGAAGTGCCCCATGACCCTGGGCACCCGGACTCTGCTGTTGCGTTAAGCACGGCTGTAAGAACTGGCGCCCATAGGGACAGGGGGTATGCCGTCTGGTCCCGTTGCTTTATTGCTAGTCAGCCCTAAAATGCATCGCTCCACCTCATTCATGGTAAAAACAGGTACATTTGCACCTTTCCCACTGCTATACCGTTGTAGCTGGGGAGTATTACCTGTTATAGACCGATCTCCCTCATTGACTCTGTAGTTAAAGTTGTGGGGGGTGTAATACTGAATAGATTACCCTTGTGGGCTGATGATAACAGGGTTATTTCTAAAATTCAATATGGTTTTCGACCACGTCATTTGACACTGGCGCAATGCCTTAATCTGTATATGGTCCTCTGGAAATATACCATAGCCCGACTGGGCACCATCCACATGGTGTTCATGGACCTTTCCTCCTCGTTTGATTGTGTGAACCGGGGGAAATTGTGGGATTCCTTGGGCGCCATGGGGGTGGAAGCCTCTTTGGTCTATTTTCTGAGGGACCTGCACAGGGATACAAAGGCCAACGTTAGATTCTCTCAGGACCTTAAGGTATCCAGGGATTTTTGCGCCACAGGGGGTGTAAGGCAGGGCTGCATTTTGGCCCCTTTTCTTTTTACCCTTTATAATAATGATCTGGACGATTGCCTGGTGAACACTGGAGTGGACTTCCCCTATGTTGGGAGCAGGGGATTGCCCGTCCTGCTATATGCAGACAATGCATTCCTCCTGGCTAGAACTGAAAGAGGTCTGCAGTCTTTATTGAATGCCTTTTGTATCTTCATGTCTGCCTGTGGTTTAGCCATTAATAACTCTAAATCGTTTATTATGCAGATGGGGCAGCGTTCCAAGAAATGATATCCTTTGTGGTAAACACAGAAAAGGTTCCCCTGACCACAACATTATCTTACTTGGGAGTCTTGTTTGACAACCAATTAAAATGGGGACGATTGCTGCAAAGGAAAAGAGGGGAGGTAATCCGGACAAACGCTGCCATACTCAACTTTGCAAAAAAATGGGAAAGCGCCCAATTGCTGCATTACTAAAGATTTACCAGGCTAAAAGCGTTGCAGTAGGAAGTTATGGCATCGAACTCTGGGGGTATGTGGCGCCAAGGGTATAGGGGTGGCTGAAAATAACTTGTTAAAACCGCTCCTCGGGGTACCAAAAGGAACATCTAACTTTGTAGCTCATGAAGAAACCGGTACACCCTTCATTGGAGATATCATAGTACTACGGCCTTTAGTATTTTGGCTAAAATGCTGGTTAAACAAGCACTTGGTCCTAAATCACCAGCTTTTAAAAGAAGTACTGTCTTTAGACCACATGCTTAAAATTCCCTGGCTGAAATACCTAAAAGGCTGTTTCTTTGCAATAGGGCGCCCAGACCTCCTTTTTAAACCCAGACTCGATTGTTAATGCGGATGTGGACTTTGTGAAACAATCATTCGCATTATTGAAAAATTTCAATCGAGAGGGGGTGGAAATGTTAAAACCCAGCGTTTGCAGGTATGTGATGCTCAAAACCACACCTTCCCTGGAACCTTATTTATCATGGTCCATATCCGGATACGAGCGGTTTTTATTAAGAAGGTTTCGGTTGGACTATTTTCACCTTTTACTAGCTGTTCCGGGGGGCTCCCACATAGGACAAGTGTTAGCGTCCTGCGGTTGCGACAATATGTCTCCGCAGGACTTGGTTCACTTTCTATTTATTTGTCCTCTTTATGATGCACCCCGGAGGTCCTTTTTAAATCCACTTTTAAAAAAACTGAATTTTACCCATGTTCGCCCTGCCCTCTGTTATCTGCAAATGTAGCACCCTATTTTTGATTGTTTTTTTAAATCGGCTCTTAAAACAAATGTAAATGTAAATGTATAGGCATTTATATAGCGCACTACTTACCCGGAGGGTCCCAAGGCGCTTCGACCGCTGCGAAACCCTTCCTGGCTTCCCTGAGAGATGGTCCCTTAATGGGTATTTCCAGGGTGAGACCAGGCATCCCCGGCGGTCTGGTGGGGCCGTTAGTGAAGATGAGGCAAGCTAATGCCCAGAGTTGCCGAGTGTGATCGCTGATCAGAGTGGGCACCGAGACGAGAGAATTATCGAGTCCGCTGACCCTTGTCCAGAAACCTGCCGCGCCGGGAATCGAACCCTGGTCCCGGGCCATCCTCTGCTCTCGGGTCTGCCGCCTCTAACCAGTGAGCCACACTACTTCACAAGGAACTTAAGGGAGAACCAGTGGTCTTATAAATCTTTACTGTGATTATTATGGTTGCTCCCAAGTGGCTATCTGTCTATATTTGTTGTTTTTTAAATGAAATGTTTTGATATAATGGACTGTGTTTATAATTATTGATTATGTTTTAAACGTGAAATACATTAATTGTGGTATTGTTGCTTTTATGTTTTTTAATCTGTAAAACCGAATAAAGTATTTCTGACTGACAGCACAGGGAACACAAGACTATTTGAACAGAGGAAATATTTTAAATCTACTGGGAACCATACCAGCATTAAATCCCTTGTCTGCTCAGGACTTGCTAGTTATCGAGTTTTTTAATCAAGGACAAATAATCAAAAACAAATAACTCTCGACCTGGAGGACAGTAGAGGTCGCCTCATTGATACTAACCGCCGCACCCCAGTAGGAAGCATGGGGTATCAAGCTTTTAGTACCTAAAAAACAATGTTACCCTTCGTGACTGCTCTACCGGCAAAAAAATAAAATTAGACGATTCTACCACAACCCGAGTTCAGGCAGTCCTACAAAACGCAAGAGTTAACCAAGGAGTGATTCGGTTAAATCTAAATCTACAAGGGAAAACGCATCAAGAAATTGATGGCGCCAGAAAGGGCATTAGACAAGTGTGAAATATAATAAAACAACGAACGGCCCAGGGATCGTTATTAAGCCTTCTATCATGGAATGTAGCTGGCGCAAATCAAAAATTGCTCGATTATACATTCCCAGATTGCTGGAAGAGTTATGAAATAATATCCCTCCAAGAAACATGGCTGACATCACTTAACAGGTTGCAGGATACACTCTTCCCTTTGAAAAAGCCATAAGACTACAGCGTTATGGCAGACAAAAGGGTGGTATGGCCATCTACATCTCAACAGCAATAAATATTACTTCTACTCAAATGCCAACCACCATGGCAGACATGCAAATAATACAAATGGTCTGGGGAGCTAATAATACGTCAAGCACCATTATCCTCATCAACGTGTATGCTCATCCGATGCGTGAAACAAAACAATTCTTATTCAACAAATTGATAAAGGCAATAAAAGACACAAGGTTTAAACACCCAGCTTGGGAAGTAATAGTAACCCGCGATTTTCAATTCGAACCTAATACACACCCCGGATAGTGATGAGGACATAATAAAAGCAAACACAATATGGGCAGTGCAATCCTAAGACTGACCAGTACACAAACACCATGATGTAAATGGCCAGAAACTGGTAATAGACCTGGAGCATCTAGGGCTGAGGGTATTGGACTGAAGATCTGAGCAAGATAAACCCCGACACACGCTTATCATGGCCCTAGGGCGACATTGATCATAGATTACACTATTTTTACTCTGCCACTACTAGAACAAACAAAAAAAATTCAATAAAATACACCACGGAAAGTGACCAATCTGCCAGCACCTCGTACTGGCAACCGCTCTCACTAGACATGCAACAGTGCCACCTGAACTAGGGTCAATAACATCTTTCAACTTAAAATTTCTAAGATGGACAAACTATTCCTGCCCAAAAATCTCCTCAAGGGAAAAGGAACTTATCATATCCCTCGGTGCACAGGAAGGTTTACTCGCAGAAGTTTGGACTAAATTTCTAATAACACTACTGAAGGAATTTTTGCAAACCTACCATCGAAGCCCCACTGAATGAGACCAGTATAGGCACCTGAGAAAAACAGTATTCAATCTGAGAACTGAACTAAGAAGAATAATCAAACCTGCAAGGGGACCATAGTCCAGGGGCCCAATTGGGATCAAATAAAAAAACCTGAAGAGGCAATATAAAAAACGAATTTGGGAAGACAAAAAATAATTAAAATAGATAACTTATGGTCAAAGATTTTAATCATTGTCAAAAGATCAAACACAAGAGCTTTTTTGGAATTAGTGAACGGTGTCACGAGACCATAACCGTCAATAAATAATACCTGTGTAACTGAGCAAGCCTGGATAACATCCATAACCTCAACACGCATCATGCCAGGTAGAGGGTTTGAAGATGTGGAAAAAGCTGAGCTTTCCTGCGACAAAGTTTGCAATTCATTGACTTAACCATGCTTAATAAACCTGACCACACCGGCTACACTAGTTGAAATAGTAAGACAAAAATTGCATTTAGATCCACTACAAACAAAAGTTTAGAAAGCCAACGTTCCAGCAAAGATCTCTAAAGTAACAAAGGCTATAAGACATCTATCTCCTCTATACACAGTAGCACAAACATCTAAGGTGATCCAGGAAGGCAGACTGGATGGGGCCTCAGGCCCAAATGGGATCCCACAAGCCATCTACAAACAGGACCGTACGTTTTGGGCTGTCCCGTTGTCTCGCCTCTTCCACGAGGTGGGTCACCTAAATGGCCTGCAAGAAAGTTGGAGAGGATTAATAATGAACCTGCTATATAAAGGAGGCGACCGCACCGATCCAGCCAACTACCGAATGATCGCCCTTCTTGATACCAAATACTATGCATCGCTGATTCCATCAAATTTACTAGACTGGGCGTATTTAAAAAATAAAATCCCTCTTAACCAGTCGCAATTCTGCAAAGGTGTGGGCACAATCACAAACCTTCTTGCCCTAGGATGGATGGCAGATAAGAGTTTACGACAACAAATAAGCCTATATTTATGCTTCATAGACTATAAAGCTGCATTTGACTGAGTAAACAGAGGTTTACTGTGGTATAAACTAGAGCAATGGGGTCTCTTGGAAACAATACTAAGAGCTATACATCTACTATTTACAAATACCTGGCTCCAAGTCAAATTTGCCGATGGCAACAAGCTCACTATGAAGATCTACACAAGTATCAGTCTAAAACAAGGGCATGTGCTGTTAACACTCCTGTTCAATCTTTTCATGGCCGATCTCTCCATAAAGCTAGACGAGGTGAATTCACATCCTCTACGCCTTAGCATATTGCCCATCACCCATCTATCTTATGCAGACGACATAGTGCAATTAAGCCAGACACAAATAGGGCTACAAAGGGCAATTAATGTACCAGCGAAATTTGAAGAAGAAAATATGATGGAAATTAAAATTTCAAAAACAAAGGCAATGATTATAAGTCATCGTGCTTGGATACATCGTCACTTTCTGATCGGCAATTTAGACCTGAAAGAAGTTAGCATCTATAAGTATCTGGGAGTGCTAATGGATAATCAACTGACTTTTCATAACCATAATGAGTCAAATAAAAAAAGGAATATTTGCCTTCTGTTCAGTGGCAAGGAATCTGAAACAGCCATCATTCACACCACTGCTAGCAGTTATTAAAGCCAAACTCCTCCCCACAGTGGCATATGCATGGGAAAGATGCGGCTACTTTGGATACCCTACAAACAAATGCTTATAAGAGAGTATTTTCTTTACCCCGCAATTCCTTCAGGTGAGGTTAGGGTTCGGGTTGCAGCAGCAGCGTGTGAAAAGACGGTATGCTAATATTAAAACATGGTACAAGATTTGGTTCAATCAGCAAAATCCAATCAATAATGCACTATGGAGGGCTTTAGATAATGATCCTCACTCTGCCTATACTAAGTACTTACACGCCTTTGGCAATTGAATCTCCCACTATTTTCCTTTCAGCTAACGCTAAAGAAGGTGGCTATGAAGCATTCACTAATGGAGGACAAAACAAGTTGGAGTAAGAGATCCCACGCATGGATGGTTTTGCAATCATATACCAAACTACAACCGGCAATTTAGGTCATACATATGCCCCGTATCTAAAAACATAGTTCTTAGCACTGCATCTTGGCTCACATCCATCAAAAGCTGAACAACCAAAGTGGCAATATAGAGGCCCGAAAGCATGCAGTCTTTGTGGAGCATTGCAGCAGGATCTAATACACTTAATTTGTGGCTGTCCCAATCTAAAGCCATATTGCCTTTGGTTACTGAAGAAACATTTTAATATAAGTGGCGTTCGCACCTGCAGAGCAGCAGTATTAAAATGCCTTGATCCACATGACCCACAGCTCAATTGTAATCTGGTAACGTTTTTAAACCTGTATGAAAAATTAATAAAATCCAGCCTAAAGGGAGTTGCGGAATAACACATTGTAGGGCATATACTCTACAATGGGCCTCTGCCAGTTTCAATCTGTGTTATGGAGCTGCAGTAATACCACAAAAAGTACAATCAATCGAGACTGTACCTTACAAAACAGGCTATGCTGTTAGGATTTTTGCTCCTTTCCCTGTCACCTTTATTCAATGCACTTTGAATAAACTGATGTTTAAAAAAAATTTGTACAAATCTTTAAACCCTAGTATAATTAACTAAGCACATTCTTATGGTTTTAATTAACTAAAACAATAAAGAATTTTTGAATTTGAATAAGGGTGTGGAACTATTTGAACAAGTTACCCTGGACCCTTTGGGCCGACCTCTGAACGTCAGCATATGGTCACTCCTGTTCTTCTTCTTTTATCTTTCCCTACTGCCTTCTTCCATTATTGCATGTTGGGCCATCTATGATTAGAAGGCATGGATGTAAGAGTGCAGTATAGATATGACACTAGGCCCTTGAAGGATTTATAGTGCATAAAGAGTTTTTCCAAGGCTTTTAATTCTATAGTGCCAGCTAGTTTGTTCTGAGTTCCTTTGAAATATATTTATCCTTCTTGCCCATTCCAAACTCCATCCTACACTATGCGTGGTGTTTGATTTTTTTGGGCACTAGAACATGTCTCTTAGCATTATGCAATCCTCTCTGCACAATTATCAAATTATTTCTTGTCTATGGCGGGAGAAAAATCTTGGTTACCATGGAGCAGAGCGACCATTAGTAAGGGTGTCTCATATCTCAATAATCTGCTTGATCACTTCCAGTGGATAAGATATTGCTGGTCTTGAGTGTTTAGACAGCAGGTGGATTTACCCTGGTGGTCTACCCAGAATTCTGTATAAGCCCAATGCTTCTCTATTTTTCTGGAGACTACTCCAAGACCACCCATAATTACATTGCCATATAGTACTTTTTTGTGTCTCGTACACCAATTCCATCTGACTTTGATCTATTCTGGATGAATGTAAGCTATATGGAACGTAAAATATTTCGCTGTATAGAATTTTCCACAGACAATTTGTGTTTTCATTAAGTCTTATTTAGGGATTACCAACAGGAGCGACTTGAGGAAATATAACAACTTCGGAAAGATGTTCATCTTGCGAACCCCCAATCTACCTATCCATGAGTTGAACATAGTGCGCCATCGAAGAAGTTTGCTTTTGAAGTTCATCTTTTAGAAAACTCTGGCAGTTAGCTTTATAGAGATCATGGATCTTGGATGTGATTGGTATACCTGGATATTTAATACTACCCTTCACCCATTTAAAAGGAGAGAGATATTCTGTACTACTATCAGTTGTTATGGAGTT
This sequence comes from Lissotriton vulgaris, assembly GCF_964263255.1. Classification (NCBI taxonomy): domain Eukaryota; kingdom Metazoa; phylum Chordata; class Amphibia; order Caudata; family Salamandridae; genus Lissotriton; species Lissotriton vulgaris. The sequence continues at coordinate 806,040,841 of NC_141693.1, read as the reverse complement.
CTGGATACCCAGTATTTCAGTTTCATTGGAACTAACTTGGAAGCCTGATATCATGTCAAAGCACTGGATAGTGCAGATGAAAGTGAGGATCAAGTGTCCTGGTTCATTAACTAGGATGTAGTCTGCAAATAATCATCTTATGAGCCAGCCCCTAGAGTCAGTGTTCAATATTTTTGTAAATATTAAAACCATTGAAATTGCTAGATCCTATAACTCTCTAATTTGATCAGCTGTAAAACAATATTGTACAACATCACCTCCAATCCGCTTGCTGAATGGAGGAGGGTATATATGTGCAACCTTTGTACAATAAAACACAACACTTCGCAGTAATAGACAATTGTTATTTCAACAGACTAAAGCATCCACCCAATTTGCATTCAGGCATATAATGCTAAAATCTATACTTTAGAGACATTTTTATTGACCTTTTCATAATACAGGTGCAACAAAGCAAATTCCCTTGATCAAAACTGTTCTTTTAAGCAAAGCCAGCTAGTGAGCAGATGGTAGAACCTTCTCATTAAAAGAAAGCCAGAAGTCCTTCAGAGAAAATAAAATAAAACAGACGCTGAGCTACACAGTTTTCTCAAATCCACGCCTTGTGGTGCTAGGTTTAAAACAAGGTTATGTTTACAATAAGATGCAGGTAATGGGCAACTGTATGACAGTAAAGAAAATGGCTTCTAAACATCAGAAATACATGAATGTTGTAGCAATTTTAGGATTAATGTACTCTTTGAATTAATTTATAAACAGCATATAATTCAAGACTCAATTGTTTTAATGCATGATTAGCCGCATTCAGATATTGGCATATTTGTACTGGCATAGTAGTATAAAGGCACGGAAATGGATGATTTTACGTTTTCAATTTCTATATAGGTGGGAGCCTGTGGCACCCTACACGTGGTTTAGTTCTCATTTTTTAACATGATTTTCTGCCGAGTCAATTTGGAAAAACTGGCACAATGTAAATTTGATACCGCAGCTCAGACAAACGGCACATAACACATTTTATGTTTATATTTGCTCAATTTTGTTCATAGCTACATAACTGTAATGCTTTAATACTTATACTCTGCCTAGGTAGCTGCTGCCCCTGACCCTTGCTGGTCTTAGTTCGAAGCCCTCCTCCACCTGCAGGCATCCGCCTGAGCTTCATCCTGATGGTCCAGTAGGGAGCTTCTCTGCTCTGCCATCTGACTTCTGCCTTTCTTTTATCTTCCTTTCATTTTTTTTATTCTTTTTCACGTTTTCTTCTCTTGCCTCTTTCCACTTTTTGTGCCTTCGTCCCTCTGTGTCCCTGTCGCTGCTCTTCCCCATACCTCGTAAGTGCCGCTTCCGGTTTTCCCGCCTCCCAGCTGTCCAGCCCTTCCTGATACTACTTATCGGGGGCCGCTTTGGCGGCGCCCCGCTGGCACGCCAAAGGGAGGCGCATCTGTGTCTGGACCGAGAACCTTGCCACTGTCTGAGTCAAACAACTAGTCACCTCCCTAACCCACTCAGCAGGACACAGGCTTGACCCCATCTTCTCTGCCAGTGACGTCACATTCAGCCACAACGCCAAGCTCCTGTGAACTGACAACCGCTGCCTCCACTTCTGCTTCACTAAGTCCACCGTACACCACCACGCCCACAGCTACCCTTGCAGAAGTTGGAACAAGGTCATAGAAGAACAGCTCACCACCTCGCTCAGCAAAATCACTCCACGAACCTCCAGCAATAGATCTCCAACTGCGCATACAGTGTGGCTTCCCTGAAGAAAGCCCCAGGCGATCAACACTCCAAGAGAGCCAGCTGGTACTCTCCCGCCCTTCACGAGTCCAGGCGCACCTGTAGACAGCTCGAGAAGAAATGGAGGAGTAGCAAGACCCTGGATGACCACTCAGCCTTCAAGCCTGCTGTCACTGCACAACACCACCTTATTAGAACAACAACAAAAGCGGTCCTACAAGAAAGGATCAATGGCAATGCAATCAATAGGAAAGAACTTTTCGCCATGGTCAAAGAATTTGCCAGACCCAGCACAGACACAGAAGACCTCCCACCCTCGACAGCCTCAATACCCAAGACCCTCCCGCCCCACCTGCAACCATCCCACCCAACGGCATCAAATTTCAACAGACCCTACTCAGCTGGACTCCCCTCACCGCTGATGATACCCTCAAGATCATGAAGAGCATCCACTCCGGAGCACCCTTGCCCGCACTGCATCTTCAACAGAACTGGCACCACCATCGCCCTCAAACTCTCCTGAACCATTAATTGCTTAATCTACTCCGCTACCTTCCCGGAAGACCGAACACGCATAGTTCAACCTCTTTCTGAAGAAACCCTCTGCCGGCCCGACGGACCTCAAAAACATCATACCCATCTCTCAAGGCCATCAACCCCCAACTCTCTGAGTTCATCAAAGCTAACCACATCCTGGATGTCTCCCAATCCAGCTTCCTAAGAGCCACCACAGCACTGAGACCGCCCTCCTTGCCGCCACTGATCACATCTGCACCCTCCTTGTTCGAGGCAAAATTGCAGCCCTCGTCCTCCTAGACCTCTCGGCCACCTTCAATATCGTCTCTCACTGCACCCTATGCACAAGACTCCTTGATGCCAGAATCTGCGACCCTAGAATGGATCTGCTCCATCCTCACCGGACGAACACGCAGTCAGATTACCACAGTTCCACTCTGAACCATAGAGGTCCACTGCGGAGGGCTTCAGGGCTCCTCCCTGATCCCTACTCTCTTCAACATATACATAGCCCCGCTCGCAGCCATCGTCGGGAACCACAGACTTAAGATGGTCTCCTATGCTGACGACACCCAGCTGATTCTCTCCCCCACCAACAAACCCTCAGTCACCAAGAACAACTTCCAGGACAGGATAAAGGCTGGCCCCATCTAGGTGAAGAACAGCTGCTTGAGAAGGCCTAATTCCTCATCATGGGCTCCACCCCTCCACCTGGGACTACTCCTGGTGACATTCAGGACTTGGAACCCTCACACCCACAGACACACACAAAATCACCTGCTTCATCCTGGACGCTGCCAGATCAACACAGTCTCATCATCCTGTTTCCACACGCTAAGCCTGCTCCAAAAGATCTTCAAGTAAATCCCCACCGAGTCCAGAAAGACAGTCACACACGCACTCATCATCATCGGAATCGACTACAGCAGTGCACTGAACACCGTTATCACCCACAAGCTCCTCAAGAAACTGCAGAACATTCAGAACGCCTGCGCCAGACTTATCCTCCACATGTTCCACCACAGCACATCACCGGCCACCTGAGAGGCAGCCACTGCTCCCACTCAACAAAGGAATCCCATTCAGGCTCCTCACACATGCCTACAAATTCCTACACAATGCGGGACCTGAGTACCTTAACTACCATCTCGCATTCCACCCACCAAAGGCCTCCGCTACACCCAACTGGCCCTGGCTACCATTCCACATACCCGCAAGACGACGGCTGGAGGAAGATCCTTCTCCTGCCTCACAGCAAAGACCTGAAACACCCTCCCTCTCCACCTCAGGCAGTCACTGTCACTGCCTCAATTCAGGAGAGACCTCAAAACCTGGCTCTTCGGCTGAATTACAGCACCTTCGAAGGGCCAGCAGTCTCCCCCAGAGCCTTGAGACCCTTACGGGCAGTGCTTTAAATGGGCCGGTACTCACAGTTACTGAGTACCGGCACTTCTTGGTATTATCACTCTGAGTACCGGCACTTCTCTACTGCCGATTAGAGTACCAGTACTCAAACGCTGGTGCTGGTGGGCGGTCTCTGACAGCCAAGGCACACCTGTAGCCCTGAGCCGAGCCCCCGCGGAACTATTCAGCGTGGGCTCATTTGCATATCGTCGGGGTTTTCACCATCATGCTGTGTTGCAAACTCAGAAATCGAGGCAGCCCGGTGACAGCGCAATTAACTAAGCCATGGGAGGTAACCAGGTTCAAATGGCTTTAATCCCACCTAATTCTTTTGTGTCTGCTTATGTTTGTCTGCTTGCCTGCGATTGTTTTTGTGTGAGAGAAAGGGGAGACACTCTTGGGAGGTATAGTAAAGGAAATGTGTGGAATGCTTTGTGTGTGCACATCTGCTTGTTTCTTTCTGTGTCGCTCGAGAATATATAGTATTGTGCCAAGCAACAGCAATTAACAATATTGATGTTGCAAATATTACAAAACAAGGAAATATTAAAATATCACAGCATTTTTGCTTTCGTTTTGTGTAATGAGTAAACAAACCTGCTTTGTTCATTGAAAGACCTTTCTCATGTGTTTTGGTATTTGCTGCAAGTAGTATAGAAGTCAATAAGTATCGGCATGTCTTGCCCTAAGCCTCGCTCACAAGCCCCGCCCACTAGCCACATTTAAATGAGTACCTGCACTATTTTCCCCATTTAAAGCACTGCTTACGGCTGAGTAGTCGCGCTTTACAAGCCACCTGATTGATTGATTGAATACATTATTTCCCTGAGGCTGTTAGGCTTGGAAAACATGAAAAGCTCACTTTTAAGTCATTAGATTTGCAGGTCAAAATAGGTAAATTGTAAGTTAATATTGAATGCAAGGAAATTGGGTAGTGTTGACCCCTTGGGTAGGCATCATTCATGACTTAATTGCATAGGATTCCCTTTCCCACTCAACAAGACTCTGCTGCAGTATAGAAAGACATTTGCAATTGTTGCTGGAGTTTTTCAATTATCCTTTGGCTTGATCAAATGATTTTGAGATGTGTTGCAGAACATTTTATGGCTTTGCTGGCGCAGTATCCTTGTATTTCTGGGCCTGATTCACAAAGGTATTTGCACACCCAGGTGACACACAACTGCATAAATACATTTGTACACCAGGAGAAATTAATGTCTGGGACTTACTAAAATATGAAGTTATACTCTTTAATGGATCTACATCAAAATCGGTGCATTTTCCACAAACTTGCAAATCTGTAGGTATTCGCAAATGTTTGGCAGGTACATTTTTACCCTTGATGTGGTTAGAAACATCTTCCTGGGAAAGGCAGGAGTAAGTGCATATCCAGAGTCGGACTGGGATTGTCATTACACGATGCAAGGGCGAGTGTATGGTGAAGGAGCTTGTCCATAGAGATTTTTTCCCTTTAGAGAAACAAAAAAGCAATTCGAAGTGAAGTTGCTCCTTTGTGTTTCAAAGCTGAATTTAGGATTTTTAACGGTTTGGCCATGTGGCTGCCTGAGTGATAGAATTTGTGTGTGAATTCACTGTTTATCTTAATACTGATCTGAAGCAAATCTACCCATCATGAGACCTTTTGACAATTATTCCTCTTGTGCTTTTTTGTTTCTTTCTAGGATGTTTCGCCTTCGGTTCTTGCCTGCAGTGGCAGGGTTGGCTGCAGTTTCTCGTCGATACCATGGTGTTGCTCATCCCATAAGCAGCAAGCGTAGGCTGATGGTAGCAGCATTTATTGGTGCAAGTGCTGTATCAGCAAGTGCTGGGCTCTTGTGGAAGACGTAGGTGTAATCTTTTATTTTGTCATTGTTGTTGGTTGCAGACCTAAAATGTTACATGGCGTATTCGTTTAACTTTTAGGTGGATTTGTCTAATCTAAGTTATGGCCATAGTTTGTCTGTTTTTCAATGTCTTTTCATCAGAACTATTTCACTGTAAGTAAAGCACAGTTTAGAACTATAATTGGATGTCTTTACCCTTCCATAAGGAGAAAACATGGAAAATGTTCAAGGAGCTAAAATGATTACACTTTCAAGACACTCGCGTAAGCCTCGACTGTACAGGTGCTCGCTCCAATATATATAGGCAATGTGGCTTGCAAACACACCGCCCCCTTCCCTAGTCCACTCTCCAGAATAATTTCAGGTGTATGAAACTATCTGCTGCTGCCTTGCCAATAGACTCTCCAGTATCTATGTTCAGATTTGGCCCATTTACAAGTTACCTTCTGCTTTGCTAAACCTCTCCTACCTTCCTACTTGCATATCGATTGATTGATCCCTGACCGGTCAGTTTCTACAGCACATTCACAAAACTGATTTACTAAAAGCACTTTAAATTTGCAATGCTTCGACTTTAGAAACCTTTAAAGTCTTCACTTTAATCACCGCAGACTATTTAAATGTCACCTATGTGCAAGTTCCTTGTGTTCTGATCTTCAGATTCAAAGAAATTCCACTCCGATCATTTATGCTGACTTCCCAAAATGCCACTTGATTTTCCTCAAAAGCTTATTCAAATAGTGCTCAATGAGCGAAACAGCCTCTATTTTTCTCTTATTGACTTTCCTTTATAATACTCTGTTTGTTCTATAATATTTCAGTGCCTTTTATTATAGATGCCATAAACTGTCTGACTGCACTTATTGTATTCCTCTACTCTTTATGTTCTTTACTGTTACACTTCATTGTAAATGTGACTTGAATAGATGTGGGACTCATCTAGACAAAGATAAGTAAAAGCATTTGTCCCTACACTCCTACATATATATTCATGTTTTCAGAATTACTAGACTGTAGGTATCCTCAATCTTGAGCACACTTTGGTGGAGCTTTTGTACACTAAATGTGTTTGTAATTTAATGGTATGCTTATATTATTCTAAATATGAAATGAACTTGATAGTCACTATGCATTGTAAAAACACACTGGTTGACAACGATCACCTAATGCAAGGATTATAGCTAACGGACAGCATTTTAATCCCATTTATAACCCTGCTTTCACTTTTCTGCCTTTTGCCCATGGGTATAGAGTAAGGCATGTGTGAAATTCGCAAAATTTGCTTTTGCATAATGAGCCAGGCTGAACTGGTTTATGTGTGCCAGAGGAACTTTGTTTGTACTAGCTTCAAAGAAAATGTGGTATAAATATTGGGTACCTGACCCCAGAACTTTAGATTACTGCTGGACTAAGGAACCTGCCAGGAGGAGGATCTGGAAGAGCTGTCAGGAGGATTACCGCCCCTTTGCTGGTTTTGCTTTGTTGGGTTGGCCTGCAGTTGCTGCTTCTGTCTTGGGCAGGAAAAGGACTGGACTGTTCTTTCTGCATTCTAAATATCTCCAAGGGCTTAATGTAGAGCTTGCCTCCTGTCTGAAGTCTCGGAATTCAAAGACTTCAACATCTTCTGGGTACCAGCTTCTGCAACTGACCACAGAGAAAAAAGATAGCCTAGTGCTGTCAACGAAACCACTGCCAGCTCTGTGACCTGAAGGCACTGCGGAGGGCGCTGCTGCACTTCACCCTGTGACCCTGGTTTCAACTACGCCACTGAGCCACAGCTTGCAGCGTGACTTGTGTGCATCGCACTCCGCACCGCCTCGCTTCACGATGCCGTGATGTAGTCACCAACACCGCTGCCTGCACCGTGACCTGTGGACACTGCTCGTGGAAAAAGACGGAGCACCGTCCCGCTTCGCACTGCTGCCTTGATCTCACCGTCACCTCTACAAGCTGACATTGACGCAGCTTCCTGTACTGTGGTTTGGGGGCATCCCTCGTAGGTTACACAACGCCGCACACTGTCCCACTCCGCAGCCTTGGCCTACCAACATCAGCGCCATCGACTCCAGACCATCAACAGTCGCTGCTGCCTGGACTGTGACCTGTGGGCCCCGCACACTGCATTGCCCCACTTCACACCATAACTGTTGACGAGCCGCTGCCTGCACCGGAACCTGGGTGTACCGCATGTCCTGCCGCTCCGCTTCACACTGCAGCCCCAACGCCTGCCGGTGCTGCTGACTTCAAACTCTTGGATTTCGCCCTGCAACTCATGTGACTTCAACGGCATGACTACTCCTGCCCAGATTTTCGGAACCAACTCCAGCCGACACCGCTCCTCCGGAGCTCAAAGCAAGGCCTGATGCTCTGCATCTCCATAGATACTGTTTTACGGGTCTCCCCAACACCGTAGCTGGTCCACGATCAGTCAGAATTATTGGATTTGTTTGCTCACAACACCATGATAGCCTCAGACTGAGCTATTGGCTTCAAGGAACTGTTTTTAAAGTCCATTTTTGCTTTTTTGGTATTTTAATCACTGTATGTAAGATTTTGTCTCGTTTTGGTCTTGTTTCACACAGATAAATATTGAGTATTTTTCTAAAACTGGTGTAGTGTCCTTTTGTGGTGTTTTCACTGGATTACTGTTGGTTGTATGCAATGCTTTACACATTGCCTCTGAGATAAGCCTGACTGCTCATGCCAAGTTACCAAGGAGGGGAGCAGGGATTATTTTAGATGTGAAATCCCCTTATCCTGACTAGTTTGGTGGATTCTGCCTTGCTTAGGTGCATACCCTAGCTAACCAGAACACCCATTTCTAACAATGCTAAAGACCGACCACCTTCGTCGTACAAGAAACCATCTTCATGTGCCACCCAGAAGAGCATGGTAATCTGCAACCTTCTTAACAGTAAACATACTTGTTATATTTTGTTATATACCAGCAGTTCCTCTGTCCCTTTTGGTTTAAACCTTATGGGCATTTATCAGCCTGCTTGTAAATATTACACCCCATGTGCATCTCTTCTGTCGCTCCTGGGTTGACCCAAAGGTATTTTATTAGGCTTCCTTGAAAACAGAGCACACAGTGTGATCCTCCTTTGTTGCCCATGGTGAACGGATTTAGCATTTATTCTGGCTACATGAAACCCCTGCATGTCCTCCCCACTCCCCCACACCACTGCTTTTACAGGGACACTAGCAAGCAAAGTCTGAAATCCGCCTGTCACTGCCAACTCTAAATGACAAAGGGATGAATCCCTTCTTGCAGACTGGGAAGTAGGCCTTAGCCAGGACATCGGTTCTATCACTATTTACTCTTGCACTGTCTCTTAACATCAAAACATGTCTAATACAAACAAAACTAGATGTCACCTCAGCCAACGATTTGATCTACTTAGTAATTCTTGGGTAAACCACAGATCTACCACAGTGCCCCTGTCTCACTCTATCAGATTGCATATTCTCTCCTGGTCGCAGACACTGTCCCAGGTGCTAGCATTATGTTGCTCTTCTGTACACTTCATGTGTTTTTGTACTGGTGGCTTGTCCTCACTTGGTCTGTCTTTACCTTCCAAACTAGAGAACTACAATCTTCTCCGTTTGTCTCTCACCTATTAAATCTTAAGCATTTTGATCTGTACCTCAACCCTAGTTGAAGTTTACTTATATTTTCTAGCTCATTATGTTGTACCAAGCCTAGTGCTCCGACTATAACTCTGTTATCTGCCTCCTAATCTGTTCAGCCCTGAATTTTCCGAAGAAAGAAATTATTGCTGTATCAATTTTCCCCTAGGCCATTGGTACTTAACCTTCTTGCTTCTGTTGACCCCCGATTAATCTCTGCTGAAACCCAGGACCCCCACTGCATCATTATTGTAATCCAGAGACAACCCACTGAGTTATTACTGGAAGCCAGTGACCCCACCCTAAGCATTTTTGATAATTTGATTTGTAATTTATAAAGCGCAAACTCTTGCCTGAGGGCGTCTTGGTGCTATATAATCGATTGTAACTGCAGAGCTGATGGGGAGTTGTGGCCAATACCCCGATGACTCCTTGTCCTGTCAGAAGAGCCAGCTCTTCAGGGGCTTTCTGAAAGCAAGTAAAGAGGGGGTGGCTTTTAGTGTCAGTGGTATGCCATTCCAGAGTACAGCTGTTGTCCTGAAAAAGCTCTTACCTCCCCAAGTGCTCCTCTTAAAAAGGGGGATTGCCAGGTTCATAGCGGATCCTAAGCGAAGAGTCCTTCCTGGGATATACCATTTGAGCTTCTTGAAACGGACTGGCCCCAGTTAATGCAATGATTTGTATGCCAGCCAAAGAGTCTTACATCTGAAACGTTGTCTCACTGGTAGCCAATGGAGTTTCCTAATGGCTCCCCTGGCTGATTCACATTTAGGGATTAAATAACAAAACCGTGCAGCTGCCTTCTGCAGCGTCTAGAGCCTTTTCATGAGACCTACGGCAAGATTGAGATGAAGGCTATCAAAGTAGTCGATCCTAGAAATTACTAGTTCGACGACTACTGTTTTCAAAGGCTCAGGTGGCAGGAATTTTTCAATCCTTTTTTTACAAGCCTCAAGGAGCAGAATGAGATGGATGTAGTTTTGTTCACTTGGTCTTTCAGCTTCATTGTTTGTCTAACAGGAACCCAAGATTTTTTTACTTTGCCAGAAGGAAGGATTATTGCCCAAAGTAATGACCTCTGTTTTAGTGGCATTTTTATTTCATTTATTTAGAGTTTTATGTAGCGCGAACTAGACCAGAGACATCGGGTATCAGAGTGCTTTACATGAGCACCAGTTTCGTTACAGATAGACACATTCATTTTTAGGTCTCGGCGAGCGTTGCTGCGCACATGCGCATCTCGCTCGGGGCGATTTTATGTTTGGAGGACTTTCATTAAAGGGCTTGAAGCCCTGCCCCTCTTTCTCAATGGCTGGCACCACCGTTTATGCTAAACGGTGGCCAGCCATTGGAAAAGAGCTTTTCGTGATGTAGTCTTTTCTCTTTTTCATACGGCCCACTTTGACGAGCTCGTCTGATTTCCGTTTGTTGCAAAAGCTTTCTTATCTTATGGGGCCATGTGTTTCAAACACCTGGCCCCATAAATACAAGAGATCGGCTGCAGTGCCGTCCTCTTTTACTTTCGGGACCGCACTAAGTTCCTGTGATCACAAGCCGTCGCCTAGCAACCTGGAGCTTCCTGGGCCGAACTCAACATTGCCTAACCAATAAGTATTTGCTATCAATGTTCCCTCTTCCTCCATCAGTGTCACCCCTTACACTGGTTTGTGCTGCTTGACTGGCGCTGCGGCTGAGTGAAGCCGAGTGGTATGCCCAGTGCTGTACAGGGCAAGACAGAGTGCAAGAGAGGCAACAGAGCACCGCTGTGCTGATTTCTATCACATCCGACTGACACAAATCACACCATGGCACCAACAGATACCACCAAAAATCACCTGACACATTGCGCACCGCAACAGCAGCTCCCCACCTGCACAGTAACTGCTCTCTCTATCACATTGTCTCTTCGCTTGCACTGCTGTGTCCTGCGCTGTACTATCGTGAGTGGAGCGGGGGCTACACCAGCTGTGTGCGTGTTACTGTGGTCTGGACATGAGGTAAACTTGCATTGCTGCAGTTGCTGGGGTGCATGAGGAAGTGCATGTGCTGGTTGGTGTCTGAAGGTCGTGGGGTGGAGAAAGGATTGCTTGCTTTGTGTGCTTGCAATCGTACAATGCATTGGTTTTGTTTCCTTCATTAACTGTGAAGCAGTTAGTTGCAATGCGCCTTTTCTATAGCGCGAAACTTGACAGAAGGCAGCGGAGAGCTGCGCAGGGTCAGGTATTCACAGAATATGCTTTTCTTCCTCTTCACTTTTTGCAGTCTTATCTTATCGATTGTCTCACTTCCTCTCACTAGTTATCTGCGACCCATGTGGTCGGGCCTGTTTACCTTATCTTTTGGTGTCCCAGTGGACTCTTGCTTTCTTAGTGGTCTCGCTTCATACACGTTGTTTATTTGAAGTGTTTGCCCTATTAGCAATGTACGCACACACCTAGTGCTGTTCTTATTTCCCCCGGTACATTGTCCCACTCTTCACACCGGGTCTTGTGTTCAATTTAACCAATATCGCATAGTGTTTTTTGTTGTCCAAGTACTGTCTGTACCCCAAGTGCAATGAGCCTGGCTCAGCCAGCGCCCCGCGACCCTCCACCTGCCCCCGCTGTGCTTCCTAGGAACCTCGTGTAGCGCTGGATACTGCAGTTTGCACACTTTTAAATATTTAAATAAATAAACTGCGGGTGGAGACATTGAATCGACAAGTACCTCAATAGCTTTAGTAGCTGAATAAGACTTATTTGCAAATGCTTGCTGTTTTCATTTCGGGGACCGACCAGACAGGCCATAAAAGAGGCCCATGATGAGTCCAAACAAGCAATAAAAATGCAATAGTTCTTGCCTTTAATTAAGTAATAGCCATTTGCTTTGCTAATGGTAATGTATAGACAAGCAAATGGCTTTAACTTAATAAAAGGCGAGACCTATTGCATTTTAAATGCTTGTTTTGTTAGGCATGGGAGCAGTAAGTGATTTGCCCAGAGTCGCAGGATGTTGAGCGTTGTTGCCGAGACTCAAACCCGGTTCCCCAGATTCAAGGTCGACTGCTCTAGCCATACAACTACATCCTCTCCCCAATTTGAGACAGTTGTTGTCCATCCAATTGCTTACATTACTTATGCAGGTCCTGAAGACAGAACCAAAGTTACTGTCAGATTTTGCTACTGACACCACGATTTGAGTGTTATCTGCATAAGAAGTAAAGGAGAAACCCGGTTTCTTGATAAGTGTTGCCAGCTGTGTAACGTAAAGGTTAAACAGTGTTGGCCTTAGGGCTGAGCCCGGAGGGACTCCACAGGGCAGGGAGAAAGGCCTGGAAGTGAAATTGCCCAGCGCCACACTTTGTTTTCTGTTAGATAAGAAGGTTTGGAGTAGGTCTAGTGCTGTATACTCTATTTCCAGGCTCCGCTGCTGGTCAACTTAAATCTCATGGTTGACCGTGTCAAACGCAGCGGAGAGATCAAGCAAAAGTAAAGCTGCCATCCCTCGCGTCACAGAAGTTTTTTATTTGTTATGGCAGTGTTGGGTCTTGTTGCTGTCACCAGTTTTTTTATGACTTGGAATAGAGTGTTGTGGGCGTTGCAGGCTAACTTTATTCACTCTGAATTGTAGGAACTTTTAGCAGCTAAAATGTATTTTTTGTATTTTGCTTGCTTATTTTTATAGATAGTTTTTTCTTAGACCGCATCCTTTTTTCTCCATTTTTGTTCTTGCCTGCGGCACTCCTGCCTAGATGTCCTGAGGGTTTCATTGTACAAAGACTGGGAGACTTTCTTAGCCATAGTTTTTAGTCTGATCGGGGCTAGAATGGCTAGAGCCGAGTTTAGCCAGACCGAGAAGTTTTCAACACTCTTGAACCGCAAACCACAACACAGCCTTAATCAATCAAATACTCAAATTAAGAAGCATTTTATTTAATTCACAAGCGAATATATAGAAAAAAATCAACATTTAAATTTTAAAGGTAAGGTTGGAGCTTTTCTAAATTCAGTTGAGGCCACTCATAAGCCATTCTATATTCGGTCTGATAAACTTGCACTGCTCCCACAAATCAATCAGGAAGATAGTATCTCAATTTTTATCCTTCAAATTCCTTTACATTTACAAAATGCTTCTTCATTTTGCATATATATATATATATATATATATATATAATATATAGTCAAGTCAATAAACTTTATTCGGATATTACTTTATCCATAAAAGTACACACATAATTACATACATGGTCAAGATAAAAAAAATCACATTAAAATGTGGTAACATTGCTGAATTTTTCCTTATTAAAAACGGTGACCGCAAAAAAGTGCAGGGTGTCATTATTGTCCAAATCCTCCATTTCATGTCTTTTTCTTTGGCTTTATCAAATAAGATGTGCATATGCAAGAATTGCCCTTTAAAATAACACAATATATACACAGAACACATGTTTCATGCATCAATTAAAATGAGGGCTTGCTAGGACGTTTAGCAGCATTATTTAAGGTGCCGGTTTTATAAAGAGCATAGAGCATAATTCCTGGTTGGTAGACTATCTCGATAAAGTGCAAAATACAGTGTCAACCGAGGATCATTAAAAATAGGTAGATTTCTACAACTCAGTATATGCAGGTAGAAAAATAAATAACATCTTTGAATACCGATAAAACATTTTGGCCAGGTAGGCATTAATTCTCGAATTATTTTAATTCATATATTTACAGATAGCAGCGTAGGTTAAATGTAAAAATGTAAATTGATACTTGTATGGCGCACTACTCACCTGCAAGGGTCTCAAGGCGCATGTACGAATACCGCTGTGGAACCTACCCTGGCTTTCGCTGTGAGGCGTCCACTCTTGGGCACCCCCAAGGTGGAGGCCAGGCATCCTTAGCAATGTGGGGGCCGTTGTGGAGATTAAGCAAGCTATTGCCCAGAGTTGCAGATTGGGACTCCATGATTGGAATAGGCATGAGGCGAGAATTATTAGGTCCGTGGAATTTTGAGCCCAAGACCCGCCGAGGCGGGGAATTGAACCCTGGTCCCGGGCTAGACCTCTGCATCAGAGTCTGCTGCTCTAATCATTGAGCCACACTTCTCCACTAAATGTAGATGTGCAAAGTGCAGATAGGCCTCTTCCAAGTGCGTGTTAATCACATTGGTCTAGTTAAGTAAATATTAGTTCATAGAGGAACGGGATCGGGTAGCCATTTTTAAAAAAGTGCACACACAGTATATTAGTTCATCATCTCTAAGCTGGAGCACGGTCTTATATGCCACTTTAAAATCCTTTATGCCTTTAGCTCTATAAAAATGGTATCAGGAGGAACTTACTATATTTTTGATAGTAAGAGCAGAAGAACAAAAAATGCGTTAGTGTTTGTTTTCCTGGGTTCTGACATGGGCAGACCAGATTCTCGAGATTAGAATGGTAGCCAATGGGGAAACACAATAAAAACTTTATGGATCCTGCTCTTAGACGAGACAGAAGACTACGCTTCCAATAAGTAATCTCTTTGAGGAGGTAACCAGCTGGTGTGGGTGAGGTAGATTCAATGTCACCTTCTATTTGAATATACTGCTTCACAGTTGTTTTGGCCAGTTCTACATTGTCTGGTCTCCCCATAATGTTTGTAAAGGATGTTACGAATTATCTTCTCATTAGTCCCATCTAGTTCATTTGGACTATCAAATATATGCTCGAGATTGACTGCGTGGGCCCGTACTTGGGCCAGCCATGGGATTTTAATACCCTGATCACATTTTAGGCAGTCAGCCAAGATTTCCCTTGTCAAGGAGGCTTCAGGGTTTTTCCAGACCTTGATCCAGAACAACACAGGGCGAGCCTTTATGTAGTCCTCCAAATAAGACCATTTCAGTTCAGTGTGGCTTATATAAGTAGATGATGAAATTGGTAAACCCAATAGCCTTTTGCAAAATCTATTTTCCTCACCCTGTGCGTTTTTTAAGTTTGAATATCCCCAGATTTCGGCCCCATATGTCATGATTGGGACACATTGTGTTCTATAGATTTTTAATGGAGACAGTACCACTTCAAATTTCTTAGGCTTAGGAGGGTCAATACTGCGTTTATAGCTTTAATAAACTTAGACCGGCCATAGGCCAGGTGTGGGGTCCAAGAGCCGTTGTCTGAGAATTGTAAGCCTTCGTAGGGGAAAGTGCGAGTGCATAGCAGCAATTCCTGGTCCAGGGTAATCCTATTAATATGACGTTTTTTTGGGCCACAACACATTAAAACTATTTTTTAAAATTGGTACACAGGTCAAGACTATACATAAAATCCACAAATCCCCTCACTAAAATCCTCAGGGCATTCGGTGTACGACCCATTAAAACCGCATCGTCTGCATAGAGTAGGGCGGGGAGTTTAGTGCCATTTATTATAGGGACGTCCGGGGTTAGGTTAGACAGAGCATAATGGAGTTCGGTAATGTATAAAATGAATAAAAGAGGGGCAAGGACGCACCCTTGTCTAACACCTCTACCAACCGTTATGTCACCTGAGACGGCTCCATCCATACTAATCCTTACTCTTGCTTTTAAATCTCTATGGAGGTAGGCCAGAAAGTGTACCAGATTATTATCCAGGTCAATATATATATATATATATATCTCCTACTGGCGGTCCCCAGGAGGTAGTTGTAGTTAGGACCTAGTTTTCATACGAAATCCACAACATTCTATTTGGAATAACTTTGGCACCGGTCGACAAATCATCGCGAAATTCTCAAAGAAGATGGCCTGCTCCGCTCCGCTCCTTCACTGGAAGTTTCGGGTTGATTTGTCAAGTGGGGGCCGAGAAAAAAGGGGGGTCCCAAAACGTGTTTTCCCCATGCAATTTTCCATAGGACCTTTAAGTGAGGCTACAGCCCGAACTGCTGAACGGAATTGCACCAAATTTGGCAAGTTTGGTTCTCAGATTACACTTTTTGTTAAATGATGTAAATCCGTTCAGTAGTTCCTTAGAAACTCCAAAGTAAAGTCATTCATAGATATATTTTCGAAGTTGTACAGTATGCTTATCGTCTGAGGATTATACGCGTATCGTCTGAGGATTATACACGTACCATCCCGAGCACGAACTGCATTCTAATTGGAGGTCAACACTCCAAACCAGGAAGTGTTGGCAGCCATCTTGTATCTCGGTAGAACCGAGGCACAAGAAAGCAATGAAAGAAACCCGAAAAACACGCAAAGGGGGCAGGGTAGAAACACCCTGACCCCCTAGGCTTGCTCAGGGGGTCCCACAAAGACCCCCTGGGCCCAATAAATGTATTTATTTATTTTTTAAATCGCGGGATATGCGTCTGTTCCCCAAAGCCGCTTTTTGTTAATTAGCCCCCGCAGGGCCAAATCCCGGGGGCATTTTTGTTTATTTCAATGGGGGGCCCGCCACCCCCGGGGCTTTCACGTTATATATGCGGGGGCTCACGGCCCCACACAGCCCCGGGGACCTCCACCCCCAGGCTTTAATATTATGTATGCAGGGGGGCTCACGGCCCCCCAGCAACCCCGGATACCGTCACCCCCGGGGTTTCTTTTTTTTTTTTATAAAAAAAGAAAAACATGTGTGGGGGGCTCAAGCCCCTCTACACGCCCCGGGGACCGCCACCTCCCTGGGGCACTAACACTTAAAATTGGGGGTCCGTGACGGACTCCCCAGTCTGGGGACCACCACCCCCCGGGGCTTTTAACTGGTGGGAGGGGGGCCACGCAGCCCCCTCCTGGAGCTCTTGATGGCCCTGGGGAACACCACCCCCCAGGGCCGGCTCCTGCAGTGTCCCTGGATGCCTATCCCCAGGACACTGCTGTTTGCTATGGTAAAGCAGGAGACCATAGCAAACTGCTTTGGTTTTTGAAGGGGAGAGCAAGAAAACTGCTCTCTTTCAAAAATCAAAGCGGATTGCTTTTCTGCGTGGGGAACAGCATGTTAGCTGCTCCCCATGCAGAAAAGCAATGCCGGCTCCTGCAGGATGCGGGGAGCCCGCAGGGACCGTGGGGGGCTTGGGGACCCCCACTGTCCCCAACGGAAAGGGCAGGCCCCGGGGGATGGGGTCCCCGGGTCCTTAAGTGGGAATAGGAGGGGGCTATGCAGCCCCCTCCACAAAAATAATACAAAAGTTGGCCCTGCCCCGGGGGATGGGGTCCCCGGGCCGGAATTGGCCACGGGAGGGGGTCACGCGGCCCCCTTACCGTAAAAATAAAAAATAAAATTAAGAATTGGGGTGAGGCCCTGGGGGATGGGGTCCCCAGGGCCCAAGAAAAATGTAAAATAAGGGGGGCTACACAGCCCCCCTTCTTAAAATATATATATTTTTTAAACTGGATCGGCAGGTGGCCACGCCCCCTCCCTGCACCTCTCTGGGGCGCGTTTGCTGAGGGGGAACTAATTCCCCTTGCATAATGTGGGTCCCTGAGGGCCAACTAGCCCACCAGGAGCCTCCAGTATGGGTCGGGGGACAGCTTTGCAGAGAGGTGTAAAAAGGGGTGTGGCCTCATTACACCTCTCTGCAACGCAGCCCCCTGGCATATACTGGAGGTTTCTGGTGTGCTAGTTGGCTCCCAGGGACCCCCAGTATGCAAGGGGAATTAGTTGCCCCTCTGCAAACGTGCCAGGGGGCTGCGTTGAACAGAGGTGTAAAAAGGGGCGTGGCCTCATTACACCTCTGTGCAACGCAGCCCCCTGGCGCATACTGGAGGATCCTGGTGGGCTAGCCGGCCCCCAGGGACCCCCAGTATGCAAGGGGAATTAATCCCCCAATTTAGAACACACTACGGGGTGCGTTTGCACTGTGGTGAAGGTAGGGGGCTCGGCTTGGGTGATATGAGTGCAAACATGCCCTGTGGCACTTTTTAAGTTGGGGAATTAATTCCTCTTCAATCCAGAGGTCCCCTATGGGCCAACTAGTCCAACAGGTACCTCCAGTAAGCGCCACAGAGCTGCGTTGCAGAGTGTTGTAAAAAGGGGGCATGCCCTCTGAACACCTCACTGCAACACAGCTCCTCGGCGCATACTGGAGGTACCTGGTGGGCTAGTTGGCTCACAGAGGACCTCAGGATTGAAGAGGAATTAATTCCCCAACCTAAAATGCGCCATAGGGCGTGTTTGCACACATGTCACGTCAGGCCCCGCCCCCTTCCTTCACTATTGAGCAAAATATTCCTCTAAAATCAGCCGAACCACGAATTCCGATATACTCACCTGTTATCACGAGAGACGTCCGTGCTGCATCTTTGAACGCAGTACTGACCCTGAAAAGTAAATCTAAGCGTACTTACTAGTAACTTGTATTTCCTTCCATAGGAATTTATTGTGTGGTTTTCACCAGAAAAGTTTCCAAGTGTCTATTTTTAAAACATACAAATATTCTTCTAAAATCAGCCAAACTACGAATTCCGATTTAATCACCTCTTATCAGGAGAGACCTCCGTGCTGCATCTTTCAGCTCACTACTGTTCCTGAAAAGTATTTTTAACCGTACTTACCAGTAACTTAAATTTCCTTCCATAGGATATTATTGCCTACTATATAAATAAAAAATATATAAAATAAAAAAATATATTACAATTTCAATATTTTTAAACTCATTTTTTTCAATTTACATTAAAAATATGTAATGTAATTTAAAACATTAAATATCTAAAAATAAATACTTTAAAACAATTTAGTAAATCAGTATAAAAAAACGATAATTAATAGATTTACAAATGATCATTTACAAAACCTTGAAATTCACTGAAAAAACCATAGGTTTCAGCCACGTTATAGTTAAGAATTAGCATTTAAAAAACCTTAGAAAATCACTGAAAAAAACATAGGTTTCAGCCACATTATAGTTAGGAATTCGCATTTAAAAAACCTTAGAAATTCATTGAGAAAACCATAGGTTTCACACATGTTATAGTTAGCTGGACATTTCACTCATACAAAATCATTGAAATTCCCCCGTTATAGTTAGTTCAGCTAACTATAACTCGCACGCCCGCAATGCACTGCTGATTGTAGGGAGGTGGATATCTGACTATATGGTTACCCCAACTTTTTGCTTAGTGTTTAGCTGGTTTTCGACTTAGCTTGGGGGCCGATTAGCAGGATCCCAGGCCAACTATCTGCTCTCACTGTAAAATTGTCTCCATGTACTTTAGGTACATCTCCAATTGGATATTGGGTCACCTTATGAGCCCCTGTATAGTGTACCATAGGTACCCAGGGCATAGGTGCATCCAAGGCCTACCAGGGGCTGCAGCATGTATTATGCCACCCCTGGCTCACCATCCAAATTGACACAACTGGCTGATCACTCAGCTGGGGCATGGTCGTGTAATCACCCCTTGCTTAGGTATAGTATCCTTATACCTACCATTACATATAGACACATATATAACTATAAGTCACTCCTATGGCAGGCCTTGACAATCCTGAAGGCAAAGTGCTTGGTTTTATGTGAGATGGTGCTCTAGCATGAGCTGAGCTTGTCTGCAGCTTTCGGAACCATGTCCTTATAGCTGTTCTATGATATAGCCATACCATATACTCTTAAGTGCATTATAATCCTCGCGGTTAATGCTAACTTTAGTTTGGCTTTATCAAAACATGTTGTGTAAGGTGTCATATGCGCTTTGGAATACTACCCCCCCCCCCCCCCACACACACACACCCCCCGCCAGTCCTGGCGGCGGGGGTAGCATTCCACCCTTCTAGAGGGAGAAGACATGTAGTTGTAGCTTTACCCGGTTAAAGTTAAAC
Organism: Lissotriton vulgaris; assembly: GCF_964263255.1. NCBI lineage: Eukaryota > Metazoa > Chordata > Amphibia > Caudata > Salamandridae > Lissotriton > Lissotriton vulgaris. Next base: position 806,020,966 of record NC_141693.1, on the reverse strand, counting down.
AGAGCCTCAGCATCACTAAATGGGTGCTGCTGCCACAGACACGAGTCTGACCTCCTGCTGCTGGACGAAACTCCGGCAGGGGAGGCCTGGACAATAGGTGTCCTGCCTTGGGAGGTGCTAGCACCTCCCCAGACAGGCTATAGTGTATTGGGGCAGGGTGGTTTGAATGAAATGAGAAACTGCCTGGGGCACACAAGGTGCTCCATGCATAGCCCGGTTCAAACCAGTTGCTGGGGCACTCCAGCCCCAGCTCTGGCGCGAAACTGGACAAAGGGAAATGGGTGTAACCACCCCCTTCCCAGGTTCCACCCATAGGAGGGACCTAGCAGGTAATCCAGGCCCTTAGATTAGTATAAAGCTAGGAGCTGTGTCTAGAGACATTAGATTATCCTGAACTAAAACTCTGAAACGAAACTCTGGACCGACTACATTCTACTGCAACTAGAAGACTGAAGAATCTCCCTTGTGGTCAAGGAGTGACCACCCTGTGCAAACAGGCACCATCAGTGACTTGCCGGTTTGCTTTGTCAACGTTCCCACCGAAACCCGTAGACTCAGCGACGCACGTCTGGACTTCCAGACTTCCCTGACTCCGACCCACATCCACAGCAAAGCTGAGACCCGTGGCGGACATGAGAGATGTGGGACCGGACAACCTGCAGTACCTGCTTTTTGCTAACTATGCAGCTTCTGAGGTGTCCTAAAAGTTGTGCATTGGGACTTGAGAAGCCTCAGCCCAGAGCCTTAAGTGCACCGAAGCTCAGCCCTCCACACTCCACGAGTGCGGCTTGGGGCCTGCGCTTGCATTTCTCCTCGACGCGTCTTCGAGGTTGCTAGCCTATTGGCTAGTGGCCCTCCTGAAGACATTCTTGTGAATCGAAACAGCTTGCCTGGTTGCTCCGGGCTTGCTCCTGCTTTCCTGTAAAGGGGAAGCTCCCCAGACCTTTCTGGTCTGAACAGAAGCCGATCGTCTTTTCCTGCGTGGGTTGCCTTTGCCAAGGCTTGTTGACTCCAAAATGGAAGCCGACACCGCCAACAGCGAGACCCTTCGTGGGACAGTCAGTATCCAGCTCCTGGTCATCGTCAACGCCTCCTGGTCCACGTGGCTGCAGAGACAAGCTTCACTTCTTCACCTGTTTGCAGCTCGACATCGCCTGGTTCCGTCCTGGTTCCTTCCTGGTCACTGGCTAGTGACCCAGACTCTGTCCCCTCTGCTTTCAGATTCTTCACTGCTCCGATCCACCCTTGGATCCAACCGGACATCTTCCTCCTGGTCGCCTGCAGCATCTTTGTGCACCTCTCCATAGGATTCGACGACGAAACCCGACACGAAAGAACACCTATGCACCCGGCTTCCCTGGGTGAGGTAACTCGAGTACTCCGGTGCTCCCGTGGGTAATAACTATCCAAGTGTCCTAGTTTAACTGGGTGTTTAGACACTGCACACGCATCCTGTGAGAATCCTACTTCCTAACCTGTGGTTGTTCAGTGTAGTCCCAGCGATTCCCTAGGCCTATTCACCTGTACTGAAGTGGTTCTTATACCACTTACTTAGTATATGGTTCGTGAGGCCCCTAGGGCAGAATTGTATTTGTGCAACTTATAGTATGCCTATTAAGTAACTTCTGCTGTATCTCGAACTCTGAACTCATAAAGAGTGCAGAGGGGTTGTGTTTGTAATAAATACATATGTATTTGATATATACCTTGTGCGGTGTCCTTTCATTTGGTATTCAAGGGATTATAATTGGTAAAACAATTGGCTTCACATGCTCTCTGAAGTATTAGCCTAAGACTGCTTTGTTCATGCTACCACTCGGATAGCTGGTCTATAAGGTTGACTTTACAACCATCACCATAAGGGTTGTTTGGACTGATACAGGGTGCCCACTAGAATAGTGGACATCACATATCAGGCCAACTTCTCACACTGATGACGTCACATATTACATCACTCATGACCTTGTCAGTGACATCACTCATGACATCACTGATGACATCTCAAATGACATCACTGATTACATCACTGATGACCTAATCCTTGTGAAAGAGTGGCAGACCTCCTTTAACCCTAATATAACCTTTGATACACACATTCAAAAATAGAAACAAAATCTTTCCAAACATTGGATATACCAATACCAGTTACAACAACCTATTCAGTAATTCCAACATCTACATACACATCCACTCATTCGCCAACAGTTCTATATAGTCACTCATACATGTACTCACTCATCATATGTACTCATACACCTATACATCCTGTTACACACCAATACTCATCCATAGAGTTACTCACACACATACTCACACATGCAAATAAACTATCAAACATCCATTTACTTGCATATACAGCTATACACACACCACTACACTTCTACAGAAACGTACCCATACTTACTCTCTTAAACAATTACTTATAGAAAACATACTTATTTATACAGGAACTCTTCCAAACACTCCCTCTCACATATACTCACTTATATACATCAATACTCACATATACTAGTTTAAAACATATGTAGTTACTCCTAAAGATACTATTGAGACAGTCATTCACTCACTAACACACCCATACACACACTCAGCCACCCACACAGTCCTGCACACATGCGGTCTTCAAAACACATACAAACAGTGAGTCACTCATTCATGCATCTATACGCTAAGTAATATCCCCCACCGAACCATAAAGACTCTCATACTGATACTCAAAAAACAAACTAATAACCCATATACACACTCATGTAGCTACTCACCAACCCATGCAGCCACTTATTCATAAAGTGAGACACTGATACAGATATTTAAATATTTAAACATTACTCGTTAATACATGTTTTCACTAAGATACACTTAATAAGTCCGTTATACAATCAATTTTACAAAAAATCCATTTAGACACTTATTTACCCATTTATTCTTCCATCGACTTTAGATATACATATATAAAAAATATTTTTTTTTCAGAAAGACACACATTCACTGGATGATGTCATCAGTGATGTCATTTGAGATGTCATCAGTGATGTCATTAATGATGTCACTGACCATGTCATGAGTGGTGTAATATGTGATGTCATCAGCAGTGCATTGCGGGCGCGCGAGTTATAGTTAGCTGAACTAACTATAACGGGGGAATTTTAATGGTTTTGTATGAGTGAAATGTCCAGCTAACTATAACATGTGTGAAACCTATGTTTTTTCCAGTGAACTTCTAAGTTTTTTTTAAATGCTTATTCCTAACTATAACGTGTCTTGAACCTATGGTTTTTTCAGTGATATATATATATATATATATATATATATATATATATATATATATATATATATATATATATATATATATATAGTCAAGTCAATAAACTTTATTCGGATATTACTTTATCCATAAAAGTACACACATAATTACATACATGGTCAAGATAAAAAAAATCACATTAAAATGTGGTAACATTGCTGAATTTTTCCTTATTAAAAACGGTGACCGCAAAAAAGTGCAGGGTGTCATTATTGTCCAAATCCTCCATTTCATGTCTTTTTCTTTGGCCATCTTACACAGCGATGCAACATACCCTGTTGCCAGACATTTTAAGAAAGTGCATGCCAACAACATCAACTGCCTTTCTTATTATGTAATTGACGCTGTAAACAAAAAGAGAAGAGGGGGCAACAGAGAACGCCAACTCCGGCAATTAGAGACCAAGTACATCTTGGACTTAGATTGCAAATGGCCCAATGGTTTGAACACGACGGAAGACATGCAGAGTTTTCTGTAATAATAAGCTAGTTACAGCATGGTCTTATCACGTTGGTTCATGTACCTCAGTCTTGCTAATGTATGAATTGGTCCTTGTAAATAGAACATATGTATATAGTTTGTATATATATATATAGTTTTCCCTCATTTAGAATTTCTCTCTTTTATAAACAATGAAATTTAAATAATTGTTTTTATTAATCAAATGGTTCTTGGGATTTTTTATGAATACCTACATTTTCCATGAATTCATTAACATGTATTTTTGTGGTCAATGGTAGATTAGACCCTTCTATCCAAATTTGATTATTTTTGAGAAATTTGCACCATTTTTTCTTGCACTAGCACTTTACTATTTTGTAAGGGATGCACTTAAAAGCACTTTTTTGGAACCCTCTCCAAAGTTATAGACTATTCGTGTGTATAAACTTAAATAACTGTTTTAGAGTTTGATTACAACGTATAACAGTTTGGCTTTTTTACAGGGTATCTTGATAAAACGGATTTAACCGGTTATTTATTTTTCCCTGAATTACTGCTTGTAAATATGGCAACAGAAAAAGGTTGTTTTTGCCTTTTTGTAAAAAGATATTTTAAGCAATAAGAACTATAATTATATTTATTTTTTATAAAGTTCTATGACATATTTTACTGATTGAAAACCCAGTTATAGATTATCTGTCTAAATGTGGTTAATATGTCAATAGTGATATTTCGTTTTGTTGCCTTAGCAGTAACATTGACACATAAGAAGAAAGCTATATATACATAGTATTTTTTCTATGTTGATACACATGTGGTCTGTGATGCAAACAGTAGGAGGGGCGCTTTTTGCACTTTAAATTGTTATCATGGTGTATGCAATCTTGTGACACGTGATCAAGGGCTTACGGGCTTGAAACGCGTTGTGTTTGGGTCACTGAAATAAAATACTGCCCACTTGAAAAACTCCAGAGGTCTGCGTCTCTTTCCTCGCCTGACTGCCGCTGGGAGAACTCAGGAAGTGGTTTGAGGGTTTCCAGATATATATATATATATATATATATATATATATATATTATATATATTATATATACACACTTTATTAATCCATTAACTTTATTTTATTTTCTAAGCAGTCGCAGAACTCCTGCGTAGGCTTTTCATACATACATCGTCTCAGGGCCACAGGTTGAGAACCATTGCCTTAGGCCTTCTAGGCAGTTTGTAGTCCAGCATAGTCAAGGTTGGGCTGAACTAACTTGTTCATTCTCAGAGTTGCTTCACCAGCATGGCTTCCAACACCAGCTTATTACATTTTAGTTGCGGTTAGTCAACTAAGAGCCAGATTTATAAATGGGTGGATAGCCCGTTGTTCCTGCCAAATGGACAGAATACATTTCGCTTTCCCCCTGGTGGAGGATCTGCCTCCACATTTATAAATGACCACCAAGAAGGCAGTCATTTATAATACATTGGCAGGAACCACCGACAGGGTAGTTCTTGTCAATACATTTCACTGTTTAGTGCAAGGCTCCATCAGCAGGACCGAGCCCTGCACCAAACAGTTTTATTTTCCTTTTTCAAAAAGAAAATTCTGTTTGGGATTTTCTTTTTGAAAATAACATATAATCCCCCTTGCCATGGAAGTCATCTCCCATGGTGAGGGGGTGGCATTATTTCTATTTTACTGTCCATCCCGGGCGGTAACTGATTGTACAATTTCTTTTATGTATGTCAGCACATCCTAATTGGGTGGGCAGACATAGTCATTTCTCCAGCGACATTTACTCTGTCAGGCCGTCTGAAAAGTTTGGCTGTGGCGGTGACTGAGTAATCATTGCTGTAGACTAACATATGGTCCACGTGAATCAAAATCTGGTAGGCAGACCATTATCTTGGTGGTATAGGTACTCAGTCAAGTCATGTAATGAGGAATAATCTTGCCTTGAACTTACAATAGCTGATCTCCTGAGAACATGTTATCCTTTGTATTACTAAAACTATACATTTTGTTGAAAATAAAATTGCTGCCCCATTAGTATTACACAAATCAGTTGCAAAAGTAGCAGACATAAACAATGTCCTGAAGAAGTATTTTCTCACCTTAGGATTGATGAGGTGTGTCTTTTGCAGTAACTTAATATCGAACCTCTGCTTTGGTTGATACTCAAGAATCTTCATTCTTAACCTTCCCAGCAACCCTTTCAAATTCCACAAGAAAAACTCTGTTCTGTTTCCATCGTAACTCAAATTTTCTATTACAGTCACGTAATCTCACACCCATTCTAGTCTTCGCAACTGTTGAAGTGTTCATGCTTTTGCTAAAAAAAAGTCAAATGTTTTTTTCCCCAAAGTAAACTCTACGATTGTGGAACTCATCACTCTCATACACTGTTATTGTGTCCAAATTTGAACCTACTCAATATTACCCAGTGGCACCTTGCATTATCTGAATCCAAAAAAAAAAAACAATAGAACCGTAACAAGTTAATATTTTTCCTGGTCATAATTTCAATCAGTTTTTCAACTTCCTGTATTTCTCAGAGAATGTGCAGTCTAACTGTACCATGAAATTTCATCTGCACTTTATCCCCAAGTTCAGCACTTCTACTATATTTGCGCCAAGTTACCATCTCGTATGTTCTTTGGCCCGACTCTTCTCAGACCATATGAAGAGTGTAATCTCCTAAGCTCCAATGAATTTATTTTTTAGTGTGTTTGTCAATATTTTGATTTTATCTGAAATATTCTTAATTGTTGCCTGCCTGTTTCTTTATCTGGTTGTACCTGCTGGATATGTTTGGACACTGCATATTTAAATATCGAGATCCATTTAACCATCATGAATAACCTGTTGGCTTCGTCGACGTTCAGCTCCAGTGCTGAACGTTCGAAAAACGGGTGGGGCAGCGTCGGCCAACGGACGTGCGCAGCACTACCAAGGTAGTGCTCGCGTCGACCATTGGTCGACGGCAGCAGCCAACGGTAGCCTGAAGTAGGTTAATGACAAATGCCCAAATAGCCACAGTTTAAGACAATTTTGAAAATTGGGAGTAATCTTGGAGATTGACTTGAGGTTTCGCTGGACAGCCTGGCCATATGTCCTATTGTATGCTTTATCCCAGAGGAGCTGCCCGGAGAATCCCACCTGGAACCAGCTCTGATGCCACCCATACACTTTATTTGCATTTTAGCCTTTAAACTCTCTATAATCTAACCTTGGTTGGGCGGGGGAGAGAGAGAGAGAGAGAGAGCGAGAGCGAGAGGTAGACAAAGATTGCCACAGACTTTTCTAGCCTTCTGATTTGTTTCTGCAGACATGTACACCATGGCTGTGAAAATAAATGTTGCCCAATAACTCATGTCATTTAAATCAATTGCACTAAAAAGAAAAAAAGTACACATTGTCACATTTTTTAGTACAGTGCAACCTGGTTTTGGGTAAATGTTTTTTTTTTTTTAGATAATTGCACAGGAGATATACCATGGCATAAACGTCTCCTCTTGTGAGTCATGGCCCCTCCCCACCCTTGGTACTAGTAATAATTAACATATTGCACTCTGTGTATTATATAAATATCTCAAAATGGCGGTCACAACTGTGTAGTTATAGTTAGGTCAGAGTTAAATTCCTGCTTGTTCATCCACGTAAGCTTCTTCCTGAAAAGTGATGCACCAATCAGTCAAGTGGGTGCCATGAAAAGGGGCTGTCCTAAATGTTGATTTCTCATGTTAATTCCTATTCATAATTTTGGGAGATGATGAAGAATAACTGAACAAAATTACACCATGGTTGGCAAAAAGTTAGACCTTATACAGAAAGTATGATTTTCGTTCTTTGGTTTAAATCCATTCAGAGTATCAAAGTGATTTTAGGGAATACACAGCTTGAGTTGACAGCAGAACCAGGCCTCTGGCAACATGGGTTGGATTCAGAGTCTGGCCTCCAGGTGGGCATTACGCCCAATACTCTCCTGCTTAATAGTAGGGCCCTTCCTACAGTGGAGGACCAACTTCCAGCCGTCACACACGCCTGTGGCTGCCTGCGGATGGTTGACTTCTGGGCCTGGCCTCTGACCAGGCCTTGTGCCCCGCCCTCTGCTGGTGGACAACCCTTACTGCACACAGCAATTAGAATTGGAGTATTATTTACATTTTCACATATAAGGAGCTCTGCAAATCTTCTTTGGCGGAACTGTGCAAATTAACGGTCCTGATATTTGTAAAAATTGTACTTTTGAAGCGCAACATAAAGTATGTGTGTATATATATATATATATATATGTGTGTGAGTGTGTGTGTGTGTGTGTGTGAAAATATATACATAAGCACACACACACACACACACACGTATATTTAAAAGAAGGTTAGTGGTGTTATTGTTGGGTGCAAATGTCAGTTAAAATGTTACATTATACCTGCCCTCACAATGCGCTGCTTATTTTCTCACATTTTACATTATTTATGACATATTCTATGACCTCATTGATAACACCAGCACTGTGCTGCATAGCAAGAGCGCCAGTTATAATTTTTTCAATTAGCTATAATCGGTGAATTTCATTGATGTTTTGAGTTTAAAACGTTTTACGTGACATGTTCACCTAAAAAGAGCTTCATTTTAACCTTTGTGTTTTTTTGTGGATAAATAGCTTGCTGTCAAGCCCATACCAGAAACTTCGCCTCACTAAGACAGAGTTCCTGTCATTTGCCAATAGCTACAACCCTGGCTCAATGACTTGAACCTTTGCAGTTCTGAACCCAAACTTTTGCTTAATATTATGTCACATGGATTCATCCTTGACACCATCCTCACTCTCAAGGAACAGATTGACTCAGTTGGCTCCTCTTACTGACTACCACTATCTTCAAAACTAGCTGCATCACTTACAAAACCATCCTGTTGAGCACCACAACTGATCTTGCAGACAAGCTTACCTTTTCTGGTGGCTATCTCACACGCTCAGCCTGAACACTATCAGACTGCCGATTAAGGCAGCAGGTCTGTTTTTTCCATCCATGGGCCTAGGATCTAGAAAAACATCTCCGTATCCATCAAGTCCATACTACACTGATACAATTTAAATAAGAATCAAATATGCTCCTCTTGATATTAATATCTTTATTCAATTAATTAATAGTCATAAAAATACATAAAAATCATTGCTAAAAAAGCTTGTATATCATAGTGATAAAAGATAGATTATTACGTAAACATTTAAAATGATCTTAAAGCAGAATTAAATCGCCTAAAAGCAGGTTATAATCAGATTTCAAACGGCTATTATTTATGTGATAAAACTTTACCCAGCTGTCATGTATTCAGTGTGGCAATAAAATGCAAAGTGCTTTTCAGAAATGACCCAACAGCTGTTGTAATAGCAGGATCAGCAAGCATCTGAAGATAAAGAAAAGCAGGCCTATATTGAGAAAAAACCCAGCGCCCTTAAGGTGGGCCACAAATATGCTCTTCGGGGGAATTCATACATTCTACAGAAAATAATTTAATGGCCCAAAGCCTGTAGTGCAATGCTGCCACAAGGGCAAATTAATATAGAGTTAGGGTTGAATTGCCATGGTGGAAAACATAACGTATCCTATATCACGCCCATTCGGAATTTGGATCTCTCCCAAGGATTTCTGGCTTTGAGCAAGATACGGCTCAAGACCCTTTCTAGTTTGGATGATCTTGCAGGCTCTCATAATCTGCTTTTCCAGCGGAGCAGATTCCCTTCTCACCATAGCTTGTTTTAAAAACAGCTACTTGACCTTCCTCCCATCACCTTCTGTGAAAGTGTGGAGGTCTTGGTACAATTCAGGGTGTCCCAACCTAATAGCTAATGTTTAATATAAGACAGCCACAGGATTTTATGCCCATGGTCACAGTTCAAACAGTCCTGGATCACTTCCCTATTAAATTTCTGTTTCCCCACTTCAAACTGATACCCATAAGAGCTGGGGGCTAATTTGTCAAAATTTTCAATATACCCAAGTCCCAGCTCATCGCGAATGAAGGAACTAGGGCTAGCTGGACCCACTCCCAGCAGTTTCTGGTTTTCTTCCTGTTGTATTTTTCTACAATTACGATATCTCTAGATAAGCGGTGCCATTAGTAAAAAACGTGGATTTGGAGCAGGGGAATTATTGGCCTACTACCAATCGCCAGCAAAAACTTAAACAGAGTACCACACGCTTGAATAAACTGCTGGCTTCTTCCAGCTAAACTGGGAGGCCAATTGATTTGTTGGTCAAAGGTGATACCCAAGTATGGGAAGGAATAAACCCATGAAGTAATCTTCCCTTTGATAGTTCGTGGCCTCATTTTAGTTGGCTGTCTCCCACAGACCATATAATGGGTTTTAGAAATATTAGTTCGATTTCATCCATGAATTTAACAAACAGGTCCACCAAACCCCGGAGGCCGTTAGGAGTACATGATAACAAAACCATGTCATCTTCATATAGCTTAGATGGGACAAAAACAGCGTTAACCTTTGGCATGTCTTTTTAGCATTTAAAAACAGAAAATTGTTCAAACCATTAACATATATTAAAATTAAAAGAGGTGCCAACATGCACCCCTGTCTGACCCCTTGTGGAAGACGTCTACATTCCGTATAGTCTCCCTCCTGTTTACACCTAATGGCAGTAGCAGTATCTGTATGCAAACCTCTTAAAAAATTAATCACTGATTGGGGCATTCCTAAGTCAGTCAATAGAGTCCACATTTTTACCGGTTAACTTTGTTGAAGGAGCTACTCATGTCCATAAATACTAAAAAAAAAAAAGCGCCTTGCTTGACCACAACCTATTTCCCAATTATCAAATGAAGGTTTACGCATTATTCCAACGTACCCCTACCTTCTCTAAACCCATACTGGACAAGGCTCATAATGTTGTTAAGAATAATTCTGCGTGCAAGTTTGATAATTGAATTCAACAGCAGGTAGGCCTGTACAGCTTAGGTCTTGCCTACTTTTGTTTTTAATATGGGTACAATCTTAGCAACTTTCAATGCCTTAGGAATACCTTCTCCAGCAACTGCATTTAGGACCTTCGTAATTAACTGTGCCCAAAAAAAGATATTCAACTTGTAAAGGTTCATAGGGACACCATCAGGGCCAGGAGCACGATTAGATGGGCTAACTTGTATGGCAGAGCTAACTTCCTCATGCTTGAACCTAAAATCCAGTGGGAACTGAGATGTTTGCTTTGCACTATCAACTGGCTCTCTTGCTCCCATTAAAAAAATTCGCTGTGAAATGGGCCATTCACTGCTTTGGGGTTATGGTGATACCAATATCATCTAGAGCAGAGGTCTTCAAACGTTTGAAGGTTGAGCCCCCCAGCTGAATTTTTTTAAATGTCGGTCCCCGCCCCCACCACTTGACAGAAATTTATGGAATCTGGTACACTACATAATCGACCACTACCCACATATCCCAGGCCATATCCGGCAAATAATGTTTCAAACAATGAGTGTTTCCTCCTTCTCCATGAATTCCCTCACTACCACTCACCAACAATGCACCTCATCTCTCTATAGCACCTTTCTGGCAAACGTATATTTTTTTTTATAGTGCTACTTCTAGTTTCATCATACTAAGGGGCATATGTACACGCCCCTATAGAAACGACACCGTCACAGTTTACAACGTTGTGGTGGCGATAGGGGCATTGTCGTATTTACAAGGCAGAGTTGAGCCACTTAACTTGGCTTAACGCTGCCTTGTAAATAAGGCCCCCTTTCATGCTATGCTTAGCGTGAAAGGGTTGGCAGTGGGTGTTGCAGTGGGTGTTCCACTGCAACAGGCACTGATTTTGATGTTGCGCCCTATTTACAAGGGCAGCATAAAAGGGAGACAGCGTTAAAATTAAGAACAGGGAAAACCTGGTCTTAAGCTGGCGAAACTAGGAGAAATGCATTATTTCTCCTCATTTTTGCTTCATCCATGTGTGCTGCCTTGTGCAGCACACATGGAAAAAGCAAAATGCCTTGTATTTGTAATCTTTAAAAAAAAAAACAATTTTGTGATTCCCGTGTGTGCTGCATTAAGCAGCACACATGGAAGTGTGACAAATGGCATTTAAAGATAGTTTATGTACAGGAAGGTCCCCCTCCTGTACATAAACAATATTTCTTCTGCACGCAGACACCCTTGCACTAGGGTGCAATGGTGTCTGCGTTGGCGCTACACTGCTAAGTGTAGCGTCAGTGCAGGGGAAACGCAAGGCTGCACCATATTGTTGTAAATATGGTGCAGCCTTCTGTTTCTGAAGTGGCGGAGGAGGCCTTAACCCATGACTGCTAATGCCTCACTCCGCAACTTCCTTGAACATATGCCCCTTCAGTTTTATGATTAGGGTTGCCAGCTCATTATTTTGATGTCCCAAGTGGTACAAAAATAAGCAGTCACCTAAAGCTCTATTTTCAGCACTTATCTGTGCATACACTCTGAACAGCAAACATAAATAGCACTTTAAATTGTGTTTTAGGGCTGCCTGAATGATATGACTGATAATAAAAGGGAACAAAGACCGAAAAGTCTAAATGAATATATACTTCTTTATTTATAACCGATATTTTGTGTCAAGAGAAGCAATTTGCAGGCTGTTTAAACACCTGACTGGGATTTGTCTTTGGGCAACTTAAAACCCTTTTAGCCCTGTGATCATTGCGTTCCTGCCATGTAATTTGAAAAGCAACATTGGCGCCTTTCTGGGAAGAGCTAACCCTCTCTGGACGGGGTTAAATTCCGAGAGCTGAAATGCTTCAGCTGCAGTGGGAGGCAGGAAGCCTTCTCTGCTAAAACTGAAAGCAAGTAACAGACATTCATTTCATCTGTGGTGTGAGGCAAGGGGTCTCCTCTGCTATGAAATCGTCGCTTTCAGTTTCAGCAAAGGGGGCTCCTTGCCTCCCACTGCAGCTAAAGCATTTCAGCTGTAGGAATTAACCTGGTTAGCTCGGGTGAAATTGCAACAGCATGGGCAGTACTTCACAGGTCTTTTAAAGACCTTTTGCTTGTTAATGAGGCATTGATGGTTTTCACCCCTTCTTAGGGCCCCTGCAGCTCCACTCTGCCGTTTGCTTGAAGAATTAGCCTCCCCTCCCCCCCCCCTCCCTCCCCGAAATTTGACTCTAGGTGCGCCTCTGCCTGCTGGTGTAGTAGAATTGTGACGATGTGGGACAGTAGAGGACAAAGGTGAGATTTTAGGATTGACTGCATGTCCACCCTGAGACGGTGTCGCGCCTCCCCCGGGGGGGCGCTCCCCACAGATTGAAGAACTCTGATCTACAGTATCTCTGAACAATTGTCTCCCGTTTACAGTCTCCCAGAATCCTTTAGAATCTTCCATTTGACAGCTGAACATCAGATAAACTCATACCTCTTCTTTCAGCGTTTCTTTCCTCTCCCTGATGGCTAGTTTGTAATGTGCTCTGGCATGGGTAACCACTTCCTGACTTTTTGGCTGGGCCTTAAGGACATCTCTTAATTACTGGTTAGTGGCTCTACATTTATTATCAAAGCACCTATTTTTAGCCATTCTTCTAGTACTGGAAAGACTATACATGATCTGCTTAGCTAAAATATTTAGAGAGTGGAACCCCTCCAGAACCTCCGTCGTTGGCAAGTCTACTATGAGTAGTGAATCCATAATCACACTCCGGTTTGCCCTAATGAGAGTATTGAACAGACAGGAATTGAGATACTGAACCATTTAATTCAGAGACCTTTGTCCTGGGTACTTAAACCAATAAAACCAATTTTTAGGTCTCGCCTAGCATTGCAGCGCACATGCGTTGCTCGCGTAGCGAGACATATTGGGGTAAAAGTATTTTAGGAGGACTTGTAATCCCTCCCATGCTTTCTATTGGCCAATGTCAATATTTATTTAAAACCCTGTGTTCTCATTGCTCTGCAGGGTTTTTGGTTACCGCCCTGTGGCTTTTTTGTACCCGCCCTTGGGACACCGAGTCTACGGCGTCTTTCAGTTTTAGGATTGTTCTGCTATCTGAGGAGGCGTGCTAAACTAAGGTTCAGGCAGTTCCCCAAGGCATCTGGTTTCCAGGCCATCTCTTTCCGTCCCCCCCCCCCCCCCCCCCCCCTTGTCCACCTTCATCCCACTCTCTCTGCTGTTCCTCCCCTTTCCTCAAGTGCTGTGTGGGGCGCACCGGCAACAGCTTGTTTAAAATCCTGAGACAAGGAGCAGAGACTGCATTGGCTCCATATGGGAGGAGGTAAGCGGGGAGTAACGCAGCTCTCTTTGAGCTCTGTTGCGATTTCTTAAACCTTTTTATCAATTTATAAGCAGCATCTTATAGTCTATGTTTACAGCAAATAAGTTTATTTTTGTACAGCTGCTTGTATTCACGTAAATACATTTGTAAGCCATTTTTAGCAAGTTTGATTAACATCACAGTTACTAGCTGTTAAACATTTGTTTAAACAGATACTTTCTGTGAAATAAACACATGGGTTCCAGCAATTTGTCATTTGTGCGTTCGGCAATTGTTTTCATTATGTAATCTGTGTGGCCATTTTTTGTTAACCACATATTCTTGTAAACCAGACACCAAAGCGCGTGTTTAAGGTCCTGTTTTCTGCTCTCACGCAGGCAGTCTGTTTCTTTTTTGTTTTTTTAAACTACAGTGGCAAAATGCATGTTATTGTCCCTGTGCTACTATTGATCACTTTCCAAAAGTACACGTTATCGCATTAACTTAGGCCTTCTTCCCCTCTCCTTCCCTCCCTTTTGCCATGTGTTTTAATACTAGCTCATGCAGTTTACCAAGCACATATACAGGTGCACCAATACTTTGTGTTGTTTCAAATGCCGACAACATACTTTTAGTGTTGCGCATGTTTTTTTTTATCAGTTGTGCAATCTGGTGCTATAATAGTTGTTTCCCAAATATACTTCGTTCCTTTTCAAATAGCTCGCCTTGTTTTTTAATATCGCAAGATTGTGTTAATTTAAAATGTGCATCGGGAGGACAGACTGTGGGGCTGTGTATCGGGGGATTTTTGCCATAAATGATTATTTCAACTTTAGTGGCCCTACTTAATGACTGGCTGTACTTCAGGAATATGCCCAACATGTCTAAAAATCCTCAAATAAGAGTATTACTGTATCGTCTTCGAGGCTGAAAAGCTTTGTGGGCTGGAAATCAAAAGAAACAGCAACTGTAACACAGAATCGCCTCAGCCCGGAGAAGTTAGCACACAAAAACTGTTGGAGAAGTAAAACAGCCAGCTCCTGTCCTGTATGGCAGGGGTCATAAACCCAGGCGTGCTTGTGCTCAGGACTTTCTAAAAACGTGTTGTGTGGCTCATAATTTGGTTTTCAATAAAAGGACCCCCCACCCAGAGGTTGTGGCGTAATGGCTACAGCTACCAAATTTGGAGGTCAAGAAGCAGGATTCAGTCTTAGCATGGGCTTCATATCCTGTATTTCTGGGCAAATCACTTAATCCTCTGTGCCTACCGAAAATTAAATGAAGCTTCTGGGCAAATCACTTAATCCTCTGTGCCTACCAAAAATTTAGGGAAGTTTCTGGGCAAATCGCTTCATCCTCCGTGCCTACTAAAAATTAAATGAAGTTTCTGGGCTCCCTTAATCCTCAGTGTCTACCAAAAATTAAATCAAGATGTCGTTATCTGTAATTATGTAAAGCTCTTCCAGTTTAGCAATACAGAACAGCAACAAAAATAAGTTACATCAAAAATAGTGAACTGCTGCTGAGTTAAGATATTTTTTCTATGCTCAGACTGAGGACAAAAATGGAGAGCCCGATACGGACCTGTCTCGGTTCCTGCTTTTAACAACTGCCGGTGGTGAACACCAGCAGGACCCGGCCCACTCAAAGCTGTGCGTGATATGATGTTTTTAGAAGTGTGTTTTTACCTAAAGCGCCATAATGCAGCCTGCATCACGGGGAGGACATGGGTATTACGGCAGACTATGGGGCTGTACATTAGGGGGATTTTTGCCATGAATGATAATTTCAACTTTAGCGGCCCTTCTTAATGACTGGCTGTACTTCAAGAATATGCCCAACATGTCAAAAAACGCTCAAATAAGAGTATAATCGTATCGGCTCCGAGGCCTAAAAGCTTTGTGGACTGGAAAGTTAAAAAAAAAAACGGCAACTGTATTAAACTTTTCTTAAATAACATATGCTACAGAAGTATAATTAATAAAATCATTTACCAAAAAAATACACTGGCATGCCTTATTATACACACTTGGCTAAATACTAGAAGCCTGCTTTAAAGATAAAAAGAGCAAAATGGGCATAATTGACACATTGCACAGTAGTGATGAGACTCGTCTCCAGTCTAATGGTGCATAATTGATAATATATATACTGTATACTTTTTAGAAAAAAAACCAATATAAAAACAATATAACTTACAATGCTAAAAGTTTTAAACAATGTCACAGGAGACCTATTGCGTTGTAAATGCTTGCTCTATATTCTTGTTCCCTTTGGGTATTGGCATATTAAGAACAATGGGCTTGTGGTCACTATAGCAGGTGTCCAAGACACCCCCCCCCCACCCCCATCTTGTATCATTTTCCCCAAGGGCCTCAAAACAAATACATAGTTGATTACGGACCCTGTGCCCCATCCCACAAAGGTCGATCTTGGCCGCCAGGTAGGAGAATGATCTTCCTCTGGTGGTGGTTCTTCGGATACGAGGGACGGTGGCGAGGGCGAGGCTGGCGGATCGGAGCTGGCGGGTCGGGGTGTAGAACGAGAGGCGTTGTTGAGGTATTCGGAGCCGCTGTTGGGGAGTGCTTTGTGTGCATGGGTGAGCATCCTGAATGTGATCCTCTTGTTGACGGGGAGCCAGTGCAGGTTTCTCAGGTGGGCGGATATGTGGCTCTGGTTCTGTATTCGCTGTAGGCGGTTCAGCAGTGTGGCTGTGGTTCCAGCGTAAAGGGCGTTCCCGTAGTCCAGTCGGCTGGTGACGAGGGCCTGGGTGACCATCTTTCTGGTTTCGGTAGGGATGAACCCGGAAGATCTTCCGGAACATGCGTAGGGTGTTGAAGCATGAGGAAGAGACGGCGTTGACTTGCTTGGTTATCGTGAGGGAGGAGTCCAGGACGAATCCCAGGTTACGTGCGTGGTTCGTGGGTGTCGGAGCGGTGCCCAGCGCCGTGGGCCACCAGGAGTCGTCCCAGGCTGATGGGGATTGACCGAGGATGAGGACCTCCGTCTTGTCAGAGTTGAGCTTCAGACGGCTGTGCTTCATCCATTCTGTGACGTCTTTCATTCCTTCCTGGAGGTTGGTTTTGGCGGTGGCTAGGTCTCTGGTGAGGGAGAGTATCAGTTGTGTGTCGTCGGCGTAGGAGATGAGGTTGATGTTGTGTTTGCTTGCGATGGCGGCGAGGGGGCTCAAGTAGATATTGAAGAGGGTTCGGCTGAGCGAGGATCCTTGGGGTACGCCGCAGATGATCTTGGTAGCCGCCGAGCAGAAGGGGGGGGGGGGGGCAGACTCGTTGGGTTCTATTGCAGAGGAACAAGGTGATCCAGTCCAGGGTCTTTCCTTGGATCCCAGTGTTGTAGAGGCGGGTTATTAGGGTGCGGTGGCAGACGGTATCAAAGGCTGCCGAGAGGTAAAGGAGGATGAGAGCGTCTGTTTCTCCGTTGTCCATCAGGGTCCTGATGTCATGGGTGGCTGCGATGAGGGCGGTCTCGGTACTGTGGTTGGCTCGAAATCCGGACTGGGATGGGTCGAGCGAGTTGTTAGCCTCGAGGTTGTATTATAAAAATAAGTATTTTTATATATACACATAACACAAGACCAAACGACAAAAATCCACAATACTGTACTCAAAAATAGATTCTAAAATGTTGTAAAATAGCTCCGTTCTCTCAAGTTGTAAATGCGACACTTTACTCTCAATGTTCCTTGAATGTGTAACGCAAAGAAAACCAAAGGGTCGCAGGGAAGGTGATGCGTCGGTTCCTTGCACGCAGGGGAGTGGATGCGTCTGTTCCTTACTCCTGCACAGGGGAGTTGAAGATCGCTTCCTTACTGTGTGGGGAGGTGATGAGTCTGTTTCTTACTGCTCTCCGGTACGATGTGTCAAGATGGCACCTCGATGCGATACTCTTCTCCGGTGCGATGCGACAAAATGATGTCATGGTTACGATGTGACAACGTTTGTGCGATGCATGCACGCCCGACGGCCATACGGCGACTCGATGATCTTTGGAGCCTCGATAGGCCCTGCGACGCGCTTCTCCGGTGATGCGACGGCGACCTCTGTGGCAGCGTCCCGCTTCTCTGGCGATGCGACGCGCTTCGACGATGCGATGATGACCTCGGCGGCTCACTTCTTCGGCAATGCGACGACAGCGGCTGCAGCGGCGACACGCTTCTCATTGTTACGTCGCGCTTCCAGCGGCACGCAGTCTCTCAGAAGGCCCAGCACAACAGCAGGCACTTCAATTGCCAGCCAGGGAATACAGAGGGGAGCTGGTTGGTGAAGTCTTGTATCCCTGAAACTTCAGGCAGGAGGCAAACTCTAGTTCAAGCCCCTGGAGATTTTTCTTCAATTTTATAAAAAGCACACTCAGTCCTTTTCTAATTTCTTTGGCAATGAAGCAACCCCTGCAGGCCAGCCCCCAAAAACACAGCACAGGGGTAGTCTCTTCCTTCATCTTCGTGATTCTTCTCCTCAGCAAAGGTTTATCTTGATTCCCAGAAATGATCTAAAGTTCTTGGGTCTGGGTCCCAATATTTATACTCCTTTTCCCTTTGTTCTCTGAAGGCAGAGGGGCCTTTTCCTAGTCCAAACCAGTTCTGGTTAGTCCTGGAGCACTTTGTTGACAAGACTCCTTTCCTTTCACAGCGTAGGCCGGGGACATCAGACACACCACAGGAGGTGGAGACAGCATTGTAGAGGGAAGCCCTATTCAGGTCGCAGGTGCAACTCCTCCCTCCCATCTGCATGCAGATCTCTCTATTCAGCCCTGTGCTGACTCTTGGAATCCCCCAGCCCCTGTCACTCAAATTCCAGACAAGAAATACACAACCTTGCAGAGGCAGGCTTGGATAGTTAGGCAAGAAAATACCTACTTTCTAAAAGTGGTATTTTTAAACACAGAATGTTAAAACCACCAAAAGATGTATTTTATCATTCTGAGTTCAGGCATACTAAACTCGAATTTCTGCCTAGTTCCTTGAGTCAGTTAGGGTTATAAGATGTTATAATCTTAACTGCCCGTTCTGGCCTATGGGGAACAGGTAGCCTTGCAATAGTGACAAACAAAAATGGCTGTAATTCAATATTAGGACATGCCACACACATCAGGGCATGTCCTACCTTTTTTGCCCACCAGCAGCATTGGATTTACAAGCCCTGGGCACACGCAGTGCACTGTACTAGGGTACTGTACAAATGTCTGACAAGTAAAACAATCAAGCCAATCATGGAGTCACTAATCCATAAATCAATTTACCATAAGGAGCGCTTGCACTGTGGCACTGAACAGTAGTGGCACAGTGCCCAAAAGCATCTAAAACCAGCAAAAACATAAGAAGCAACAGCAAAAAATGGAAGGGAGACCAACGCCAATGGTGCCAGGTCTAACACTCCCTAATGTCAAATCAATTTTCTCCCACAACCACTGGCAAACTTTATTTTGTAACTGGGAGTCTCTTTGGTGCTTGTGGGTAATTACGGGACCCCAAACATTATGACTACATGGGGCAGCATACTGGTTGTAAATACAAATGAAGCAAATTGTTACTTTCTTAAGCACTGCTCTGATTCCTGTTGATCTCTAAATCCCCCAAACCCCAGTAGGCTGTATTGCATCCTCTCTCCTTCCAGTTAGGGATGGTAATGGGCCCCACTTCCCCAATAGAGGCTTTCAGGTGGTTTTGGTGGAGAGGGGCTTCTGCTCCTCCACCATGGAAACGTCTCAGAATTGTCGCTTGACCCCCCCCTTGACCCCCCCCCCCCACACTCTGGGGGTCTAAAGCAACAGGACTACTACCATTAAGTACATCTGTCCTGCTTGTTCCTAAAGGGTCCTCATCGAAGGATGGCTGCACGATGGGTAGCACTGCTACATTCGAGCAGTCAATATCTTGTACAACACTTAACTTCAAATTCTCGGGCGGCTGAGGGTCTCCCCCTTAACAGTCGTTCGACCAAGTCTATTTCTTTGGTAATTGCCCCCTTCACTCTAGAAAAATATGATTCCAATGTAGTCTAACTAGAGTTGTTTTTATTACTGCCATTATCTTTCCCCTTTTCCACTTGGAGTGTACCCTTACCCATGTCCATCCAGCCGTTGGGTTAAAAAAACATGAGGTATGGCCCGGCCTCATCTGTCGCTGACTGGCCCAAGACGGCTCACCCTTGGCTCGGGCTTTGCCCGGGGGCGGCCTGCAAGCGTCCCGCACGCGTCCCACACAGCGGGACAGCAACACGCCTAAATTGCACTAATCAAACATATGCAGGGCTTTAAGTGAGCCGGGTCGGACCGGGTCTGAGCACCGGCAGTTTTTTTAAGGGGCCTCGAAACGGGTCTCTATCGGGCTCTGTTTTGTGACCTGGAACAGCCGGTCCATTTTTTTCCGGACTGCAGTGATAGCAGTGCAGTCAGCTGTCACTGCAGTCCAGAAAAAAATGCCAGGCACAAAACAGAGCACGATAGATACCTGTTTCGAGACCGCAGACACATCGATGTACCCTGCTCACACTACTCACAAGTCGAGAAGTTACGGTATGACGTCATGTCAGGTAAGCCTTGTAGGGGAAAGGGAAATCCTTTAAAAAGTCATTTTCTCTCTGGATTTCCCTTCGGTTTTTGAAACTCAGGAGCAGCAACATTGTTGTGGTGTCACCAGGGCTTTAAGTAAAAGCTTTTTCAATATTCTATACAACTAAGCCATATTTGCTGCTTATTTATCTTCAACAACAAGGGGTGGTGATGGACAGAGTTTCTGAATTAAGCAGAATACTCTCACCCAGTCAAGAGATCAGGGCTAGATCCAACACCGTTTTTTAGCTCACTGCACCATCCCAGTTCAGAACCTGGCTATATGCAAATTAGTCTGTTCCTGTCCCAGTGCATGATGGGAACAGGGCAAACCAAACTACCAAGCCAATTCTTACACTGGGAAGGAAACAAGCTTCCGGGGACCGGTTTCTGGCATTTCAGCCGTCGTCGGCCCGGCTTATTTATCTTCTGCAACTAACAACCATTGACAACGCCAAGCGTCCTGACTTGTAGTTATGATGTTACTTGTTGTATCTTATCTGTACACAATGACGGGAGCCTTCTGCAACCGGAGAGCTGCTCACGGCCGGGCTTTGCTCCGCTGTGCGCTTGTGCTGGGCGGCATCATCGCTGTAGTCAGAGGAGGGCCGGGCTTTGCTTCGCTGGTGGCCTGGGCGGCCTTGGCTCCGCCGGGTCACGAAGAAACCACAACTCCCAGCAGCCCCTTGCGGCAAGGAAGCCACCGACGCCCTCGAAACCAGGAAGTGCCTGGGGGCATAAAGGAACACCGGCTCCCTCGTCCCGCGTGACGCGCCCGGGACAAGGGCGGGGCCGTCTGCGGCCGTCAGAGGCCAGAGGAGGCTGGGCTGCGCCACGGACTTTGGCTCCTTGTATTTGGTCTATGGACATAGAGTAAGCCCTACTTTTTTAATCATTGATTTATGTTTTGTTTTACTAACTTGGTCTTATTGTCCTGATAGTTCTTTTTACCATAATCAGGCTTGACTCTTGCTACCTCATATACCCTAAAATTTGCATCTGTAGGGCCTCATTATGTCTAAGCTCAGGTCGGCTAAACCTGTGGCAGCAAATGAGGTCCGGACAATAGATAATTATCTTGTTATGGTTGTAAGCAAAATTAATAAAGACAGGAGATTATCACTAGGGAGGGGTAGTCCAGATAGTTCACCTGTAAAGCTGAGTGCACCTTCCACACTGTTGCCTCATTTAGACAGTTGTTTGCCCGCTGCAAATAATGATGACATAATTAATGACGATTCCATTAGAACGCCAGCAGAGGAGCGGGAAATTGTAACTGAAACTTCCCCTAGTCAGAGATCATCACCCTCCCCAAGGCCCTCTCCACCTCAAACACCTGTACGGAGGATAGTGCGTGCTTGCAGGAAGGCACCTGTCAAAAGGGTGGTGGGTAGGAAGACTAAAATGACAGGCCCAACACCACAGAATAGGGAAGATAGCCCCGAGCCTGCAAATTCAGTGGATGGGAGCACTTTACATCCAGCCCACATTGAACTCTTGGTTTCCATTATGGAGACTAAACTAAAGGCATTGATTAGACCCCTGGAGGAAAAGATAGATTTAGTTGCCAGTGAGGTCTCTAGACTTGGTAGTCTTATAGATTCCAACATGACCCGGCTCCCTACTTAGATGAGTCCTCAAACTGGCCTACAAGGTCATTCGGGTAATACTGCAGAGGGACCTGTGGGCCTAGTATCAGTTAGCTCTAGGGATAATGGCCTAGGGGTTACTGCTCAGGCGCCCACAGTTGTACATGCACCGAACATCTCAACTGCAAACCCACTAATGGTGGCAACACCTATAGTACAAACACCAGCACAGCCCCAAGTAGCACTAAATGGTGCCCAAAATAACCTAGCAGGGGGAGATACGGCCGGGCGAAGTAGGATCAGGAGGAAGAACTCTGTCAACCTCCCACCGGAGTGTGTTCCATACACGGTGGTTTTGACAAATGTACCTGAGGTTGACTCCTGCCTAACGGACCCTAGGCTTGAAACACATGCAGCCTTAAAAAATAAAACCCTTGCTTGGTTGAATAGGAACTGTGGCTTTCGGTATGCCTTTTCTAACGATATAATATCTACACTCAGAGTCAGTTGGATTGGCAATGGTAGGAAAAATACAAGTGGGGACTGTATTATTATACATTTTAAACATCCGCAACACGTTGCAACTGTCCTCCTTAGAGCTGCCTCCGTACCAAACCTTGATAACTCAGTATGTGCTAGACCTCTTGGTTTTTTCTATAATCATCTGGACAACTCCCAACATCGAGTCCCTAACCAAAGGTATCTTGCACATGGGCATGGGAGGGGAATGACTGGTTGTGGGTCGAATGCTCCTTTAAATGTACCCCTGCAACACATTAGAGCGGACTCTTACTGTTATCAGGTGGCAAACAGGCAGTTTGATCACAGTTTACCTCTCTATAATCAATTTTCTGCCCTGTCATCATTAGAGGAAAACGATTGACTGCCTGTTGTTCCGGAGAATTCTAGTCAGACATTAACTCCGTCTTTTAAAATTGCTACTTGGAACATTGCTGGCTTGAAGAAGAAAATTGGGAATGACGATTGGCTACAGACATTAAAATCCTATGATATCATTGCCCTACAAGAGACTTGGGACCAAACAAATAGTTTTTCTTTGGAATGGTTTTGCCATTTTTTCAACCCAGCCAGTAGTAGTGTGGCAGGAAGATCTAAGGGGGGTCTGTTAACCCTTTTCAAGTTGGACATAAAAGGAACATTAACTCAATGTTCTTCGGGCTCCGAAAACTATCTGATTGTTGAACTATCTATTCAGGATAAAACCAAGATTATGTTTGTTAATTTCACAGGCAAATGAGCATACCAGTCAAAACTTGGAACTATTGGATACATTTTTGTCAACGTACAGTACTAATGTAAATGCATTTGAATTGATATTATTAGGGGACTTCAACATTCACCCATGTACACTACCCTGCATTATTCATGATGCTGATGGTCCCCCCCTCTCCACACCTGTCCATCTGGAACATACTAGGCGAGGAGAGCTCCTCGAAACATTTCTTGCAAGATGGAACCTACATGAATCAGGATGTCGGGATGGGAAGATAGGTCCCCTACTTTCAAGGGTAAAGACGTGGGCCCTATTATAGATTATATTTTTGTGTCTTCTTATTTCTTAAATAATGTGACAAAATACTATACAGAGGTGTCAGTTTTTAGCGATCATAACCCTGTTTTAATTGAAATGATGCATTCGGATTTAATTTCTTTAAAATCAGTAAAAGTTAGAGGGGGACAAAATGTTATGGTAAAAGATCAAAATCGTAGGCTGAAATGGACAAAAATAGTCCCTGAAACTTTTCTTCAAGAGGTCTTGTCCAAAGTGGAGGATGAAGTTGCAATATGCTTAGTGAATAGAATAGAATGTAAGGATGTTATAGCAGCATTTGATAATATCTGTATTGAAATTAACCAAAGTCTGCAGAAAAAATCGAGGCAGCCCCCGCTACAGGGAAAAAGATGGTTCGATAGGAAATGCTCAAAAGCGCATGGCGTGCTATTAAAAACTCTGAAAGCCATCCCTAAGAACCGCGTAGATATCGCTAATGCTAGGATTGCTTCTAAAAAAACTATCCTGGAAAGGAAGAGGGTTCTAAAAGACAACGCTTTGGCCCAACTTCTTGAACCAGAAACTTTAAAAGATAGTGGCCTTTTTTGGAAAATTATAAACCAGCCACTCTTTTCGGATGAAGAAAATACCCCCCTAGAGGCAAATATTCCAGATGAGGGCTGGATTGAACATTTTAGCCAAATTTACTCGGAAGCTAGCAGTGCCACCACTTCTATTCCTATCACAGAAGCTGAGGAAACCACACCATTTACCCCTGTGGATGCCGTCATTTTTATTGCCACAGAAGTGGAAAAGGCGATAGATATGACCTTAAAAAATAAGGCACCGGGTCCCGATGGGGTACCAGGGGATGTCTTTAAAAGTGCCCCAAAATTTTGGTCTAAGGTCTTATGCAATGTTCTTAATGCTCTTTCATCTGATAAAATCCCGGATTCCTGGAAAAAATCCATCATTATACCGTTCTTTAAAAAAGGTAACAGGCAAGACCCATCCTGTTACAGACCCATTTCATTTATAGATTCATCTGTGAAAATACTGGGCCGGGTTATTTTATCAAAACTGAATGATTGGTTAATAGAAAATAGGGTCCTATCAAACGTTCAGTATGGCTTTAGAGCAAAAAGGAGCACAATAGATCAAGGCCTTAATTTGCACTTGTTGGTAGAAAAGTATACAAGGGTTAAAGAGGGGTCCATGTACTTAGGTTTCATGGATCTCTCGTCAGCCTTTGATCTGGTAAACCGCGCTAAATTATGGAGAATTCTGCTTGAGATAGGATTAGATAGGGCACTTGTTTGCCTTTTAGCAGATTTACACACTGACCTAATAGCCTCGGTCAGAGTTACCCAGGAGGGGCGTTGCACGAGCCACTTTAAATCTGAAAGGGGGGTTAGGCAGGGGTGTATTTTGGCCCCTCTTTTATTTACAGTCTACATAAATGCCCTGGAACCAGCACTTAGAGAGGCATCCATTGACATCCCACGTATAGGAGAACTGGGAATCCCGGTTCTCCTATACACGGATGACGCCGTCCTGCTCTCTCGCACTGGTGTCGGTCTCCAAAGACTCCTAGATGCCTTTGAGGACTTCATGGGGTCATTGGACCTACAAATTAATGTAAAAAAGTCTCAAATAATGATACTGGGTAAGGGTACAAAAAATAAGCTCACAAAAACATTTACTTGTGGCAAACAAGAACTCTGTAGGGTTGCCACTTTCCCTTATCTAGGTATCACTTTTGATGACAGAGGCACATGGGGCCCCCAGTTAAAAAATAGGAACATCTCCCTTGCCAGATCTTCTTCTGCATTGCAGGGCTTTTCAAAAAAACTGGGAGCAAGGCCAGTAGCAACTCTTTTAAAAATTTATAAAGCTAAATGTCTTGCCGTTGCTACATATGGAAGCGCTATATGGGGCTATTGTTCCATGGAAAATTTACAGATTACTGAGAACAAATTTTTAAGAGCTGTTCTCTCTGTACCACAGTCCTCCTCAACATATATAGTTCACACTGAACTTGGTTTAGGTTATATTTCAGACCTGTTTAAAGTGGCTCCTGTTCTGGCTTGGTTAAAGACATGGCTGAACCAAGAAATTCCCCTTAATCATATTATTCTAAAAGACTGCTTGCAACTGGACAGAGTAAATAAAATCCAGTGGCTAACCTACATTAAGAACTGTCTTGCTAAAGTGAGGAGACCAGATCTCTTTTCTTCCCCGGCCTCTATAACTGTTAAAGATATTGAGCTTATTAAAGGCCTGATTGGAGAAGCTTTAAGGCTGGAAAGGGAACAAGTAGAGCTCGAAAAACCAACAGTGCGGACTAGTATTATTCTGAGCACTCATGCTGGACCAGAATCATACTTAATTACTGTAAATCAACCTTTTCATCGCTTTCTTTTGACGCGTTTTCGGTTAAATTTGATACATTTAACTCTCGGACATTTCTCAACTTGGAGTACTCTCGAAAATGCTATGCCGTGTACCTGTGACAATTTTTCAATGCAGAACCCTCTACATTTCTTAATGTTCTGTGATCACTACACGGCACCAAGAAGGAAATACTTGATCCCTATCTTAAAGGAGGTAGGTTTTATGCAGGTTAGGCCAGTGCTCCTGTTCCTACAGTTATTACAGACCCCCAGGGTTATGTTCCATGTGGCGAGTTTTCTAGTAGGGGCTGTTGGGATCAAGAAAAGGATGTTGCCCGATAATATAACAAATATGACCCCATAAGTGATGAAATCAAATACTGGTCACAGGAAAATGTTTTACAGCATGAATTAATATCCTGAAATGCAATATGTATATATGGTTTTAACTTACTGACCTCTTTTTAATACTTTTTAAAAAAAAATTTGAGTCTGTTATATGATAATGTGTTTCTTATCTAAACTAGAGAATGTAAATTAATTAATATCTGATCATGTATAATTATGTGTTGTTGTCTGTATAAGATTGTATTTTTGCCTGTCTTTTTATGATATTAATTTATCGAAAATAAAGTATTTTGACTGACCGACTGACTTGTAGTTATGATTTTAGTTGTTGTATCTTATCTGTACACAATGACAGGAACAGCAGAATACAAGTCAGGATGTTCACTATGGTAAGCACAGATTTTTACCATACTGTTTTTAAGCTACGCCCTTAATTACATTGGCCACGCCCCCTTGAGAGAGCCCCCAGTTTTTTCATCCCACTTAAAGCCCTGGACAAATGTGAGGGTACAGGAGAGGATTCATGAGCGTGCAGCTCCCTGCGGTCTGCGATGGCTCTCCCCCAATTTGCGGCTGGTGAAGGTGATGGGAGTGTCCGAAGATGCTAGTAAATGCTTTCCCCTCGAGGCAAGCAGAGGCAATCTGCTGTGATATCCCCAGCAGCTGCAATCTGTGGTGATCTTCCTAGCAGCAGCAGGCAGTAAAATGTGGCACAAAGTGTGAAGAAACACAGCATACGTTCCTCTTTAAAAAAAAAAAAAAAAACTACTTCACAGTGCAGTAACAGTTGGATTTTATGATTTCATGATTTTGCATGCATTGTATATTATTATGGAGCGTTCTGTGTGCATTATAAATCGTTTAAATTTGTTAAATTCTGAAAACGTGAGCACTTTTTTTCCTACTGTAACTATTGTCTGTAATGAAAACTGAGCTTGCAGCTCCATTTTATGACCTTGGAGTCCTCACACTTGTAATAAAGCATTTAAAGGTAATGAGTCATTTATATGCATCTTTGAACAACTTGTATATATGGATTCATATTCTGCCTTTAGCGGCAGAAATCCTCTTTCACAGATTCATACTGTAGTATTGTAAACTGACAGCTAAAGGGATGTATACTGCAGGAGCCGCAACGATATGTGATGGGCTCTGATTGACAGGCATTCCATGCCCCGCAGGTAAACCATTGACCACATGATTAGAGAAACCCAAAGTAATAACTAAAGTGATATCACGAATGAGGTCATCAATGATGGCATTTAGAATGTCATCGGTAATATGATCAAAGATGTGCTTTAAACATACATGCCTAAAAACCCGATTCAGACGGAGACCCCGCCACCATTTAAAGCAAAAAAGTATTTATTTTAGCTGTCTTCCGACTGAAATTCTTTGGCAGGACCGGAGGCTCAGATTATGCTTTCTATTCTTCGCTGTTTTATTACATACAAAAACTCACAGCAGCCTTAGAAAGCAAATTTTTTGAAATCCAGCCAGAAAATCCATAAACAGAAGCTCATGACATTAGGTAAAAACGACAATTTCCATGAGTCCATCAGAACAAACTCTAACGTAGTCCTTCCACTCTTTCCATGAAGGCTAGATATGCAGTCTCTCTTCACTGTTCTTCCTCTTTCTTCGCTGCTCACGCAACCAGTTACGTGTTCCTTTCGATTCTCCCTAAACTGTTGTATTTACTGTTGGTTTTGAGAGGGTAATAACTGTGTGGCGGCGGCGAGGGCTCTGCCTTGGTGCTTATTCCTTTTCAGGGCCCCGTTGGTTGCGTGAACGTTCTCGTCCCTGGCGCGACTTTTGTGCCCTACGCGAGTTGCGGTGTCTGAATAAGACCGCTAGAGGGCGCTCAGACGTCTCGTTGCTCCGCAGCGCGGTTTCTCCTCATAGAGAGGAGCCGCGCTGAGGAGTTCAACGAACCGAAGCCTTGCCCTTGCCGCCTCACGAACGCCCGGTCTCCGGGTCTGTATTCCCCCCTTTTGCTGATTACGCCCGTTGGGTCTGTACTTGCGGTTTAACCGCATTAATCACCTTCTGGAAGGTGTGTACTTTCAGTGCTGTCATTTAAGACGTGTGTGGTAGCGCGCAGTGAGGCTTAGGTGCAGCCTTTTACCACGCGTGTGGTCCCAAAGAATTGCAGTCCTCAGGTCTGTCCATATCCACATTGACGCCCACACGGTTGGGTAGTATTTGGGAAGGGGGTTAGGTCCCTACTGTGTCTTGAAGAATGGAGCAAGACGGTTTCTATGAGGAAGAGCCCCACTCCTATCTGAATGATGAGGAGTTCTACCACGCTGTGGACAGCTCTATATATCGCTATGTCATAGAGGTGGTGGGGCCCATGGAAGAGCGCCTCTCCGCGCGCATTGTCGCGGAGTGCGCCAAGTTGGCTCAGGCTACCTCGGGAGCGCTCCCAAGCCTCCCGGGCGAGGGTCCCCCGGCCCCGAAGAAACCCTGCAGGGAGGGGTTGTCTGAGTGGGGTCAGGGGGTGGACAGGGGCGCCTTTGAACGTCTAAGAGATGCGTTCTTCGCTAAGACGACCTCTGCCCCCCCCCCCCCCCCCCCCCCGCCACAACCTCAGCCCCTGATCTCTCGGTGGCTTCGGGTACGGCGCCTCCATCCCCTGGTATGGACTCCCCTGATACTGACGAAGATGAGGAGTCGGTCCGCTCTTGGCGACCCTCGAGCTCCGCCGCTGAATTGCCCAAGGACGGCTCCGGCATGCTGGATCCGGATGAGAACATCCACCCACGATCCGCAGCCTGGGCGCCGGACGACAAGGTGGCGAAGTTTGTGGCGAGCCGACTGCGTAAGCCGTTGAAGAAGGAGGCTAGAGGGTGCCTACGGGGAGAATGTCCGAGGCCCACGATGGAGGGTAAGGTGCCCTTACACCGGAATTAGATGCGAAAATGCCCACCTTCCTCGCTAAGTTTATGAAGGACCCTCGCAAAGGCATTGACCGCTCCTGGCGGTCATGCCAGGATAAGCTATTAGACGCAGTTGGCCCTATTACCAAAATCCTCGATATGGCAGAGGAGGCTAAGGTTACGGGGCTGCCATTTCTCCGGATGTCCTCTCGAACTGGGCCCAGCGTGTGGTTATCTTTTTGGGTAACGCTAACTGCGCCCTGTCGACAGAACGTCGGAGATCCCTTTTGATCAAGCTAGATCCGAAAGTTGGGGGACTTGGCCTCTTCGGAGGCGGGCGCCGTGGCCCAAGGCGGGCTTTTTGGAGAGCCGTTGATAAAAGAACTGGGAAAGTTTGTGTCCACCTTTACCTCACTGGACAAGGCCCAGTCCAGTATAAAACGGGTCTTCCAACAGCGTTTTTCCCAAGGGGCCGGTCGAGGTAGAGGCCGATCGACCGGCCGTGGCGGACAGAATGCCGGCAATCGAGGGCAAGGCTCCAGGCGAGGCCAATACCAAACGAAAGAAATTCCGAAAGAACTCTGGTTGTGTCTTGTGTGTCATCCCTGTAGAGCAAGTGCGCATTGGGGGTCGGTTAGCGGCCTTTTACGAGGAGTGGGTGGCTCTTACTGCAGACGCTTGGGTCTTGCAGACAGTAAAGGATTTCCATATAGAGTTTTAC
Organism: Lissotriton vulgaris; assembly: GCF_964263255.1. Taxonomy (NCBI): domain Eukaryota; kingdom Metazoa; phylum Chordata; class Amphibia; order Caudata; family Salamandridae; genus Lissotriton; species Lissotriton vulgaris. The sequence goes on along the minus strand of NC_141693.1, from coordinate 805,990,986 downwards.
GAAAATCCCACTCAGGTAGGCGCTCCGCGCCCTATGGTTTTTTCGGACGCCGATGCTCAGTTGATGGACGAAGAGGTCTCTGAGTTGCTTTGCAAGGGAGCCATTCGTCAATCAACTCGGCACCCCTCGGGTTTCCTCAGCAACTTTTTTCTGGTGGACAAGACCGATGGGGGATGGCTGCCGGTGATCAACCCCAAGGAGTTCAACGGGTGGTTGGTTTATCGGCACTTCAAAATGGAGGGCATACACCTCCTCCGAGATGTCCTCCTCCCACGAGACTGGATGGTGCGACTGGACCTCAAGGATGCTTATCTTGTGGTTCCTATTCATCCTCCCCACCGCCGTTTTCTGCAGTTTTGCTGGAGGAGTTGCGTGTTCGAGTTCACCGCCCTTCCATTCAGGCTTTCCTCGGCCCCTTGGTGCTTCACAAAAGTGTTGCACCCGGCGGTGGAATACCTGCGGAGTCAAGGTATTCGGATGATTGTCTATTTGGATGACATCCTGTTGATGGCCCAGTGCCCAGAGAAATTGAGTTCTCATCTTCAGCAGACAGTGGACCTTTTTGCAGGGGCTGGATTTTATCATCAACGGAGATAAGTCGGTCTTTATTCCGAGCCAGAAGATGATCTTTATGGGTTTTGTCATAGACTCCGTGGGGGCCTCTCTCAGCTTGCCATCGCGGAAAATTGCCAATATTTGGCATCTCTTGCGGCAAACCATTATGAAGGAGCGGACCTCCTTGCGGCAGATCGCCAGGGTGGTAGGACTTCTCTCCTCCTCCATCCAGGCGATTTTCCCGGGGCCCCTTCATTACAGAGCGCTTCAGCGTCTCAAAGCTCAGCACCTCCGGAGAGGCATGGCCTACGATCCGGTGGTTCCTTTATCGGACAAGGTGAAAGAGGAAATGGAGCGGTGGCTATTCCACATGGAAATTGCAAAAAGCAATTTTCACTCCGAGTGGGCTGGGTATGCTCAGACGTGAGTTCCAGGCTCTCCACATCACTGGAGTCAAGCTATCCAGGCTGAAGAAGGCTGATAGCCAGAAACCGGTCCTTGGATGCTTGATTCCGGTCTAGGAAAGACATGGCTTGGTAGTTCGGGCTGGACTGTTCCCATGAGGCACAGGGTCAAGGCTGAATTGCATATAGCCAGTGTCTGACCTAGGGTGGTGTGGAGTGCAAAAAAACGATGGATTTAGGCCCAGATCTTTGTACTGGGGTGAATGTAAGACATTGTTCTGCATTCTGTCCATCAACTGTGTTTTTTGCAATATCCCACATGGAAGCCTGGAACGGTCGAGCGATCTTCGGATCAGTTCCGGACCTGGTCATAGAATCCGACGCCAGCAGGTCGGGTTGGGGAGCCCGCTGCGGGGAATTCTCCACAGGAGGCACCTGGTCGTCCGACGAACAGAAGTTACACATCAATTGTTTGGAGCTGAGCTTCTGGCAGGGTCCTTTGCAGTATGCTGCTGGACCAGAGACTCAGCGAAGGCATGTGTACTGATGAAGATGGACAATCTCTCAGCAGTACGGTACGTCAACCACCTGGGAGGCACGCGGTCCCAGGCTCTGGCGGCTCTGGCGAAAGAGTTCTGGGATTACTGTCTTGCCCATCAAGTATCCGTGACGGCGGAATACTTACCGGGGCAAGCCAATCAGGTGGCAGATTGGCACTCCAGGCATCTGCGGGACACCAGTCAGTGGAGGTTGGATGTCCAGGTCTTCCAGTTGCTGAACAGTCTGTGGGGTCCTTTCTCAGTGGACCTGTTCGCGTCCCGTTTAGATCATCAGCTCCCACATTTTTTCAGTTGGAGACCGGACCCTCTGGCAGAGGCGACCAATGCATTTCTCCAGGATTGGAGTCAGGAGAGGCCTTTTGCTTTTCCCCCTTTCTCGATGGTGATGCGGACGGCGGCCCAGGTTCGCCGCCAGGCGGTGGCGCTGGTGATGGTGACCCCGCTCTGGAGGTCCCAAGTCTGGTTTCCGGTTCTTCTGGAACTTTCCTGGGATTCTCCAATCCTACTCCCCCGGTTTCCTCACCTGCTGCTCAATCCGGATCGGGAGCCGCATCATCTCATCACTCACGGTTCTCTCCGCCTCATGGCATGGAGGCTTTCCGGCGACGCTGGTCGCTCCCGGGCCTTTCCAGGTCGGCTGATGGACTATTATCCAAGGCCTTGGCAAACAGTACAGCAAAGCGCTACAGATCCGCTTGGACTAAGTGGAGGCGTTGGTGTCTTCGAAGGGACTTGGATCCCTTGGTCGCAGGAGTCGTTCCTATTCTGAATTTTCTAGCAGAATTGGCTACCAAAGGCCTAGCGTACAGGACTATCAATGCGCTGCGCTCAGCGATTTCGGCAGGCCATCACCCGGTGGACGGGACACCAGTAAGGGAACACCTGTTTGTTTGCAGGCTCTTACGAGGGGTTCGCCTTTCATTACCTCCAGAGCCTCGGTATTCCGTCCTTTGGGACGTCAATGTGGTCCTTAACCTCTTCTTGTCTTCGCAACTTAATAGATATTTGTCTTTGAAGTAGCTTTCAGCGAAATTGGCCATGTTGTTATGTTTGGTATCCTGCCGTAGAGTGTCAGATGTCCGTGCCTTGGATGTCTCGGCGAGGGTTTTCTCCCCTGAGGGGGTTACCTTTACAGTGGGACGTCGCACAAAATCTGCGACCAGAACAATCTCGTACCCGGCTTTTGTGGATGCCCCCAAGCTGTGTGTAGTACAATGTCTGAAAGCCTACGAAGAGGTGACTCTGGAACTTCGCCCTTCGTGCGAGCGACAATTGTTAATTGCCTTGAGGAAACCACAAAAAGCAGTCTCCTCCCCCACTATTGCGAGGTGGCTGCGTTGGGTCATGCAGGAAGCAGGCATTGATACTAAGAGGTTTGGCGCCCATTCAGCCAGAGGAGCCATGTCCTCTAAAGCGTTTTCTGCAGGAGCTCCTTTAGAGGATTTACTGCGTGCTGCGGACTGGTCCTCTGACTCCACCTTTAAGAGTTTTTGCTTGTGGATATAGCTCAGTTGGTGGTGAGTAAGCTTTGAACTAGCATAATCTGAGCCTCCGGTCCTGCCATAGAATCGAAATTTGCCTAGCGGATGTAACGGTAAGTTTCAATTCTATTAAGGACTCGGACGCGAGGATTATCCCTCCCAGTATTTCTTTAGGGAAGAACCCACCCGTATGATAGTAAGTAATTGGTTTTTAAGCTAACTATTAATCGATGTTGGTTTTCATGCTTGATGATGGTGATCGTTTTGCTGCCAGTGTGGTTTCTTTTACAACGCTTATGCTGTCGTGTTTTTTTGTCAGGCAATGATGGTTCCAAATAAGATCAGTGAACAGTGAGCGTAACCTGCGCGAAGAAAGAGGGAGAACAGTGAAGAGAGACTGCATATCTAGCCTACATGGAAAGAGTGGAAGGACTACGTTAGGGGTTGTTCTGATGGACTCATGGAAATTGTAGTTTTTACCTAATGTCATAAGCTTTTGTTTATGGATTTTCTGTCTGTATTTCAAACAATTTGCTTTCTGAGGCTGCTGTGAGTTTTTGTATGTAATAAAACAGTGAAGAATAGAAAGCATAATCCTCGCCTCCGTAATAGAATTGAAACTTACCGTTACATCCGCTAGGCAAATTTCGATTCTCTCCTTCAGTAGAAGTCAGTGGGATGATTACATTCTCTCGATTATTATTTTCTAATGTCCCACTTTCGTCTTCCAAAATGTTGGCATGTTTGACTATTTAACATGCCTCACAAATATCATATGTGAGGTCGTGCAGTGTGACTGACATATGTTGTGGTCAGTTGACCTAAACTTAAATGCAACATTTCTGTTGTTTATAGGTTGTCTTGTAAACACTACGACACTTTAACTGTGGTTCCTCCCGGTTTATTTCTGAGACTCTTTAAATATAAAGTGTAACATAATTATGTCATAAACAAGAAAATAACTTTGTATCAGAGGCGTCACTAGGGTTGGTGTCACCCCTGCGGTCCGCACCCATCAGTTACTGAAGAGGAAAAACGCTTTGATGCTTAACTGCATCGATACCAAATGGAACAAACATTGTCCTTGTTTGACAGCCACCCTATGTTTTAAACCTCTTAAGCTAAGGTTCACGAGAATGTGAGGACGGGTAGGCGAACTAAGGGCCAGAACAAAGCAGGCAGGGAGAGTCTTCGTTTCCACCGTTCAACCGGGGAACTTTGCCTTGTCCTGATTTTGCTTTGCATTCTGACACTTTGTTATAATGGACTATATGGAACTAGAAGTCTCAGAATTTAAAGCCAAAACTTGGACTGGTCTTGGTACTCCACGTGGGCCTGATAAATCTCTGATCCATATCTCTGGGCTGGACCCATGCTGGGCTCGGAGGGGTAGCCTTTTTTTAAAATTGGTTTTATATAGCGCATACTTCCTCTGAAGAGGCGTAGAATGTGAAGAATTGTGACCTTGGTGTGAAGTTTGACAGGAAGCTGGTCAGACGGTCCTTTTCCAATTGGCCATGTTTATTCTTTGCATCCTGGGAATTGTAGTCCTGCTTTTAAAATGGGATAAGTAGGTGAACATCCTAATATGCAAATCGGGAAAAGATATATTGGATGAACTACTCAAGCAAGTAGATGTGAAACTTGATGACTCTGGGAGTGATACGAGTAGGGAACTGCGTATTTTACTTCACTTGGGATAGCTAAAAAAAATAAATGAATGTGACCTTGTGTGTGTAACTGGTGCTTGTGTAAAGCGCTCCAATACATTCGGGATGACTTCACACTACATAATACTGCAACAAAAACGAACATTATATCCCTGGCGCAAACACCCATCAAACTCTTGGCATCACTTGAGAGAAATGGGAGCTTTCTAGCAGTGACTGTTAGAGGACAAACCAATACAGGGAACAACATAAAAGTTACAACAAGACTGCATGTACCCCAGGCCTAGGTATGTGCTTTGCATTCTGGGAATTGTAGTCTCATTCAGTCCATTTTAATCGCAATTGCAAATCCCACAAACAAAGAAACAAAACCTGGACTGCAGTCACTCACGCTTTTGGTTTTTGGGCTACGAGATACAATAAGAAAAACGGACATTTCGCTTTTATGGTTTATTCACGCAGTATTTACTGCTTATAAGATTCTGTCCTGTCGGCGTTGTTGTAACTAAATAGCAAAACATTATTTTAGGCTACGTTGTATTTAACCGGCCCATTTTATCAGCGGCGCAACAAGCTTAGCTTGGACCCTAATGTTTTAAGGAAAATAGGCCCCGAGTAACATCCAGTAGCGATCTGCGGGAGACTACGTCCCAAGCAAGGAGCCGTGGCATTGATGCCAGCGGGGCTCTCTTGCCGGGATTATTTGCAACGCCAACGCCACAGCTATTAGCACGCCAGGGCCCTGCTTCTTAATTTTTGCCGGTCGGTGTCACCCCATGTGATGGTGTTACCCGGTGCGGTCCGCAGCCCCCTAGTGACGCCACTGCCTTGTGTTTAAGTGATATATTGTTATTTTGCAAACATACATTTGTTTTTAGTTCGTTTTCAGCAAGAGAGATTCGTGTGTGTTGTAATCTGTCAGACATTTCTATTACCCCACCAGAAAGATACCCATCTGCTATTGAACATTATTTAAGAGAGTTCGCATTTTTCACACTGCAGTCGTTGGTGTCTCTTGAGGCTTGGCTGTCAAGGGCCGTCATGTTATCCCTGCACCACAAACGGTGAAATGCAGACATAACAGTCAAGACTGTGCTGACTGCCGTCGTGTGGGAATTGTTTATTGTGATTTTGTATGCCAGTGATGTGGGCATTTCCCAGGCAGGCGTTGGAAAGATATTCATACAAATCTCCTAACATTTATTATACTTGTTTAGATTTGAGAGGCGGGGAGACATCTTAGTAACGATGGTATTTTTCGTGAGCTGTTGCAGTTTCCTTCCCGTGTGTCTGTAACACAGACTTTCTTTATGCCAGTGTGTGTTTGTGGAACAGTGGAGTCTACGAAGCAGGAATCCAGTGACTTTTTGTCATCGTGGCCACTAGTAGTGCTCGCGGTAGGCATTGACAGGAATAAAAGACATTTTCAGCAATGGTCTGGGGATGCAGTGTACCAGGCGCATTTTTAGATAAATACCCATATGGTTTAGTGGTTTCAAGTATGCATGGTGAACCGCACTGCTGATTTAATAACATTAAATGTTCTTTTTTTTTTTTTTTGCTTTCTAGGAAGCTTGTGTAGATGCTGTACTGAAGCTCCTATTTCTGTTACCATGTTCATGGCTCTGAGAATGGTGATTCTCCAATTAACATACTAAGAGAATCTTGACTTCATTAAAGACGATGGAGACTAACATTATGCATACACTTTTTATAGCTGCCCCAACATGCATTCCTTTAAAGAACATTAAATGTATCATAAACAAACATTCCTAGTTGGACTCTTCAACAGAATATATAAGTCCTTCTCACATAAGCACATTCCTTTTTACGCATTGGCGAATCATAAAATGCTCTTCAGGCTTGACAGGAAGAAGGTCTTATTGCAAAGAATTGTCAGAAAGTGGGGAAACATATGTCTTATTGAATTAGCATTTTCAATATGTAAAGTACACATTAATATAGTAGAACAAGTCAAATCAATACAATTCAAATATATGAATTAAATGTATGTATTCATATAAAAAAATAAAAGCAGGTAGAAATATATTCGGTAAATGAGGTAGGGTGGGCTGATGTTAGCTTCCGTTTTCTTCAACGAAACCAATATTCTCTCTCCGTGTTAATTGGAGAATCGCCATTTAGTTCCCAGACTGGAGGCTACCTTTGTTTATGTTTAAAGCTCTCCAGCGCCAAACTGCTCACATGCTCCCCCCAGCTCTAGAGAACATTTTGCAAAAGTGCTAGCACTTGACCAGTCTGCCACCTTCAGAATGTCAGCAAGTGTGCCATATGCCCAAAAGACTATATTAGCCATTGCACTGCTTGAGGAGTAAACTCCAAATTTGGGCAAGCCAATTCCAGCTTCAGACATCACTGATCTTACCCAGTATGAACTCGTAGCCGTTGATACTGCCTAATAGTGTTTCACATAGGTAATTAATAACTGATCTTCCCCATCGCCTCTGAATTCCAGCATTTTATTCTCATAAACTCTTGTGCAACTCACAACACAGAAATTCATGCAGTCCTTTTAAAAATAGCAAAAAATTCTCAGACCTGGTTTTGGTCCTTTCCCAAATATCAAAATGGACCCATCTGGGGAGTATAATCTATTGCATCCCTCTAGAGCCTTAACATCTGAAACTCTTCTAAAAAAGAGATACCCATGAATAGTTTGTTACGATTGGCCAGTTTTGGAGGAAAAAACGTACCTTACCCCCTACTCAAATGACTGAAGCTTACCTTGATCTCCTGAGCCTTGAGATCTAGTCCTGTTCCCATGGGAACGAGGGGTTCACCCTCTTTGTGGGAAGGAACCCATGTTGTAACGGAAGCTCCTTCTGTAACCCATCGGCTCTTGATAGTAGAACTGGGTCTTTTCTGACCCTTGGTTGATGGCCACTCCCCTCCTGTCATCTATTCCAAAAACACTTGCATTAAACACGCTTCACATACTGAACTGAGCCCACTTAAAGGCCATAAGTGTGGACACGCACTTGCCCAAGGATTTCACAAAACATTCACTAAAAAGCAACCCTTTCGGGCCACCTTAGACTTTTTTGTTGGCTAGATCACTCAGTGTAGGGTTCATCCTTATGAAGATGACCTTCAAACTTTCAGCTATTAGCCCGACATTGGTATTTCCAAGCAAGCAGATAGTCTGTTTGCTCCAACCAGTCAAAAGGTATGCGAATATGGTCAAATCTTAGTAATTTGCCTTGTCTGCTGTACCGAAACTCCTGGCTAACTGACCCAGAATGTCCAATAAATTTTCCTGGCACTGCTTAAGGCAGTGCTACCAAGCCCTTCCTGGGGGACCTTTGCCGATTTATGTTTGGGATCCAGGTTAGGAGTAATTCCTGATTTATTGTCCAGAAGCGACCTTGGACATTCAGCCCTCATAAGATTGCGAGTCTCCTTATCGAGACTTGCGCAGCCAAAATTTAATAAAGGTAGTGATGTGGTCCATTGTCTACCAGTATAAAGCTCAAGGATGCGTAGTGAGGTTGAGATTGAACATGTCTGCACCCAGCGGGTCTTTAATAGCTTTCGTGGTTGAAGGGTGGTCTAGGTATTCATCAATGAAGCCAGGCTCAAGAGTCTCTGGTAGATCGAAAAACACGTGTGGCTGAGGGCCTTGGTAATAAAGGGGGGTGGGGGGAGCAGGTCAGCTTTGTAAGGGTGAACACACCCTCCTTTTCTCTTTTAAACTGGAGGAGTGCGTACCCTTCACCACTCCGATGCCTAAGCCTGCACAGCTTGCACCTCCTGCGCATCTACTATTAGGTTCAAATGATGCCTCAGGCTAAGTGAAGCACGCTCGTAAGCAGTAAGATCGGTCCCAAGGCACGTACATTGCGCCAAAGCTGCTAAACGATCCCGATGAGCCACAAGAGGCCCAGGCCCATATAAATATCAGACTTCTCATGAATGCTTGATTTCTGACTTTGTAACCTCTCTGACTACCTCCCTTAGAAGCCTGCAACTGCTTACCCATGCTACCATGAGAGTGAAGTTCAGAAAAGGTTGTATTTGACAGGGTTTGCACAGCCCCTGTGAGACGGGCCCAGGACATGTGTAGCAACAAAATGAACTCTGTCTGATCTACACCCCCTTCCCCCGCAGGTCCCCCGGTCTCCCAGAACGTTGTCTGACAACACATTACTATGTCTCTGTGTGGACTTTAAAGGAAAAGATGGCTTAGTGAATCTCATTATTCCGCTCTAATGCTTAGGTAAACCATCTGGTTAGATGTGGATGAAAGTTTGTTTCTAATAAGTAAGAAATAGTTAATCACTATATTCTTCCCTTTTCCTTTCCCATGCTTATTTCAGAGCCCACGCTGAAGCTCGTTCATCTGTGAAACACAATCTGCGGCCCGAGTCTAGTGGAAAAGAGAAGGATGCAGAGGAAGGAGGGAATTTAGATGATTCTGATGCCAAGGTTGTCCAGCCAGGTGATGGAGTGACACAAGCAGAAGGCAAGAAAAAGAAAGCACGTACTGGATTCAGAGATCGTAAGGTAGGAAAATATCTAGAGCGTTTAATTTTTCCAATTTTAATGTCGAGAGTCAAAAGATACAAAAGTTGACAGAAATAGTCATGTTTCAAACTTACATTTTCTATTGTATACCTTTATGTGGACCAAATACTATCTTTTCAGACTTATTCAGTTGCCATAGGGCAGAGCTTTCCAAACGGTGTGTCCCGACACAGTACTGTGTCGCCTGCATATGGTGGGTGTGTCGCTGGATGACGGGCACGTAGCACATAACTGATGCTAATTAAGAGGCATTCCTTTGAAAGCTTTGTTCTCACTAGGCCTCATCTATTGCATAACGCGAAGTATTGGGGTGCGGCTGTGTGTGCCCGGGATGCTGGGGTGAGGTGACAGACAGAGGGAGACCGAGACAGAGGGAGACCGAGACAGAGGGAGACCGAGACAGAGGGAGACCGAGACAGAGGGAGACCGAGACAGAGGGAGACCGAGACAGAGGGAGACCGAGACAGAGGGAGACCGAGACAGAGGGAGACCGAGACAGAGGGAGACCGAGACAGAGGGAGACCGAGACAGGGGGAGACCGAGACAGGGGGAGACCGAGACAGGGGGAGACCGAGACAGGGGGAGACCGAGACAGGGGGAGACCGAGACAGGGGGAGAAATAGACAGGGGGAGACCGAGATAGGGGGAGAAATAGACAGGGGGAGAAAGAGACAGGGGGAGAAAGAGACAGGGGGAGACAGAGACAGGGGGAGACAGAGACCGGGTGAGACAGAGACAGGGGGATACAGAGACAGGGGGATACAGAGACAGGGGGATACAGAGACAGGGGGATACAGAGACAGGGGGATACAGAGACAGGGGGATACAGAGACAGGGGGATACAGAGACAGGGGGATACAGAGACAGGGGGATACAGAGACAGGGGGATACAGAGACTGGGGGAGACAGAGACTGGGGGAGACAGAGACAGGTGGAGACAGAGACAGGTGGAGACAGGGACAGGTGGAGACAGGGACAGGTGGAGACAGGGACAGGTGGAGACAGGGACAGGTGGAGACAGGGACAGGTGGAGACAGGGACAGGTGGAGACAGGGACAGGTGGAGACAGGGACAGGTGGAGACAGGGACAGGTGGAGACAGGGACAGGTGGAGACAGGGACAGGTGGAGACAGGGACAGGTGGAGACAGGGACAGGTGGAGACAGGGACAGGTGGAGACAGGGACAGGTGGAGACAGGGACAGGTGGAGACAGGGACAGGTGGAGACAGGGACAGGTGGAGACAGGGACAGGTGGAGACAGGGACAGGTGGAGACAGAGGGAGGGAGACAGAAGTGAGAGCGAGAGAGAGAGAGAGAGCGAGAAAGGTGAAAGGGAGAGAGAGAGAGGGAGGGAGACCGAGAGAGGGAGACAGATAGACGGAGGGAGAGAGAGAGAGAGAGAGAGAGAGAGAGAGATAGAGAGAGAAAGAGAGAGAGAGAGAGATGTGTGTATACCAGGTCTGGTGGCTCAGTGGACAAAGGCATCCACTGCAGGGACCTGTGTTTAACCTCATGGTCTCAAATTTGCTTGAAAATGAACCATTTGCCCACTTTTATTTCAAAATGTTCTTCCGGGGCGAGAACCCCCCCGAAACCCTCTTAAGTGGTTCAGGATCGCTCGCTCGCTACACTGCCTTACTGTGTCCCAAAATGATGCATCTCCAAAAAGTGTGTCACCAACATGAAAAGTTTGGAAACCTCTGCCATAGGCTATTCAGAGTGATTTCCATTTTTTTCCAACTCTAAGTTTGAGTTGATGAAGCAATGCAGGTCTAAATGTGCATACAGCCTCTTCGCTCCCTGTAGTCTTCTCCAACCCCCTTGTGATCTGCCATCATGACTCCACATATACTTTCATCACCACTATAGTTATGAAATTGGTGCGGACACCTCCTTTTAAATCTTTGAAATAAACACAATTTTTAAGTAGGAAAATGCAGCAAAAGAACTGTCGGGACTGTCCTTTCCAGTACATGAAGATAATTCACATGGAATGTAGATGATCTTCTTGGTCTTCTAAAAACATTTACACAGTTTGTTTTCTTCTAATAAATTTCAATATAGACATTCTACAAATCAAAGATCTTAAAAAGGTGTATTGCTTCAAAGCGCCTCAACTGCACTCCACATTCTAGTAAATAAACACATTACTATGGACTGGCAATAAAGGGATTTTTCTACAGGGACTGTTATTTTCATTTGTAAGTCAAATGCAGTAGGTTATTCAATAAATAACTATGCCTACCATGAATGTATTCCCTGACATTCTATTAACACACTTTACATACAGATATATGGCCGCTTTAACATTTTGTATTTTGAGCTAAACACTTGGAACACATATCAGACTGTATGTCACGTCTTTAAAACTTTATAATTAAAGTTGCATTATTGTCATTGATGTGCCAACCACACCACTGCACAACTGGTAGTGATGACAAGGATTAGTCTGGTTGGCATTCATCAATAATCGAAGAAGTATACAGGGCAAACTGGGGAATTATCATAGTCCTGTTAAGGCTTTCCTTTGCTGCACGCTGCGCTGTGGCATTTAGGCGCTCTGTGATTTTAAAGTACCCCGTTTTTGTCTCCTCATTTAATTTACTTTTAAAGCATTTTTTCCCTGTTTTTAAATAATCCCACTTACTTGCACCATAATTGTGCCATTCACCGCGGCTTCAGCGGGTCCTTTCCAGCGCGTTTCGCGCTTTCTGTGAACATCGGCGCCATCTTGGGGGTAGGTAGGGGACGCTGATAGGACGCCAGTCCAGGGAGCACTCTAGCAGTCAGGCTGACTGGCTAGAGGCATCGCGAATCGAAAACGTACTTAAGGGGCAGTTGAAGGTGGGTCTGCCTGTTAAGGCTTTCCTTTGCTGCGCGCTGCGGCATTTAGGCGCTCTGTGATTTTAAAATACCCCGTTTTTGTCTCCTCATTTAATTTACTTTTAAAACATTTTTTCCCTGTTTTTAAATAATCCCACTTACTTGCACCATAATTGTGCCATACACCACGGCTTCAGCGGGTCCTTTCCAGCGCGTTTCGCGCTTTCTGTGAACATCGGCGCCATCTTGGGGGTAGGTAGGGGACGCTGATAGGACACCAGTCCAGGGAGCGCTCTAGCAGTCAGGCTGACTCGCTAGAGCCCTATATAGGCGAGACATGCAAGCGCTCAGCGTGTGCGCGCGACGTGTGTGCCGCAGTAACGCCGGAGTCACGCCAGAGTCCAGCCCGTCTGCGCTAAGGACGGGCTGGATGGCTGGGAGACTGGACATACTGATGGTGAGTACACTGAGATCAGCTATTCCTGGCAGGACCTGATCACTCTTAAGCCTCCCACGCTGCCTTGCCATCATAGGCACGCCCCAGAGTTGCTTTTGACCTCCCCAGGCTGTCATTGTTTTCGGCCTACTCTTACGGTGCCGGCTCCTGTTTCGGTCGTCACACCGGTAGGTTCGAGTGCTAAATCGGGAACCAGGATGAGGAGCGATAAGGGGTTTCTCATAAATGCGAGGTCTTTGATCAAGAACAATCTCGCATTTAAGGATTTCGTCCTGTCCAGAAAACCCGCCTGGGTCTTCATCACGGAAACGTGGGCCAAGGACTCCTCAGGACCTGATTTGGTTGAGGCAGTACCTGATGGTTATTCGCTGCTGAGGGAGGATAGAGTGGGACGTATTGGGGGGGTGGGGCTGGGCATCCTTTACAGAGACTGCTTTTCCTGCCATACTATACCACTTTCCACACCTCAAAACGCTTTTCAGGCCCTTCAGTTTTCCATCAACGGATCATATGTAGTTCCGTTTACGGGCTTTCTCATTTATAGACCTCTGGTGACCAGAACAGATTTTGGCCATCACATGCTCACTATTTTAGAGCCACATTTTGGCTGTGAGCACTTTACTGTTCTGGGGGACTTGAATTTCCATTTGGAAAATCTGGAGTCAAAGGAAACTCTATCCCTACTGGATATCTTCTCCGGATGTGGGATGAAACAGCTAGTTAATGATCCCACCCATCAGGCGGGTCATACGCTGGATGGGGTCTTTTCTAACGACCCCCGGCTGACCATTGGGACTCCCATCCCTCTTTCTTGGTCGGACCACTTTTCGATCCCTATAGAATTAACAATCTCTACTGTTAATAGCAAGGGGAATGAGCCAAGTAAAATGGACTTGAGGCGTAACCTCAAAAGCATTACCAATGACATGCTCGCCCCCAGATTGCCCAGTCGGGTGATTTCCTCAGAGGAGGACGTAGGTAATGCAGTTGAGAGGATGGATATTGCCATCAAAACAGCTATTGATGACCTGGCCCCAGCCTCACTGCGTTACTCCGCAAGGAAAAGCCCATCGGCACCGTGGTTCTCGGAATCATTAAGACTCCTAAGGCAGGGAGTACGAAGACAGGAACGCCTATGGAGGACCAGCTGGGATTTGCGAGAGAGGGATAGTCATCATCAAAACAGACTTTATTCGGTAATATTTCAACCATAAAAGTACAATAAAAACATACAGTACATACATCAAATTACATTATAAATTCAGAGGATAAAAGAACTGTGATCATTACATACAGTGGTTCAGTCATTGGTCCAGACAAAGTCGCAGTTTAAGAGCCAGTTTTAAAAATTCAAGAACTTGAAGGACACTGTTGCTATATAGCAGTTGTAAGTATAAAAAGGCTGGTCGTATCTGTTTAAAATTCATTTCTTTTAAAAGAGCAATTAAAAAGCGTTTACGGGGGAATTCATAGTATTTACATAAGAACATAAAATGCATCATGTCCTATGGAGACTTACCGTCGTAGCCACAGGACAGAGGATGTTTACAGAAGCTCTCCTTTTTGGGTCTGATGAGCAGATGTTGAAACTGATTAAATCTAAATCTTGTGAGCAGGAATTTGTCATGGGTGCTGAAAGTGCCGAGTAAATAAGGCTCTGTTGTCAAACATGTTTTTGCCATGATAAATTTCCTCACACTAACTTTTTGTAGCTCAACACCCTCCCTCTCAGCCTTCTTACGCTGAAAGAACACCTGCTTAACTAAGTCAATATCCGCCTTCATAATTCCTTCTGGGTGTTCAAACAGATCCGGGCGGCCCATCTCAGTAAAACATGAATTTAAGTACTTCAGCCAGGGAGTGCGTGAAGCGTTCTCAAGAGCCAGGTAATCCTTAACAATTAAGTGTGTTAGGGGGATTTCCTCACATAACCACATTTTCAACCAACATAACCGAGGTCGTAGGGACAGGATATCACTCAGGTACCCCACTCCTAGTTCCTCATGTACTATAAAGTTGGAGGTAGAGGCCGGAACGCACAAAAGCCGTTTATAAAACAAATTTTCTGTGGTCTGAAGTTGTTCCCCCACCATATAGCCCCGAGGCTCACTCCCATATGCTGCGGTAGCTACAGATTTTGCTTCATATAATTTAATCATAGCAGCCGTCGGTTTTTTACCAAGCTTTGACGCAAAGTTAAAAATGGAGGCATTGACCTTTGACACATCACATTTTTTCTTTGCGAGTTGGGGGGCCCAAGATAATTTAGAGTCAAAGAGTACTCCTAAATAGGAGAATGTACTTGAAAGTGGTATAGCTGTCTCATCTAATTTAAAAGTATATTGTCTCTTTGGCTGTTTCCCCACCTGCATGATGAACGATTTGCGAGAGAGGGATAGTCACAAAACCCTCCTAAAGAAGTACAAAATGGAGGTGATAAGGACTAAACAAGAGTATTTTACCTCTCTTACCTCCTCACTCTCCTCGCCGAAAGAGCTGCTTAAGATCGTAGACACGCTCACATCATTGAAGGTGCCGGATCCTGTTGTTAGCTCACAGCAGCTCTGCAATGATGTTACTCAATTCTTTCAATCTAAAATTGTGGACATATATTCGTCTCTAGAATCTCAGAGGTCGGCACTATCTTCCTCTCCGTGCTTTCCTGTCCCCTCGTTAACATCTTCCGAGGAGATACCGTCAGGGTGTTTGTCCAGCTTTCCGCCCCTTTCCCTCCAGGAACTTGAAGTTCTCCTGCTCAAGACTAGGTCGGGGTCTCCCCTAGACCCTTGCCCCTTGAAACTTCTTAAACAATGCAAGGAGACTCTCCTGCCTCAGCTATTAGAAATCATGAACAGGGCAATGAGGGATAGGACCTTCCCTTTACAATGGAAAAGAGCGGTGGTTAAACCACTGTTAAAAAAGCCTACATTGGACCCGGGTGTTCTCAAAAACTTCCGCCCCATTTCGCTGCTCCCAGCCCCGGCAAAGATGCTGGAAGCACATCTCAACCAGCATCTTGCTGCCTTTCTGGAAACCTCTGGCCTTTTAGATCACTCGCAGCATGGATTTCGGAGAGAGCATAGTACGGAGTCGGCCCTTACCACTGTGCTTGATAACATCCGCACTAGAGTGGATAAGGGCCAGACTACCCTCCTCATCCTGCTAGACCTCACGGCTGCGTTTGATAACCTGTCTCCCTCAGTGTTAACATCTCGACTGAGGGAGATAGGGGTTGAGGGGTCCGCACTTAGTTTGCTGACCTCTTTCCTCGGCCAGAGGGAACAGAGAGTCAAGCTGGGGCAGTTCCTATCTCCATCCCTTCCTGTGCAGTGTGGGGTCCCCCAGGGGTCGGCATTAAGTCCGACCCTTTTTAACATCTATGTGACCCCACTTGCCAGGCTCATTAGATCTTACGGGATGGAGGTAGTCTCCTATGCCGACGACACGCAGATATTGAAGTCTCTCGCCCAACCTGTCATCTCGGCTGCCTCCAATTTTAGACACTGCATGGAGGCAGTGGCTCAATGGATGATTTGCAATTCATTGAAGCTCAATGGCGAGAAGACAGAAATTCTGGTGTTCGGAGGTAAGGAGGACATTTGGTCGGCGGAATGGTGGCCTTCATCCCTGGGCGTGCGCCCGACACCCACTGCCCTGGCCAGGAACTTAGGAGTCATGATTGACCCTACTTTGGGGTTGGGTCAGCAAGTAAATAGGACTATCTCCACATGCTGGGGCATAATAAACATCTTGAGGAAGATAAAACATTACCTGTCCCCTCAAGCCAGAAAGCAAATTGTAATAGCATTAATAGGCTCAAGACTTGACTATTGTAATGCCTTATATCTAGGCATTAACAAGAGTCTGATAATGCGACTTCAAATGGTGCAGAATGCCGCCGCGAAGTTTGTGCTAGATCTCCCTAGGCGAGCCTCTGCCAAGGCTGCCAGAAAAGCATTGCATTGGCTTCTGATTGAGGCCAGGATCTCTTTTAAGTCCCTTTGTCTGATCTACGGGGCTTTGGCCACAAACAGATCTGGAGGCCTGAGGGATCTGTTAATTCCGTATACCCCTGCCAGATCTTTGCGCTCTGCTAATAAATTCTTGTTATCAATCCCCCGTGTCCGTAGAGCTAGGTGGGGTGGCAGAGCCTTTTCAACTTTGGCTCCAAGGTTGTGGAACACTCTGCAGTCTGAGATTAAATCCCTTCCCTCAAAGCAAGCCATTAGGAAGGCTCTTAAGACGTGGCTATTTGCCAAAGCCTATCCTTAGCTCTGGATTTGCCTTTTTATGATTTTCTTTGGTTAGGCGCCTTGATGCCTACGGGCTTAGTTGCGCGGTACAAATTTCATTTCATTCATTCATTCATTCAGTAGTTGAGACTTGAATAAGCCCCTACTGTCCATCATTTTTCATATATTGTTGTGATATGTCAGTTAATGGTGTGACAAAAGGTGAAATGCAATGTGAAGGGATCCTTTTTTAGGTCTCACTTAGACAGCGCTTGCACTGTCTCTTTGAGACATGCTGTATTCAGGATATGGGCATTAAGCAACATCCATCTTTCTAATTAGCTCCTTTATCTGTTCTTTGTAAATGGTTGCTTTTCCTTGGTTAATATGGTCCCTATCCCTTCCTTTTTAGGTCTCGCCTAGCGATGCAGCGCCATGCGTTTCACGCGTAAGCGAGACTTATTGTTTTTTTTTTTTTTTAAGTTTAACAAAAATCTTTATTGTCACATAGTTGCCAAAATGAACACAGCCAGGGCCTACAACCCTGGGGCCGGCCGCATTAAGTAAAAACCCAGGATTGTCCACCACGCAGCCCATTAGCCGGCAACCCGGGGGTCCGGCGGCATATCTTGAACAGTGAGATGGCCTTATACCATGTAGTACAGTCGCAATTGTCTACGTTTTGTATGTATGACTTCATTTTTTTTTTTTCATTTGAACGAAAACATATGGAACAGTAAACCTAAGAACACCAGGACAATACTGCACTCTTTCGTCACCTGTGTGTTTCCTGATTAATTACGTTTTAGTTAGGTCTGATTTGTCATGTTGTGCTGAGTGTGGTCAATTCGTGTGGTATCATAGTCGACCGCTTTCGTCAACAACCTTTATTCAGCAGCCTCTTCTTCCTCAGTACTCAGTAAGTAGTCCGACAAATAGCACCAGTAGTCTTTGGGGCGTGCCCCGTTTGGTAATTCTTCTTCGTATGTGAGCAATTTGTCTCTGCAATAGGTCATGTCTGGGAGCCACGCCTTGAGTGTCGGTACATTTTTCCCCTCCCATCATCTGGATATCTGCCTCTTCGCTATTAACAGCGCTACTGAACAGAACTTCCGTCTCCCCGCCTTGACATTTGACAACAGACCCAATAGGCATATTTTCATGGTACATCCTATGTCAATTCCCACCATCTTACCCAACATGGCTGTGACTTCCCCCCAATAGGCATGTATCTTCGGGCAATGCCAAGCTAAGTGCACAAAATCCGCTACATTATATCCACACCGTTTACACCTAACATCTTCGCGTAGTCCATATTTATGCAGTCTAAGTGGTGTGTGGTACGTTTGATGTAAGTATTTCAGATGTGTGATCCGTAGGTTCCCATTTGGGGTAAGCAGTTTAAGAAGTGTGCAGGCAGCGGACCATTCCCTCTCCGTTAGTGCTTCTGGTAGGGAAGCGTTCCACCGCTGTATTGCCTTATCAGCATCATATGGGATCTCGCTTTGAGCTACCTTGTATAGTCTAGAGACCAGATGGGATGTGTTAGATGACGTGATAATTAGCTGCAGCGTTTGCAGAGTTGGTGGTTCCGCCGGATAGTCTGTATATAATTCTCGGATTGCCCTCTGTAGCCTATAATATGTAAATCGGAAGAGAAGCGTGGGGTTGCTTATATAAGACAGGTCCTCCCCCCTGCGAAAGGTTCCTTCATGGTACAGATCACCAAATGTGACTATGCCTATGTGTTTCAGTATGTCCATGCCTATTTGTTCTTTAGTCACTGAAAAAGCAGG
This sequence comes from Lissotriton vulgaris, assembly GCF_964263255.1. NCBI lineage: Eukaryota > Metazoa > Chordata > Amphibia > Caudata > Salamandridae > Lissotriton > Lissotriton vulgaris. Next base: position 805,972,463 of record NC_141693.1, on the reverse strand, counting down.
GTGGTGGTGTAGCGGTAACGCCGGGGCCTATATCGGTAGCTTGTGAGCCATCCTTCCTAGTGTCTTTCACGCTCTGGCAGTGGTGTCTATCGTGTTAATGTCCCTCGAGTGTAATGGTGGTCTTTCATGTGTTACTATCGCAGTTAATGGTATCGGTGAAGCGTCTCCCTCCTCAACTGTTGTGTGTGTAAGGTAAGGGGTAGGGTGATACCATTGTGCCGCATATTGGGCCTGTGCGCACAAGTAATAGAGCCTGATGTCCGGCACGAAGAAAACTACTTTTTCGTAGGGCAACGTTAGTGTGCGCAGGTCAATGCGCGCTTGTTTGCCTGCCCAAATAAGTTTCAACACCAGGGACGTTATTTGTTTAGAAACAGCCTTGGGCGGTGTAATTGGGATGTTGTTGAATAAATAGAGGAACTTGGGTAGGACGTTCATTTTGACTATTGCAATCCTACCCGCCAAAGACAGCGGAAGATGTATCCACCTTGCCACTTTCCCCTCAAGTTCTGTGAGTACCCTGCCATAGTTGGTCCTTACCACCTCCTCAGGATTCCGACTGAACCAGATTCCCAGGTATCTTGTAGGGTCAGTTTGCCAGTCTATGGGAAAGTCAGGGACGTGTGGTTCGGTGGAGTCGGTAAGTGGAATGATTAGTGACTTCTCCCAGTTTATTTGCAACCCGGAGTGGTGACCAAACCTCACATATTCCCGTAATAACGGGCTAAGGTTTTGTTCAGGGTCTCGCACATACAGGAGCATATCGTCCGCGTACAGCGAAATGTGTAGAGGCCGTCCAGGGAAGTGCAACACCGAGTGGTTATGTGTCTACCTAATTATGCACACTAGCGGTTCCAATGCCAGGGCAAATATCAATGGCGACAGTGGACACCCTTGTCTCGTTCCTCTAGCTATACTGAATGGTTCCGAGATATACCCATTGACCCTTACCCTCGCCTGTGGGTTCGTATATAGCAGTGTCACCCAGGTTCTGAATCTCACCGGAAACCCCATTCTCTGCAGTATCGTGTGTATATAAGACCACTCGATGGAGTCAAAGGCTTTGGCCGCGTCAAGCATCACTGCTACCGCTTTAGTCTGAGGAGTCAAATAGTGAAACAGTGCAAATAACGTTCTTGTATTGTATGTCCTGTTTCTCGTAGGGATGAATCCTGCCTGATCTGGTAGTACCAGATTCGTCATCAGAGGTTGGAAGTGCTCAGCTAATAATTTGGCCAGGATCTTTGAGTCCACATTTAAAAGGGATAGCGGACGATATGAATCGCAGAGCTCCGGTTGTTTACCTGGTTTCAGGAGGGTGATGATCATCGCCTCCCGTAATGAAGGGGGTAATGTCGCCTGATCAAAGGCAGCGCCATACATCTCAACCATATGAGGGGCCAGCAGGTCTACACATTTTTTATAAAATTCACATGTGTACCCGTCGGGTCCTGGTGCCTTCCCTTTGGGGAGCGCAAGTATTATTGCGGTCACCTCCTCCACTGTTATGGGTTGCGCCAAGTATTCACGTTGGTGATCTGACAGCCATGCTATTGCTATGTCCTGTAGATAACTAAGTGTTTTCCTGCGATGGAGCCGGTTTCTGAGAAGTGTATAGTTCTGCATAGTTACGAACAAAGCTACCAAGTATTCCCTCAGGGTGTGTGTGCCATTCACCGTCTTTGTCACAAACTTGTGTGATTGTCGTTTAACTGGAAGTACTCCTTTATGGCTGCTGTCACAGTAGTGACATATATGGGGTCTAATAGTGCTTGTGCGTTAAAGCGCCAGCTGAAAGGAGGGTGTGCGTGGTGAGGCACTTGTAGTGTGAGCGCCACGGGATTGTGGTCAGACAGTGTGCGGGGGAGCGTTATAATCTTTGTAGCCCATAAAACTGCTGTATCTGTCCCCAGCCAAAAATCTATCCTCGACCAACTGCTGTGTGCCATGTTAACGTGTGTTGCTCCCGGTGTAGTTGGATGCTTCACTCTCCAAATGTCTCTGAGTGTCATTTCGTCCATAATGTCCCCCAGTTTCTCCCTGGCTTTCTTGTGAGGTTCCGCGGATGTTGCGGTTCGATCTTCAGTGGTACGCAACGTTACATTGAAATCACCCCCCCACACTAGAGTCGTATGACTGAACTCCAGCAAATGATTCCAGAGTTCTTGGAAAAACTCCGGGGAGTCAGTATTCGGCCCTTATACATTCACTATCATTATCTTTTGCCCTCTCAGCTTCCCCGACACAATTACATATCTACCATTTTTATCTACTATTGTGCGTACAATCCTGTAATCAGTGCCTTTCTTAACCAGTGTCATGACCCCTCTAGAATATGAGGAATAGGCCGCCGAGGCGCACGACTCCGCCCAACGTGTACCAATAGTTCTGCGCATGTTAGGATCGAGGTGGGTTTCTTGTAGTAGCGCTATATCAATATGGTGTCTGTCGAGACAGGCAAATATTTGTCGAACTTTCTTAGGGTTGGTTAGGCCTCTTACATTCCATGTTAATAAATTCAGATTATCTTTGTTCATGATATTTGCTCTACTATCTTTATACACATTTTAGCACAATTTGACCCTTCTAATCTCAGCACATCACGGTGTTAACATTATGACATTTGATTCCGACCATTGAACATACATCCCAAAGTGGCGTTCAGCGGTGCATCTCATCGTCCCGGCTGTTCAAAAAACAATAAACCCCAACTAACCCACATCCCATCCACTCCAGCAACCCAATTCTGCCGAAGCCATTTTACCCTAAGAACATCTATCATCAACATAACTGTTCGTGGACCGCCCTTGTAGAGGTCCGCCGAGAGCGCACTACACCATCCTAACTAAAGGATGTGGTCAGATCTATAGGTTGTAAACAGACCACAGCAGGCCACATATTAACACCAGCATAGTGAGACGCTTTCAACTTTTATGTTGTCCAGTAAAGTCACAGTCTCCACGACAAGAGACATTTATCCCTCCAAAATAGTTTGCATAGGTGATAATCAGGGCTACATGAGACGTCCATACATAGTTTTGAACTATGGTCCCTCCTGGCAAGCAGGTCTAACCGGGCATCGTCCCAAGTAGATAGACAGTGTCAATTCATAGCAGGTCATCCTTACAGCATTGTGTTGCAATGTTCACCTCCCACTTAACCAATAAGTGTCACAAGGCCATAGTGGCAGTTCCCGGGCCCTTTGACATTCCCCACCGTCAGCTGGAATTCCCTGTGATATTAGTCGGTCGAGGTCAGCATATTTGCCAGCAGAGGGTCTTACCTTTAGTCGGAGTCTGTGTCTATCTTTACGATTTGACCTTTTACCTTTGGTTACCGTTGTCTTGATGAAGTCCATTGCCGCCTTGGGCGTTGACAGGAACACCGGCTTGCCATCCCATGTAATTTTTAGTTGCGCCGGATTCAGCATGGCGTAGGGGATCTGAAGGTCTCGAAGTTTGGCTTTGACATCATGGAATTCTTTACGCGCTTGTTGCACTGCAAATGTGAAGTCCGGGTAGAATTCAAGTTTGTTACACTGGTGCTGCATTTCACCTTTTTCCGCGCCATCCGCAACACAGCATCTCTATCCCGGTAGTTTAGGACTCTTGCCACGATAGGTCTGAGTGGAGCTCCTGGTTTTGGCCGCAGAGCTAAGGATCTGTGTGCACGCTCAATAATGAAGATTGATGATAGGTTATCAGCGCCAAACAAGTCTTTGCATAGTTGTTCCACATAGGGCTCCATCCGGCCTGTATTGGTTGATTCCAGCAGCCCCGCTATTCGTATGTTATTACGCCTCGATCTGGCTTCCAACTCCTCCGACTTGGCTTTAATGACTTCGAGAATCTTCTCCATGCCCGCACATTTTGTTGTTGTGGTGCGTGATTTATCTTCCACGGTCGAGATTCTGGTTTCGGCCGTGTCTAGTCTTTCACCCTGTTTGTCGAGTTTTGCCGCGTTTTGCCGCGATGTTGTCCACTCTGCCCGTTAAGTGGTCTAGTTTGCCATTAATGTCCTGCAGATTTGATTGTATGGCTTTCAGTATATTTTCCATAACGCTTCCTCCTTGAGGTTCTGTGTCCGGGTCTTCCTCCGTTGCCCCACTTTGGCCCGAGGCGTTTTCCGCGCCTCAAAGGTGAGTTTTGGCTGCTTGTTATCTTTTTTCCCCATCATGTATGGCTCAGATTTATTTATATGAACACCAGTGATGTGTGGGACGTTGCTGTGAGCACGACGCAGAGGTGTGGTTCGTGTTTTCCTGGACCGTTTATCGTCCGCCCACAGTTTTCTCCACTCTCGATTTCCTGTAAGACGCCCTCAAAATCTGGGTTCCCCACTAACTTCCTGCGGGCGTTACCTGATGAATAATGGCGTCAGGGCGGTCCTGTGACACTTAAATGCCGCCACAGATCTGGTGCAGGACTTTCGTTCAGTATCTCGCCACGTCAAGAAATCGGAGCAGGTGCGGTTTACAGTTGTAGGTCCAGACGTCCGCGGAACTATTTCCGAGATCAGCGGTGCATTCCTAGGGCTTCCGTATTGCTCTTCTTATGGAAGCATGCCAGACGATTCAATGTCCAACGAGGCAATGTCAGGGTGCACTTCCCTTTGTAAATCCGTTACACGCCACCAGCGTCCTCGTTAGCCGGGGTGTATTAGCAACAATGGTGTGGCCATGCAGCATTTAAGGGCTTCATTATGCCAGGGAGTAATCCTGCACTCTCCTTCAACTTCGGTCGCTATTGCGGGTGGTTAGAACCCCTGGCGATTTTCGCGCCTTTACAACGGCCCACGTACATATGGCAGATCGCACATTGCAGAGGCGGCACTCTTAGTCGAGCACATATGCTCCCCCTCACCTCGCAGGGTACTTGTTGGATGTCCGGCTAGCTAGCGCTGGGGTGTCGCTCATGCCCAATTAGAATCTCACTCTTAGATGTGATGTTCCGCACTGGGCTGTATATGGGCGCCGCCATTTTGTGTCCCCCATTGTCGCAGTAGCCAGAGATCGATCCGTGGAATAACGGGGGGAAACGCCACTATGCCATGTACTGCTTGTGTTTTAGTTGTCCCCAGAGGTACATAGGATGTGCAGTGTTCTGATCGCTACCCGTGGGGGGATTGTTTACTATCAGCTCAATATCATACCTGTAAAGCCGCCATTTTGACCGTGGGAGTCCTTGCCACTGCTATTCATTCGTCCAGTCCGTAGCATGCTTTGGTGCCGTGATTACCGTCCCCTCAAATACCTGACCCGAACCATAAGACTGCAGTCCCGGGGTACCTTAGTTAGCCTCCGTTTTCAGCGCTGTCGGAGTCTGCCGCATTTCTTCAAGTCGGGCAGGTATCGGTCGGCATGTTGGTCTGCGCGGGCGTTAGTATCTTCCAGCCGTTGCGCGGACACCTGTGCCTTAGGAGTCTTCTTCTATTGTCCCGGCCGTGCTCAGTACTTTCCCATCCATGCCAGTATGTTCGTCGACCCACCGTGATCCATTTTTGCGTGTCTTTACAGCGATATTACGATCTGCCCGGCGGAGCTGCACAGCTAGGCAGCCATTCCGCTGTGCGCCCCCTAGCGCCTCCCAAGCGAGACTTATTGTTGCCGGGTTGCTTAGCGAAGTGGGACAGGAGAGGTGCACAAGCTTGTAAACACATTGGAGACAATGGCTGTGACCGCGCCCTTTTGGAGACATGGGCTGTGTACGCGCGTGTCTCTTCTCGCGCTCCCCAGCGCTTTCACTTTCGTGTGCAAGGGCGCCTGGACAGCCCATGTGCACGCTCATGGAGTCTTGTTTATTAAGTGACTGAGTCCATCCCGTGTTTTCGCCATATTTGGAGCTGTGAGCACTGGAGTCAGGGGTGCTGCGAAGAGTGCCGTGAGAGCTGCAAGGAGAGCTGAGAGTGGTGAGACCGGCCACCGAAGGACACCAATGGCAGCACTACTGCCGCATCTGAGCAACGGGCGGACAGGTTGTTAGCGCCTTGCCTGTGCGCTCCCTGTGTGGAGAGCGGCGTGTGGTAGCCCCACTACCGACTGCAACGCCGCCGCCACCTCCGTAGAATGGATAACCAATGCTTTGCAGCTGGCCCGGCCATCATCGCTCGCGCTCTGCTATCCTACCTCTACACCTGATCTTTGCTCACGTCCTACCGCAGCAGAGCAGTGCTGGTGCTCGGGGCCTGCAGAACCTTGGAGTATCCCGGATTACTCTAGATTACAGGTCAGCGGGGTTGTATGTCTTCCTGTATACTTAGACTAATCGTACTGGAGGCGGAAAGGACAGAATGATGGAGCCCACATCCGCAAACTTGGATATCTGTAGCTATTACAACCACTGCTAATGTATAATTAGAACAGAACCCATTGGTTGGTACTAGTTCCAGCTGTGCTGTGACAGAGATTGCTGGCATCCCACTGAAGCAAGTAAACTTTGCATCCAGTCTTTGTGATATAACCCCGGAAGTAATTAAGTGCAGGCGCTTTGACTGTATTTTTGTTGCTTTGGTGACTTAGTACTTCAGCAAACAGCTAGGTGCTGGGTGGAATGCTTGAAATAATCTCAGCCACTGCTGATCACTCTAGAGTCTAGACCATTGTTTTTAATCCGCTGTGTCCCTCTAGGCAAAGAGAACATGTATGCAGATCCGTTTTGGACCTGTTCCAATGGGAACAGTCCAGTCCAGACTGCCAGGTGTACAGTGCCCTTCTGATTGAAACACAAGCAACCCCATAGCTTGAGTCCTGTGGCACAGTGAGCATGGGACCCGCACCTTGGCATATATGTTACTCCTAGTGTGGCCATGGTAACGAACTACAAAGAGATGGAAGGAATGCTTTCCATTCTGGACCATCATTTGAGGGATCTGAGGTTGCATGGTGGGCATTATGATAGACGGGGATGCAGCCTGAGTAATTACCAGTGACAGAGATTAATTCAGAACCCACCACTTTTTTGTTTTCCTCAGTGCAATGCCCTAAATGTGACAGACATGCCCAGGAGTGGATCCCATGCTCACTGTACCACAGGACCCAAGCGGTATCTCCCTGATGATGCCTAAGTAAGGCCAAGAAACTCATGTGTCTGAGAAAAAGGATGCCAAAATGAAGAAAAGCTGCCCTACATTTACCATATAGCACAGCAGCTAGCACTCAGAAGTGTCTTACTTAATTATTTGGCCCTTTCTTCTATCTCCTTTCCCACCTAGCCAAAATCCTCTCCAATTTCTCCCATTGAGCCACTCATAAGGGCTGTCATCTTGCTGCTTCTTTTTACTGCAACACCCTCTTCTTGGGACTACCAGTGCGGGCAATCAAAAAGCTCTTCTTGGCTTTCCTCCAAATTTATGTTCAAAAGTAAAGCCTTTGCCGTTTTTATGAAGAAAGCAATGTTTTTGTCTCAAAATACCAGCCTTTCATTTTTAGTAAATACATTTTCAGTCTCAAAATACCAGCTTATCATTTTCATCAAATACTCAGATGTACTGCTGCCACATATGAACGTAAACTGTCTTACAGGTATCATCATCATCATGTGCCCATCTCATGCCAGCGATGTCCACCATTGTGGCCACAAAATTGTCAAGAATGCCTTCAGTTTGTTAATGATGGAAAGTGTTACTCCAAGGTTGGTCAGCATTGTTCCAGGTGTGGGTATTGTGTTACAAGCATGCCTACAATATGCCAAAAATTACCACCATCATGCCTGGCTGGGCCAGCATTAAGGCCGATCTGGGCAGCATCTCGTTAAAGATGCACACAATTACCACTAATAAACCACAGCGACCCCAATGATGCCAAGGATATTCACAATATGGCACACATTTCTACATTAAACCTTGGCAACCATTAGGCTGTGGGGGTTCTTCGTCAAGTCAAGGTTTCCCAAAATATGCAGAGAACTTTCACTCTTTCTGTGTTTGTGCCATGCTAGAGATGTTCTGCATCTGAAGTGGTGTACCAGCAACCCAAAATCATGATGCTGGGGTTCAGTGGGTGGATACTAGACAGAGGCACTGTTGTAAGGACACCAGACACCAGGTGCGCTCAGTCACACTGTGACCCACATGTTCTCATATACTTAGCCACACGCATGCAGACGTGTGCACACGCAAACACTCTCCGACAAAGGCACACTCAGCCCTGCATCACAACATTCAAGATATTTTTGATACTTTGCTTTCTGCCTTTCAGTACTCCGTTACTAGATGTATGGCTCTTTTTCAAGCTCCTACATCAAGTTCCCGCATTTCTTTTCTCATCTCTGATGACATTTTAAAGAGACAAACCCTAACTCAAACACTCCCAAAAACAAGCGTTTGCAATGCAATAGGTCTCTCATTTATGAGAGTTTGAGCTATTGACATTGCAAATAACAATGCCTTTTATTTTTGTTTTCGTTTTAAAAACACAATGCCAATAGCTTAAACTCTGGTAACTGCAAAGCCTATTGCATTGTAAATGCTTATTATCTTTTGTAAACTCCCATGATGACTGGCCCTCTTACATGTGGTGTTACTCGTCATTTCCTAATTTAAGTTAGTAGATCACATGCAGGAGATTAAGTGATTTGCTAAGAATCACAGAATGTTGAGCCGATTCGAAGGCTCGAACACTGGTCAACAGCTCTGTAGTCGGCAGCTCTAACCGCTGAGCCACATCCTCTCCCTCTTGGGACAGCACAATATTAATGGGATAACTGATTACAGTGTGTTTTTGTGCACAAAAAAATTAACCCACATGAGCGTTCGAGTTTTGTTTTGCTTATGGCTGCACTCTCTCTTTTATGCCAACTGCCCCAATGATACACTCATCTCTGCATTAGTCACATTGCCTGCTGGTGTTTCTGTCCCCGTCCCTCACCCCTCCCATCATGTTACTTGTTTTACATTCACAGGGCATAACCGAGCAGAGGCTCCCAGCCTCAACTGTTTGAATAGGTGCGGTTGTCAAAAATATTCTCGGTTCCCCAGCGTGAGTCCTACCTCCTGTCAGAAGCTGGTGAACTTTTTTTTTCTTTCTCAAAATTATTTTTATTTAGCATCAAAGCAAGTATAACAACATAGACGCAGTAGAGTGCGCCGGACCTCAGATCAAGACAGCCGGTGTTCTGAGAACCATTGTATCCCCATGAGTGGCTGCCCCCCCCTACGTCACGGGGTGCAGATTTAGACATATTGAGAGACAAAGGGGCAGAGAGCGCCCGCGGGGTCCTTGTGCCGACCGCGTTCACAGCCTCGAGCCGCCAGCAGCCCGAGGCGGTGTACGAGGCTGAGTGTTGTATTGTAAGGGCAGTTATAAAACGTATTGTAAGAGCATATATTAAACACTGGCCAACCCTTTATTTTAACTCCAATTATAAAACGCTTACCGTCCCTGACGAAGCGCTTTAGGCGGGGCAGTGCTGCTCCGGGAACCCAAGGCCAGTTCATTGTTTATTACCTCCAGAGCAGCACTGCCCCGCCTAAAGCGCCTAGTCAGGGACAGTAAGCGTTTTATAATTGGAGTTAAAATACAGGGCTGGCGACTCCAACCTTATGAACGCGGTCGGCACAAGGACCCCGCGGGCGCTTTCTGCCCGAGACACGAGCCATGTCTCAACAGAGCATGCGCAAATGGCAAATGTTAGGGGGTACATCGAATGATGGTGGGCGTGATGGCACATCATCGGCACGTCATTGGGCCGCAATGTGCGCATGCGTGCGCTTGCGCAAAGCAGGGGGGTCCACTGCCTCACGGGGGGCAGCGGATCATAGAACACCGGCTAATGTTTGTTCAGTTTCCCAAGTCAAGAGAAATCTACACACCCCCACGCTCAAAAGGAGAAATGCCTGTTTTTTTACAACAAATCATAAGGGTAAGGGTAACCCCTTAAACTATAACAATAAACCCCCCCCCCCCCACCCCCTTCCCTGCTGGTGCGGTGTCACTGAACTTCAATGTTGGCTTGTCGGATACGTTTAACAGATGAGGTAGTAGGGGGCGGACCATAGCCTCACATAGAGAGGTCCCTGTGTTCTCCAGCGCCAGTTGGAGGGCTTAGAATTGCAAGAGATGCATAGCCCTTAATGAGGCAGGGCACACCGTCTAGGGTAAGCCTCTGGACAAATAGGTCACCAACGGACCACACTTATACTCGAAGTTCTTGTACTCGTCTCTGAAGATGTCAGCGAGCCTTTCCATAGAGAGAAGTCGCTAGAGGCATGAGTGCCACAACAATATCGCTGGTGTGTCTTTCGTTTTCCATGCAGCCGCTATCGTGAGTTTTTCCACCCCCAAACAGGCCCACAGTATTGCCTTGTCGGCTTTTGATTGGTGCTCAAGATCAGGATCCCTAATAACCAGTAGAGCTCACTCTATGGTTGTTGGGATGGGGTAACCTAGTAAGTCTTTGATATGTGAAAGTATTTCCTCCCAAAATATCCGAATACTGGGGCAGTCCCACTAAATGTGACGGAAGTCCCCCCTATAAACTGCAGCCACGCCACCAGAGATCCGAGGTGTCAGGAAAAATCAGTTTGAGTTTGGTGGGGCAGAGGTATAAGTCCAGGAGCGTCTTGTAGTGTGCCTCTCTCAGAGCCACTGAGTGATTGTGCTTAGTATGATCGCCCCAGATGTGTTTAGACTCCTCATCAGCGATATCCCGCCCTATCACTTGTTCCCAGAATGCCATGTATCGCGATCGAGGGGAATGTAGTGTAGTTGGAAGCATGGCTTAAAGTGAGGAAATTGTTCCCTTCATGGAGCCTGCCCTCCGCGCCAGTCTCTCTATGGCTGTGAGGTCCCTGGTGGCAGCATCTCTAGTGTGGTTGGGAGACCCAGTGTTTAAGCTGGAGGTAGTGGTAATGCTTCAGTATGCTACCTGAAAGTCGCTTTTGTAGCTCTCAAATGTCAGCATGTCAAAATGATTAAACATGCCCGATATCATTAAGCAGCCCCCTTCTCTCCAGCAATCAAAGGGCCCCTCGTGCAGTGCAGGTGGAAAGGCAGGGTTGAAATGAATTGGTGTATAGGTAGAGGGAAAAGTGGTCCAACCCTCCTCCTTCGTGACTTCGTCCCAGGCCTTGGGTGTGATGCGTGTGGGGGTGCTCAGATAAGCATTGGCTGGCCTGTCCTTCGGTTTCCATAGGACATCCCAGATCGACCTTCTTACTATCGCCCTGTCCGTCTGTAGCGAGTGCTTATCGGATTGTCTTATGGACCATTTTACCCCCACCCGCAATTGTGCCGCTTGATAGTAAAACGAAAAGTCCGGCAATGCCACCCCCCTTTTTTCTTTCGCAGCACATGAAAGGGGAGTCGTGCCCTCCCTCCCTTACAAATACTTTTAATGACAAGCGAGCGTAAGTGGGGCAAGAGGTCGTGATCAAGGTTGATTGGGAGTGCCTGAAATAAATATAATAGTTTGGGCTAGGCTGTCATTTTGACGGTGTTGATCCGTCCGAGCCCGGAGATATATAGAGGCCTCCATCCCTTAAGATCTTGTTGGAGCTGTGTCACCAGAGGGGGATAGTTGGCTCTATATAGGTCCTCAATTCTAGGGTTAAGGTGAATGCCTAGATATAGGAGGGGATTCAGAAAAGGGGGTGGTGATGAACAGTGTGTCTGAATTGAGCAGACCACTCTTACCCAGTCCAAAGATCAGGGCTTGATCCATCACCGTTATTTATCTCACTGCCACATCCCAGCTCAGAACCTGGCTATATGCAAATCAGTCTGTCCCTGGCCCAGTGCATCATGGGAACAGGGCAGACTAAACTACCAAGCCAATTCTTCACCAGTAAGGAGACAAGCTACCGGGGACCGGTTTCTGGCATTTCAGCCGTCTTCGGCCCGGCTTGCTTGAATCCCGATGGAGCAGTGAGAAAGGGACTCATGTCTGAGTATACCCTGCCACACCTATAGTGGCCAAAAACGATTCAGAAAAGGGGGTGGTGATGAACAGAGTGTCTGAATTGAGCAGACCCCTCTTGCCCAGTCCAAAGATCAGGGCTTGATCCATCACCGTTATTTATCTCACTGCCACATCCCAGCTCAGAACCTGGCTATATGCAAATCAGTCTGTCCCTGGCCCAGTGCATCATGGGAACAGGGCAGACTAAACTACCAAGCCAATTCTTCACCAGTAAGGAGACAAGCTACCGGGGACCGGTTTCTGGCATTTCAGCCGTCTTCGGCCTGGCTTGCTTGAATCCCGATGGAGCAGTGAGAAAGGGACTCATGTCTGAGTATACCCTGCCACACCTATAGTGGCCAAAAACGATTCAGAAAAGGGGGTGGTGATGAACATAAGATATAGGAGGGAGCGTTTGGCCCATTGTAGGGCCGTCTGGCCCCTCCATCTCGTTGCTTCGGCTTCATGGAGTGTGAGATTTAGTACGGAGGATTTGGATAAGTTAACTTTAAAACCTGCCACTAGTTCAAAGTTCCTCAATTCTTTCTCTACCGCCCGGAGTGAAGAGCATTGCTCCCTGAGCGTGAGCAAAATATCATTTGGAAGAGCGATGTTTTGTGTTTAGTGCCGCCAAAACTTATTCCCCCTAATCTCCTCGTTGGCTCGTAATTTGACAGCCAAGGGTTTGAACTAAGAGCAGATAAAAGTGGTGAGAGCGGACAACCTCTGCTAAGGGCAAAAGGGAGTGAAGCACTTCCGTTAACCTGCGCTCGAGATTGTGGAAGATGATAGTTGGTCCTGACCATATTGAGGAATCTGTCCCCAAATCCATATTTCTGCATGATAAGGAACGACCAATCCACCCTGTCAAAGGCTTTTTCGGCATCGAGACCCACCAATATTGCTGGGATTTAAAATATGGACACTTTCTCAATTAGGTGTAGAGTACGTTACATGTTATCATGTGTCTGCCAACCCTTTATGAAGCCTGACTGATCAGGGTGGATTAGTGTGGGCATCAGATCCTCCAGCCTGGCGGCCAAAATCTCAGAATAGAGTTTCGCGTCAAAAATGAGTAAAGCAATAAGAGGCCCAGCTCTGGGGATTTTTCCCAGGCTTGGGAATGACTTATATCACTGCCTCAGCCATCGAGGTCGAGACGCTAGCGTCCACCGCTATCGCGTTAAACAGCTCAGTGGGGTGCGGAGTTAGTTCGGAGGTAAAACACTTGTAAAACTGTGCCTTTAGGCCATCAAGCCCTGGAGCTTTATGGAGTTTGAGTTTGGAAATGAACTGCCCGACCTCCTCTGTCGTGATGGGTGAATTTAAAGGCTCTGTGTCCGCCGGGGAGAGGTGGGAAAGTACCTACGAGTCTAGGTACTGCTGCTGCAGGGCTGTATTGGGGGTGTGCCTTGATAAAGCGTAGAATTTACCAAAGATGTTAGCTTTAATATCATCTGAGTGGATGAGGCGACCATCTTCATCTGGTATACCCCCAATAAATTTGCGATCCCTCTTCTCTCGCAATTGACGGGCTAAATGTGACCCCACCTTATCTTCAGCAACGTGTACTCGGCTCTAATGTTGTAAATAGATCGAAATTTGCCTCTGAGCTTGGTAAGCTATTACTGCAGTGCTCGAGTAGGTGTTCCCTTATGGGCTTTCTCCTCCACCTTTAGTTCCCACCCAGCGCTGTTCTTCCTGCACCCGCTGTTTATTCAGGACTGCATTAAGTTTGATGCACTTGCCCCTTAGCACAGCTTTAAAAGCGTCCCAGTTAGTTTGGGGTGTAGTGTCATGTGGAAGGTTGAGCTTGAAGTAGTCCGTGATTGAAACCCTTAACTCATCCTGTAAGGACTTGTCCTGAGTGATCGATGTCGGGAAGTACCACCTCGATGTGCCTGTTTTTTTTCCTCCCCGTGCTAATGGATATTAGGCTGTGGTATGATATTGAGATGGGCAAGATTTGAGCTGCTTGCAAGGGGCCTAGCAAGCCTGACTAACGAAGATGTAGTCAGTCCTAGAGTAAGATTGGTGGACATGTGAAAAGTAAGTATAATCCTTAGTAGTAGGATTGAGAGGGCGCCAAGCATCACATAGGTCGAGTGCATGCAATTTCTGTATAACCCTTTGGTAAAACTATTAAGAGCCGCCCTATGGGAGTGAGAGCTGTCCAGTTTCTCACGCCAGGTCAAGTTGAAGTCACCTAACAATACCATTTGGCCCTCCACAAACTCACTAATCCAGTCCAGTGTTGAGGTCAAGAATATCGACTGTCCTGTGTTGGGTGCATATAGAGACACAAGTACATAAGGCTCCCAGTAGTGTCCCCTTCACCATTATCACTCTCCCTTCCCGGTTGGCCTTTACAGCCTCGGGTTGTAACTTAGCTGTACTACGGAAGAGAAGGGCAACCCTTTTAATGTTTAGTGCCAGCTGACGACCTGTAAATTAAAGGATAAGATGTGTGGCGAAGCCACAGTTCCTCTAGTTTTTAAGGTGTGTTTCCTGTAGTGCCACAACCTCAAACTGGCGATCGTTGAGATATTTCCATATTTTCTGCCGATTTTGGGAGGAGTTCAGACCCTTAACGTTTGAAGACGCTATGGAGACCATTGGAAAGATTGTCCCTCCTCCCCCAGTCCCATGATCCACCCTCGTGGGACACTCATGTTGTCGCTTCTCACCCACCCAGTAACCTCGTACCTCCAGTGAGTCTCCTTCCACGGGCTGCCTGCCCCTCAAGAAATCATAAGCTAACAGTATCCCTACACCACCACCATGAACCCTCCCCCAGAAAAGAACCCCCCCCCCCCCCCCCCCCCCCCCCCCTCCCCAACAACTCCCGGAAACTTTGTGCTGAGTAGCAACGGGCTCTCAGTTCGTATCTTCTCAGAGCAAAATAGAGTAAGTCTGGGCAATGCGGACAAGACCCGTAAGCCCAGTTTGCCATGCAGTGAGTACATGTAGAACCATCAGAAGACCATTAGTAACTTAGATGAATGGGTGCATCACCACAGAACCCCAGTGTGGAGTCCCAGCCTATTTGTTGTGCCACGACCTCCATAGCTAGATTCTCACGAAATTGCCACTGTGGGCGTGAACCTGGAACGACCGTATGTCCAGAGCATTCACCACACGAGAAGCATCGTTTTGGAGTTTGCTTGTTCTTCGAAACTGTGCGCCAAGGCAGTGGCTCCCTCCGGGGCTGTCCAGAGTCATTCGAGGGTCCTGAATTTCTTTCATCCTCCGGAATGGGGAGACCCAGGATGCGCAGACCCTCCTTCAGATCCATAACACGATGTGACTTGTTCTTGTGCTCAAAAAGAAGCCCAAAGGGAAAAGTCCAGCGATATCTCACGATTTCTTGACTTAATTTGATGGTGACCGGGCGTAGCAGCTGCCTACGTGCCAAGTCCTGAAAGAGCATGCATTTGTAGCCCTGGAATGAGGTCTCCTCCTTTTTCCCTGCCGCGCTTAAGATGGCTTATTTCGCTGTGAAGGAGTGCATCTTGACGAGAACATCCCGTGAACATCTACGCTTCCCGACTGCGGGGTCCCCACGCAATGGATTCAGTCAATCTTGAGCTTCATCTTTCATGGGCTTAAAACTTCCGAGAAGAGGCCCACCAAAAATGCCTCCAGGTCTGGACCCACCTTCTTCCAGATCTCGGATGTGTATGTTCAACTTCCGAGACCTGTTCTCCAGATTCTCTGCCATCAGGAGCACTTGGTGTAGCTATGACTAGATATTCTGTTGTGTTTACTGCATTGTGGCGGAGCGGGCATATAATTCATGTGTTTCCTCTTCACCTTCCGACACCCTAGAGACCACAGCGTCTACGTCACGCAGGAGTGTCACCATTCCCTCAGTAAGATCGGCCTTGAGTTGATCCATGGAGGCTCGCAGATCCGGTTTAATTTCCAAGCAGAGTTCGGATTTGAAATCCCGGAGAGAAGCCACCAGATCCTCCCTAGTAAGGGCCGTCTTGTGCGTCTGGTCACCCTCGGTGAAAGCAGGGAAGCAGGGCCCTTGTCTGTAGCTGTGAAATAACGGTAGACCTTGTTTGCCGCTTTTTTTGGTGGTAGAAGGGCAGAGAAATGCACGATGCCAAGTCAGGGCGTGGGTATGCCCCTCTATGTAATGCCGCAGAGGTGCTAGCTTGCCAGAATGGTTGCTTGCCACGTGTGTTATGTTCTAAGATGGGAGCAGGCCTTTGCTGGGCTTCATACAGCGGGAGCCATCTTAAGGTCGGGCGCCGTGTGATCTGCTTTGTCAGCTCGTCAGGAAAATCCTGCCTCGTCTCCTCACATCAGTATGCCCATTAAACAAGGAGAGGACTCCGCTTACCGGCCACCCTCCAGCATCGCTGAATGAGTGCAGGGGCCCCTCCTTGGAAATCTCCACCATCTGGGTGCCACCTTGAGGTCAGTCAGGGCCTCTCTGTACTGTCTTCCCCCGGACCCTCTTCGTGCCGCGTTACTTTAGTAGAGAAAATTGGAAACTAACCCCACAGGTGAGTCCCCTCACTGCCGTCTTCCACACTCCTGCTGGATCATGTTCCCCTCAAAGCATCAATCATATTGCCAGTGCGGTGCGCCCTCTCGTCGCGGCTCCACGCGATTCATTTCCCCAGGCCGCCCTGACCTTCACTGGGCGTAATACGCTAATCAGCATACAGTTCTTTTTGCGCCACCGCCGGTACCGGGGATGTGTAATGGCTTCCTTGCTTCGGGCTTGGAAAATCAAAGAGCTGCGATTGCTCACGGCTCAGATGCTCGCGTGCCTTCGCGCCATCGTGAGTCCGATCCCGGCTAACCATCCCGTCTTGTGGCTGTCCCCGCTTCAGGTCTAGGAACCGGGCTTGTAACTTAATACTGTGCTCAGGGTCAGTACGGAGTGGTGGTGAACAGGACCATTTGTGTTTTGGTCCTCTGCGAGCGCAGAAAATGTCTTGTGACAAACTAGGGGGCCTGAAGCTGAAGCGGCTCACTTCTGCTCAGCCATCTTGCTTGGCCACGTCCGTGAACTTTTTTTTAGAAGGACATACAGCTCCAGTTTGCTTGTGGGCCATTCCTTTATCATTCATGTGTTTTAACACATTTGTTTTTAAATTGCGTCCACCATCTTGCATTAAACGTAAAATAAATAATTTTCCCATCATGGCACATACCTGCGTACATATACATCCATATGATAAGCCATCTTTATTATTATAATTTTTTCTAACGCTGATCATTTGTTTTCTTTTTGTATAAGGGCCAACAGCATCTTCAAAAAAACATTAGCAAAGCCAAAGAAAATATGGTACCTCCATTGAAAGGCGAGACCCTCTGGCTTCGTCAGTGCTTGTTTGTCTTACAATAATGAGCACACTCCCGATTAGATAGGTGTTTTTGGAGGAGGCATGAAATATCCAAAATGTGACTAGCACCAGATATGTGCCATGGCTGTTTTCAAACCAGACCCCACTGACCATAGTGACTGGCAGACTGAGGTCCATTAAGAGAGCCTACTGGAAACAGATTTTATTGCAAATGATAGACAAGAGAGTGCCTTCTGCATACCAAATCAAAATGATTTGCCATTAGAAGGAAAATAAAGTGGAGAAAGTGTATAAGATATGTAAAAGATTTATAATTTGATTTACTATTGGATGCATGCAAATGGTAAAGCAATCACCTCTGCAATAGCTATGAAAGTTATTAGTGGTGAAGAAAGGAATCTCCTTGGAAATAAACATGGTCACTCTAGCGGATATGGACAGCTTTGTAGAGGAAATAGAAGCAGGAAAAGGCACAACTGTGGTTGCCTTAATGGAGATCATCACAAATGGCCATAGAAGATAAAAACACAGCCTAAAAGGTGCTGACGCATTTAATAGCAGGGAATGAAAGGCAAGAGGCATATTCTCTGTAGAAAATGCATGCTAACGGAAGATAATTAGAGGAGTAGTAGATTCAAAACTTTGCTTGCTAGCTGATACAGAATTGTGATCTAATATATTTGATATATTAGGAGACAGGTGTCTGTCTTGATCATTGTGCCATGAAAATATCTAATTTTGTGGTGAATTTACTACAATACAGAAATCTTAAAACGCCATACTAGATTGAAGCAATAAGAAGTCAATAATGCCTACTACATTATTATTATTGTTGAATAACAGCAAGAGGATCTGTTAGTACTACTGTCAAGATCAAGTTCTGCCTTAGGCTACCATAGGACTCCATTTCATGACCCCACAGCCTTTCCAGTTTTGGACATTTGTTTTCTAAATACTGTTTTAACGTGTGATCAGCCATTTAGTTCTGTTGAAGTAAACTAATAGTGCAAGTATAAAATTGCGCTAGTCTAGAAGATAAAAGCCTAGGAAGGGGTACAAGGTGTCCTTGTGAGCAAGAGTCCTGTAGTTATGCCATATTTGTTTGAATGATGCTTTGATGGACACCTCGTTGATACTGTGTTCCTGCCCACTTGGGTATAGGCAGGTGGTCCAGAATCACAGACCGCTCCTGGCAACTTAAATTTTCTCATCAAAAATCCTACACCATAGGACCTTGTTGTGCATGCTTAAACCAGTAAAGTGAATCCCAACTCATTTGCAACCACTCTTCCAGATAGAAAATCCAAGAGGATTGAGGCTTTAGCAGAGCGTAGGTTTTCCTTCACCAGTCTAGCATTGCAGTCAGTAAATACGGGTTGTTTACTGTGCTGATAAACACGTCTTGTGGAACATGGCCGGGGAGAACTTGCCTATAGTCCCAGAAAACATTAGGGCCTCTTTGGGCCAGAAAATTTAAGGTGGATAAGTTAGAGCTAAATATGATATTCGTACAGGCCTCGATAACGTGGATTGCCTGGGGAGGACAATCAGTACTAGTGTTGTACATCAAGACACCTGGATTCGTTCCACAGTGATGTAGTGGCCTCCTTCATGGATATTTGGAAGAGAAGGTAGACTCTGCATTAAAGACATGTGACATGACCCATCACAACGTTAATTTGGAGGATATTGCCACTTCTAATTTGAATCTCTTCGGAAGTGGAATGATCTTACTAGCCCTCAACTTCTACTAAAACACAGAGAACCACTCGCAGCCGTAGTGTGTGGGAGCTGTGACTCTGTCTAACCTCCTGACCCTGGAATCATTTTGGTGCTACTGGAATTAACTTTTACCGACTCTGGGCAGAACGTCAGAAGGAACCTTGAGGGCGCGGGACTGCGAGGACCAGAACCCTCAGCGACCTGTCATCCGCTGCACCTGGGACCTCTTCCCGCCCCCACCTCTCGTGCAGTACTTTACGGCTCGCGGCCCCCGCCCGCTTCGCGGGAGCCGCTTGCAGCCGTAGTGTGTGGGAGCTGTGACTCTGTCTACCCTCCTGACCCTAGAATCATTTTGGTGCTACTGGAATTCACTTTTACCGACTCTGGGCAGAACGTCAGAAGGAACCTTGAGGGCGCGGGACTGCGAGGACCAAAACCCTCAGCGGCCTGTTATCCGCCGCACCTGGGACCTCTTCCCGCCCCCACTTCTTCCTATTTAGCAGGGCCCACATCCGCGATACGTGGGACGAGCGCGGGCGACGCCCGGGCCAAGGGCGGGCCCGTTCTAGCCCGTTACAGCCCGGTAGAGACCGGACCGGGCCACCCCTCTTGGTATTATTTTCTCTCTGTAGTGATTGTGATTGTGTGGGCTGTGTACCTATATTACTAGTCGTAGTATGGCGGGGCGAGAGACCAGAAGCAAAGCCCTGTCCTTGGCCTCTTATACTGTAGGGACTATGGATAATTTCATCATTAGAGCTAGTTCTCTTCTATCACATGAAATTACAACCATAGAGCGGAGACTATCACAGGGAATTGACAATGTCAAAAGATCGTCCCTTGGTCATATTGCAGATGCGATAACCCCCATTAGAGAGGTGCCTCCCTCTGTTCCTGGCTTGGTAGCTCTTATTCTGCTAAGTTTGGAGAGTAACTCTGGATCACCCATAGAATCTCCACTGTCCCCCCCCGGAGCTTTTATTAACACCCAACACTAGTGGTAACCCTCTAGCTGACACACAGATTAGTAATAATAATCGTCAACTCAGAGGGAATAGGGAGCGAGCTATCCCCAAAAGGAAACGCGGCGCATATAGAGTAGGGGGCAACAAGGCGAAGGTCGCTAAACATTCCAACTTTTTAGCTCACAAGACCGGGGCAAGCGACAAGGAACCTGTCCCCCCCTACAAATAATTCCAACTCCCCCCAGGCCCCTACACAACCTGTTTCACCTCCAATAAATTCAATACCCAGCGCCCCGCGGTTGGCTAGCGATAATGTAGCAAATCATAATCTGGGCACCCTGCTAAAGTCTTTGCTTAGTCCCTTGGAAGCAAGACTTGCCCAGATTGAAGCTAGATTGATGAAGATAGAACAAGCCACGGGGGCAACTGCGGACCATCTTAACACAGTAATAAACTTACAGAAAAAGTTGGATGGAAGTAAGGTGGTACCGCCTGTAGTTGCCCAGACCTCATCTCAACCTCAGGATATGGCTATCAGAAAAGAGCTCCCTATTCCCCTAGCTAATACTTCTGTGTAAGCTAATAAGACTAAACTGCCAGGGGGTCATCAAGTTTCGTTGGGCACCAGCTGGAACAAGAAAAAGGTGATTGATCTCCCCCCTGATGCAGCCCCTTTGGTGGTAGTCCTATCTGGTGTACGAGAGCTCGATGCATCCACTAATGAATCATTTGCATCACTAAAAATTAAAGTGGTTGGTTGGTTAAATAAACATAGACCACTTCCACCTAGGATTTCTAGTGAAATCCTGATGGTTCGAAGGGTGGCCTGGGTGGGTAATACAATCAAGCATACCAGTGACAACTGCGTCCTGGTAAACTTTAGGGACCCAAGAAATTTCTTTCATATCTGTAATTGGTTGCAGGGCGACATAGATACTCTAATGTGGGCCCTCCCATTAGCCGCTTTTTATCCTTCTGATCTTGTGCGGCCTATGGAGGGGTTAGAAGAGGCCTGGACTAGGGTAGAATCAAGAGGACAAAGCAAGGTGAATAGGGTAATGCCCCACAACTCTTATTCACACAGTCAACCCTTTTATTGTAATAGGTTCAGTTGTTTGGACCTGGTTGACTGACTGAAATATAATAGGGGTGTACCATCTTCCCCAAAGTCAACGGGGCCCCTATTAAGAATATGGCATATCCAGAGGTGATTATAAAAACATGTATGTCCGAGGTTTTGATCAATTCTACCACAAGTCTCACAGATATGAGGCAACGGTGCTCAATCCTGAGGTGCCCCTTGATTGTGAAGAAAGGACTAATGTCACTAGTAAAGTTCGAAGCTCTGCAAGAATTGTTGTAGAGAGAACGGCTCCCGAAGCACCCAATAGACGGATGGTTCCAAACATTAATGTGATCAAGATACTTTCATGGAACATAGCGGGCCTCCAAAAAAACTTGGAAAATCCAGAATGGAACGAATTTATTAATATGTATTACCTCTGTATGTTCCAGGAAACCTGGAGCATGACTCCCCTATATAAAAGCGGATATTCTACCCATTTTATCCCGGCAACCAGCGTAGGTAAAGGTCGCCCATCGGGAGGACTTCATGTATGTATACTGAGGACATATTACATATTACCGTTAAGTGTCCCCATACTGGAAGCTCCATGGAACTGTTTAATGTGTATGCTAGAGGTACCCCGGGAGGCCAAACTTCACCTACCATAGCACTACTCAAGGTGGCATTAGCGGGTATCCCCCCTTTCTCTAATGTTATTGTCGGGGGAGATTTTAACTGTGCATATGAACCCCTAAGTGAGGAAGATTACCTGGGATCTAGTGAAGAGGAATCTAGACAGTCTATCCCGCCCCTGACTTTGGCTCCAATCAGGAAATGGACACCTTGAGCGATCCAAATAAATGTGCTAACATTAGAATATAACCTACGCGCTTTGAATGGCAGGACTACTTCAGACCCAAATGGTGCGATGACTTACAATAGACTTAGTTGCCCATCCCGTATTGACTATATTTCACTTGTTATCCGATCTTGGGGCAGATTAGTAGATATGGAAGTTACAGTCGCAGGACAGTGACCACAACCCGCTCTGCATGAAAATAAGATGGGGGAGCGGCAGGGAAGTACCAAATGGTCCATTAATGCTTGCAAAAGAGGTAGTCCCATCTCATTGTAATCGTAGATTAAAATGGAATAGGGTGATGTGTCAAAAAGACAAATTGACTAGTATCAAAGAACTAGTCGAAGAAGAGACTACAGTACTTTTACCCCTTAATTCTGCCCAGGCCACCGAAGAAAGTATTAAACTCACGGGCTCTTACAAGAGTCTAATTGAGAAAATTGGTTTATTTTTTACTATTGGGGATACTAGAGGGTTCAGGAAGAATATCTCAACCACAACCGGTACACCATGGTATACGGCCAAATGCAGGAAAAGGAGAAAGGCTATATCGAATTCCATCAGGAGGAAGGATATAATGGCAGGTTAGGGTGGCCAGGAAGGAATATACTAATTGTATCAAAAAGGCAAAGAAGGATTGGGAGGAAGAGCATTGGCAACAACTTAAGATTGCTGCCTGCTCGAAGGACTCCACACTGTTCTGGAATTTGATAAATAAACTTGATAGGAGGGAAGTGGAGCCCCTCCCCAACCATATAACCGAGCAGCAATGGCATTCTCATTTTTCAAAATTGTATTGCGATGAGGCTGAGATAGGCCAATTTTTGGGGCCACAAAGGATTTTATCATAGAGAATAATATACCTGTAGAACGCTTTGCAACTCTGAAGTATATGATGCTATTAGGAGTATAACCCCCTCCAAAGCAGCAGGTCCGGATGGGTTACCGGGTGACCTACTCATATATGACCCTAAGCTGTGGTCTGACTTCATTGCCCTTCTAATGAACTTAATTCTTCATGGACATTCTGTCCCTGATTCATGGAAGGGTGCAGAAGTAATTACTATCTACAAGAAAGGTGATAGGGAGGACCCTGCCAAATACAGGCCGATGAATTTAATAGATGCCATTCAGAAAGTAGTTGGCAGGGTCATTATTAACAGAATAGGATCTTGGCTTGCAGAAGGGAACATACTGACTCATTTTCAGACGGGCTTTCGTCAAAATGTGGGTACAATGGACCAGGCCTTCAGGTTTTGCGCAATATACTGGAAATCTGTGACCATGAAGAAGGGGAATTTATATCTGACCTTTATAGACCTAAAGAGTGCTTTCGATCTGGTGCCCCGTGATAAACTTCGGAAGGTGTTGTTGGACATGGGGTTCCCTTTACCTCCTGGAGTTTATTGTTAAACTCCATCAGGACAACTATGCCAGAATCAGATGGGGGAGCCAGGGGCAGCTAACTGAGAAGGTACCTGTGAACAGAGGGGTGCGCCAGGGCTGTGTGATGGCCCAACACTCTTCTCCCTCTTTATTAATGGGGTGGTTGACCATCTGAGGGAGGAGTGTGCCGATGCCCCAGTCCTGGCAGGGGAGAAAACACCCACCCTTCTCTTCGCAGATGATACCCTCCTGATGTCAAAAACCCTCTTGGGACTCCAGAAATTATTGGACAGATTTAGTGTGTTTTGCGACGAACGTGGGCTTTCCATTAATACTACCAAAACAAAGCTGATGGTGTTGCCCCACTCAAAAATACAAAGAGAATCCATATTACTCTCAATGGGTCGCCGCTAGAGGTGGTGGAGGCATTCGACTACTTGGGAGTCAGGATCAACAACAAAATGAAATGGGACTCCCATGTTGCCAAAATGCTCCTAAACCTTAAAACAGTATCTGGTGTAATTCTGAGAAACCAGCGAATGTCCGTCAGCAGACCAGTAGCTCCGGCTCTTGCTGTTTATGAAGGAAAGGCATTAGCCTCTGCAGTTTATGGGTCTGAACTATGGGGCTGTGAGAATATAGTTGATCTGGTCAGAGCCGAGAATAAGTTTCTGAGGGACCTAGTTTCCCCTCCCCATCTCGACTCCATTAAAGCCCCTTTTTCTTGACATGGACAAACACTCGATTTCAGACATAGTTTGCCTCCGCCCCCTGCTGTTCTGGGTGCGCCTCAGAAGGACTCCAGAACTGGCAAATTACTCGTTGGAGATGGACGTACTGATTGTTCTGAATAGTGCCAACAAGATACAGTGGCTTAACAAATTGAGGCAGCTTGTCACAAAGCTGGGTCTGGTCGAATTTTGGATTTCCCAGTCCCCGCCTCCTAAGCAAGTTGTTATTGGGAGTGGGTGCAAGCCGAGGAACTAAAGAGCGTAAAGTGGGGAGCCCTAACTACCCAAATTTTGGAACATAAGCCTACTAGGAAGCTCGAACCATTTTTGGATTTTATCCAAATCCCTAAAGATAGATCACTTTTCCTGAAAATGAGGTATGGGACACTTCCTCTTAACAAATTCACTGAGGGTTGGAAAGGAACGAGGGTTTTACAGTCCACCTGCCCTAGCTGCACCTGTGCGACTGAATCTTTACCGCACTTTTTGTTCGCTTGTAAAGCTTACAAGAAGGCTATAGAAAGACGGTTAAAACCAGTATGTAGCGAGTTGGGAGTGAGTGACTATAGGGTCGCCCTACGCATCTTCTCATCAGACACAACATCTGTTTATTGTATGCGGGGTTGCTAAATATTTATCAAGTGCCTGGTTTACACGTACTATGTTGTTAAATTCAAACAAAGCCTAAATCTTGCCTCTGTATAAAGTCTATATGTATATTACTGCTGTCGTATTTTAATTCCTGCAACAGGTTTTTATATTTTATTGTCTTTTATATTTCTGAACTGGATACATTAGTTAATAGTGATTTTAGGTTTGAAATGAATGTATGCACTTTTATGATATAAATATATCTAATCAAGTATTTCAACCGAATGAAGTATGAACTTTACATCTTGTGAACATTTACTCTATACTTTTCTGTTTCCAATTTATAAATTAGATTGTTAATGTGTAACTGTGACGATTAGGATTGTTTTTAAACCTTTTGAAAAATATCTTTTTAAAAAAATGAAAAATGATAATCAAAAATCACGTTTTGATCATACGATGTTCCTGATCCTAATATTTTAACATGTATAGCTAGTCTCTAATGGAGTCAACAATCATGGATGTTTTCTTGAATCGCTTTATATTAAGGTAATTTAAACTAACTGGTATAGACAGGAACACTGGAATTATGCGATTCATCTGTCACAGATTTAAAAAAAAATCTTTGCATTTGCCAAATAATCCATTATCATAGTGCTACGTATTCTGCTGAGTTTAACTAAACACATTTTGTTTATAGTTTAAATGAATACAAATTTGCTAAAAACGCACCAACATTTGTTGCTGCACAGAAGAAGACCCTTCACATAGATTGACTAATCACCTTTCAGTTGCATATTAATATGTTTGATGTTCAACTGGTACTAATGATGTGAAACCTTTGCCAATAATAGTATTAACATGAGTAAAAATAAAATAATATCACAAAATGTGATGCATCATGCCGCATACCTTTCCTTTTCTTGCTGCAGAATGTAGTCCACTCTGCTGAATAATTTGATCCTCCTCTACACATAATTTCAGTGGCCCTGAGTATATGGTACTGTTAGAGAGTCATTCAGCTTAGTAAGCATGGCCACTGTTGGGTTGTCTAACAGGTTCATGCTTTCCTTCCCTATGCATTTCTTTCCAGATTTGAACTGCTTCCCCCCCCCCCCCCCCCCCCGTTTGTATAGTTGTGTGCTGGGCTGTTTTTTCCTGTTGTGATATCACGTTTTTTCCCCCATAGGTTATGGAATATGAAAACCGAATAAGAGCTTACTCAACTCCTGACAAAATTTTCCGCTACTTTGCTACTCTGAAAGTGATACATGAAACTGGGGAGTCGGAAGTGTTTATGACTCCTCAGGACTTTGTAAGGTCCATAACACCCAATGAGAAACAGCCTGAAAGTAAGTGAAGAAATGTCTCTTGATTTAACAATGCCATTCTTTTTTTTTTTTTATTTCACAAATTTTTATTGGTAGTTTTCAAAACAGAACAAAAATATACAAAAACATACATTAAGAAAGCATAGACGACCATGGTAAGCACAGGTGATTTGGTAGCGAAAACAATAAAACTATCTGTAAAGAGAGTGACAATCACATAAAATCCTAGTAAATTAAGCAAATTAAGTAAGTTAAGACTAAAACAAAAATACAGCAATAAGTGAAGGCAGCATAATAAGTCATTAACTTCATACATAGCATCTACACAGGATTGGTGGGCACTGGTATACAGATAACGACCCTCCCAGGGTAAGGTTACTAAGAGCAGACAAATAAGTTACCGTATAGACTTGGTAGTAGGTATATAAGGTCCTATGGATGCAAAGGACAGGAAGTGTGGCGAGGAATCACGGGGGCTTATGTAAATTTAAATAATTGTCGAGGGAGGTCCACATTTGTCTGTGAGGGGGGGCGGTGCCATGGGGTGTTTTGGAGTGAGATATTGTCAGCACCACTCAGGTTTGTGATCCAATTTAGCCAACATTTAAAGGAGGCTTTGCGGGTATCTTTCCAGGTATTCAGGATTATTTTCACGCCAGCAGTGAACATAAGGTCAAGTAAGGCCCTGTCATCCACCGATAACGGAACAGCTCTAGTAAAGCCCATCACTAAGGTAGAAAACTTTCTGGTAGGGGAGAAGGAGAAAACCTTTGCAATGAATGCAAATATTTTGTCCCAGAAGGCCGGAACACATACACAGCTTACTAATGGGTGTACAAGGTCGCCATCTTTCTCGTTACAGTTCCAGCATGTGGCGTTGTCTCTAATATTATGTGAAAAGAGACGCGCTGGTGTCCAGAAGGCTTTGTGGAGAAGCCAAAACTTCGTGTGGGAAAGTGTAGGGCTTATTTTGTGTCTCGTGGTTGATTCCCATGTTTTGGACCACTCCCCTTCTGAAATTGGTATCAATGAATATGCTTCCCAGAACTGCCGGAGCTCTTTGTTGAGATTGGAATGCTGTGCACAAAGTGTTTTATAAACTTCCACCTGAATATAGGTTTCCCATCATCCTGAGCCTTTTCTCAGCACAGTCTCTTAGCTCGTTCCAGTTCCCCAGGTGTGGTAGCATCTTTAAGGGGATCAAAGGTATCTTCTGCGCATGTGTGTTCTCTGTAGTGCTCTGTCCCATGTTTTTAAAATGACTTTTACCTGAATGGGTTAAGTGTTGCCAATGGAGGTCTACCAAACTCCTTAGTGCTTATGTGTTCCCAGCAAGATTCGCTCATCTAGATGCCCACTGCAATTGTGCAGCCAGATGTTGAGCTCTAAATCCAGGGCAGCATGTTTGCTCTCAATTACAGTATAAGGCCCAGTTAAGGTCTCAATAAACGATTCCCTTGCTCAACCCTTGGTAGCTGGCTGCGAGCAGGCAAGCTCTACTTAGGATGCAGG
Organism: Lissotriton vulgaris; assembly: GCF_964263255.1. Classification (NCBI taxonomy): domain Eukaryota; kingdom Metazoa; phylum Chordata; class Amphibia; order Caudata; family Salamandridae; genus Lissotriton; species Lissotriton vulgaris. The sequence continues at coordinate 805,945,079 of NC_141693.1, read as the reverse complement.
TGGGCAAAGCATTTAAAAACACCAGTACATTAAATAATTAAGACACAACACAATAAAAATCCAGCACAAATATATACAAATATGGTATATATTTTTTTAATTAAAATGACAACAATTAATTCTAAATACGGAACCGAAGTTATTAATTTTTCAAGATCAAAAATTCAATAGGGCGACCCAATATTCCCAAGGAACTGGGAATATTCAATAACAAAAAACAATATTCCTTAGGCGATTTATTTAAATTTTAGCTTCACAGTTAAAGGGTTGTCACTGAAGTGAACATGAATTTCAATTCATCAAGAGAAAATACAAATAGTGAATCATTTGCTTTTATTCCATCTTCTTCATTTTAAACCATAAGAATATTTTCGGGCTCACAGCAGTTGATCAGCTGGGGTCGCTATATAGCCTGCGCCCGGTCGTCTCCCTCCTCCCGCCCCCCCCCCCCCTCCCCCCACACACACAGACACCGCTACTCCCAATCAAGCCTGCAGAAGTTTCCACAAGGTCAACTGTACAAAGGTGATCCAAGTGTCCAGACCGGAGTCAGCCGTGGCTGATGCATAATAACCTTGAGGACAGCGCAATACTTGCACCTCCCAAGGTGGTCCGTCTCGATGCAAGCACCCGCTGCCCACAGCCTGTGACCACGCTGCGCATTCCAGTTTGGCCTCCTCAACAGCTGCACCTGTCACTGGCACAGATCCGTACTTCCCCTGCTGGGTGGCCATATTGCACGCATGCTCCTTTGGATCTCACTATCGCCAACATCTGGAAGAGTTGCCCCACAATTAGCCCACTTTGCTTGCCCGTTGGGGTGGACGGCAGTACACAACCCCTCAAGTCCTAGGACTTTTCTGCCAGGTGAGCACTCTGGTCTCTGTCTTCAGACTGCGGTTCCACCCTGAGCCATCCTATTGTCACTGGAGAGCGGTATGGGCAGCAAAGACCCGAAGCAGAGGATCCTCCCTTTGGAGAAGCTTGTGGAGACGACCCCGGAGAGCGGCGCGGACTTGGCGGAAGGCAGACAGGAATTGGAGCGACTTAATGATTCCGCAGGTCAGGCCGGTTCGCTGCTGCATGAAATGGGAGCGGAATTCAGGGCTCTTGATGGTAGGGTTGATGACTTGGACAAGAATCTTGCAGATCTAGGTGCTAAAATCCAGGTACATAAGCGTCTAGATGTAGCAGAAGCCCGTATATCTGATATCGAAGATGGCACAGTGCAATCCCTTCAAAGGCTTGAGTGAGTGAAGCGCATCCTGAAAGACGTGGCAATCAAAAATGAAGTTTTCGAGGCGCGTAGTATTTATTTTGGGTGTGCCGGAGTCCTGCGCCACTGGTCGCCTCAACGTCTTTGTGGGGAAACTGCTGGCTGACATCTTCAGGACAGACTCCTTCACTCCTGGCTTCATAGTGGAGTGAGCCCACCGCACACTGGGGCCCCACAGGCTGCCTACCAAGCCCCATCATTGCACAAGTCATGAACTTTAGGGACGAGACACTGCTCTGCGCCTCGCGCGTGAACGAGGCGATACCATATGGCAGGGTTCTAAGTTGTTACGTTATCCGGACTTCACCATCATGATCCAGGATGCCTGCCGCAAGTACAATGGAGTAAAGGCTGCACTCAGGAACCTTGGCCTTAAATACAGCATGCTGTATCCTGCACGGCTGCATGTGGAGGTCAATGGCAGCGCTCGCATATTTGAAAGCCCCAAGAAGGTGCAGGAATTATGCCGCACGCAGAAGCAAAATACACAGCGGCAGATGACGGCAGACCCTCCTCTCCACACAGCGGCACCGATGCTAGTATGAAACTTTTCTCTGGATCTGGATCTGGTTGTCAACCCTCCCTGCCCCCCCGCTTTTGCCTTTTCTTCCGTTCTGTGTGAACTTTAGGATGTTACACTTAATCACTTAATGCTCATATAGCTGGTTGGCTGACGTGGGGTTGCCACCCCTCGCTGGTGTACACCGTGGTTATGTTTTTGTGTTTGCTGATGTACCTATTTTGTTTTTTTTTTTGCATTTCCTAGTCAAGTCGATTGGTACTTTAGGTATATTTGTCAATTTTGGGTAGGCCTTACCTGTTGGGTTGTGAGGCTGGGTGGGGGGACGGGGGACAATCGCTTACTTATAGGTTTTGTCAGAGTCAGGGCTCCCACTACATTACGGCCAAATACATCCAGCTAGGTAACGTTGAAGGCCCCTCAGGCATCCGCCTGATGTCCTGGAACGTTCGGGCCTTAATGACATTCGCAAGAAGCGGCAGGCAATACACTATTTGCTACGACATAAGGCTGACATAGCCGTTTTGAAGGAAACACATTTGCCCACATCTGACTTCGCCCGGTTCGATTCCAGTTGGGGTGCGCATAGATATTTTTCCAATTTTAGCAACTACGCCAGAGGCACAGCCATTCTTATACATAAGCGGGTTCCTTTTAGCCTCCACAAGGTTGTAAACGATAGCGAGGGCAGATATATCACAGTAGTTGGGACATTGATGGGACACGGGGTGGCGCTAGTTTGCGTATATGGCCCAAACACTGACTCTCCAGACTTCTTTCACTCCTTGCTCACTCAGCTCATAAAACTGGGACCCACGGTTTTATTATTGGGTAGCACTTCCATCTCCGCTGATTCCAAAGCCCACTCGCGCCGTGCCCTCCAGTCCTTATGCAAGCAGTTCTCTCTGCTAGACATTTGGTGCAATCGCAATCCCCTCCCTCACTGAATTTACTCATTATGCTGGTTACCACAACACCTGGACCAGAATTGATTATTGGTTGCTCTCCCCAAGCGTCTCCAGTTGGTACCACTCTATTACGACTCTTCCGCGGACGTACTCCGATTATTCTCCTGTGTTGCTACTTCTTAAGGTCCCCCACCCGGAAGGGTTTGAAAGGCAATGGCTCTTCCCTAGCTGAGCCCTTTACGATGACCTGTTCCACCATTAAAATAGGTGAAGCCATTGAAGACTACTTTATCAACACCGGCTCAGTAGATTCCTGGGTAGTGTTATGGGAAGGGTTCCAGGCCTACATAAGAGGTATATGTATTACTAAGAATGCCGGAGTACTCCGCGACCTACGCACCACATTATCCCGCTGAGAGCGCGAGCTAGCAGAACTCGACAACACCCAGATAAAACGAATACCCCAGACACAGAAAAGCAGCGCGTGGCCCTTCTTACGGAATACAGGGACACAGCTGATCAGGAAATCCTGTTTATGGGCAAATACCACACTGCAAAACTGTACGGAGAGGGCGAGCGGCCAGGACGAGTACTTGCTCAGATGCTTGGACCCCCATGTAGTTAAGCCTACGTCACCGAATTGCGGACATCCACCGACTCACCTCTTTCGGACACCGCGGAAATTCGTGACAAATTTCTGTCTTCTTTCAAAACTTTGTATACTTCCAAAATAGGGCAGAACCATGCCGCCCAAGAAGCCTACCTGTCTGATATTGCGTTAGTATATCTCGAGAAGAACAATCAGGATTTCCTGGCGGAACCTATTTCCGAAAATGATGTACTCTGGGTTATTGACACGCTCCAATCGTCCTCTGCTCCCGGGTTGGATGGGTTCACGGGTGACTTCTACAGGGCATATAAAGATCTATTAGCACCACAACTTATCAAGGTATACGCAGAGGCTCTGGAGAGACAAATATTGCCTCCCACCCTGCACAAGGCGATCATCATTCTTATTCCCAAACCCGGCAAGACTTGCGGTTCTGTGGGTCATACAGGCCCCTGTTGCTATTAAATTTAGACTATAAAATCCTTGCTTAGCATTGCTGGGCGCCTGTCACAATTAATGGAATTTATCATCTCACCTGCACAATCTGGCTTTGTCCCCCACCGTTCCACATCATTCAACCTCAGAACTCTCTTGTCCGTATTACATAGAATAAATCCTGAAGTTCCAGCGGCTGCAGTTTTACTAGACGCAGAAAAGTCATTCAACTCTTTAGCGTGGCCCTTTTTCATGTCAGACATGCGCCTTATGGGAATGCCCATGGGGTTCATAGCAACCACGGCACTGCTTCATCGTCACCCACCGGCATGTCTCCGGTTAAATGGTACCCTCTCCCAGCCCTTCTCGCTATCTCGCGGCACACGCCAAGGCTGCCCGCTATTGCCACTATTATTTATCTTTGCTATGGACCCCATAATTAGACACTTCCAAGAAAAGCATTTACAGAGGGGACTGCAGTTTAACACGGGCCCCCTACTTGTCTCTCTTTATGTGGATGACTTCATCCTCTGTTAGGGAGCCACAGGTTAACCTAGAACCCCTCATACAAGAGTTATTCCACTTTGGGCAGCATTCTGGTCTGGGCATAAACTGGAACACGTCTGTGATTTTCCCCTTAACATCCAGCACAACGCCATGGGAGTGTGAATTCCAGCTGGAATGGTGCACTGATTCTGTTAAATATTTAGGCATACATCTGAAAGAAACAGGTTAGTGTTAGATTCCTTACCTTAGAATATCCCCAGGCGCTAGACTGGATTCGGAAAGTTTTAGTCAGCAGTACCCCTGCGCGTCGCTAGGTGTCGTCTGCGGCTCCGCGTCAGTCGTCAGCGTCGTGATCGCTGGGATGACGTCGTCGGAGTCCTTAGACACCGCCCTCACGCGCTGACGTCCGTTCTGCTTTTTTCCGCGCCAGCAAGCGCAGATCCGGGAAGAGCAGTACTCTTAGTCATTTTTTGACTAACTTTTTTGATATATTTTGATCACTTTTCGAGTCGACCCTCGACTCGCGGTGCCGATAGGGATGCCTGGTTTCAAACCTTGCGAGGACTGTCACTGCTTGAGGTCGGTGACCGACCCCCACCATCGGTGCCTTTACTGTCTCGGGCTGACCATGATGACAAGTCGTGCCCTGACTGCCGGGCCTTGACCTCGAAGGCTAGACGGGAGCGGTCCCGTAAACTGCTCGAGCTCCAGCAGTCGGCTCCACGCCGTTCGAGGTCCCGGTCGAGGAAGAAGTTGAGAGGGCCGGTCGCCTCTCGACGAGTCAACACCACTTGTCGGGCTCCAAGTCCTCAGGTAAGTCCTGGAGTTAGAAAAAGAAGTCGAAGAGGCGTCATCGCTCTTCTGACTCCCCCCGACGCTCGTGCGGGGGTTCGGGTGTCACTGCCCAAGCAGCTCCACTGGAGCTGCAAGCACCGCGTCAAGCTCCACACCCGACAGTCCCTGGGCTGCATGCGACGCCGGAGGAGGTTCGTGACTTCCTCGTGGCCATGAGGACTCACTTCCCTCCGTCGGACCCCGTCGAGGTGCCTTTGGGCCCCGTGGGTCTGTCTGGGAGCCCTAGCGGGCCGGCGGCTCCAGCCCTGGCGCCGTCGGGTGCCTCGGTCCCGGCGCCGTCGGGTGCTTCGGCCCCGACTTTGTGGGGTTCTTCGGTCCCGGCGCCATTGTCGACTCTGGTCCAGACACCGCAGGGCCCCATAGGATCCAGGCCTGGATCCGGGTCGTTGCCAGTCGAACTTACAACTCCTCAGTTGGCGCCGACCCCAAGGGTGTCGCTCCCAGTGCCGTCTTTGGACATTGTCGTCCCCAGTCTCTGCCCCGGTCCAGGTCCGGCGCCGTCTCCGGCGTCGATGGGTGGACATTTCACCTACGACCCGACTCCATAAATTTTTCCTGACTATCAGGAGATGGATGGCGAGGACGACTGGGAGAGTTCTGAGGACCCTCTGGCACGACAGTGCCAGTTGAGCCAGGACTGGGCAGACGAGCTAGGGGAGGCCAGTGGTCTGGACACTTCGCCCGACACTGGATTCGTCTCTCCTCCCTCCCTGGTTATGGAGGAGGGGGCTGCTTACAGCATGGTGTTGACTAGGGCGGCCAAGGCCTTGGCTCTAGAGCTCCCTGTCGCGGCCGTGAGGACTAACCTCCTCACTGAGGTGCTTAAACCGCAGGCAAGCTCCTCGGAGCCCCTACTGCTGTTTAATGGTTCCACAACATCCCCATCCCGCTTCCATATAGCTTTTTAAGATCCTCCGAACACACCTGATCCGGCACGCCTGGGGGCGGCAAACAACCCAGGATACGCTGAGACACTATGACTTTGCCCTACAAGAGGGGGGTTTGGGAGTCCCGGACTTCAGGTTGTACTATCTGGTTGCGCAGGCCAGTTTTGCCAACTCTTGGTACCATCCAGATACGCGTATTCTATATGGGAAACCTGAATCTGACTTGGTACTTCCGATTTCGCTATCAGCCCTTCTGCCCCAGGGTTTTCCTCATGACCCTAGGGATATCCAGACAGTATCTACCACGAGCTGGGCGTTGCGTAAACTTTCACGGATCACAGGACACGGCACCCTGTATTCCTCTGACATCCCTATAGCGCACAATCCATGTCTCCCCATCACGGAAGAGAATTTGGTTCTGCGGGTAATTAAATCCCACTCCATGGTAAAATTTGGCGATTTGTTTCCGGATTCGTATGTGTTTGATAATGCGAGCAGAGATCGGGTGACCAAACTTACCTTTATGGAACTGTTTATTTTTACTAGGGTACACAGGGCTCTACGTGCTAAAACATTGGAATACCTGCTTGAGCCACAGTCCTTCGGACCTTTATCTCTCGTCATTACTAACCTGGACAGGGCTCGATTGATATCTAAATTATATAAGGCCTGTATGACTTTAATCCCATGCCATGATACGAAGATCTGGGAGGCGTTCTTAGGACTTCCAGTACTGGACGACCAATGGGCGTTCTGCTGTGCACAAACTAAGGGAATCTCCCTCAACAGCAGGCAAAAATTGATACTTATGGAGGGCATACATGATCCCTGCTAAACTTAACGCAATTGATCCTTCCAGACTGCACAGTTCGAGAAAGTGCAACAGCCCTTACGCCGATTTCCCCCATTTGGCATGAACCTGCCCCAAGACAGTGGATTTTTGGGTGCTCATCTTCGAGACACTGTGTCGCACATGACACAGCTCGAAATAGCCCCCTCCCCGGAGGTTGCGCTTTTAGGGTACGCCCATAACATGCCCAAGAAAACACGGAAATGAATTGGTTTTGCACTGCTTGTGGCTAAACGCGAAATAGAGCTTTGATGGGGCAGCACATTATCTCCTATCAAGAGTGCATGGCTTGCTAGTCTTACTTTTGGCAACACCAATTGAAAATTATATGCCACATTACTTCCACCCAAGTCCCGTCCAAAAGATATCTGGAGCCCGTTCAAGTCATATTTACAGAGTTCAGACCTCAGTGCCCTCACTCAAACCTCTGCTTACATAGTCCCGACTGGCATGGGATGAACAGATTGAATGGGTGTTAGTATTCACAAGACAATATGTATATAGGAGCGTGGGACAGGTTTTGGGTTGATGTGCCAAAGTGACAATTTAACTTGTGATGGTCAGACATTGCAATATTATGACTTCCCTTTTATTTCTGTGTGCCATGGTTTATGATAGCACCTTGTGCATGGAACTGTTCATATAGCTATTAACAGGAACTGTCAAGATACCATTTATTGTATATGATTGAATAGTGATAAATAAAGGTAAAAAAAAATAACAAAAAAAATATTACTAAGCAGCGCTCGAATGGCTGTGGTGTTTAGAGTTAAGCCTTCCTGCATGCTACGTAGGGCACCAACATGCAGGAAGAAGTTGTCCTAAGATGCTTTTTGGTATTGATGTCAGTGGTGGGAGAGATGCTGAACGTTGGTGAGGGTAGGAAAGTATCAGAAAAATTAGGAAACAAACATGGTAACGTACAACAGAACAATCTCTTTTCATAGGTGTTATAGCCAGGAGGCAAGAATTCTTGAAATTCATGCAGCTTTTAAGGTCTCGCTGAAGCAATGCGTAAATATTGTTTTCGGCGAAATTATAGTAAGCTGCTTTCAAAAGTCTACCCACTGCTGATCGCATACAGTTCATGTGAACCAGGCGCGTGCACAGGAATTCGCTCCCCCTACCCCTCCCACAAAGCAAGACATGAGAGGAGAACATCAAAGCGACCGTGGCCGCTTTGATTCCATTTGCCACCAGCCACTTCACGCGCTCCGCTGGTCATAAACAGGACCATCTGCTTGTGAATCGGAATGCTGGCATGGTTGCCCAGCCCCCCTCTCAGCGCTGCCTTTCCTCTGCTCAGCTTCAACCGGTTCCCGTGCACTGATCCCCATCGTTCGCTCATTCCCCTTTTCACTCCCTAGGCAGCACAACCATCACTCAGTCACATCTGCACAATGACTGGGACCCTTCCTCAGCATCCCCACCGTGCCCCAGGTGTCTTTTTTCCATACAAACTCCACCCACTGTTTCGCTGCACTCTGTACCCTTTTTTTACACTGCTCCACCTCAATATTCATACACCCTACTTATTTTAAATTACAGTGTCTCAATTATAGGCAAATATTTTCACATCTTTTGTTTCCCCACATTCATGGAGACCTGTTTCTGTTTCTAAAATATCCGTTACCAGTTTTGTAGGCCTGTTTAATGAATTCTGTGTAAAAGGTATTCGGTTTCCAGCTTGTATGTATACTGCTAAGAGCATGGATCAGTAGGATGTTTACAGTGCTCCTTAATTTTCAGTTCTACAAAAGTCAAGTATAAACCATTCTCGTCCTCCACAAACGAGTGTATAGTTAGAGTATAGTGATAGGTGCAATGTATATGTATTTGTGCAAGGTTTCGGTTTCCTTGTGTTTACCTTTAAGAAATTCAGAAGCACCTTTCAGAGCATACATAGTTGCTCACCCTCACACACCCTCTCACCCTCACACACACCCTCACCCTCACACCCCATCACCCTCACACCCCCTCACCCGCCCTCACTCGCCCTCACTCGCCCTCTCACCCTCACTCGCCCTCTCACCCTCACTCGCCCTCTCACCCTCACACACCCTCACCCCCGTCACCCTCACCCCCGTCACCCTCACCCCGTCACCCTCACCCCGTCACCCTCACCCCGTCACCCTCACCCCGTCACCCTCACCCCGTCACCCTCACACCCACTCACCCTCTCTCACCCTCAATCACCCTCTCACCCTCAGACCTCTACACCCCCTCACCCCCCTCACCCTCACACACCCCCTCACCCCCCTCACACACCCCCCTCACCCCTCTCACACACCCCCTCACACACCCTCACTCACCCTCACTCACCCTCTCTCACCCTCACACCCCCTCACCCTCACACCCCCTCACCCTCACACCCCCTCACTCCCTCTCACCCACCTTCACTCACCCTCATTCACCCTCACTCCCTCTCACCCACCTTCATTCACCCTCATTCCCTCTCACCCACCTTCATTCACCCTCACCCCTCACCCCCTCACCCCCTCACCCTCACTCACCCTCACTCACCCTCCCTCACTCTCCCTCACTCCCCCCTCACCCTCACACCCCCTCACCCTCACACACCCTCACCCTCACACCCCTCACCCTCACACCCCCTCACCCTCACACTACCTCACAGCCTCACACCCACTCCCTCACACGCCCTCTCCCCCACCCTCTCACCCTCACGCACCCTCACCCTCACACCCTCCTTAACCCTCACACCCCCTCATCCTCAGACTCTCATCCTATCTCTATCTATCTATCTATCTATCTATCTCTATCTATCTATCTATCTATCTATCTATCTATCACCCTCTATCTATCTATCGCCCTCAGCTATCTATCGCCTCACTCTGTCTATCTATCGCCCTCACTCTATCTTTCTATCGCCCTCACTCTATCTTTCTATCGCCCTCACTCTATCTTTCTATCTATCGCCCTCACTCTATCTTTCTATCTATCACCCTCACTCTATCTTTCCATCACCCTCACTCTATCTTTCCATCACCCTCACTCTATCTTTCCATCACCCTCACTCTATCTTTCCATCACCCTCACTCTATCTTTCTATCGCCCTCACTCTATCTTTCTATCGCCCTCACTCTATCTTTCTATCTATCGCCCTCACTCTGTCGCCCTCACTCTGTCTATCTATCGCCCTCACTCTGTCTATCTATCGTCCTCACTCTATTTATCTATCGCCCTCACTCTATTTATCGATCTATCGCCCTCACTCTATTTATCGATCTATCGCCCTCACTCTATTTATCGATCTATCGCCCTCACTCTATTTATCGATCTATCGCCCTCACTCTATTTATCGATCTATCGCCCTCACTCTATTTATCTATCGCCCTCACTCTATTTATCTATCGCCCTCACTCACTCTATCTATCGCCCTCACTCTATCTATCGCACCACCACAGCATCACTCAGGGGCACCACAACATCACTATGCACTACCACAGCATCACTGAACGCCACAGCATCACTCTTCGCCACCACATCATCACTCTGCGCCACCACAGCATCAATCTGTGCACCCATTCAACATCAATTGGTTCAAATATGTTCTCTCAATGTTTCAAGCTTTATTACAAATGTCACAAAAAGATGTTAATATTTCACTTCTGTTCTTGGATTTTCGTCACAATAAAATACATTGAACATAATCTTCACAAAAGTTATTTACAAAAGTTTAAGCTATTGCCATTATAAATTACAATAACTTTTATTTAAGTATTGATTATTTAAAAAAAATAAAAGCCATTTTGTAATATCAATACATCTAAGTCCCGTAAATACAAAACATGTTGCATTACAAATGCTATAGGTGTCACATTTGCAAAAGGTAAAAGTATTGGCATTGTAAATGACAAAGCTATTAATTTCGCTATTTTCAAAACCAGCACATGAATAAAAAATGTGTCATTTACAAGACCAATAGCTCAAACTTTCCTAATGCGAGACCTATTGTTTTTCTTAGTTCTCTCTTTTATGGTAAAGTTACAGTTGTGAACACTGACCTTTAACTTTTGGGACGATTGTTGAAACACGAACTTGTATATGTCGGCCTAGATGGAAATATGTGAAACAAGGGGAACCCACATGTTTCTCAAATCACAGGACTGCTGTTTATCGATTACCCCAAGGCTGACTAAGTTATGGGACACTCAGTCCGGTAGACATTAAGTAAAGCTGCTGTAACACTGGCGGCTGCGTCCGCCTAAAGGAAATTGTATGTGTAATGTGCCCTGCATATGTTATTTCTGTGAAATTAAATAAAAGAATTACATGAGAAAAAATACTTATATATGTACTTTTTCGTACATAAGCTTAAAGCTTGGTTTGGAATTTTATATATGTGTACTTCACCTTGATTTTATTTGCACTGCAGTATTTTCCACCTTTGAATGTGCTCATTTATCACTTACCATCGAAATGTCAGCCTGGTCTTTAAGTTGAGAGATGAAATATCCGTCTCTTTGGTTAAGCAGCCTTTTACCTCACCTTTAAAGAACCGTTCACTGACAGCACAGCTGTCAGGGCTTGTTTTATGGTTTGCGGTATCCGCATCCCTACACACATTCTTTGCGTGTATGATTGTGTCATGCTGTTCTCAGGAGGGGCCTTCTGTTTTCCCACTGAGCACCAAATGAATTTTGATCACAGTTGTTTTATGTGATCTCTCTTTGTCTGGAGTTGAAATAACCCTCTGCTGGAAGGTGGCGGTTGAGTTGACCCGAGCTTTGCAGCGGCAATAGCTCACTGGTTTTCATCTGAAATAATGAGGATTGATTTGTTCTTGACAGCCTTCCGAAGACGGCAGTTATTGCTGCCTCTTTGTGGCAGCCCGGGTGCTAAGAACTCACATTATATTGTTATGGAGGGGATTTCCTTCTGTAAGGATTCTGTTCAGTCTCCTGAGAGCTGTCAACTAGGTGTGTTCACACTCCGAGATGTTAGCGACCCTGAACAGTACATCCTATGTTTCTTTACGTTTCTTTAATTAAATAGATAGTGTGCTAAAGGCTACTGTGTCGCAAATAGTAAACAGCTGCTGGGTATACGTTTTTCCTCTTAAATGTAACTATTAGTTTTTCTTGGTTCCATGCTTTCGGTTCCTCAGTCCTAAGTGGGACAAAGTGGGAATTCGTTTATGGACCTAATAAATGTTTCATATATATTCAATATAGATTTCAATTCACAGCACATTATTTTGTGATCGATATTTTTACCTACAGATTCCTCACCAGTGTCAAGAAGCACTCACCATGGCGTGCTGACGTTAGTTCACTATTTTCCAAGCGTGCAATGCAGATGCGGAGCTCACTCTTTGACAGTTCGGTCAGGAATTCGTCACACCAACCTCTCTCATAGGTGCATTGCGATCACGTCTCCACCCAAAACTTCAGACTTCAAACATTTCATTAAATTTGATGGTCAGTTGTCTGTTTCTGACCTCATGACCTCAAGCTTTGGTGTCTAGGCTTAGGCCATGGCTCCAGAGCCTGAGAGTCTAATCAGAGCTTGTATCCTAAACCAGCCAAGGAGCTGGGAGCAAAGCTATTCATGGCAAAGCGAGGGAAGATCATGTGGGAAACAACTACCTCTGCTCCTTTTAAGGGCACATGGGTCCCTGACTTCAATATCAAAGGAGAAGAGACATAAGCGCAATAAGAGTAGACACAACGTCGGAAAGTTAAACCTCCACCGCACCCCCTAACCCCCCTCACACACTTTGCCCCTGGATGCCCTCCTATCTCAGCAGAATCACGATCAGAGCTCAAATTGTGGGATCATTTCTCCACGCCCTAACCCGGTGGCTGCTGCTGAACAGCAGCCCGTTCAGAGTCCACCTCAGAACCATCCTGCACAGTGTTCTCTTCTCCAGATGTGAATTTGGCGTTCTTCCTAATCACCAGGTTTGAGGTGTTTTTGAATAGTTGTGATCCCCTCGGAGCACCTTTGAGACCCATTGGACCTTTGGAGGCACCCTATAGCCTCCTGCTTGTAGGACTTCCCTCAGCACATTCACCCCCTTTTAGGCCTCAGGTCTCACCCACACCTTCAGTCCTGACACCGCAGTGGCTCCACAAGTGCCCTTTCTTCCCCTAGCTCCTGTACCTCTTTCTCTGACACTCATATATCTTAGCACCATTGGTGCTTCTAGTAGCGCTGATTATTAAGTCTGGTGACGAAGTTCTTCACCGGTCTAGGATTGAGGCCCAACATTTCCTTGAACAACAGACCAACTCTGACACTCGGCATCAAAAGAGCAGATGAGGAGGTTGATCCTCCGCAATTCTTCTTGGATGACTACCAGGGCTTGGGTGCCACCAGTGGCATAGAAACCTCCTTCGAATTGAAAATGTTCCATGCTGCAGGACCTCAGCCCCCAGGCTTCCTATAAAGCAGTGGTCAGGAAGGCTGCAGACGTTTTGGGTCTCAGTCATCCTTTGGTTGTATCTAAATTGAACATTCTAGCAGAGGGTCTTCTGACTTCTATTCAACCATTTGAACTCATTCAACCTTTCAGCAATGCTCTTTTAGGGCCCAGCTTGAGGGCTTGGGCAATGCCTACACCATCGCCTGCAGGGAATAGAAAACTAGCCAGACAACTCCAGCCTGCCTCTGGAGACCGTGGCTTTCTCTCAGTCCACTTTTCTCTGAAGGGTGGTTCAAGCCTCTTGTTCAATGAAGTTCTCAGCAGACAGCATACATAAAGAGTCCAAGAAATTGTAGACAACATGTTTTCTGTCTGCACTGTGGTACTCAAATGCCTTTCGGAACTTGCCGGATCACTGACAAGGCACTTTTCGGAGCTGGTCAAGGATGACCAGGCGGCTTGCTGTAAAAATAAAAATTCAGTCTGGCTTAAGTTTAGGAGACTCTGTGACCAAAGCAATGGTATCTTCTGTGACGCTTAAGCTTCACGTCTGGTTCGGACGTTATGGCTTCTCCTCAGATGTGCAGACCACCCTCACAGACTTACCCTTGGATGGAACCATGCTGTTTGGACAGAAGGCAGACTCTTCCTCAGAGAGTTCAAGACAAGTTGTGCTACTGCAGAGTTTCTGTGTTCTGCAACTTCCTCAGTGGAACTATAGGCAGTTTCGGGGGTTTACATGGGTCTTCAGTTTTCTCAATCACCGATCTCAAACAGCGCAGCAGCAGCTGTCTCAGAACCCAATGCTCTGACAGTATAATGGCCATGCAAAATGCTGGGGCATTCTCACCTACAGCCATCCTCCTACCCCTCCCCTGCTGCTACTTGAAAAAACATCCAGTTTTTAGTTGTATTCCCATTAGAGACTGGTGTGACGCAGAGCTTACTTTCTGTTGGCCTGGAAAGCTGTTACTTTGGACCAGTTTATCTTTCAGATGCTTTTCTCTGCAAAGAGAAATTCAAGATGCTGACACTAGCTCGGGAAGCAGAATGCTGGATAGTGTCCTCAGACTTGCTGGATGTGTATTTTTATGTTCAGATCCTGCAGGCACTTAAGAGCTACATGTGATCATCCCATTTGTACTGATGTTGGCATCACAAGCTTTTACCAAGTTGATGGCTGTAACAGCAGTATATCTCAGAAGATCAAGACTTCTGGTATCCCCACACATGGATGCCTGACACCTGTAGGCCAAGTCCCCAGAGAAGGTACTGCATTACTGGCCGTCAACAGCTTATCCCCTGTTCTTCCTGGGTTTTTCCATCATTGTGACCTGATCTCACCTGGAGCCCTCTGTGTCTCCTGTTCATAGGGGTAGTACTGAACATGAAATCCCTATAACTCATTCCGCCTCCTCAGAAGAATAGAGACATCCCAACTTTGATCATGTGGCATTGTTAATTGACTCAGATTCCAGTCCTGTTAACCTGGGTCTGCTATTGTCTTGTATGCTTTTGGTCAAGCGTGCACTCTCGCAATTGAGGGCTCTCCAGTGGTGCCTCTGCAGGTAATGGTTACAGCTCTGCAGAGACTTGTGAGATACCACCACAGTCTTTAGTGACATTGCAGTAGATCTAATGTGGTGGAATGTGGAGGAGCATCTAGAGTCAGGGATGTCTTTTGAGCCCCCGCTAGGTGTGGCCACAGGTGGTGACAGATTCCTCTACTCTGGAGTGAACTCCTCATCTGATGGAATTGTAGATTCGAAGACTGCTGTCCAGAGCAGTGGATTTTGCAACTCAGTCTCTGGAAGATGTGGGCGGTTCACTTGAAGCTCAAGGCATTCCTACCCTCCCTTCGTGACCGGTTGGGCTAGATCTTGAGAGCGAACCTGATCGACAGCAAGGTGTGTTACATAAATTTTACACTTCACCTTTTTTCTCAAAAGATGAATCGTTGACATTTCATGAACCTTTCCATTTCAGTGCATGCCATCATTTTGTAACTGGTTCGATTCAAGGTTTTGAGGTACCACCGTGTTTGGTTATTGTTGGATGATTAGGAAATGACCTTTCTGCAAGCAGGCTAGGTCATTTCTGATTGGTTGAGGGAAGCTGCTGTAGATTATCCTTGTTCTTTAGAGTTGCCCATAGTGACTGTTCTCTGTTCTCAAGGGCACACCAAAGAATTCATCATAAGAACATTGTCTTCAGTAAAGTCCATGGAAAGGCAATCTAATTCGCCTGTATTTTTAGCAAGATTTCAGACCATGAGAGAATACTAGCACAGCTGAAAGTTAAAATTACTAACACGTCTAGTCATGAGTATGCCTTTGGACAGGATCCCGAAACACTATATTTGAGAAATAAACTCCTTAAGAAAACTTGGTGTGGGCACAACATATTTATTTTAAATAGAGACCGTTATAATTCAAGGTTTGAAGTGTAAATTACACTTGACTGGTGTAGCTCTCCTGTGGGAGGGATTGGGACTGTAACTCACCTGCCCCCAACAACCCAGGCTAAGATTTCATAGTTCGAAGCACAGTTTTCCACTCAGAATTTCAAAAGGCTTTTCTCTTGAAACAGTTGGTGCAAAATGTCTGCTTTGTAAATCGAAAAAAAGAAGTTGTAAAAATCACGAGGCACTGAAAATGTAAGTATTTCAACAGCCATTGTACATAAAATCCAAATCCTCTGCCCATGCAGCCCTTGGCAGATCGATGAGAACATCTATTATTGATAATTGACATCAGTAATGAAGAAAGATGGAGTTAAAAAACTCATAATGTAAATGTCTCAGTATCAAGAATTGATACGATGTGACGTACAGTGTGCACAGACATCTTCAATCATTTCCATTAGACATCCGTAGCTGCAATGTAGGTCTGCTGGCCTCTAGGGGGCAGAGGTTATTTTGTATATAGGACGACTCAGGTGGGGAAGCTTTGGCGTAATTTACATAGCAATGTTACACAGCCAGTCTCTAGCAGTAAATTGGAAAAAGAAGGGGTGCACAACACTTCTGGCATCAGAATGCCTCAAGACAGCCCTGCCATTGAGTAAGCGAAGAGCTATGTGTGACAAGGGTACATGTCCATCGATGGGGGAAAGCCAAGAAGGTGGTGAGAAAGAATGAGAACTAGTAATACATGGGGACTGGCTCATATGCAGAGTGAAAGTGAATTAACATTGATCGTTTTGTATGCAAAAAAGTTGAATACATATAAAGGGGAGGACAACATATAATTTCAGATAGCAGTATTGGCGAACAGTTTTACCATCTCTAAATCATGCATATATTTAAAAGAACAGTGGCGAGTGTCATATGTTGGACAAACCTAAGAATATTCTGTTGGATGTACAGTTTGATCCTGCTGCAGGGGTGGGTTTGGGGGAAAGCTGCCAGGAGGTTGAGGAGAATTCACATTAATTCGCGGTTTTTGTTTGCCCTCCAGACCATCATTCCACGCATCTACCTAGGTTGTTCCTTCTTGCAAAAAGTATTTTATTTTACTTTAACTTCCATATGGTTATCGCCTGAATCTTTTCATTGCAATTGACTTAAAAGAACGGTTTTCAGTATGTTCTTTATCCCAAATATACATTTTTTTTGGCACTGCTCTTATAGTTCATAACTAGGATACATGTTTCGAAATTCTTCTTAGAATGTTTTGTTTACTCCACAATACAAAATAGAAAAGAATGCTTATGATTTACAAGCTCTCAGTGAATTTTGTTTATCTCTGTTCTTTCACAGATTTGGGCCTTGATCAGTTCCTCGTCAAGCGGTACGATGGAAAGGTAAGCAGATAATTTTTGGTTCATAAAATGTTTGTTCGTTTGCAAGTACATATGCTTCAGCTTTTAGAGGCTCCTCACACCATCCCAACAAACTGAAACCCATATGAGTGAGTGGCGAGCTTTTTAACACCGTCTGGACTAATGTTGTAACATTCTGAATGGACACCGATGAAAATTTGGTTAACTCATGCAAACATTTAAAATGTCACAATTAAAGTTGTTTTTATTGAAAATTCATCTAGAATATATACAGCTCATCGCTCATGTTAGGTGTAGACCCTGGGTACTCACAAACATTTTTCCACGGGCCACAAAGTTTGGTCTGTGATGTGACGGAGGGCTGCATTGATGCCAGTAGGGTGGTGGTCTGGATGGGGAGGGGGGTGGTAAGGTAGATATAGGGAAAGGCAAAGCATATAGTGGTTGAGTTGCACTAAAACCCGAAAATCTGCGATTAATTCCAGCGTCCCCACTTTTACCAAATGTGTGATACTAGGCAATTGATTTATTTCACTTTCCCTCCTTTTTCTTCAATGTCACATAAAAGAGGGCCTTTGAATGCGACTTCAGGATGTGTGCTGTGCAAAAGTTTCTCCTTTGTTTGACTTAATAAACTATAATGTTGTACATGGACAAGAGGAACCAAGACCACTCAAAGAGTGCACATAACGACTGATGTGCCTCTCAGTTTTCTATTGGCATTGTTGTCAGTGTGGGGAGGAGTAAGGATATTTCTAAATTTATATTTGAAGACTATCACTTTAAAAAAATACTTCTCAGTCCACTGCTATTCTAAGGTGAAATGGTTCTGTATGTTAATAAAATACACTTTTGAAATTTTGAAGAACCTCATCATATTTTGAAACTTTTGCTGCACGATGGTTTTGAAAATGAAGGTGTTCCTAAAGTTAAGTGGTGCAGGACAATCTAGATACTTCCTTTCTTTAACTTTAACTAACTTTTATATAAAGGCTTGCCTGTTTATTTAGCCTCTTCGATGCTCATGACGAGCCTTTCTCGTCATGAGTCACAGTGGAGCTGTGCTCATGACAAGCTGGGCTCGTCATAACGGCTGCGTGCCGCACACACGCGATTGATTCCCCGCCTGTGCGGGAGAATTAATTAGTGGGCGGCATTTGTGACGAGCCCAGCTCCACTGTGACGGGCTGTGCTCGTCTCGAGCACCGCAGCGCTACCTCCCCCCGCAGCGAAGGGGATAATATCTTTTTAATGTTTGTGCTGAGTTGAGTAAACAGCAGATCAGTGCTGCAGTTTATCAGCAGCCCTTATGCATAGGTCAGGAGGGTCGCATGCAGCCCCCGGGACGTATTTTGAGTATCCCTGGACAAACTAAAATAAATGCAAATCTAACTAATTGTCCATGTCAAAATAGCTTAGGTTGAGGTCTGAGTGCCAGCAATAAACCTTTCTAAAAGCACATTTTATTTGGTTATTTAATGTAGACACATATCAAATTATTTCTAGTTGTAGATCCACTTTTGAAAGATTTTTACAGTAGCTTTCTTGATTTAGTGTTTTTTCTCGGATGTAGTATTAACAAGTGACAGGGAAATAAGCAAGTTTGCTCTTTTTATACTGATATATTAGTAGATATATTTAGAAATGCACAGTGATGGTCGTGTGAATAGGACATATTGGACTAATACCTCTGTGCAGTTGCTTGTGAAATATGAGCCAAAAAAGATTCAAGTACATGTATTTAATATGTTGACCTTGTACTTAACGATGTCAACTTGGAAGGGCATGGCTGCAACGTTTCTGATTTTTCCTTGTGTTTTAGTTATCCAAAACCACACACATTTGCTCTATTTGAATGTTTAAATTCTGAATAACGGTTTTTGCCATTATGATCAGTCAGACCACATGGTGAAACCATGCAGGTCTGGAAATGTGTCTCCTTAAATTGTTGTATAGCATTTTGTTTTATTGGGGTTGCATTTGTAGAGATGCCTCTTTTCGTGAACGAGGGCTATAATCCCCATTTGTTGGATGGTTAGCATGTTTAGTTAGAGGGTTGTGCTTGGTTGGAAGAGTGAGTTTATAGTACAATCTATATAGGGAGTGTTTTGGTATTGAGGGTAATACCCAAGGTGCTGTTGATATTGTAATTGCGTGTAAGCATGGAGTTGGGGCTAAGAGCAGGATCAGATGCATTTGCATAAGCTTATTATGGTACAGCATGTGTGCTTGTGCTTCAAGTTCTTTCTGCAGTTGTCAATACTGTCAGCCATGTGCATCTGATGTACATTCTCTACCAGTCGATAGTCATAAGATAAGACCCTCGAACACAAAAACTCCATTTGTTGTGATTCCTACCTATAGCTCTGGGTTCTTTCGCACTCCTTCCGGATGGCCTGATTGGTCAGTACTGTTTTCTGTTCTTTACATTATGTACATGTATCTGCAGCAGTTGCAGTTGTGAAGCAAGACCCTAACCATATACCATTACTCTGGTGTACAAGTATGCGTGGGGCAGTATTTGGTACATCGGTAATGTTGCTTGAAAGAAATTGAAAACCGATGTCCAGTTTTTTGTTCCATGGAAAACAGTTTACTTCCATTGCCACAGTGATACCTCCTGGTTAGGAAGTAGCAAGACAGGACATCTTTTCCCTTCCAAGTCATAGGATTTCACCCTTATTAGAACATTGAAATGCAGGGAGCTCCATTGAAGATAATGAAGTTTCTAAGGGCCTACAATGGCAAGTACAAGCCTTCCACTCCAACATTGCAATGTTTCTCTTTCTGTTTCTCCCTTTTTAATTGGTAACACTCTAGCGTCAGTGGGTAGAATGCACTAATCGCCTTCTAGCCCTTTTGCCTCAGGCCACACTGGTTGGTAAAGGCCTTCTCCCGCATTATAGGTCTAGTCTACAGAAAGGTCCTATAACTCTGTTTCAGGGCTTTGAGCAACTGGTATAGCCCTTAGCAGCAGGCTATAGTAAAGATTACAATGCCAAAATAGGCCTTCCATCATTTGAGCATTGATCCACGTATTTGTGTTTGTAAGCTGTTCTATAGAAAGATAGTTGTGTTACCGAAAAACATTCTGATGTGTTTGAAACCTGTATTGGACACAGCACAGTGGCAAGGCTTACTGTTAGTGGCAGATGACAGAATCTCACTTTCAATAGTAAACCCCCATGATAAATAAAGCATACATCTCACTCCTACACCTCTCCTCTGAGTGTCACCTTTTGTGCAACAGTGGATTGACCAAGGATGCCATCATTGGAAAGTGGGACTTTGTAGGTACCATGGTCCTTCAGGGTTCACCACTGCCATATCCTGCTTGCCCCCAAAATCCCAGTGGAAAATCTGGATGAGGATATTATCTTTAAATTTGAAACTCTCCTTCAGCCAGTCACAGTTAAAAGTTAAATCCAGGGAGGAACACTAGCAAATAATCTGAGGAAAGAAAAAAAGCTAAAATATGCAAGAGAAACACACAAACACCAACATACGATAGGTTATCCATCCGTCATAATGTTGAAGAATATCAAGAAGCTTTAATTCTACTACAAGTCAACTACTTCTTCATATCTCCTTGTAGTAAAAAGCTAACCAAATATCTATTGAAATTACCCCAGTAGATCAATGGCCCTCAGGATGAAGTCAAGCTAAAGGTGTGAAGCATCAAGAATAGGAATTTGCTAATAGGAATTAAATATTACATAGTAGATCTGCTCAGACAGGTTCAGATCGTCAGTGTTGTATAAACCATCTGCTTTTTAGAAAATGTTGCTGTTTTATTTATGTAAATGGTTTCAACAGAGTATTCTGTTTGTTGCCCAGCTGCAATAAACTTGTGTGAATTAAGTCTTCTGCTAAAGATATAACAGTCGTGTTTTGAGGAATGTTAGTTTATTACCCGATTTGTCTTGAAAAAGTCCTTTAATGGATGGAGCACGTGTTGGGTTGCCTGATGCTTTCCTAGGCAGTGACTAAATGAGCAACGTCTTTAAATTTAGACTGTATTGACTAATTTGCAGTACCTTTTTTTGCAATATATAAAAGCTTCACGTATTACTGCTTCTTGCAGCTTTGCTGAGATGAGTGCACCCAGTGATAAAGGCAGGATTGGCCCAATTATTTGAGTGCCCTTTGGGATTGGGATTGACTGTGATCAGAGCAATAGTTGCTATTGTGAATAAAAGATTTTATTATAGTGCAATTACAAAGACTACTTTACAAGGCGGCGATTAGGAACATCCTACCATTAAATATAATTCTTGATATTTAGTTGCAAAGAAGCATAAAATACTGATGTTATTGTTGTATAACATATTCTTCAGTTATAGAATACGTTAGACAGTATGTGATTACACATATTTTAAAC
This sequence comes from Lissotriton vulgaris, assembly GCF_964263255.1. Classification (NCBI taxonomy): domain Eukaryota; kingdom Metazoa; phylum Chordata; class Amphibia; order Caudata; family Salamandridae; genus Lissotriton; species Lissotriton vulgaris. The sequence continues at coordinate 805,923,679 of NC_141693.1, read as the reverse complement.
CAGATTAGCAAGTATTCTGCCATGAAGGCTATTTTATAGTCAACCTATTACACTGCTTTATTCTTACTGTTATATGTAATGATTTTTGCTAACCATCAAAAATTACTATTGAAGATAAAAACTGACTAGTGCAAAGAGTGCTCCACCCTCCACCAACTCCGATCTCCAGTCACATACAGGATGATCATTTTGTCATGCACAGTGTATCATTTAAAGAGCTTAGAGGTAAAAAACATGTTTAGTACCAAAGACAGCTTCTTGAAAATCAAATCTAAGTGCATTACTTGAAGAAACTGTTCCTAATATTACATTATTTAAGTCCACATGAACTCCTGCGTTTGCCCACGTTCACTCACCTGTATAACTGTAAAATATGCTAAGTGGTTGAATACACTGATGCTGATAATTTTATTGTGTCTTCAGAGTACTACATCTCTTTACTGTTCTGAAATTCATATTAGCACAGATATCTCAAAATGAGTGAGAACCCTTCCCATTACTTTAAAAGGATAGCTCTTCACTTTGTCCCACACCACATGGACCTCCAAATACTCTCATTCGATTTAGAAATCTTGTTCTAGAAGCATATATCCAAGGGACACCAGTGGACAGCAGTTTCAAAAGCTTACTATGCCTTGAAGTGTAATGCTTTCACACACAGCTGCAGAAACATCTGCTTCAGCCAAAAGTCCTTCACTTGTGAGAGGGATTAGGGTGGTCCTAAAAATCTCCCCCAAAAAGCACAAGGACTACAAAAGCGACAGTACTCAACAATGCAGTTTGCCAATTCCCTCATCTTGTAACTGCCAGGACTAACACTATAAAAGCAATTAAACTGAGAAAATGAAGATCCTGCCTTTGAAATAATGTGCATCTTTGAAGACTCCCTTCTATGATGGTGGCTGATTGGCTACCAGTTTCATAGAATTACTTTAAAAAAAAGTACAGGACAGGGAGGAAAGCTGCCTTCTGTAGTTACTCGTTCTTCAATCTTGAAATATATGGAAATCATTTTGAACTGCTATTGCTCTTAGAAGGTGTATTTAATAAATACTGTTGATTTCCCTTAGTTAAAGAACGCTAAAAGACTTCTTTTGCTTAAGATTTGAAACCTGCTCCTCAAAAGTGCTGATCTTGCTCAGAGTTACCCTTCACTGTGTGTACCACAAGTCTTATCATGCTTGACCCCTAACTTGCTTTAGAGACTTATTTCTGAAGTGCGTTCCTACATTCTATAGATTGGTTACACATTTCAAAACTTTCGTTTACCTACGGTTGATGATGAATGTCATGAGGTTTTCATCATAAAACAAGAGCAACAAGACCTTTTAATCTTTCTTTTAAACTGAAGAGAGAACTTTTATTTTCTTAACTGACATTTCTTTTTAGTGGAGATGGCTTAATTCATTTCCTGGCCACATTTTACTAGTATACATTTCTTGACTCATCACTTTACGTTTTTAAGAGTTCATCTTTCTATTATGTCTAACACCTGTTGAATCTTCATTGAAGTCTTGCTACCTCAATCCAGTTGTATTTGTATTTATGTGTGGGCAGAGTAAAACACGAAATTCAGTGTCCTGTATGTTCCAAAATGATTAAGCAATATTCTGTAACCTATGAGGAGAAAGATGGCGCAATTTCTTGTCTATCCCACAAAATATGCAAAGTGTTTTTACAACGAGGGCGTTATTATGGTGATGTGGGAGATGCTGATGGATGTGAGATACTCAAATCTCCTTTCAAACAAAATAAACCTGGCCATCTTTATAGATGTTAACGTCCTTGTACAGACTCCTTCATCTTTCCCTCGCCTCCCTTCCTCTACCTAGTCCTAAACAATTTCCTTATCAAATTGGTTCTTTGCAGCGTTCTTTAATGAAATGTGTATTTAGCGTCTTATCGTCCAATTGATCATTTCCAAACCTTAATCACACTGGCCCACTGAATTGTCTTGTAATAGGTAATTTGTTAGTTCACAGGCCTGTAATTTAGACACTGTGACCTATTGAACTCCTTATTGTCTGTTACTTCCTCGTGTAAGGGTGTAGTACTTAGTTTCTAGGTTGCTTACTACATTCTATAAAGCAGTTTGCTCTGTCTGGTATGAACTATGCCTCTCAATAAAGGCCGTATCTGACTAGTGTGCTTTACTCGTTGCTTCAATTACACACATATTTCGTTGCAAGAGAACATGTTTTGAATGTTTGAGCGAAAGCTTAATTTTATAAGTTTAGTTAGCAATTAACGAAGTGGGGAATTCAATGAATATTCTATTAAATCCTATTGAGCACAAAGCTTCTCCATTTTTGTTCAGTGTTCACTCTTCTGTAAGCCCACTGAGTTAAGAGATTTCACTGCTGAATCAGTAGAAAAGGCGCAGTGTTTGAATATGTTTGACAAAACTACAGGGCTAACAATTTAAACTGGGCACTGTAAGTTTTCTGTTTCTGTGTCCCAAGACGTCAAACTTTTCACCATCTGCTGATTATGCAGAGGGAGCATTTTCTACACCCCAATTTTGGGAGTACCACATTTATGTAAGGGCAGTTGTCTGAACGCCAATTATTTGGATTTTACAAATGTTTTATTAACTTTCTTTGAGTAGCAGTCTGAGATTTGTTATAAAGTCTCTCACATTATATTTTGACCTAAAATTGCAGTTCTCCTGAAACCCCAGGTATATGGCCTGAAATTAGACTTTGGTATCAGTTAGAGGTGAATTACAGGACATTTGTCTTAAATAGGTGGATGTCCCATTCCACCTGCCTCATAATGCTGTACAACTATTTTCTGACAACAGAATCTCCACTAGCTCTTTCATGAAAGTCTGCTAAGAGGCAGCCACTCATCACTGTTTTTTACCTCTGGATATTTTTTTACTAAGTCTTAAGGTTGGTCAGGTAATTTGTTTGCTCAAGAAACCACTGCCAAGCCCTAGGCTAATAATCATTCGTCCTGTTATGGGCTTCCCTTTTCAGAACAAAACCATGCATCATGAGTTGTGACCCAACTGAATATTTACAACTGTCTTAAAAACCAGACTGGTTGGCACCCATCAATTTTTACAGATTGCAACTCTTAGGTTGACACCTTTCACATTGATGATTTCTTCCACATTTGAGATTAAGGGTTTACCCTGTCTCAACGTGCACTCGTTAAGCTGCTGTGTCTGATAAACATCTTGCAAATCCAGTTCACGCAAGTCCCGTCTCACTGCAGAGTTTTTGTTATTTAACCTTTATGTGGAGTATGAGAATTACAGCCACCAATGGCAGGTGTCTGTATCATTCATGGACGGTATTATGTGCCATGTTTCATGACGGTCATGGCATCAGTTACAGAACAAGTTGAATCACTGTAGGGTAGACATTTATGTTCATCATCAACTTGCATTATTTTCCATCCGCTTTTTTTACGAAAGTGTCTTGATTGGATTTTGTCTCTGCTTTTTTCTCAGGGACAGTCACTCGATTTTGTGTTGATACCAATTTAGATATGCCAACTCATTAAATATCTGTGCCGCCCTCATTTTCAATTATATAAGGTGGAAATTCGGAGCATTGGTAGCACAGTAGTGCAAGCTTTAATTCCTTCTTAGCGGTGGGGAGGGGGGAGAAGGACCAAAATCTGAGTTGACATTCTGAATTTCTCTGTGATTATGTTAATAAGGGTGCTGCAAGCCTCAACGTATTTGGTATAGTATCAACATGATCCAGTAGGTAGATCTAGATCCAGATCCTTGTTCATTACTGGATGCTTAGCTTACACAGCTAATAATTTTATTTGACAGTTGTCTGTTATGTATAAATTCTTTATGGGAGTACCTAAAATAATGTGAAAAGGCATTCTGTTTTATTGATTGAGTTCCCAATATTTCTTGGAAAAAAAAAAGTGCTCGCTTTTTTTTAAAATTTCAAAATCATTCATGATTACCACTGTTTTAAGAAGCTGAAAGCCTGCATATTTTGGTCTGATATTTGACAGCAAAGTATTTAACAGACCTATTGTTAACAAAATAATATTGGACAGTGAGACTGCCCCTTTCAACCACTGGATTTCTTTGACCAACCTATTGACTTTGCTAATAACACCTTGGCTCAGACAAAGTGGACCATTCATGTCTCACCTAATGCTATTGACTGTTTGGATGTATGCTTTTGTCTTCACTTAAGTTCTTGCTTTGAACTGAATGAGGGTTGAAATAATCAAGGCAGCTTGGTTACATGTGTGGAAGTAATTTATTGTAATGGTACCACCCACTACATGAAGCGACCTCCTGGCCCGGTGATCGGATGTCAACTGACTCTATGCCATTCCAACCCTGGTCAGTGACCACTCCATGTGCGGGACTTAATAAAGCATATACAAACACATGCGGTCCACGCATGTGGCATGCGCGATGCACTAATAACACTACACACTAATAACAACACAACAAGGGTGTACTTTACAACTATAGCCCTATATGATCTTTCCTGCTAGCTCCTTCCCATGTGTCTTCCTTTGATGTGTTAATGCTGCATGACCTTGTTCTCTCTGACACTGGGTGCTTTTTGAAGCTTTTCAGTGTTTTTTTTAGCCTAATTGACTGTAAATTATCAAAACGGTCCCACAAAGTAGTCCTCTAAAAACTCATCACCCAAAATCAACATGACCCTCACTAAATTCAGTGTTGTCATTTTCACTGTGTCACTGTCTGGTTTCTAAGGTCATAGGTCTTGATCTCTAGTTAACAGGGCTATGAGGGTTCCAATTGTTAGTAGTTTGAGTAATAGAGCACATCTAGACTAGTTGGATCTCTCCATGGGCAGTGTTTTAGTGGTGACTAGTGGTGCCTGGTGTCTAAAGCCAATTAAAAGGGATGCCAAAGTTTAAGTACATGGTAGGGTTTTCAGGTAGCAGTGGAATGCACAAAACCTGGAGCAGCCTCTGGACCCACCACTAGTGCTTGGAAACTACGATTTATATGTGGGCTAAACTGCAGGTTTAAAGAGTAATAGAACATACATTGTCCGGGCTAGTGAAGGGCTCCACATTGTCTAAAAATTGTAGCAACTGACCACAGCTATCGTGACATTACCCTGAGACTTTGTATGAAGAGCAAAAACTAGAAGTAGGGGGTATGTCTGCCATTCCAAAGCTAGGTTTAACATGGGGTGGGTCGTGATCATGCAGGATCATCCCACATGCTCTCCTGGAATGTTTCAAGTCAGTCCTTGGTCTCTTGGATGTTGAAGTTCTCCTCATGAAGACCTCCATAAAGGATTAATTACATAGATTGTATGCATCGAAAATTATCCACTCGCATCTTTTTTTAGAATAATAATCAGAGCCAATGGACAGAGCTGATCATGTAACTGAGCATTAAAATTTACTTTTTGAAAACTTAGATTTCCACACATTCTGAGAACGGCAGAAACTACATCTCCCAGCATGCCCAGGCTTAATGATAAAGGAACGACTTTATAAAACTGTTGTAGAATAATGAATTCTCTGTGAGCAAGACCCCAGTCGAAGGTATCGGTTACAGCTTTCCAGTTACGCTGTATTTTCTTGAACTAAAATACTTGGTGCGCAGTATTCTCAAGTGCCTCTCTACTTTTAATATATTCCAGGAGTGGCCACCTGCCACCGGCCCTGACCACGGTACTGGCAAGGCTAGCTGAGTTGCGGTCACCTACACTATGTTGGAAGGATGGTTGTATACATCTAGTTATTCGGCTTGAAGGGATGCAGTCTTGCCAGCTTAAGTAGTTGCAATCGCCCCTCGCACAATCAACTATGGATCTTTATAACATGATCTGGAACGTGTCCTGCTTGGCATTGCGGATGTTCTTGTTTCCGCCTGCTGCCCCTCTTTTTTCCTCCCCACCTCCTTGTTCTGTTCCAATTTTCAAACTCTGAAGGAGTCTGTTTGTGGCATGTAGCGCCTTACATATGACCAATACATTTTATTGTGCCTTTATCCGTTGCTTTTGGCTCTTTTCACCCGTTTTAAATGATAAACGAGGTAACGATCAATAGTTCTACTGTGTACAACGTGTAATAAAACAACAGATGCTCCTAATGTAGTGTTGCTTGTATTCAATATTTAATAATGGTAAGGTCAGAAAATATATATGCAATGTTCATTACAGGCTGGTATGTTGAGTTTGTTTTTTCACCTTAACAGTTAACTGATATTACAGCCTTTTTGTGTAAACTACTCGCATTCGGCAACCGTTTATTATACACAAATGGTGAGATTTTGAAGAGTCAAAATCAACTGATTAGTGTTCTTTTAATGTTTCTAACTAGGTCAAAATATTGGTTAGTGTTAACAAGGCTACTCGACTTGCATCCTCAAAAGTGGGGGCTTATGTACTGGACATAGTTACGTGACGTATGTACGTGTGTGTGTGTTAGAAAAAATAGTTCATATGCTTATATTTGTACCTACAATGATTGTCTTAACTTTTTTTTTTGGGTGATCTTTTACTTACTTTATACACATTGAAAATATTGGTACACGCATTGCATACTAACTAACTTCTCTTCAATTTATTTCTCTGCCCAGTGTCACTGTTGCTATCAAGCCCTGTTCTTTCCCTTGGTCTGGTGTTTTATTTATTTATGTATTTTTTTTTTGTTTTCATATTTTGACATTAAATTTGTGTATCTCTGACCCAATGTTGTATATTAATGTAGAACATTTTATTTCAGTGATTTTCTTTTTTCTTATTACATTTTTTGGGGTGTAACCGTACCTTACCCCATTTTCCTCCTTCTTTCTAACCTTCTCCCTCCCATCAGGATTTCTGGCAGGTACTTACACAGTTTGCATGTGCTTTGGACTGGTTTGTGCCCGGAACACATCTTATATATTACTGAAATGTAAGGGACAGTGCCAACTAATAATCCCCTCGTTAAGAATCAAAAGAGGGTGCCACAATCAATCTTTAAATGAGCCTTGTATATAAAGGTGTAATTTGCTAGAAGGTTTGATTTACGCGTAACTGTAACTCCTCTGTTGACAAAGGCTACACACAAGCTCAATTTAAGTGCTTTGTGTGTTTAAAAGGCGATGTTCACTCTCATTCCTGGATCCTATAACTCACATCAGCAGTGCCCATCATAAGGGTTTCAGAAGTGGCACAGTTCTGCATAGCTACGTGATATGCATTTATACATACAGACCTAAATGTGTGTCATACACATTGGTTATCAAAATAATACACTGTGGGTCAAGCTCCAGGATCAACGCTGGACATCACTGGCTCACGCCATTCTTATAGTAATTACTTGAATCTGTAAAAGGCCGATATGCCCACCCTCACATAACAGATCTCCATGCATTTACATTTAATTTCGATATGACCATTTGAGGCTACACATTACACCATCTCTTCTACAACCACAGTGTCACTATACGAATGATTCATTTTTAAAAGAATAGATGAGGTTGTTCTAGACTGTAATTGAAAACAACCAATGGTGATGGGATATGGAAGTGGGCGTCAATGAGGAGGATTCAAGTAGACACTGTCCCTTCCAGAGACTTTAAATCTTGCCTTTGAACAGGGGCTCACCTTTGCATGTGTGGTTACTGCTGCCTGGAGGACTTGGAAAGTTTGCATTTGATAGTTGTTTGCCTTTCTCTTTTCATTACCTTTTCTAATGCTTGCATTTCTTTTTGAAGGGAGTTTATTTATGGGTGATAAATACTTGTAGTGCTATGGAGACTATATCTATATTAATTAACCTTTCCAGTCCCAGAAGACCTCAGGGGCATATCCTAGATTAAACGCTCTATTACTTTGAAGAAGCATGTTTAAAAAAAAAAAGACTTGCAATGCTTTCTTCATAAAACATTGTGAACTATGCACTTGAAAAGAAAGACCAGTTCAGTTGATCAGATCCCTTTCTGATATAGGTGTCCTTTATCCATTATTTATGGAATACATAACTTGTAATTAATCACTTTTAAATTGTGCCAGTCAGCAAAACGCATTTAAACAGCCCAATGCCATTAAATAAAGCAGAATTGTCCTTAAAGTTTGTTTGCTTTTTAACTTGGTGTTATGATCTGCACGTGGGATTATACATGCAAAAAAGAAGTTTGTTAGTGAATTCTTCGATCTTTGTCCACAGCCCTCCATGCTAGTGTTGCAATGGCTTCCTTACTTGAGTGGAAGGGAATTTGATAAGTTCACACAGTCCACAAAGAAAGCTTTGTAATATTGGAAATGTGCAGCTCCCGTCCACCTTCATGTTCATGGCCTTTCTGTCTTTTCGGGCCATTTGTTCTCACATGCCCAGGAGTGGAGATTCCCTCTTACTCTCTGAATGGTCCAGGGTTGCTATTTCACATTTGCTCAGTTGCTGTCTACACCACAGGGTTCCAGCTGAAAAGAATGTGAGTTTAATAGGTCACAGTGCTCGGAAGGTTTGACCCTCACCAATTGTGTTTAATGCGTTGTGAGCCAAACCACCCCAGTAACAATTTGGTCTGACTCATCTTTGGGTAAGGTGTTCAAGAACAGATTGCAGTAAAAGTCACACGTCTTAGGAGCATGTTCTCCTTTGGAGTTTCAGCACTTTGTTGCAAGGATGCAGAATTAAAACTACGTAATTTTTTTCACATTTCCCCAGCAATATGCTTCCCGGACAGATCACGCTGGCCGGAGATAGGATTTGGATTCATTAGAGTTCAAGCTAATGCTTAACTTACTTTGCCAGTGGTACTGTTTCAGATTTGCACCATCACATTTTCAGAAGTACTTTTGCAGCTCCATAGCTCTCTTGGTCCCAAGATTCCGTACTGCCCAGTTACCATTAGACAATGCTTTAATATGATAATGGAAACAAAACATTCTCGCATTACGTGCTTGGGATGGCCTTACCACTATTCACAGAAGAATGCTTCAGAGGTGTTTTGTCGAATCACTCTATCCAGCAAGGCTCTCCTGGGTCTAGCACTATTGACAAAGCATAAGCGCAGGTCCCACATTTTTTTAACTGCCATCCAAGATTAAGAACTTCAGTTTGTCTTTAAAACAAACCTGTAACCAAGTCTTTGGGGTTTATTATTCATCAGAAAAACACTCAATACTCAACCACAGCATATACATCACTTCTAAGTAATTTAATGATATCCTACCAAATTCTTCCAACATCTTTTGCAATTCAGATCTGGCAAGTCTACAGTTTCCAAGGTTAACAACCTGTGGTTTATATCAGAGTGAGCGAGACAGAGGCTGCTGGTCAGGCAAATGGGGTTGATTTGGCGCAGCTCCTTTACCAAAGCTTAATGACTGGACCTTTGTCAAAATTTCAGTATCTTCAAATTGCCACTCTTCATTGCCAATATACCTTTTATATTCAATTCTGTTTCGCAGGCCACAAACTCATAAAGCGCCCCTTTTTAGGTAGTCTCCAATGTCACTAATTTGTACACTGTCAAGATAGCCACTGCTCCTTCTCTGTTACTTTGTGACAGCATGGCTTAATTTTCTACGATTTGATGAAGGCCATCCATAATAGCAGTGGGCAGCTTCTGCCTTGTCCTGTCACAGGGAGCACAAGTGCATGTTCTCGCCCATTCATTTATCTTCGCTTGCAGGTCGTTCTCCTGATGATTACCAAAGCACAGGTTCCCTTCCCGCTCAACTAAATATCTATCTTTTGTGGTCATATCTGCTCTTGTCTCCATCCATAATACCTCTGTTTTCTCTGCCATTGTCTCTAGTGATTGGAAAGACTGGGTCGTCAAGGCCTTATTTAAAAAAGGCCAAATATCAACCCGAGGATATTAGCTAGATTTTGGCCCATTTCTTTGTGCCCAGAATTTCCAGCATTGGTAAGAATTTTCTTTTTCAGTGGCTATCCACATATCTTGAAGAATGCCCACTATTATACCTAAGCCCACCCGGTTTTATTGATCTGGTTCGGCTCCGAGACTTTTGTGACTCCTATTGAACTTCATTTGGAGAGATTTGATGAAGGCGTTTCTAAACTGTATCATCCTGCGGAATTTGACACTGTGGACCATTCAAATTTTCCCCTGTCTCTCGAACAGGTAGGTCTGCAGGGAGAAGCTGGTCAATGTTTTGCCGCCTTGTTGTGCCAAAGCCAGTCATTGTTACTTTCCATTTTTCAATCAAACTCATGTCTGGCTAATTGTGGGGTTCCCCAAGAGTCCTTGTTGTCACTTAATATTGTTAATATCTAAATTTGCCCTCTTGCCAAACCAATAAAGCTATTGAATTCTAAGTTCTGTCCGTGCCAGTGACATCCAGCTGATCACTTGATTAGGTAATCCTGCCACTGAGATTCAGGAGTTGTCAGATTGTTCATCTGCCACACTAACCTGGATGAATCGAAACGTTTCTCAGTCTCAATACTTCAAACAAGACTTACCAATGCCGGTAGGTCTGATTTATGACTGCACTCTCGAGCCAGACCTAAAAAAATCATGTACAATAATTACTGCCTCCTCTTTCACCTGTGCTATTGCCATAAAAAAATATGATCTATTTACTTAAGACATTTCAATAGCATTACAATGACAGTATGTGCCCCCGAAAATTCAAGCTCAGGCAGCTTGATAAACGAAGTGATCACCGCTTAGTGGAGGGCAAATACTTTTTTGTGGAAGCACATAGATTCTGCTCAATCAAAACATGTAGTCCTGCCTCCTGGCGTATCAGCAAAGGCCCTTCTCATGGTGGTTCTCACTTAATTGTCTGGCAACAGCTGCGCTGTCAACCCAGACCATAAAAGAGGATCTAAGCTCTTAGTAAAGTATTATCTTTGGTTAGTTGAATGTTCACCTTCCTGCTTGCGTGATGTGTCCATACCTGTAGACAAGGTAAAGAACTTGGGCCTTTGGCAGGCAAGGATTCTAATATCACTCACCAATCAGATTAGTGCTGTTGTCTCATCCTACTACTTTCAAATGAAGATCTTGACGAAAATCCATTTTTTTTAATTTGATCCTCTGATGTTAATTCTTCTATCATTTCTGTGTTGAGGTATTCAAATGCTTTGTTCTCTTGGTCTCCCAGAATCCGACATCTGCATGCTTCAAGGTGCGCACCACAAGACAACACTACTATTGATACAATTCAGGAAATTTGATAGGGTCTCCGAAGCTGGCTGGAGACTGTATTATTGGCCAATCAGTGTATGGATTCAGCATGAGACACACTGCTTAGCCCAAAGGACTTATTATGAAATCAGTCCTATGCTTTTGTCCTGTATACTCTCAAGACACACGCCTATGCAACTGCTCTGGTTCCTTCTCCTTCTTCTGTCTTTTCCCAGTATTAAAACATCTCGACATGAGGGACGTCTTCTCCTTTATCGCTTCCTCTCTGTCTGGAATGCTCTCTCTCTTTGTATGCGTAAAATTGATGACCACCTCGCCTCTAGCATGCCTTAAACTCATTTGTTTTGTTGATATACAGTTTATCTCTCTGTAACTTCGTAGCAGCACCATGCCTTGGGCGCTAGTTATGCTTTATAAGCAGCAATTCTACTAATTTATGTAATGCCCAAACTCTAGTACCCTCTAGTTTTTTCAATGCATGAGGTGCACTAATCCAACCTGGACCATGGATCCTTTGTTATATTTAAAGAGCATGTGCTTGGGAAACAGTTAGCCAGTGTCACAAGAAATGTCTGCTGAAATGAACACAGCGGAGACGCTGCTAGCTACGCGGCACTTTGAGAAGTTTGCTGCTACTATCGCTAACTAGAATTCTTAAAAAAAAATAACAAACTGCTTTTAAGTCACATATTTACCTACCTGTGCACTCCTTGGCTCTGGTCCGACGCGGCTGGTGCCGATTGTTCGGAGGGTCCTTAGGGGAGAACACAGCTTCCGGTCGGGTTAGTGCTCTAGCATACGCGCCCCATCGGTATTTAGAGAACACCTGATTAGCACGCGCAGCAGATGCGCGCAGCGGGCGCGCCGGCGGCGCCTGGGCCGAGGGCCAGAATCCCTGGTTCTCTTAATCAGGCCCCTATCAAATACTCTAGAGAGGATTTAATTAGCCACTGCCCCGGGTCAGTGTCCTCCTGTTGTCTTAAGTTTGATCCCTCATTGGAAACTCATGAATGTGAATACTGCAAATTGCAGTTCGAGTTTACGACAATTAAACAATTCTTGCCCCCATCTGACCCAACATATTATGATACTCCTAGAAGATAAAAGCCATGTTATTGAATTCACGCTCACTAATCAAACATAATATAGAGATGGCCGAAATGATTGAAAGTCACAGTCTTGACTTGGTATTTGTTACTGAAACATGGCTGAGAAAAATCTGCTGGATGCTCCCAGAATCAACAAAAAAAACGGTAGTCAATGCCTTGATGACGTCCCGTTTAGACTACGGTAATGTTCTTTATCTAGGATCAAATAAAGCAATCCTTCACCGTTTACAGATGGCCCAAAATGCGGCAGCTAGATTATTATGCAAAGTACCAAAAAGGGAATCAGTTTCTGCATTCCGACGCAAGCTACTTTGGCTAAATTTGGAAAACTGAGTGAAATTCAAAGCACTCATCTATATGCACAAAATTAAAGCCAGCACAGACCCTAAGTACCTCTGCACACTGGCAAAAACATATATCCCGTCCAGGGACCTCCGATCGGCCACTCGGGGCCGTTTTATGATCCCTAAATTCAAGCGTGCACGCATTGGAGGAAAAGCCTTTGCCTACCTGGGCCAGTTTCATTGGAATTCTCTCCCCATCGCACTGAGAAACGAGCCAAACTACTCCAGCTTTCGCAAGTTGCTAAAAACCTGGCTGTTTCATAAATAAGATACTTTATCCATACAGAAGCGGCTAAGATGCACCGGGAAACCCTCTTTGGGTAGTCGTTGCGCACTACAAGTATAAAAATAAATAAATAAATAAAAATGGGCTAATGACTCATCTGATCCGGACTTGCTTCTAGCTTTCCCCTCAGGTTTCCAGATTACTAGGGTAGACAGAATTAATAAAAAAAGGTGGAGGGTTGGCACTCATCACCCATAATAACATCTTCTATGGGCACCTCACCTGAATGTGAACTCCTATCATTTCAGATACAACTCAGTCCTAATGAAGCATGGAACGGCTTATTAATTTACTGCCCACCTAAAGCTCAAGCCTCCTTGGTAGATAATCTTACCCCCTTTTTGGAAACCAGCTTTAACTATGCAAACTATACCATCCCAGGGGATTTTAACCACCACTTAGAGATTACTTCGGACCCTAAGAATGCCGAATTTATAGATACCCTGTCCGGCTTAGGGATGGTAAATTGGTCAAAGAAAAGTACTCATGTCGAAGGACACACTCTCGATGGCATATTTACCTCCAATCCTATGATTAAAATACAGAAGGTTCTATCAGTACTATGATCTGACCATGGGGCCGTCATATTTACAATTAGAGCTGCACCTCAAAACATGACAGGGATCAAGTCTTCGACAACACATACGTACCGAGACTGGACAAAAATCGACTCCGACCTTCTGCAAACCTCATTGAAGCTAAATAAGCCCAAATCACAGGTAGAAACTAATCAGGCAGTACAGAAAATAACGGCATGGATCACTACAGTCTCTAATTTAGTAGCTCCTCTAAAATCTACCATCATTAGAAGAAACAAACCCTCTGAACCTTGGTTCTCTGATAAACTGAGGAAACAAAAGCAATTATGTAGGAGAACAGGAAAACAATGGAGGAACAACTATAATAAGGAACTGAAAATTAAGTACACACAGACAATAGCTACATATAAAAAGTTAATCATGGAAGAAAAAAGCAATTAGTTTTCTAAGAAAATATTGACACCCAAAAACTCCAGAAAAGAGCTTTTTGCTATCATCAAAAAACTAACAAAGGTTCCAACAAAAGAGAGTTCAGATAATAACCCAGAATTTTATAACATACTGGGTCAGGCTTTTGCCGACAAGGTGGAACTAGTTTAGAAAACATTTACTAAGTTCCCTGATGAATCCACATCCCAAAGGAGTGCCCTTACTCCAAGCTCTCCCGGTTTCTCCTTTTCCCCTCCCACCATGGAACAAATCACTAAAACCATAATGGGTACAAAATCAGGGGCCCGTCCGATCCTTGCCAGCCAAAAGTGTTACATTTCTTCCCAGTGACCCTTGGTGAACAATTGAGTGATCTTTTTTTCGGGAATTTAACTTCATGGGAAATTCCCTGAAGTTTGGAAGGTAGCATAGGTGTTACCGCTACTAAAAAAACCTCATCTAGACCCAGCCAAGCCTAATAACTATTGGGCAATTTCCAGAATCCCCTTCTGTTCTAAGGTCATGGAGAAACTGCCTAATATCCAGCTTACTGCCTTTTGTCTCCTCCAACAATCTGCTCGACCATTCTCAATTTGGGTTTAGAGACGGTCATCGAACTGAAACTGCTCTAATCGCTGCAAGTGAGGAGTGAAGGAAGTCATTGGACGAGGGCGGGAAGGCCGCCTTGATGATATTAGATCTGTCGGCGGCCTTCGACACTGTTAATCACAAAATTCTTATTAACAGACTGTCTGATCAGGGCGTCCAAGAATCCGCTATGACTCTATTAACATCATACCTCGCAGAAAGATCTTTTCTAGTTGAACTAGGCGAGGCCAGCTCCCAAACCTTCAATCTTCAGTGCGGAATACCGCAGGGCTTTTCTCTGAGCCCTACACTGTTCAATATGTACGTGTTCCCCCTGGCCGCTTTGATTAGACGGTTTGGCTTCTCAGTAATTTCCTACGCAGATAGTTGTGTCCATAACCAATAATGAAGAGGAGGTGGCTGACCGCTTAAACAACTGCATGACCCATGTCAACTCTTGGATGCAATCCAACTGTCTTAAACTTAACGGCAGTAAGACCGAAGTACTACTCTTGGGTGCTAATCTGCTGACATGGTCTCGGAAGTGGTGGCCTGTAGATCTGGGGGAGTGCCAAACACCGGTCGCTAAGGCAAAAAATCTTGGGATCACGTTTGACTGTAGGTTGACCTTTGACAGTCAAATTAATTGTCTTATCTCCAGCTTCTGGTCAATTCTAAAATGATTCGGAAAGTCCGCCCCTTTGTGCCGCCGGAAGCAGTAAAAACTTTGGTGACTGCGCTGGCCTTCTCTAGAGTAGATTATGGCAATGCACTGTATGTGGGGTTCCAAACCCAACTCTTGAAAAAGATGCAACGCTTGCAGAACGCAGCAGCGAGGTTAATACTGAACATCCCTAAGCACGAATCCGTCTCCCAACAGTTAGGAGCACTGCATTGGCTCCCGGTTAAGAAGAGGATCATTTTTAAGACACTCTGTATCACATTCAAAGCACTTCATGGAAAGGGCCCTGCTTACCTAACTTCGTGCTTAAAATACTATGTATCGTCCTGGAATCTCAGATCTGTACAACACAGACTGTTGCAAATGCCCAGGTCTAAACAGGTCTGTTGGGGAGGAAAGAGCTTTTTGCTGGGAGCCGCCAAGTTTTGGAATCTCCTTCCTCTCACAATCAAAAACAGCCTAAATCTTCAAGCATTTAGGAAAAAAGTAAAAACTTGGTTGTTCCAAACTGATATCTAGTCCATCGATACACTAGCTTCACGCTCCTTGAGTCCTCAGCGCCAAGACGCCTCGGGCATTCGTTGCGCTCTATAAATCTAATAATCAAATCAAACGCACTGGGCATTAATGCCTGGTCCACTGGATTTATTAGAGTCCTGTAAAAGAAAGCCTTTATGCCTAATTTTAACCCTATGCTTCTAAGGTTTTTTATTATTGTTCAATAAATAGTGTAGGCTGACGTAACAGGTTCTTTCTCTCGTTAAAGAAGTCTTATAATAGTACAG
Organism: Lissotriton vulgaris; assembly: GCF_964263255.1. NCBI lineage: Eukaryota > Metazoa > Chordata > Amphibia > Caudata > Salamandridae > Lissotriton > Lissotriton vulgaris. The sequence continues at coordinate 805,907,825 of NC_141693.1, read as the reverse complement.
AAGCCTTTCAGTAAATCTTCCCCAAATCTGTCTTAGGATTCCTCATATGTACTTGCTCTATATAAATTATTTCACATGAATCCAAAATCCTCTGATGAATACATTAAATGGCTGTTTCAGAATAAGAGCATTCACTGGTATTTCATTGTAATTTGGCTTTGACAGGTTGGTTTCAACCTGTAGGTGCAATCGCTATAATATGTCTCGCCCCCAGTTCACCTATGTCACATCTGGTCATTTGGGACTGAAAAGAGAAAAGCTTGCCCATGGAAATGCACCTAGCAGAATGACTCTTGTGTTAAGCGGCCGCCTGCCAGAGCTGGCTGTGCCATAGCGAGCATTGATTGTGCATGCCAACAGAAGGACTGTGCTCTGTTAACGGGGGCATCTTGTCGTCTTGGTAGATCCAAGGCATTGTTTGCTATGTAGATGTTCTAGAGTTGCTCTGTAGGTTTGCTTTAACTGATATGTTTGCTTAAGATTAATAGACTTTGTTATGCTTTGGTGCGTCAAATTTGAAAGAAACTGTTGAAGCACAAATTAATACTTTTTCCCTCCTTTGTTGCTCCACTTACCCTTTGTTTTTAACACAAACTGCTGCATTCTCACCTAATTCAAGAACCGTGCCACAGACCTTGCACAACTTACCTCATCAGCTCGTTAAGGTGTTAGGGACCTCAGCTGTGCGCGAGAAATCCAAAGACATTCAAACTTTGTCAAGTCAACGTGAATTCTACATGATTGTTTAAAAAAACAGAGATGGAGAAGATATTATGCACCATTATTTTTAGAACTATCCATGAACGTAGATAATAAGTGATGTGTTTTGGACATGTCTCGTGTGTAGATGCTCGACACATTGGTTCTGTCTTATGTACAATCCTTCCAGGTTTCTTAATACCTATGTTGAGAGTTTTCTTTGTGAATGTTAAAGGTTGTGACTTTCACAGTGGAAGGCCACTGGTTCCGTTCTACAGAGTACTGTCCTCCAGTTGCATGCCACAAACTATTAAAGCAATAATTTTAAAAAATGTGTTGTCTTCTGAACGATCACGACCGTACTAGAGCGAGATGTCGGGCATGCCATACTGTAACACTCAATCTGTTTTTTTTTATTTTCTGTGCAAGCAAAGATCACGAAACTCTGCTTGTTTCCCTTTGCACTTCTGCGCCCGAATGCAAAGATGAGTGATTGTGAAACCATAATGTCTTGTATCCTGGTGCAGTGTCCATGTACCTGTTTGTTTGTGTGCAACTGGTATATATTTCTCATACCTTTTTTAGGTCTCGCCTATGCAGTGCGCTGCATAGGAAAGAGACCTCTTGAGATCGATGCTGCTTTCCAGGCAAAAACATGCACGTGTTGCATTGCTTTCAATGCCGCACGTGCACGTTTTGGCGATTTCCTTGCGGGAGCGTGCAGTGCCATTTGGTCGCACGCTCACGCAAGTGAAACACTGCCTGCTCTCGGCCGCACCACCCCTCGAACGCGCCTGCGCGCAATGCTTGTTTTCGTAAGCATTGGCCGAGCGCGCACACAACAACCTGTACGCTCGTTCAGTTCCTCCACCTCGTCTGTCAGCATTCAGCGTGAAGAAGCTCTTGAAAAATGGAGGGCGAGGCACTTATAGTCTGTGTCTCTTCCCTGTATGGGTGCGTGTTCTGCCATTGCACAGCCGGAAGTTACCAAGCCCACTGTGAAGCAGCAGCCGAGGGATCTATGGACATCTGCATCCCGTGGCCCATCCAGGGCTGTGAAATGGCAGAACACGCACCCATACAGGGAAGAGACACGGACTATAAGTCCCACAAAGCTGTGCGTTGTGGGAGTGTCAAGGCATCAGAAACTCAAGTCGAGCCTCTGAAGATGAGCGCAGGCTCAGAAACGCGTCAGGCTTTTAACCGAGACATGAGAAGCTGCAGACTGGGATGTGGTGATGTCTTTTACCCGCTCTAAATAAGGGCTGCTGGATGAGTGCATTCCTTACCTGTGGGTACCATGGAGCATATATATATATACTATACTAATACTAAGGGGAAGAGTGTTCCAAAAGGAGGGGGCCAGGAAAGAAAAACTCATGCCACCGTGTTTCTTCCTTCTGAAACGGGGATGCACAGAAGGTGCTTAGAGGAGGACCGCAGGTCCCAGTTGGGGACGTAAGCCTTAAGTTTGGAAGTTGTGAAGAACCTTGAAGATCAGACATCCAAGTTTGAAAAGGGAACGTTCAGAAAACGGTAGTCAAAGTAATGTTTTTAGCAGTGGGGTGACATGGTAGTGTTTGGGGAGTTTATGGACTAACCTGGCAGCCTTGTTCTGGATCAGTTGGAGACAGTGGAGCTCGTATGCCGGAATTCCAACATACAGAGCGTTTCTGTAATCCAGACGGGATATAACCATGGCTAGCAGGATGAGTTTCAGTGCCGCAGTAGAGAAAAAATGGGAGATTTCGCATATAATACGTAACTTAAGAAAGCAGGATGAAACCACCGCTCTGATTTGAGAGTGCATAGAGAGATCACTGCTAACTCTAATGCCAAGGGTTTTGACAGAAGCAGAAGGATAGGGAGGGGAACCAAGGGAAGGGGGCCAGAAGGAAGAAGACCAGGGACTGGAGACACCACCAGTAAGCACTAGCTCAGTCTTATCAGGGTTAAGCTTAAGGTGGTTGAAATTCATCCAGTCGCTGATAAAGGTCATAATTGATTGAAAGTTAAGAGCAGGGGAGGGAAGAGAAGAGATATTGAAAGTAAGTTGGAGGTCATCGGCGTAATTAAACACAGTGACATCTAGTTTCTGGAGAGCACAGATGAGGGGAAAGATCTAAAGATTGAAAAGAAGAGGAGAGAGGGACGACCCTTGGGGAACACCACAGGTGATAAGGCACGGAGCAGCAGAGAAGCCTGCCAGCTGGACAGCCTGCTGGCGATTCTCCATGAACGAGGTGATCCACGCCAGAGCGGATCCCCGAATGCCTGCGCCCTTGACACGATCTATCAAGATGGTGTGATCGACAGTGTCGAAGGCAGCGGACAGATCCCGGAGAACCAGGGCCTGAGAAGAGCTGGCATATGCACCACCTCTAAGCTCGTCCAGCACCGAGAGGATGACAGACTCTGTAGAGTGCGCAGGACGAAAGCCAGCCTGATGAGGGTCTAACAAGTGTGTGTTCTCAACGAAGGAGCTGAGACCTGTTGTGACATGACTCTCCAGGATTTTCCCCAAGAAAGGAAGCAGAGATATAGGGCGAAAGTTAGAGAGAGTGGACGGATCGGCCCTTGCCTTCTTCAAGATGGGAATAAATTTAGCAGATTTGAAGAGGTCAGGGACCGTCCCCTGTGAGAGGGAGTTGTTGAGAAGTAATAACCAGGGGGACCGGGCAAACAGAGAAAATCTCTTTAAGTAACTGGACAGGGCAGCTGTCAGAAGGGGACCCAGATTTGACTTTGGTGAGTGAGGAGGAAAACGTTTCCCCAGATATCTGGGGGAACTGCTCCAGAAGTTGGGGGTTCGAGGGAGGCTCAGGACAGGAGAGGTTGGGTAAAGGAGGGGGGATATTGACTTTGATTGTGGTAATTTTGTCGATGAAATAATCATTTAGGGAATTACAGAGGGCTTGCGAAGGAGACGGCTTAAGGGTGACTCTTTCAGAGGTGGACAAATCGTGAACAATAAAGAAAATGTCTTTCGGCTTATTGGCAGAGAGAACGATTTTAGAGGTGAAGTAGTCCGATTTAGCCTGCAGGATGGATTTCTTATAGTCCTGTAACAAGGTAAGGTACAGTGATTTTAGGGTTGGGCAATACCTCAACCTCCAGTGTCGCTCAGCCTGTCTGAGAGCCAGCTTTTTAGATTTTAGCTCGGAGGCAAACCATCTATTGGAGTCATGAGAGTGCTGCATCCTGAGGCGTTTTAACGGGGCCGATTGATCGCAGGCTGAGGAAATCCAGCTATTGACTGCAACACCATGAGAGTAAGGGGAAAGGTAAAGTAGGTTAGGGGGTGAAGATGAAAGGGAAGAGCAGAGAAGAGGTATATCTACTTGTCCTCAATTTCGGGCCCAGGTATTGGATGGAAGCGGAGGTTTGCTAGCCTCCCCTAGGTCAAAGGAAAATGGGGGTTAAACAAGTAAGTGCGAGTAAAGAAAGGATTTTTTTAAATGCTAATTTGCTTACACACAAAATCGTAAAAAGAATGCTGAGCATCCACACGAACAACTAGCGTCAGCCCTCTGCCACCGGGTACTGATCGCGTCCGCTGCGCGTGCGCAGGAAATTAAGGAAGTCAGGACGCGCATAGGCTAGAGTGCCGACCTGCCAGGAAGTGAGTCTGACCTCTCCGGAAGCCCTCCGAGCAATCGGCACACAGCCGCGTCGGACCGGGGCTAGGGGGCTAAACAAGTAAGTGCAAGAAAAGAAAGGTTTTTTTAAAATGCTAATTTGCCTTCACACAAAATGGTAAAAACAATGCTGAGCATCCACATGAACAACTAGCGTCAGCCCTCTGCCACCAGGTACTGATCGCGTGATATGTGTGTTTAAACGTGCGTGGGTTTATTACAAAGTGGTGTAGCACGCCATTGTGTACTTTTGTGAGTTTCCTTGGAAAGAGCAGTTTTTGTTGTGCTAATAACTTTGGTGTTGGTTGACAAATCTTCACCAAGCTTTCGAAAATAAAAGTCCATTCACCTTAGCTCCTTCCCAGAAAGATTTGGGGTGATTTGTCAAGCAGGGTATGAGAAAAAGAGGAGTGAACCCAATTCCTTTTTTTACCCCCTTGCATTTTCCATAGAAAAAATTAGATGGGGATACAGAGAAAAGGCTTAATAGTTTTCCACTACATTGGTCAGAAAACTGGATCCCTATGGCCATCTTGATTGAGCTCCAATTAGCTGGCTGTTACCTGAACAAAAATGTTGTGCCTGCCTTTACAGGAGTCGGGGATTCAGTGTCTACGTGCTTCAAACTCAAAAGAAATACTAAGAAAAAAGTGTTGGCAGGGAAACGGTACCCTGGCCCTGGCAGACCTTGTCTGAGTCAAATAAAAAAATAAAAGATGTAGGCAGTGCTTTACTGCAGAAGACCTCTGGGAGCCACTGTGGCACTCGTGTACTCCAATGGGAGCCTCACAGCAGCAGGGGCGACTAAAATGTATTAAAAAAATATAATAATCTGGGGTGGGAGCCCGTGGGGGGTGGAGCACTAACAGGGGCTTGACCAACTGCAGGTTTTGCCTACCCATGGGGTGTTGGGTCATATTTCTATTGTGACAAAATGTTACTTTATTAAAATAAAATCCTAGAAATTCACTGGAAAAAAAGCTAAAGCGGAGTTATTTGTGAGGAAGTTAGTAAGACCTTTGCATACCTGCCAACTTAGAAAATATTTTCAGTGTGAAGAGAGGGCGGGCCTGATGCCCAGAGCTAACTAAGAAGCACTCTGTCGCTCACCAAGCTGTCCACCCCCTCCACCCCAAAAAAACACACAAAAACAAGGGTCATAGTTATAGTTAGGACCTAGTTTCCATAGGAAGAGCTTTTTTTCTTTGTCAATAACTTTAGCATCGTTTTATGAATCTTCACAAAATTGTTAAAACTGATATGACACTCACTTTAGCTGCTGTCTTGAATGTTTCTGGGTGATTCGTCGAGGCCGAAAACCGGGGGCTGCTTAAAAGCACTTTTCCTCATGTTCAGCCCCATAGTATATTTAGACATGGCTACAGCTCGAACTGCTAAACGGATTTACACCAAATTTGGCTGGAAGGTAGATGTTGGCCCAAGAAAGTGCCTTTTTGTGATTTGGTGTAAATCCATTCAGTAGATCTAGAGTTATATGAAGACATTTCCATTTGTGGACCCCTCCTGATCTCGTGCTGAGATCTTATTGGCTGCCAACACTTCAAACCAGTAGTGTTAGCGGCTATCTTGTGACTCACTTGCACCGAGCCGCAGGAAAAAGATTAATAAAAAAAGAAAAGGGGGAAGGGTAGAAACCCTCTGACCGCCAGGGCCTAAAAACATTTTTTTCGGCAGGAGTTGCGCTGGATTTGCCAACCCCGCCAAATGTTTAAACGAAGCCTGGACTCCAGTGTTTCGTTAATTATGGGCCCCCAGGTGGCGCAGGTCCTGGAGGCATTGTTTACATAAAAGAAGGGGGGCAATGGTGCCCCCTCCTGGGACTTACTAATGCCCAGAGGGATACCACCTCCTTGGACTTCTATATAAATAAAATGTGCGGTCGGCCTGTATGGCCTCCCCCACTACCGCAGGGACCACCACCTCCCTAGGGCTTTTAATTTTTTTATGGGAAGCCTCTTGGATCCCATACAGCCACGGGGACCACCACCTTCCCAAGGCTTTACTTGAAGACAATGCATGGTCTGCGCCTCCCCTCACAGCCCCAGGGACCACCACCGGCCCAGGGCTTTAATCAGAAATAATGCGGGCCGTTGGGCCCCTGCAGTCCGGAGACCACCTCCTCCCCAGGGCAAATAGCAAGAAAGGAGGGGGGCCACACTGCCCCCTTCCTGGAACCATAGATGTCCCTGGCGACCGTCATACCCCAGGGCTGGCACCAGCAATATCTAGGAGTACCCACACTCAGGACATTGCAGTTTCCTATGACTTGGTGGGAGCAGAGGCAGTGCAAACTCTCCTCTGCCTTGAGTAAGCAGTAGCATGTAAAATGCTCTCGCTTACTCGACAGAGGGAGCTGCATGTTCAGCAACTCCCACTGTCCAAGAGCAGCTCTGGCTCCCCAGGGAGCTGGCAGGCCCTAACATGAGTAATGTGGGTGCCCTGGGTGGCACCAGATCACCTACAGTGCAGGCATGGTGAAGGGGTTCTTGGCCTCAAATTGGCCCGGGAGGGGGGCCACGCAGCCTCCTCCCTTTAATTAAAAAATCTTTTTAAACAGGCCCTGGGGATGAGGACCCCGGGGCCAAAATCAGCTCAAGGAACGGGGCTACCCTTCCCTAAAAAATAAATGTAAAAAAGTGCCTGGCAAGTCACCTGGATCCTCCATCCCCTTTCTTCACTAATCTGCAAACTCCCCTTCTCGGCCGCTGATAGTTGGGAGATGAAGTCCCCTTGGCTCCGGAAGATCCTTTGGGGCCAGCGAGCCCTCCTATTACCTCCAGTAAGTCCCACACAGGGAGATTGCTGAGAAGTCTTTGACGGCTACGCCCACTTTCTCCACCACTCTGCAAGCCCACCTCCTGGCAGTCAAGTCAAGTCAATTAGTCTTTATTTCGAATAAAAAAATTCATAAAAGACACAGATAAAAACAACAATTCCAATAACAACATTATACAAAGAAGCCCCCATTACATTAAAATTAATGTAAAACATTTAAATTGATAAAACAGTTTACAGTTTCTTTGCACGAATAAGCCACATCCAACCCAGAAATTTAGCTACACAAATCACAGAGCTAGCAGAGCGTAAATCTCTTAGTTTGAGAAGGGCTGTGTGGCTGTCCCCACAGTTTAAATTTTTACAAATTGGTCTCAACCATTTTAGTCTGGGCTGTCGATATACAGGACATGCAAAAAATACATGGCCCAGACTTTCAGCATGGTCAGGGCAAAAGGGGCAATTATCGCTAGAATTCAATGCCCACTTAGCAGTAAAGGACTTGATCGGTAAGGTTCCCACTCGGAACTGATGGTACAGCTTGCGATCAAGCGTCTTGCCAATCAAGTCCCAGTATGGTTCCAAGAACGGGGTTAGTTTGTGCATCAGAAACTGACCTGTTAGGTTGTTGGCAGCTGAGAGGGAGACCAGAGCAGATTTTTTAACGGCCCAGTAGAGCTCTTTGAATTCAACTTTTGATGGGAAGTTTGAGCATTCTGGGTGTAGCCATAGCTCTGGGAGGCCCATCAGATACAGTATACGCTTTACCTCCCTGAGCCAAGGGATTTTTTGGGCACCCCACAATGCTCTTACTTCACCAAGCTCTTGGGCGAATAAACTAAGTTCTTCGGTCGTCCAAAGACGGCGCCAAAGAGCAACAAGACGGTACTGGGCCATCTCACCCAGCGGTTTACATCCTAAATCTAAAAGCAACGGAGTAATGGGGGAAGATTGGGGGACACCCACTAACATCCTCAGGAACTTATTCTGAGCATTGGTAAGGGCAGACAAACCTATATACCCCCAAATATCCGCACCATACAGTGTAGCTGCATTCACTTTGGCATCGTGTATTTTTAGAGCAGGTGTAATACGCTTTGTTAGTGATTTTTTCTGTTCCTTTAACAGGCATCCAGAAAGGCGATTAAATTTAAGGGCTGTCACTTCCAGCTGGGGTTTCCAAGTGAGTTGATGGTCCAAGGTTACACCCAGATAGGACATCACTGTAACTTGTTCTATCGGAACGCCCTCTAAAGAGAATGAGCTAGTGATGGGCTTATTTTTGTTAAAAATCATAAATTTTGTTTTGTCTGTATTAATTTGGAGGTCATTTTGTGTACAAAACTCAGAAAATCTGTTTAAAGCCGCCTGCAGGCCACTACGGGTCCTTGAGAGGAGCAGGGTATCATCCGCAAATATTAGCAGAGGATATTTTGTGTTTCCCAGGGTGGGTGCGTCAGTGTGGATTTCGTTGAAGAAAGCAACCACCCGGTTGATGAACAAAAGGAACAATGTGGGGGCTAGCACGCAGCCCTGCCGAACTCCTCGTTCTACAGGAAAGCTCGGGGTCACCTGTCCCTGGTTGCCCCATCTTACACGCGCAAAGTTTTCCTCATGGAGGCGTTTCACCAGGTCTAAAAGGTCTGGGGGGAAATCCATACTTTTAAGGACGTCCCAAAGTTTAGCCCTGGGAACCATGTCAAATGCCGACCGAAGGTCGACAAAGGCCGCATATATGACCCCCCCGCCCAAAAAAACCACCTTCCAGTATAACATGGTTAACCGAAAGACCTGATCTAGAGTGCTGGTGCCTGACCTAAACCCTGCCTGCAGGGGGGAGAGTATGTTGTTTTGCTCAATCCACCCCTGTATTCTAGCTAGGGCCATTCGTGCGACCACTTTTTGGATGGTGTCGATCAGGCTGATTGGACGGTAATTTTTTGGTAAGGATCGATCCCCCTTTTTAAAAACCGGTATTATTTCAGCCCCTTTCCAAGACTGCGGTATTTTTTCCCCGGCTGCTATTGAATTAGCTAAGATGGTGATGTAGGGGACCCACAGATCTAAGTTTAGCTTAAAAAGGTCGGCTGGTACAGCGTCAATGCCTGGGGCTTTCCCGGACTGGATGGATCCTAAAGCGTGTTTGGTATCAGAGCAGCTAAAGACAAGTCTATTCACATGTGGTAATGATTGGGGTCCTGGTGAGTACACCTCAACCAGCTGGGGAGCATTCTGGTTGGCAAATTGAGCAGAATTTTTTTTTACCCATTCTACAGCTGGAACATAATTTTCAGGGGATGATGTGTCCAAACCCCTTCCTCGCCTGACTATTTCCCAGAATCTGATTTGGTTGGATGACTCACATGCATGAAGAAGATCATGCCAGTATGAGTCGTCCCAGTCCCTTTTGGCTTCCCAAATGGTACGCTTATAGATCTGTCTCGCTGTTCTAATGGCCGGGGAGTTCCTAGACTTGACTGCAGCAATGAGTGTAGCATGGGCTTCCCTACAGTTTTTATTGTACCAGCCCTTGCTTTGCTTAGCTTTTAATTTCCGGCATGGTCTGGTAAGAAGATCTTTAATTGCCACAAAGCATGCCTCGTGAAGGTCAACATTATTAGTCGTGGGCGGGTCGCTGGGGGGGGGTGCCAACATCTTTTCTTTGGTATTAAGAACCAGTTCTTCTATCTGGTTGACAAGCTCAGGGTCAGATATCACCTTGGACCATTTGACCCGTCTTCTGTTGTCACATAAGACGAGGTCAGATGTGGTGCAATCTGTTTCCTCCTGAGGTGGTACTATCCCAGGGATCTTAAGTGCTAGAGAGAGGGGATTATGATCACTCTCCGGCCTGCTGTCTACAATCATGTCAGCCATGGATACCCAAGATTCGATATTAATGAGTATATAATCAATGCGACTTGCGCAAGACCCATTATCGAAGGTTGGCTTCCCCTCCTTATCAGATGGGCTGCGACCATTTACGGCTCGGAATCCCCATTCCAAACACAGCCCAAGCCAATGGAAAGCAGCCTCTGTTCCCCTGACTGCCTTAGTAATTGTTAATGGAGGAATGTTCCATGCAGAATCCTCATCTAAACCAACATCTTCGGCAAGGTTCGTGATAGGCTCAAATGAGCAGTTTAAGTCCCCTGCCACTATGGTGAGATGGTCCCATTTGTGCTCATGCAAGAGGGCTTCCAGATCGTTAAGGATCGGTTGCTTCTTGCCACCTTGGCAACCTCTAGCATAAATATTAATGAGGAGTATTTCTTTGCAGTTTGCCTTCCTTAATGAGATGCAAAGTATGTCGGGATTTGTCCCTGCTATTTCTCTAACATTAAAGCCCAGGCTAATTTTTATCCAAATACAGAGGCCACCCGATGCCCTACCCTTCATGCCCTGAATAGCCGGTTTATAGAAGTTTAGATAGCCTTGTCTATGGAGTGGGGCTACGGCCCAGGTTTCTTGGAACAGAATGATATCATGGGAGGAAATGTAATCGACCCAGTCATCATTGTCCAAGCGACCCCTAAGACCTGCAATATTCCAGGATATTATTTTGAGTTGGCTATCTGGGCTATCGATACAAGGGGTGACAGGGTGGGCCGGGGATTCTATATCTGCTTGATAAGAAAAGTGGTCAGTGGGAACATAAATTGGGTCAGGTGGAGTCAACGTTTGGCAGCCTGTACTAACCTCGCTTGTGGTGTTCGTGCTAGCAACTGTCAGTTCCCCTTTAATGATGTCCCCACCGAGTCAGTCGACCTCCTCCAGGCAGCCAAACATATTAGACGTGGGAACATCCTGCCACCAACTACTCTGACTGGGTCCCGCATACCTATAACCCCTGTTTCCGGACTTTTGGATTGTAGACCAAGTCCCCCCTGTCCTATCCACATTCCTAGGGGGATAGAAAAAAGTGAGGGGTCTGACAACAACTGACTGGTCAATTATGCTAGGGGACCATGAGCAGAGAAGGTGTGCAGTATTGGGATCAGCAAATGTCACCACTATACAATCTCCCAAGATGGATTTGTGGCTCGGTCCAATCCATGGTACTCTTCGGACCATAAGAACCCGGCTTCTTTGGTGGCTAGGGAGCTGTCTGTTTGTATTTAGCCAGTGTATGACCTTGTTTTTGAGGGACCAATGGTCCTCTTTTGTTAGAGGGTCAAGAGTCGGTACACCGGCTAAGACAGCAACATATGGACTAGCTTCCGGGGGTAAATCTATGTAGCCCCCACGGAAGTTTGGTCTGCTAGATTCAAGGGGTGGCTGAGCATTAGGGGCTGGCTGAATAGTTTGCCGATCTACTGAAGGTTTAGGTTTTGGTCCTGCAGTGTGTAATTCGGCCCCTGCTCGAGGCGCACTAGGCTTGGGTTTGGCACTAGGCTTGGGTTTGGGCGGTGCAGGAAGCACATTAGTGGGGCCTGCTTTAGCAATTGGGATATTGGGGATACTATTCCCTATTATTGTGCGTGGTTTGGGTACAGGTTTGGGTCGTTCGTTAAGCGAAGCAGATGCATTCACTTCTGAACATTCTAATGGTGAGCCCCCTCCCTGTGAGAATCTAGACTCCATTTGCTTGAGGCTAAGGCTAGCAAGTGTTACTATCGTTTTATCCATCTCAAGCAGGTGGTTTTCTATTCTAGTAAGTTTGAGCTCCAAGGGGGAGAGTAATTTCTTGAGTGACCCAGACAGTGTGTATAAATACCTCATCGTCCCCATTGTCCCTCTCCGCCCCACCCGAACTTCCCTCCCTTAACCCCTCCACACATAATCCAGGGGAAGCCGCCACCTTGGTGACGGTCGAAGCACCATCTGGAGCATGGGTGGTGGCACAAGCAATGCTATCAGTGTGGGTGCTATCGTTTGGTTCACCATAAGCTAAGGCAGACAAAGGGCGTCGGCAATTAAAGAACTGGGCTCTCGCAATTTTTGCCTTCTTGCGAGCAAAGGCAGATCTGGCCAAGCTCTTTTTTTGCTGTAGCGCCTTTTTGTTCGCAATTGTGTTAGCCCTTGTTACAGCCCTAGGTGATTTGCTCTTCGCCTTAGAGCTTGTACTGGCTGCAGGTTTAACTGGCACTACATCCTCCACCGGATTAGATGGAGGTTCCCTAACCAGAACCAGATCACTTAAGGACTGAAAGGGGCTGTGATGTATATCAGCTGTGGTTAGCAAGGGGCGAGGACCTGATGTCCTCTCTGGGGTAAGTGCTAGGGCAAGGTTCCCAAGTGACGATTTTTTTGAGGAAGCAATATTAAGAGACAATTTACGGGCAGCATCAAGTTCAAGAGAGACCCTGTGTTGCATTTTGTTAATTTCGTGGTCAATCGCCAAATTAGTTTTAAATAAAAAGTCATCCAAGGTTCCACTAGAGCCACCAAGACCCTTTGCGGTTTTGCTTCGTGTGGATCGTGTGCACATGATGGTTAGTGGGTGGCTTGTCGTACAGTAATGGTACCAGACTCACGTGCAATGGCTATTCGTAGGGCCAAATAACGTGGCCCAGCCCAGGCCTCTCAGGCCTAGAACGGCCTAAAACGGTCCCGCCCTTGTCCCGGGCTTCTCCCGCGCGCTTCCGCGCAGCGGGACTGCCGTCCTTGTTTATAGGATACTAGGGTGAAAAGGGGGAGGAGCCTGCAGGGAGAGCTGACCAGGTGGAATGAGTTAGGGCGGGCGGGCGCTCCTGGGACAGGTAGTCCTGTGCCTCCCGCCTGCTCGCAGCCCTGCAGAAACAAGGATCCTCAAGTCCCTCCACGCCCAGGGGACAGAAGGGTGCAAGTTGTTCTCACCCACGCGACGCGGGACCCGCGCAGCGGGTACCGCTAGCTTTAAAAGGTCGCTGTGTAGCACAACAGAGACAAGGCTGCTACCACCAAAACTCCAGTCGCCACAGAGGTAAGATCCGTTGTGAATGTCCGCCAAGAGTCCCACCAGTAGACAGGGGCTGCTTACTTTTCACTCGGCTGAAGGGGGGAGGAGCCTGCAGGGAGAGCTGACCAGGTGGAATGAGTTAGGGCGGGCGGGCGCTCCTGGGACAGGTAGTCCTGCGCCTCCCGCCTGCTCGCAGCCCTGCAGAAACAAGGATCCTCAAGTCCCTCCACGCCCAGGGGACAGAAGGGTGCAAGTTGTTCTCACCCACGCGACGCGGGACCCGCGCAGCGGGTACCGCTAGCTTTAAAAGGTCGCTGTGTAGCACAACAGAGACAAGGCTGCTACCACCAAAACTCCAGTCGCCACAGAGGTAAGATCCGTTGTGAATGTCCGCCAAGAGTCCCACCTCCTGGCACACTACTGGTTGGGGAATTCATTCTTCTTTTTTTCTGAGGGCCTCAGCACTAAAGTGGACTTCTTCCCCCAACCAGTAGTGTAACAAGAGGGTCGTTATAGTTAGGAATTAGCATTTTAAAAGCCCTAGCAGTTCCCTGAAAAACAAAAATTACAGGACATTATAATTAGGAAATGGAATTTTTTTTAAACTTGGAAATTCACTGAAAAAAACCAAAGGTTACAGAGACGTTATAGTTACTCTCAGTTTTCACTCGTATAAAACCAGTGAAATTCAGCAGTTTTAGTTAGCTGAGCTAACTATAACTCGTGTCTGCCGCTACTTCACGCCAAAATCTAAGGGAATACAAAAAATCATATGGAAACACTAGTCCATTTTATACAAAGGCTCACAGGCTTGCTTTAATTTCCTGGACCACATTTTGCTTTCAAACGGTCTAACATATCAAAGACATGATAGTTCACACCGTACCTTGGAGGGCCAATAGACCAGAGCAACACCCCATTGGGATTTACCCCCTGTGACTGGACACAACCCTTTTGGATCCTGTGGCATATGTGATCTTACCGAACCTACAAAAGAAATAATCATTGATCAATCCCATACTTCGACACAAAAAGCACACACCAATTGCAACACGAAAAACTGTATCTATATGATCACATGTCCCTGCACCAAGCGTTCCATTGGAATGACTACTAGTTTAATAAAAGTGAGGATCACATAAGACAGCAGTGGGATACTTTGGAAAAAATACACGACCAGTTCTCACTACCTTAGTCAAATTCATACCCCGGATGATGTGCATTGGCCCATTCTAGAAGCACAACCACATCAGAACAAACAGACTATGTTCTGGATGGAAAAAAAATGGATATTCCATTTGACCACACATAAAACTGGCTTAAACAATGATATCCCTTTAAGTGAGACCCTTTGAGTGCTACTGGTCTGAACACTCTTAACCAGTACAGAACACATGGATACTAGGCTTCAGCATTAATGTGTAGGTAACACCCTCCTGCTGCCAAAATTAGTTTACCCCAGCCCACAGCATCCCCTAGCTGGGGCTTTTCTTAAGAGGTACCTTGCAGTCAGCTAGGTGGTCGTCTATACATAAGAGTTTCTAGTAAACACCCTTCTAATTCAAAGAGGTACCTTGTACCGCCTTGATAGTTTACAAATATCGTTTATCTATACATATGAGTTATTTATTGTTCTCCATTACAAACTTCACTTTTAACCATAATTTGAACTTATTATTGTATGCCCCTATATTTTCACCACACTGTTCCGTCATTTTTTTTTCTCCTCACACACACAAGATTCTATCATGCATCTCTTCCCCACATATCTTTAGTAAGGATCCATCACCATTCTAAGCCGTTCCAAGATGGTGCCAGTTTTGCCTCTCTTGATCAGGAGACCCATGCATGCCACTCCTTTTCTATATTTTAGGCGACTGACTCCGCCCAGCGAGGCAGTCCCCACTGCACCACAGCACAGGTCTATCCTAGTGTTTGCCTGGTGTACTAAGGGAATTGCCCCCCCTGTCACTGACTAATATGCCTTCACCTATCCCAATATGGTGTAGGTTTCTGTCCACAACAAGGACTGTGGACAGACAGCCCAGTCTTCGCTGCGCTTTTCACCCATGACACCTGTAGCCACTTATCTAAATTTTCTCCAGTATAAAGACCACCCTCCACTACCACATTACCTCCAGGGTGGCAGAGAGGGGTAGGTCACCATTAATTGAGCGCTGTGGGCACAGTTCGTATTTATGGCTATGTCTTTTCTTAACACTCCTTACCTTAGGTTTATTTAGGTCTAGTCTGACCCCTCTCCCTCAGTTTTATTCTGCAGCTAGCATGGTCTTGGCCATCCCCTATATGGGGTCAGTAGCTTACGGAATTTGGGTAAACCTCACCCCAATTTCGGTTTACAGATAAATGGTTTTGAGTCCTTATGTGGGATTTGTGGATTTTGCACCATTGCACCACTTCATTTGTGTGTCACCTGCTTGTTTATGTATTTTCTTGTAATGCGAATCTACATTAACACTAAAAGACGTGATTGCGCCTAGGCATGAAGTTATTCTTTTACCTGCATTTACGCTTTTAATTTGTGTATGACTATTGAATACCTATCTTTTGATTTGCTTTGTGTTGTCTCATTCTAGGTCGGTTCTTAGATATCCCCAAGTATACTATACTGTGAGGACGTGCTTTATATGATTGGGTTGCTTTTGCTAATACACTCGCTTCCCAAAACACCAGTAGATTAGGTTTTTGGTCCTTAGAAATTGCCCTGATTGATAACGACATCTTATAGCAAGAAACATGTTTACGTTTGCAGACACTATTTTATGAGCTGCTTTGGATCATTCGCTCCACATTCAGCCACCCACTGCTTTTAACCATAACAAGAGAACCCACTTATTAAATTCCCTAGTGTATCTCTGAGCTATTCTTAATCAGCATTAGCCAATCTACACTTAAAACACCTCCACCCACACTTCACATTGGCATCTTATGCTCAAAAGAGCTCAGGCAAAGAGCCTCCTTGGGGGGCCTTTTGGACATTGCAGCGCTGGCCCAACGAGGAGCTCCCTGATGATGAAGCATGACACCCAACTGGTGAGGTGTGTGAGGGCCCTTGCTTCGGAGCAATCAGATCCCCCAATTTGCTTTCTCAGTTCTCCCTCTGACCTCCCTTCCATGTTTCAGCTTCTGGCCAGCTTCTTTCTGCCTAGCTGTTTTCTTTCCCAATATGTGACATTGCTTAGGCTAGAGGGTGCTTACTGGATAGATTTGTGGGTTATCTGCATATGGGTGTATGGGTGTGTCTTGCCTCTCACAGTTGTTGCTACTTAATGAATGACTGAGCCAGTGGCTTGGATATTGAGGTGGTTTTGGTGGTATCATGTTCCTTTATGTGCATAGCAGTTATTTTTTTTTACCTAGGACTTCAGAACTGAGATATGCTTCTCAGCTTGTGTGTTGCATCGTTTGTGGTTGAAGGTTGACAAAGTTGTTGGTTCTTCGTCATCCGCCTTGCTTTAGGGGGATCGGTCACATACCACTTCCCGGGGACAATGTTTTTGCTGGCTTGAATTTGGTTTATTGGTCCTTCTATTAGCTTCTTTAGTTAGAGGATCAACATTGTTGGGTAAGAATACTTGTCCAACCGGTAATGGGGGCAGATGTTGGGATATTCTTTCCACCTTGTAGGCATGTTGAGTACCTACATGTGGGACCTCATTTGGGCCTTCAGTTGCTTTTTTTCTTCAGGTGATGTTGATGAGATTAAATACAATTTGTTAGTATTGAGGTTTCTGGTTGTAGTTGTTTGGTGTTCTTCTTCTCTTTATCCAGTCATTGTGAGTGCAAGTTTGGGGTATGTCAGCCTATCATTTCTCTGTAGTGGGCATCAAGGTATGTGTATATATATATATATATATATATCTATATATCTATATATCTATATATCTATATATCTATATATCTATATATCTATATATCTATATATCTATATATCTATATATCTATATATCTATATATCTATATATCTATATATCCATATATCCATATATCCAAATCCAACCAACGTTTTGCCCGATTTGGGAAGGCCCACTCTGCCAGCAATGCTTCTATCACAGCAGAGACTGCAGCCTCGAAAAACCTCTTCTCTGTGCCCAAAGCCTAACATGTTTCGGAATTGCTTCCTTGTTCACAGGCCACGCATGCAGAAGGACAAACGGCAACTGACGAATGATAACTGCTTTTATTCCATTAGAGAACCTTGGTGGGTGTGTCCTTAAAGCCCCAGTGGGCGATGGTCTTTGCAGTTCATACTTAGTAGTTCCCAAGTGGGTGTCGCCGTCGGCCTTACAGCATAATAAATCCTTTGTAGGTGAAAAGCGTCATGCTCGAGTTCGCTGCCTTTGAATTCTCACACCATTGGCGCGCTGGCAGCCCTGATTTACGTGCCCAATGACACCACAAGACCGCACAAGGGCGGCGGTTCCTTCCCGCGACCCAGGCATGGCCGCAACATATCCAACCCACGTTTTGCCCGATTTGGGAAGGCCCACTCTGCCAGCAATGCGTCTATCACAGCAGAGACTGCAGCCTCGAAAAACCTCTTCTCTGTGCCCAAAGCCTAACATGTTTCGGAATTGCTTCCTTGTTCACAGGCCACGCATGCAGAAAGACAAACGGCAACTGACGAATGATAACTGCTTTTATTCCATTAGAGAACCTTGGTGGGTGTGTCCTTAAAGCCCCAGTGGGCGATGGTCTTTGTAGTTCATACTTAGTAGTTCCCAAGTGGGTGTCGCCGTCGGCCTTACAGCATAATAAATCCTTTGTAGGTGAAAAGCGGCATGCTCGAGTTCGCTGCCTTTGAATTCTCACACCATTGGCGCGCTGGCAGCCCTGATTTACGTGCCCAATGACACCACAAGACCGCACAAGGGCGGCGGTTCCTTCCCGCGACCCAGGCATGGCCGCAACATATCCAACCAACGTTTTGCCCGATTTGGGAAGGCCCACTCTGCCAGCAATGCGTCTATCACAGCAGAGACTGCAGCCTCGAAAAACCTCTTCTCTGTGCCCAAAGCCTAACATGTTTCGGAATTGCTTCCTTGTTCACAGGCCACGCATGCAGAAAGACAAACGGCAACTGACGAATGATAACTGCTTTTATTCCATTAGAGAACCTTGGTGGGTGTGTCCTTAAAGCCCCAGTGGGCGATGGTCTTTGCAGTTCATACTTAGTAGTTCCCAAGTGGGTGTCGCCGTCGGCCTTACAGCATAATAAATCCTTTGTAGGTGAAAAGCGGCATGCTCAAGTTCGCTGCCTTTGAATTCTCACACCATTGGCGCGCTGGCAGCCCTGATTTACGTGCCCAATGACACCATAAGACCGCACAAGGGCGGCGGTTCCTTCCCGCGACCCAGGCATGGCCGCAACATATATCCAACCAACGTTTTGCCCGATTTGGGAAGGCCCACTCTGCCAGCAATGCGTCTATCACAGCAGAGACTGCAGCCTCGAAAAACCTCTTCTCTGTGCCCAAAGCCTAACATGTTTCGGAATTGCTTCCTTGTTCACAGGCCACGCATGCAGAAAGACAAACGGCAACTGACGAATGATAACTGCTTTTATTCCATTAGAGAACCTTGGTGGGTGTGTCCTTAAAGCCCCAGTGGGCGATGGTCTTTGCAGTTCATACTTAGTAGTTCCCTAGTGGGTGTCGCCGTCGGCCTTACAGCATAATAAATCCTTTGTAGGTGAAAAGCGGCATGCTCGAGTTCGCTGCCTTTGAATTCTCACACCATTGGCGCGCTGGCAGCCCTGATTTACGTGCCCAATGACACCACAAGACCGCACAAGGGCGGCGGTTCCTTCCCGCGACCCAGGCATGGCCGCAACCTATCCAACCAACGTTTTGCCCGATTTGGGAAGGCCCACTCTGCCAGCAATGCGTCTATCACAGCAGAGACTGCAGCCTCGAAAAACCTCTTCTCTGTGCCCAAAGCCTAATATGTTTCGGAATTGCTTCCTTGTTCACAGGCCACGCATGCAGAAAGACAAACGGCAACTGACGAATGATAACTGCTTTTATTCCATTAGAGAACCTTGGTGGGTGTGTCCTTAAAGCCCCAGTGGGTGATGGTCTTTGCAGTTCATACTTAGTAGTTCCCAAGTGGGTGTCGCCGTCGGCCTTACAGCATAATAAATCCTTTGTAGGTGAAAAGCGGCATGCTCGAGTTCGCTGCCTTTGAATTCTCACACCATTGGCGCGCTGGCAGCCCTGATTTACGTGCCCAATGACACCACAAGACCGCACAAGGGAACTACTAAGTATGAACTGCAAAGACCATCGCCCACTGGGGCTTTAAGGACACACCCACCAAGGTTCTCTAATGGAATAAAAGCAGTTATCATTCGTCAGTTGCCGTTTGTCTTTCTGCATGCGTGGCCTGTGAACAAGGAAGCAATTCCGAAACATGTTAGGCTTTGGGCACAGAGAAGAGGTTTTTCGAGGCTGCAGTCTCTGCTGTGATAGAAGCATTGCTGGCAGAGTGGGCCTTCCCAAATCGGGCAAAACGTTGGTTGGATATATATATATATATATATATATATATATATATATATATATATATATATATATATATAATATAATATATATAATCCTATGACCTATTTGTTATTGTTTATTGTAATTTGAAGAATGGGATACTTTCAGTAGCCTTCTATGATATTTTGGTGTCACCAGCTCACTTACTGCATGACACCACTTCTTCCTGTTGTTTGTATTACCAGCACAAGTATTCACTTGATTGCTATGCAGGGTTACAGTTCCTTATTGCATGCCGTGGTTTCTTACTTAGACTTGTAGGGCTGATCACCTTCATATGTCCAATTAGCACAGTTCTTATGTTCTGCTCCAGAACCTCCTCCAGGAGTTTTTCTTTTGGTATTGATTCAAAAGGCGAGGTATCTTCTGGTAGAAGTATCCATTAGAAGAATCAGTTACCTACCTTCTATAATATTGTCCCTGGTGGATACTCCATCTACATGCAGATTCCTTTATGTGGTGTCTGCCTCCCTGTCCTTAGTCGGAAAGTGCTTTAAGACCTTTGTTTGTACATTGCATTTTTTTTTATCTTTGGCAGTCTTCTTTCCACCTCTAAGGGTATGGAAAAGGCGATTCCGTTCTTGAACACCCTTAAACAAGAAGCTCTTAAGTGGCGGATTCTCTTGAGTGCAGATCACTGTCATAAGCAAAGTTGCTGGGAACATAGTGCACTCGCTGCTTTCAAGCACTGATGATAAAGTACATGTTACAAAATCATGTGGCAAATGTAACATTTGTATTGACTTAGTACTAGATGCAGTAAGAATAAGTAAGTAAGTGTTCAAAACAGAATATAGGTATTTCTGATCATGCACAAGGGTGACCATTCTTGGCATATCGTGGACAGGTTTGCAAAGAAGGTGCCCATTCCTGTGTAGTCTAAACACTAGTTAATGGGGGATAATTCCTGGCCTATTGGAGTTTTTCTTGTCACAACGGTTCCTACTCACTGTGTAATTCTCGCTCTGGCATCATGCTTTATTCTTTATATATTTTGGTCATTTTGGCACAGTGGCACACAGTTGTGGTATAATGCTTGCACTGGCACTAAATTTGTGGTTTGGGGCATTTTTTTGACTTCACTAAGGACTGTTGTATGAGGCTTGGATGAGTAAAATGTGCTTAATTTGCTTGTATTTATTTATTTATTGGCATTTTTAAAGCGCAGCATATACCCTGGGGTGTCTTGTATCCTTCCTTTGACTTTATTTAACCATTCTCCTATATATTCATCAAGTTATCCATTCTTGCTCTCTTTAATTTTACATGCACAAAGTCACTTATTTATGACTACATGTATGCCCTCACTTATCCGTTCAATAGTTCACTCATTTGCCAACTCACCTTCCTATAAAACCCCTCGCAATCTTTCCACTCAATATAGAAGCGTCTCGTCTAAAATTTCAAAACCTGTTGCCTTTGCTAGTGCTTGCCTGGTGGGTTTTGCATGAAATACAAAGTTGAAAGAAATAAGAAGCCACTTTAATGGGGAAGCTTTCATTAGCAAGACAACTACTGGTGTCTTGCTTCAAACTGAAACAGTGCCTGTCAACTTAGTTGAAACATCTTGCTTTCCGTTCAGATCACACAAGTAAGTTGCCAACATTCCTTGGTCAAATGGGGTGCCACTTTGGGTCAGCAAAACATGGATCTTCTTTTAGTCGGTTACAATTTCGGCAAAAATTTGATTTTTGGATTGTCTCAAAGCTGCGACTAATTTAATTAAACTCGCAGTTTTTTAATATTCTTAAGTACTTAGTGGAATGTCTGGGGATCTGATGCTACTAAATAACAAGCATTGGCATAGCCATTAGGTCTCTCCTTTGGGATCTTAGAAGTGTTTAGCCATACAGCACACAAGCTGCGAGGTTACAAACATTAGAAAGTACATTCAGCAGCCGGTCACATTTCATGTGAGTTGCTTTTTAGGCATTCAGAACATTGCTTGGTTTACTAACAGTGCTCAATTGTTAGTGGTGACAGGGAGGTAGGTACAGGCAGGCTGTTGTTAAAGTGCTCTAACAGTGACTTCAAAATAAACCCCATGGCTGAACCACTTAAAGGTAGTTGAAAAGGGCGACCCTCCTCTGCAAACAGCCCTAAGTGTGTTAATGACTTTGGTTTTAGTGGGGGTGAGTATTCATATCTTCCAGGCGCGTCTAAATTTTAAGGACAGCCACTCTGATGGGAATATAAAGTGGCAACACTGCAGTACCTGAGATCAGTGTTTAACAAGGGGAATGCCCCGAAAATCATCTGCAGGGGTCAAGCCTGCTCATCTGTCAATCAAAAGTCCAGGAACTTATATAATGGACAACACACACCCCGTTTACAGCTCTCTATAAACACTGTTAGTGGCATGTGTGGGACAAAATGAAAAAAAAAATCATTCTGATATTTAGTAGTAATTCACAAAAGTGAGGACCATTGCTCCAAAATACTGATCCAGATACCTAGTGCTAGACAACACAAGCATTGGCAAAGCCACTAGGTCGCGGCAATCGGAGAGCTATTGGCCTTGTCAATGTCAATGTCTTTTAGCTATGCTGAATATCAAGCTACAGGGCTTCTGTTCAGCATGGCTGAAAGTCAATATGTATATACAACCAACATGTAATCTGTGGACACATTGTATTAAAACACCAGCCGCATTAGAACCCTCATGCCGATATGATGCCGAACTATAACATGAAAGCTACGGGAAACAAAACCAACCCAACCACCAATCATATGAGATGGGCATACCACAACATTAGTTTTGTCTGTTCCATCCATTTTATTACCCAATCTCAACATAGCAGCTGTGGGGAGGGGAATGTTTTATTTAGCCCGAACAAAGATAGAAGCTAATGATCATGTGTAATGCAGCTGCAATAGACCCACCATGCACCCTGACTGAACCACCACAGGGGCAAATTCTGCGCATTGCAAACATGTAGCGTGATGGCACGTCACTATAGTGTATGAACCTAACTGTAAATCTTGACGACTCACTCAGCAGGTAGCGAAACATTGCATGCTCTCCATGTGAATTGAAAAACAGTTTGAGGTGATTTTTGTCGTGGCATGCATCATGCCTCCCATAATGCAGCTTATCGCTGTAAACATGTCAAAGTGTGGGCATTAAAAGATTTGCCTTGGCGCAAGGACCGTCTGATGAAAAAACATGAATGAACAAAAAGGTAGCCTTTCTGTGGTTGTGTCTGCTTTTGTTTCCCTCAAAGTACCCATTTTTTCGGTCCACCTTAAGGAGTTTGCCCGGACTTGGTAGATCCATCCGCCGATGTTGATGCTCAGCGCTAATTAAAACAATAATGCTTCTAATGTGTGGCAGAATGAACATTCAATGAAGATCTGCTTGGCGTACTAATGTGGGAGAGGAGAAAAACACACATGCGCAAAGAACCTCAATCAGAGGTGTGTGCTTTATGCGCAATATGTGTCCCCTTTCAGATATAAACTGTGACTACGCACACAACTAGAGGTATGCACTGCTGACACGAGCATCGGCTAGCAAGCTTGAAAATAGCAACACACAATGAAGCACAAACGGGAACACACACAATCAGAGCAGAGCAATCCAGCTGCAAGGTTTGTCCATTTGCATGCTGAGAACTGTAACGCATACACACGCACACGCACAGATGGGGGCACTACAATACAAATTTGTTTGTAGGATTAGATACACTGAAGAACACAAACAGCTGCACTGGAAACAAAAGGCGATAACTGCACATCAGCTTGTCTTTCCGTAGAATTAAAATCACCAACAAACAAATGCCCAATGAAAGCAAGTTTCCATAAATACCTTGCGCCGCGAGTCCTGAGTCCACAGAAAGTGCTGCCAGCTGCACGCATGGTCACCTTTAAAACAAGGGAGGGCGAGAGTGAGAGTGAGAGTAGAGGAATGTCAGCAAGCACACGTAACCACGCTAATTGAAAACAGATGGCCCCTGCGCACCGCTGCTCTCTCCTGCAAGGTGAATGCAAGCACGAGTGCTTGAAAAGAGCTGACCGATTTCTAAAGATCACTCCTATAGCCGCCCTGCGCCCTGCCCTAGGCTCGACCTAAAAAGAGCTTAGAAACTATATGTTTAAAGTTGCACTTCTGGATTAAAACAGTACCCATCCTGTTTCAACATACTTCTAAAACTGCATTGATTCAAGCTTAGGGCAGACGGACCCAGTGTTAAATTTGCATACAGGGAAAATGGGCGTCGGCAGTGGGGTAAAATCCTGACTGTTTTAAAAAGTAAAGGATGTTTTGGATGGAAACCAAAGTGTTAGGTTTTATTTGGATGTGTAATATTCCATGTTGAAGGCTGGGCATATTTTCACGGTGCACCTTCAAGTCACGTGCAGTGGGATGGAGCTGTGCATCTTTATGAATGGGAAGGTCAGTCTTTCGGTAACACTGAAGGGATAAACGGAAGGAAGGTCGGTGGTGGGAATACTTGCTGGAAAAAAAATAGTACTCAAAGGTACACTGGTGTATTTGTCGGCAAAACCACTATTAAAAGTGGGAATTAATACAAGTTCCCTAATTCAGTATGTAATAATAAATAATAATAGTAAAAGGGATCTTATCATGCGCAAACATAGCCCAATGGGTGTCAAGGCGCCTAATTCGAAATCCAGCTCATAACATAGACCCTGCAGCTCAACCTGAATATGTGAATTTAATTTCTTTTGTAATGCCTGCGTACGAACAGTATACTTTAGCAACAGATTTACGTTTTTTGTTATGAACGAGAGCTACGAGCGGAAATACTCTATAAAAAATATTACTGAAATTGTTTAAACGGGTAAACACTTAAAGTTGGTGAAAATGTGAGCGAAAAATGGCCAAAGGGGTAAATTAAGTTAATTTAGAACTTCTTCCAAGTTGTTAATTCTATATGAGTTCTTTATTCTGCACAGCTTTTGAGCCTGACTTTTGATGCAGATCTATGTTTTAAAGCACTTCGTTATTCACAGATCTCAAATCCCAGATTTCCCTTAAGTGTATTAAACGTGGCAGAAGCCAAGAGCCGGATAATTGATGTCTTTCCCCATTCCCTGTGATATGTAGCATGTAAACTGCTGTGGTGTGCGTTGTGCTCAAGTTAACACAATAAAGTGCTGATACATAGTTGCTTTTGTTTGTGCTATTGCTTAACCACTTTTTCTCCCTTTATCTTGTATATGATGGAATCGACGCTAGACAGAGGTAACCATTGGGGATAAGTACTTCTGTAGCTGGACCTTCCTGATGTGGTGGTGTTTTGTTATTCTGTTTCCTATATTACTCTACTGGTCTTTTGCCTGCGGTGATCGTGCTTGAAGTATCCGCTCAGCTTGCATGATGCCATGGTTCCTTTTTTTCTTTTTCTTTTTTTTGCAAGAAAACATTTTGTTTATTTTTGTTACACTGTTCCTTCTACCAATGTACTTTGTGTGGAGGGCTCTTTAGATACGGGTTTCAAACAAGAACCTTTCAATGAAATGTTCAAATATGAACTAACTCAGTTATGCATTCATTTCGGTCTTTAAAGCTTAAGGAGGACTGGTGTTAGATACATTTCTTTTTTTTTGTCTTGAAGAAAGTTTGACATAGAAGAAGAAACTGCCAATTTGGGGAATTAAACGTTTGTCAATCTATAATTGAACAATAGTCAAGTCTCTCCTATATGCTAATCGTATACCCAAAAACCATCCTAAAAAATACCCAAAAGATGAACTGTCTAGAGTATGAAATAAAATCCCTAGAAGCAAAACAACATAAGCATTGGCAAAGACAATAGGGATCACCTTTGTAACCTATTGGCCATGCCAATGGATTTTAGCCACGCGTAGCTAAAACTAAACAAAAATAATAAAAGCTCTTGATGGGGCTACCAGCGTAATTTTGTAGGTGCCTGCCACAAGCATGCTTGTGCCTACAAATGACACAGCTGTTTTTTTTCTTCTGTATAGTTAATGATTTAGGTTGGATCGGTAACTAAAAAGAAAAGTGTAAAAACAGGTTCTTTCCTTTTAAAGTGAGCAGGGTGCACCCAAAATCCTAAGTAAAGTTGTAGTTCACTTAAACCACTGTAGAATTTATTTTTTTTGTGAGTATTGGATTAGTTCATACCGAAGTTCTGTTCCCTGATTTTTATTTTAGTGCTTGATCCCTTTTTAGCTCGGGCGTTAGAAAAAGTCCTTTTGATTTTACTAAAATGAAATGTATAACATACATGCTCATAGGGGCTTTCAGCAGGTGCCCTTCTTTCATTGGTATGTTACCGTCATTCACATTTTTATTCCATCCAATTCAGCTTGCAGTAGTGGGTCCGCACACTTCAGCCATGGGCTTACTTCTCTGTAAGTGATGACATTCTGCCCTTTCACTAGGTGCACATTCACACACATAGTAGTCCCTTCAGTGCAAGGTACTGCTGTGGTAATGTTGTGATTTTTTAGACCAAACAAATATTTTTGCTTTTATACACTGTTAGTGAGGGCCCAGCAGCTCCCCTTACAATAAAGTTTTAAATAGACCACAACAAACAAAGCATTGACAAAGCCAAAATGATGGCAGCCAGACCTATTGGCCTTGCCAGTGTTCGTTACAAGAACTCACTTAGTTCTGCAGAAGGCTAATTTGTTGCAATACCCTCATCCGTAAGTTTTAAAGACTGAAAATATAAATGCATACAACTTTATAAATCATGATTTGAATCCGTTTCCTTGTTGGGCTATTTTAATAGACGTAATCAAATAATTTATTGTATTTTTTTTTTACTTTGGGTAATAAATAGAAGCTGTCACAAGAGAAAGAGAAGTTTGCCGATGAAGACAGTATATTCTTCACACTTGGAGAATGCGGACTGATCTCTTTCTCGGATTACATTTTCCTCACGACTGTACTTTCAAGTAAGTGGTGCTCTGCTTTCCGCTCATTTCAATTAAAAATCAAGAAGCAATGTAGGGTGGTGTTTTGTGCTGTAATGTGTCTCGTTCTCTTACTCGTCGTTAGTCACTTTGTGTAGCTGATGGCAAACTTTTTCGTATTTTCTGTTTGTAGATTTTAAGAGGGCAGGGGTTTTACTCTGCCAGAAGGCGGCTGCTTAATTTGGCTAGATAAAACCAATGTGGAATCTACAGGAGGATTTTGGTACATTATAGAAAAGCAAATAGAAGTTAGGTATTCAGCTGAACGAATTCTCTTGACTGACTACACCGCATTTGCTAAGTAACCTGACACCTTAGCAAGAGACAGAAATTAGGGGACTCATGGAGAATTTGACATTTTGGGAGAGGTGGAGACACTCAGAAGTTGAACATTCAGAAGAGGAGCCCAATATACTCATGTGTGGCATCTTTTCATTAAAAGTGGTCTTGTTATTATCCATGACTAATAAGAATGAATAAAAGCTGTAACTTATTGGTATTGCTAAGCACCAGTACCAAAAGTCTTTTCTTCCTGAGGTAGGCACAAAAGTTTGTGGACAGTTATTTCCGTAGTGCAAGAAAATATTGAATGTTATATAAGGGATAAACTATACCCTGCCCTACATTATAAGGATAATGCAAATCACTGTGGAGTTCCATAACAATTTAGATGAACGAGGGGAAGACGAAGTTCCTTTATAAGGTTATGGAACCCCAAGGTGACTTACTATAGCCTTATAATGTACAGCAGGGGGTGCTTTACCCAATATAATACATGGCCACACTGTCACCTTTCCCACAAACCAGTTAAAACCTTGGTGCGTAGCTCTTTCAGAAAAAGAGAGCATGTTTGCAATCATGAAGAATAAAAATAGAACCTCTAGTGCAAAATTAAACACTTCGAAAACCTGTTAGATATATGTTGCTAAAAAAATAGAAAACAGTTTCAGTGTGAGTCATTTAAAAACATAAAAGCTGTAGTAACTCAGAATGTGTAGAAACACGAAGAGAGATTCCTACTTTTCCATAATTCTCAAAGCAATGCAAAAAATGAGGTTATTTCTGCTTAGCCACTGTAAGCTAGACGAATAGGACAGAAGAAAGAAAATCAACAATTAATTTTGTTGCTTTAAACAGCTGTTCCGTGACCTGACCTGTCTTTCACCTCAGCTACTGGTCCTGGCAGCGGACATTGTATTAGACTGCAATAACTTATTACAGTTGAGTTCTAACATCTTTTATCTATAATTGGTGACTGAGTGCGTCACAAGTTGCTGGTTATAAAGAAATTAGGGCTGCATTTATACAGGGATTGCTGAATCCTATGTATTACAAAGTGATAGCCGTTCACTTCAGGTTATACTATTTGGGTGTATGTCCTGTGGCAGCAAATCTAGAGTGTACATTAGAGTGTACATGAGGCTTTGAAGCCGGCAGCGGTTTGATCAAAGCGCAGCAGCACCCGAGTATACACGTCCTTCTTGATACTTTTTTACAGATGGCACCTCTATGGTGATCAAATTATATCTAGTTCATGCAGTGTGGTTACCTTTTAAAGCTTGGATCATTGTTCTAAATGCATTATAATACAAACATTTTATTTGGATGTACTCCAACCACAAATGGAAAGTTACATATGCTTAGGCGACTCAAAGCACTCTATCATTTGTCTTAATAATATAATCAATTTCATTCACTTGTGTCCACGTGATTTACTTGCTATTGCATGCATCTTTTCATGTGTCTAGAGATGGGAGCAGCCAGTGGTGAGCAATACGGAAGTAGCGAGCCGCTCTACCGCCATACTGCAGCTGTCCCGGATTTTAATCTCGATCAAGGATCCCGGTCCTGAATCTAAACCTCTGAGCGATAGTGGGGCCACAAGCGTGCTTCAGGTGGGGTACACAAGCAGAGGAGGAAGCTAGTGCCCTGCAGCGAAGAGCGGCAGGGACATATAGGGAGCTGCTCCTCTGCAACCACCTTCAGCCGACCCTTGACCCCAACAGGTAGGTCGCTCCCCTCCACACCGCACTGCCTGTGTCTCCCTGCCCCAGATGCCGCCGCGGAGGAAGTTCGAGGCCCTCCACCACCCGCAGGCTACCACCTGCGCCTCATCCCTGGTGGCCAGTGGTAGGCCGTAGGTAGGTTTGTTCATCCTCTGCTTTATTGCTTTTATTGTATTGCCTGTATTTTCATTGTTGTCTGACTGCTGTTGCCTGTACATGGTCCGTGCCCCTTTTTTTTCTTCCCTCTGTTCCTCTCGCTGTCCCAGTGCTCTTTCTGCCCGGTCTTTCCTTCTGTACCCCTCGCTGCCCACGTGTCTCTGCCCTGTTTTCCCTTCTGTTCCCCTCGCTGCCCCGTGCCCCTATATTTCTGTATTCTGCCTCTGTGCCACACGTTTTTCGGGTATTTCTGTGCCCTTTTTGCCTTCTGTGCCACTCGTTTTTACCTTGTTTTTGTGCTCCTTTTGCCTTCTTTTCCACTCGTTTTTTGTGCCCGTCTGCCTTCTGTGCCACTCGTTTTTCCCTCGTTTTTGTGCCCCTTTTGCCTTCTGTTCCACTCGTTTTTTGTGCCCTTTTATCTTCTGTGCCACTCATCTTTCCCTCAATTTTGTGCCCCTTTTTCCTAACATTACCTTTGTTGTCCCTCGCCCCTGCGTCCCCTGCGGCTCCGCCCCTGACTGCCCACTGCCCATTTGCTGCCTCCGCCTCCCGCCTTCCAGCTGCTCCTCCCTCTCACCTCCCCATATATGCCATCCGCTGGCGCACCTAAGGCAAGCCAGTCTGCGCCTGTCCGCGCCTGGACCGCGCCTAGCGCCAGAACCCCTGGCCCCGCACCCACAATGACGACCGCCGCCACTACGACGCCAGCACTCTGCATACTCTCAACTCCGGACGGAGCCACACCTGCTTCAAGGCCACCCCGAAACGCACACACGGCCCCTTCACCTGCCAGAACTGCAGCTACACCAGCCTCCGAGCCGACGAACCACCCGCCAAGGAAGACCCCCACCACCTCCGATGAATACTACTGAACACTCGCTCCTCACGCAAGCTTGCCGTCGAGCTCTGGGACCTGCTCGACACAAAATTCCTGGACGTCACCTTCCTGACAGAGACCTGGTTTAACGACTCCTCCGCACCTGACATCGCCATAGCCATCCCAGACGGCTACAAGATCACCAGCAGAGACCGCACCAACGGAGTCAGAGGAGGAATCGCCTTCGTCCACAAGAACGTATCAGGTTCTCGACTAGTACCGACGACGCGCTCAGCACTGCCAAACACATGCATTTCCTGATCCACACAGATCCTAACTTCACCCTCAGAAGCACCCTTGTCTACCGACCGCCCGGACTCCGCCCCCAGTTCAGCGACTCCATCACCGACTGGATCGGCACGCACGCCCTGACCTCCACCGACTACATCCTCCTCGGAGACCTGAACTTTCACCTTGAGAACAACAACAACAACAACTCCACAACCCTGATCAATAACCTCACCAAACTCTGACTGAAGCAACTCGTCACAACGCCCACCCACTGTGCCGGCCACACCCTCGACCCCTTCTTCTCCTCAAGCCTGCACGTCTGTCAGCCACACCACTAAACTCCTCTGGACCGACCACTGCTGCATTCATTTCGTTTTCCAGAAACCCACCAGACACCACCACACCCAACAGATCCCCTGCTGCTGCTGGAGCAAAATCACAGAAGACTAACTACACACAAACCTCGCCCTCAGCCCATCCACTGAACCCTCCAACACAGAGGACTTTTCCTACAGCCTCAGACGCTGGATCGAGGACTGCGCTAACACCCTTGCCCCACTGAAGAAACCCCCCACAGAGACACTAGCAAGAGGGCTATCTGGTTCACCCCAGAACTCCTAGTCTCCAAGCAAGCCTGCCAGAAACTAGAGAAGAAATGGCACAGTGAACAAACTGCGGACAGCCCTGATGAAGTTCCTATAAAAGGAACGAAACGCGTTGGCTGTTGTCTTGTTGTTTTAACCTAATGAAGAATAAAGATATCTGATTAGAACATATTGGCTATTTTGACACCATCCCTGGTGCTGCCTCCACTCTTTTCATTTAGCAGTATCACTCTCGTCTGTTGTGGTAATAAAGCACAAGGATGAGGTCCCTGCAAAAGATAGGCCAAATTTGGGAGATATCAACCATAGTCTAGAGAAGAACAGTCCCCTGCAAACAGGAACAGTCCCCTGCAAACAGGAGGTGGAAGGAGGAAGAGAACAGAGGGGGCGGGGTTAGGAGCCAACCCAAAGGACATTTGCCTGTAACAAAAACAATCAGACAAGACCCGCTACCAGGAGGTAGGACTAGAAAGGGACCGGGCGAAGGGATTACTCTTGAGGGGGGTGGATATTCCTCTAATTGAAATTAGTAAACTGAAAACTGAGGCATTGTCACCTATTGTGGATCACTTAGATTGTATTGATTATCAGCTCGCCCTGGTACTTCGAGAATTAAATAAGTCATCGGCTCAGACCTTGCAGAAGGCAGAGGCCACTAATCAGAGTAGCACAGCGGCTATACCAAATGCTAGGATTACCCCCAATGCACATTGACCATACAAGAAGCTCCTTGTGTGGCACTCTTAATAGAGCATATGGCGAATATTTGCGAAGGGTCTCCTTGGATAACAGTCACACCTAGGCAAAAACATAAGGTCACGCAAGGAGCCTCAAATTTTGTCAACCGTGACCTCCCAGTTGGGCCCAGTCAACGACATTCGCTTCATGCTGCACTCCACACCCGAAACCTCGAGTGTCCAGGCATTACATCTATAGATAGGGAGGGTGAAAAAGTTATTTTGAACCTACCACCAGATTGTACCCCCTTCACCCTGGTACTCACTGGAGTCGCCCATCTTCAGCTAGGCTGCCAAGAAAATTGTCAAAGCCTTATCAATAAATCCGCTCACTGGTGGCATAAAAAATTACTGCTCCAGGCAAACCTGATAGATAACATCATTATGGCTGAGCGAGTGAGCTGGGTGGGCCGTATGATAAAATCAGTTATGGGAGATTATGTGGTCCTTAAATTTAGGGACCCGGAGAAAGTGCATTTTCTTCTGAGGTGCCTTAATGATGTAGCAGTGGCGAATGACCCCATAAGGGTCTACCCCCTGGGCTTTTTCTACTCACCCATTAGAGGTAGCAATCAGCCTAAAACTACTTCCGTCTAAGGTCCAAAAACGTATACTAATTCGCAGCAATCGGTGCCTACTCACTTCTTTCAGATCTTGCTGACATCAATTGACCGTCATTTTATCTCAAAGAGGTTCACGAGGAGGGGAGAATCATACAAGCTGGCCACAATTTAGGTAGACCGGCAGCGGTGGCAGAAACCGCAGGTATAGGGTTTGAGCCCTTAGTGTGTCACATATCCCATTCCCCCCATTGTCCGAATTAGGGGCCCAAATAATCATGGGAAATCTACCTCCTGTTTCAAAATCATCTAATGGAATATCGCAGGCCTTTGTGCGAAGTTAGGGAATGAAGAGTGGCTAGGTTACATTAGAGGCTTTGACCTCATTTGCCTCCAGGAAACCTGGTTGAGAGACGACATATTCTCTTCCAGGGGATCCTCATCAATAGTCATAAGCATTAGAATATTCCTGCCCATGCGCGGGACCCCACAAACACTATATTATATGTGCCCCACATATATATATATATACTCATAAATATATAAATACATATATATATATATATATAAAAACATGCAATAGCAGCCAAATAACATCAGAGCTGAAATATGCTGTGAAGAATTTCCACCATACATGAATAATAAGCATTAGAAACATGAGAAACAACACCAAAGATTGTTTAGAAACTGTTTTAATGCTCAGAAAGCAGTAGAAATTCTCATAACTCACTGGGAGCATAGGAATCTCCCAGGCTGCATTGCAAACACACAATCTAAAAAGACTGAAAAGTTTACTGTAGCTGAATAGCAATAGACTGGCACAGTGCCTTTAAGGCACCCCTGACCCCCTGTATCCCATCATGCCTCAGGGGTGACAGTTAGGTCAGTTGTTCTTTCCGGCTCCTTCAGGAAGGATCCTGGTTACACAGCTCCACTAATTTCTGTTTTCTGACAGAAAATTAGTCTCTTTGAACAACTTTTTTCACTTATTTTGACATTTTTCATCTTGTCAAGTAAGGAACTGCCTTTTTAAGTCAGTTTACTGGGCATTTTCAGTGGAAAATGCCTTCACTTTTTGATAAGTGTCCTTCTTGTGGTAACAAGAAAGCAAAATCAGACAACCACGATGTTTGTATCCTGTGTCTGCCTGAAGAACATGATCCAGGCACCTGTCCTCACTGCGAGCACCTGTCAGGAAGAACTCTCAAAGACAGGGAGAGAATTCGCATCTATGGCCTGGCTCATAGGTCATCCAGAGGAAGGTCTCCGGGGAAGAAGGGTTCCAAGAAGACTAAAACATCTTCAAAACACAAGTCTTCCATCCCTTCAGCCTCAGCGTCAGGCTTGGCGCTGAGGAAAGAACCACCGGTGGATCGTTTGGCATCAAAAAGGCAGTCGACGACGGGCTCGCCGTCGAAAAGAAGAACAGGTGCGTCGACGACGTCGAAGGATCCAGCTCCGGCATCGAGATCCCCTCCGCCGTCGTCAACCGGGCGACGATCGGCGTCGAGATCAAAGGCCCCTCCGCCGTCGTCAATCAGGTGACGATCGGTGTCGAGGAAGGTCACTCCTCCGCCGTCGTCATCCAGGCGACGACCGGCGTCAAGAAGTGTGACCCCTCCGCCGTCGTCCAAGAAGCGGCGTTCGGCGTCGAGGACCAAGACCCCTCCGACAGTAACTCGTCGATCGGCGTCGAGGACGCAGTCTCCGTCGTGTGTCTCGTCGACGCTCGGTGTCTCGTCGACGCTCGGTGTCTCGTCGACGCTCGGTGTCGAGGGTGTCCAATACCCCTCCGCCGTCGTCGCACAGGCATTCGACGTCGAGACAGGAGACTCCGTAGACGGCCGGTCATCGCCGTTCGACGTTGAGACAGAAGACTCCGTCGACGGCCGGTCATCGCCGTTCGACGTCGAGGCAGAGAGCTCCGTCGACGACTGGACATCGTCGTTCGACGTCGAGAGAGAGGGCTCCGTCGACGGCCGGTCATCGCCGTTCGACGTCGAGACAGAGAACTCCGTCGACGGCTGGTCATCGCCGCTCGACGTCGAGAGACCATAGATCCTCACATAGACATTCCAAGTCGAGATTGTTTGGCCCGCCAACTCCACGAAGTCGTTCGGCGGAGAGGGAAGAACGCTCGACATTGAGGCATTCAGATGTGATCATGGTAACGGAGTCAGCTTCCCGTCATTCCACTTCACGGTCCTCTGGCTCCTCAACTGCATCTTCTAAGTCCAGAAGTCCTGTGCGCAGATCTCCTGATCGTCGGCCAGATCCTTCGGCTGAGCAAGTCAGACTATCGCCTAGATGGTACAAGTCTTTGGACCATTGGAGAGATTCTCGGGCTACCAAACGAATATGCCAGCCCACAACAGAGGTCTCCTCTTCAGAATCTGGTAGAGGAGATGGACAAGCGTAGTCCTCCCAGGCGCAAATCACCTGTAAGAACACCAACCAGATCTCCCAGAAGGTCTCGATCTCCCAGAAGAAGACCTCTTTCAGAAGATCGGATAAGATCTCGCTCTCCTAGACGGGAGGAGCGTTCAAAAAGATCGCGGGAGAGGAGACACAGTGCTCACCGTAGACGTCGACGAACTCCGTCTACTTCATCTACCAGGTCTTCCAAGAGGGACTACTCCCCTACGTTGACGGACAGTCCTACGTCCAGATCCTCCCCAGTGGATAACATTTTTTTTAATTTATTTTTTTAAACCTTTATTTGGAGACAAGCAAGGACAAAGGAAGTGCATACACAATACATACAGTCGCATATGGCCATCACAATGGTACGTCAGATTCGAAAAAATGTGATGAAACAAGTACAGGGGAACATATCAGTCAATACATATAACCACATCAAAATGTATTATGCATATAAGAAAGCAATGATCCAGTTTGCACAGACAAGCTAGTAATACAATACATAATGGTCATCCTCTATGAGCGCTCGGAGAATAGAACAAAGGAGAATCAGATAGAAGGGCCAGGAGGAAATAAAAAAAATAAATAAATAAATAAAAAAATAACAGAAAATCCTGACATGGGTATGACCTCCATCCCCACCCATCCACTTGCCATAGGAGGAGGCACAGCTCCCAAAATCTCGCAGTAAGAGGAAGCAGCCCAGCCTCTCCCCCGACACTCGCAGTAAGAGGAAGCAGCCCAGCCTCTCCCCCGACACTCGAGGATCAACAGGAGTAAAGTGAAAACCCAGCCCACCATGCTACCATCAGCCAACCCCAACGCGGTCCTCATGTTCAGAATCAGAATCCTGCACAGCTCTAGTTAGGAGATACACCTGGAGCGGACTCCAAAAGTCCTTCGGTCTGCACCTGACAGGCATCAATTCAGAGTAGATATTGTATTGGTCCTGACAGTATATGAGGTCAGTCAACCAATCCTGGAATCACGGTACCCTGCCACGACCCCAGCAACAAGCAACCCTTCGTTTAGCCAACAGCAAGGCCACGTCAACAAATCTACGGTGAGAGGCAGGCACGTCCTTAGAATAACCCAGCAACATCACCAAGGGGTCCAATGCCACCCCATCCTCCGCCATAGGCTTCATGGACCTGAGTCCAATATTCCAGCACCTTCGCACAATTCCAAGCCAAGTGCAGAAAGTCAGCGCCTTCTGCACGACACCTAGCGCATCTGTCATCCTCTGCTAAATGAAACCGAAGTTTCCTCGCCGGGGTGTAATAGTACCTCTGAACAAATTTGTAATGGATAATTTTAAGCCGACAACTGGAAGAGACATTGGCTGTGAGTCCACAGCAGTACCTCCATTGCTCGTCGGTAATAGGGGCTCCCAATTCAGCGACCCACTGCTCGCGCACCCGATTGGCCGGGACCGAACGCTGTCTGCGAATAGCACCGTATAATTTCGACACAAGGTGTCGCCCATCTGATACCAACAGCACGTGGAGGGGGAGGGTAACCTCCGGCTCCGAAGGGAAATCTGGTAACAAGGCACGCATGCCCTGCCGCAAGCGGACAAAGTAAAACAGCTCTAAAGGGGAGCAGGCAGCCACTCCGAAGAAATGAGCCTGCGTACGGAAGGTACCGTCATGAAACAAGTCACCCCACGAAAGGATACCGAGCCGCCTACACATTCGTTGGAACCCCGTTTCTAGCAGCAGAGACAGATCAGGGTGATAAGACAGAGAGAAGCAGGGACGGCGAATAAAGAAAGGAGACGCCCAGCACTTGAGTCACCCGTTTCCAAGCATCCACCGTACACGTCACCGTCGTGCGAGGCGTTTCCACATCCGACACCTTGCCCAGTACCATCCCCTCAAGCGGGAGTGGGTGGGCAACCCAATGTTCAGCAGCAATTTGGGGCATAAACGGCGTGGGGCGCATCCAGTGGTAAGCGTAATGCATCTGAGCGCTAAGATAATAAAGCTCAAAGTCAGGGACATCGAAACCGCCATCAGAGTAGGGTAATGTAAGGGTAGCCCAAGCCACCCGCGGCTGCTTGCCCCCCCCAGAACAATCGTATGAGCTCAGAACGAAGTCTGCGAAAAAAATAAGCACCAGGATGGTACGGAAGGTTTTGAAAAAGGTACAGAAAGCGAGGCAGAACTACCATCTTGATAAGTGATGCTCTGCCGGCCATGGAGAGAGGTAAGGACATCCATCTAGTGACATCATCTGCAAGTTTACTAATAGCCACTCCATAATTAAGCCGAACCGTCTCTTCTCTATCCAAGGACACGACAATGCCAAGGTATCGCAGCTCCGACTCACACCATTCCAGAGGGTAATCAAGGGGA
Source organism: Lissotriton vulgaris (assembly GCF_964263255.1). Lineage (NCBI taxonomy): Eukaryota > Metazoa > Chordata > Amphibia > Caudata > Salamandridae > Lissotriton > Lissotriton vulgaris. The sequence continues at coordinate 805,871,383 of NC_141693.1, read as the reverse complement.
AACCTAGCCACAGCAGCAGTGAGGGGGAAAAGTTGGGACTTCCGCCAGTTAATATGGACACCGGAGACACCCCCAAAAGCGACCAATTCCCGCAGGAGCGAATTAAGGTTGTTCACAGGGTCTTTAACATAAAGTGTAACATCGTCAGCGTATAAAGAAATACCAACCTGCCGCTGAAGACAATTAAAAGCGCTCTGCTGGTGAAGCTGACGAATCCTGCAGGCCAGCGGCTCAATGGCAATGGCAAACAAGAGGGGCGAGAGGGGGCATCCCTGTCGGGTCCCCCTTGTGAGAGGGAACGAGGGGGACAGCACTCCATTCACCACCACCTTCGCCATCGGATCAGTATATAAGAGCTTGACCAATGAGATGAAGATCCGGGGGAAGCCCATCCTACAAAGAACATCAATAAGGTAACCCCACTCAACTGAGTCAAACGCCTTAGTGGCATCCAGAAAGATAGCGGCAACCGGGACATCAGGAGCAATGGTCGACACAAGCGAAAACAAGGTGCGAAGATTGTGGGAGGTAGCACGGCCGGGCACAAACCCCGACTGATCAGGTAGTACAATAACGGGCATGAGCTCGGCAAGTCTCATTGCCAAGACCTTCGCAAGAATTTTGACATCGCAGTTGAGCAATGAAAGGGGCCTATAGGAGCCCACATCCACCGGATCCTTCCCCGGCTTGAGCAGTGACATAATGGCGACCTCCCGCATGGAGCACGGCAGACGCCCCTCCTCCAGGGACTCCTCAAACACCTCGCGGAGAACAGGGGCCATGGTGTCCACATAACACTTATAAAATTCAGCAGGAAGGCCATCCAGCCCGGCCGCCTTTCCATTATTCAACGACATGATGGCATTCCTGACCTCCTCCACCTCCAGGGGTCTACCTAAGAACGCTCGATGATCATCCGATAGCCAGCTGAGCGCCAGCTCATCAAGAAATCCGCCAAACCGTGTCTCACCAGTCTGCTGTGTCGTGTACAGGTGTGCGTAATGGTCAACAAAAGTACGCTGAATCTCCTCAGTGTCCCGACAGCGAGCCCCATCCGGCGTCACCAGCTCCAACACGTCTGACCCATGCCTCGGATGCCTAGTAAGGGCAGCGAGGACCTTACCGGGCCGCTCCCCCTCACAGTATCGCCTCGCCGTCTAGTACTTTCCCCTATGTCTAGCCTCTCTAGCAGCCTCCTCTTCATATTCGGAGAGTTTAGTACGGAACTGGACCAGAAGATCGGGATCCGAGTCAACCAGCATCCTGCGTTCTAAGTCTCGCAAGTCAGCTTCCAAGCCCTCGAGGGTCCGAACGATGAGCCTGAGGATGCCACAACTTTTAGAAATAGTGACTCCCCGGATCGTAACTTTGAACGCCTCCCATATAACCTCGACGCTTTCAACAGAGCCCTTGTTTCTAGGAAAGAACGCCTCCACCTCCTCGCCAAGCTCCTCCTTGAACACCGGGTCAAGCAACGCAGTCGGGAAAAGGCGCCAAGGCGGGTGCGGCCTACGCAGCCCGGGTACGGATAGAACAGCCTTCACCGGACAGTGATCAGAATATGTACGAGCCAGATGTGTAGCCTCACGCAGGCCAGCCACCAACCCTCTAGACAAAAACACATAGTCCAGTCTCGCCCATGAACGAGCTTGTGTAGTGTAATGAGTTCCCTCCTTAACGGCAGGGTGGGTGTACCTCCAGCTGTCGATCAACCCAGCCTCCTCCACAATCCCACGCAGTACTTCCCTAGCTTGCACATTGTACTGAGGGCTCCCTTCCGATCTATCCGACTGGGCATGAAGCGCAAGATTGAAATCCCCCCCCCCCACACAATGTAAGTGGCATCAACAGCCAGCACATGACCCCACAATGTAACGAAAAAGGTTGGCGTATCGACATTAGGAGCATAGCAATTAACAAACAGTACTGTGTTCTGCCCAAGCCGCCCCCACAATAGCACATAGCGCCCCTCAGAGTCCCCCATAGAACCCAGTTCTTGAAATGCGAGCGACTTTTTAACAAGAATGACAACCCCCCGAGCATAAGAAGAATAGGAAGCAAACACCCTGGCCACAGCCCATCTCCCACCAAAGCTGGGGGAAGGGGCGGGTCGCAGATGCGTCTCCTGGAGGAGGGCAACATGAATAGCATGCCTGTCCAGATACTGGATCACACTACGACATTTCCTGGCATCATTAAGTCCCCGTACATTCCATGACACAATCGATATCTGATCTAGAACAGCAGTCGACATTAGCCAGTTTCCGGGCCCCACAGGACCCAGTAAGCAAATACGGACCATCCAACTCCCAGCAACAGCCAGCGACAGACCCAATCCCTAGGGAGCAGTCGTCCACCCGCATACACTACACACACAACCAAGCCATCTCCAACCCCAACACCCAGAACCCCAACACCCCCCCCCCCCAACTGAAGCTTCCATGCAACAAGCACTCAGCAACCACTACGCGCATCACGCAGCCAATCCAGCCCAAGCGGCCCGCGCTTAGCCCACATGTTCCTCGTGCAAAGCATTCTCCGCCACGCGGCCGCCAAAGATGGCGGCCATCTCTGCCGGGCTCAAGGCGGACGGGGGCAAGGGCCCCAGGATCAACTCCGCCGAGATGATAAATGGGCCAGCCTAGGTAGCAGGCACGGAGCCGCGCCTGTGCAGACATCCAATAGCAGCAGTCCAACCACTGATCCCCGAAGCCCGGGCGAGCAAGTGCAGTCAGCCCCATCCCCACCCCACCCACCCACCTGATGCCACCCCAACTATCAGGCCATGCGTACCCCCACCCCGCCGTTCCCCAACACACAACCAGTCAACCAACAAAGGACTAGATTCCAAATCAAAGATACAAGTGGGGCATACCCTTCGGGGAACCTTCTAGCGGTGCACGATACCACTCCCTCACACCATGCCAGTGTCCGAGCCATCGGGTCTCAAACGGCCCCAGGCGCAGCGCGGGGGGGGTGGGTGCCCAGAGCGCGACACCATATAGCACCATCCTGCGGTTCCACACCGACCCCAAAAATCAATACGTACACTCTCACCTCAGACATGACACAACCCACGCACCAACAAAAGATAAAAGCGGATACCACTTAGGCCACCGAAGCGGACAAGGAAGTCAGTTGAAGTCAGCGTAAAAGACAGACGTCCAGAGTGTTCCATCACCAGTAAAACAGAAACAAAGACCAAAGTTACCACAATCAGGCGACCTCCTCCTCAGCCGCCGAATGTTCATCCTCGGGGTCTCGATCACCTCCCCGATCTGCAGCCGCTCGTTCGCGCTGGAGGCGCTTTGCAAAGTCCTCAGCATGCTGTGGGTTGGTAAAAAAATGTTGCTTAGCCTGGTGCGTCACTCTAAGTTTGGCAGGGTAAAGCAAGGCATAGTCCACTTGTAGTTCCCGAAGTTTCTTCTTCACCCCCAGAAACTTACGACGCTGGTCCTGCACCATCGGCGTGAAGTCAGGGTACATGGTGAAAGACACCCCATCGAAGGAGAGGGCCCGATTAGTGCGGGCAGCTCGGAGGGCAGCGTCCCCGTCACGGTAGTTCAAAAGGCGCGCGATGATGGGGCGCGGTGCGGCCCCAGGGGCCGGCCGAGGTCCCAGTGACCGATGCGCTCTCTCAACGATGAACTGGGACGAGAATGCTTCCGCCCCAATGGCGCCCACCAGTAGTCTCTCGACATAAAGTTCCATTTTGCCCACATTTGTGGACTCCGGCACACCTACAATGCGAACGTTATTGCGCCTACTCCTCGCCTCCAACTCCTCATTCTTAGCGGCAATAACACGCAATATATTGTCCATTCTCGCCAGTTGGGTGGTATGGGTGGCCGCCGTGTCGTCGTGGTCCGAAATGCGCTGTTCCGCCGTTGTCAGGCGCTCCTCATGCACGTCCAGCTTCTGGACGACCGCATCCATGCGCGACGATATCTTGTCCACCTTGTCCACTATCGTGGCAAACCCCTGCCTCATCTCCTGCATCATCTGGGTAAAGTCCGGTGGTGGTGGCTGCGGCACATTATCAGCGACAGGCGCGGGGGAGACCTCGAAGTCCCAGCATCTTGGAGCAACCGCGCACCCCTCCTAGCTCCTCCAGAGTCAAAGGACAACTTGGATTGCTTAGTGTCCGGCTTCCCCATGATGGTGTGCTAGTAGCACAGCAGGGGACCGGGGCAAGTAAGAAGCAGGATGTAGGCCGGTCACAGGGCACGGACAGCAGCCGAGATCGTGGGGGCACGAGCAGGCCAGCGCGCCCCGCCACTCCCAACGATGACAAAAAATGGCCGTCCCCGCACCCAGGCCCGAGAAGCGAACTCTCGGGTAGCCAGAAGAAGATCCGCTATGCCTCCGTGAGCAATGGTATCTGGGCAGGCAGATGTAGGAGCCAAGAGATCAGTCAGATAGCAAAGAAGTAGCAACCCGCCTGCCTAGCCAGCGAGCAGGCCCGGTGGAGAGGGGCAGAGCAGGGCCTACCCCCCACGTGCAGAGCCACGGGCTGGCATGAATGATGACGCCGGGCCGAGGGCCACCAGACCTCCAGAGCGCAAGTCGGGGAAACTTGAAACCCTCGTAACTTCGGCCAGCAACCTCCGATCGGCCCAGGAGTTGGACCGTGGGTGGTCAGTCGATATCCCAGTCGATCTATAGGGTCAGATCAGGGCGCATCGATGGTAATCAGGATCCCTAGACGGATAATAGCTCCGGGCAGCAGGAGCCTCACGACAGTGCGGCCATTCTGCAGTGCGCCCTCTAGCGCCCCCCCCCCAGTGGATGACATTGGCACGTATCTGGATGTCCTGCAAAGAGGAGCACTGAAACTGAACATTGAAATGTCTGTCCCTCAGGTTACAACGACAGTCATTTTTGAGACTTCACACAAAAAAGCTATCTCCCGTCCACTGCTGCCTTTAGTCCCGGGGATTATGGACCCTGTCAAAGAGGTTTTCCTAACTCCAGCGGCTATCAGAGCGGTTCCAGCCCGCATTCAGAAGAAATACAAACCGGCCTCTTCTGACCCGGTTTTTGTAAAATCTGACCCTCCAGCAGACTCTGTAATTGTGGCAGCGGCGAGGAAGACGCACGCAGTTGCCGGTTCCTCTTCAGTCCCACCAGACAAGGACAGCAAATCTCAAGACTCCTGGGGTCGCAAGGTTTGCAACTCAGCTGCATTCACTCTTAAGGTTTCTAGTGCGGCTGCGCTTCTTGGTCGATACGACAGAGCCTTATGGGACTCCATGGAAAGTTTCAAATCCAAACTGCCAAAGGAAGACCAGCAGGGTTTTGAAGAGACTGTGACAGAAGGATGTCTGGTGGCGAATCAGATGATAAGCACGGCTGCGGATGGTGCTGTACTTGCGGCGCATTCCTATTCACATGGGGTCTGTGCCAGGAGGTCGGCCTGGTTGCGCCTTACAGGTATGAAGCCGGATGCTCAATATTGCATCCTTAATCTCCCCTTTTCGGGTTCCGCTTTCTTCGGGGAACATGCTGACGAAGAAATGACCCGAATGAAGACGGAACTAGACACAGTGAAAGCGGTGGGTTTAGAGAAGAAAAAATTCAAACGCTGCTTCAAGACCAACAGGGGGAGAGGGGCTCAACAGAAGGTTCAAACCCCTCAGTGGTCCCAAAATAAGAACCAGGGGAAATCCCAGTTTCGAGGCAAACCCGGCAGAGGTAGAGGAGGTCACCAACAATCCTCTAACACCACAAGAGGAGGAAAGGCCTGAGCAGTGGCTTCCTCTGGCGCCGTTACCCACTCCGGTGGGAGGAAGTGCTTCACAACATCTGACAGAGTGGGTCAGCATCACAAAGGATCAGTGGGTGCTGAATATACTGCGCAATGGATACAGGCTACGTTTCCGTGCGCCTCCGAAGAACATTCCTCCAAAGAGCTCTTGCCCTCACCAGCTAAGCTTGCTCCCAAGAGAGGTGAAAGTCCTACGGCAAAAAAGAGCGATAGAGGAAGTTCCTCCCGCTCAAAGAGGAAAGGGAGTTTACTCCAGATACTTTCGTGTCCCCAAAAAAGATCAGGAGGACAAGTTCAGACCGATACTCGATCTGCGACTTTTAAACAAAGTCATTGTCAGAGAAAGGTTCCGCATGTTAGCGCTTAACCAAATATGCCCACATCTTCAAGCCGGAGATTGGATGTGTTCGGTGGATCTGCAAGATGCGTACTTTCACATCCCAATTGCTCAACAACATCGCAAGTACTTGAGGTTTGTCGTAGGGAACAAACACTACCAGTACAAGGTGCTACCCTTCGGTCTTAAGTCCGCACCACGAGTCTTCACCAAATGCATGGCAGTGGTGGCGGCTTTTCTTCACAAAAAGGGACCCTTCATCTACCCATACCTGGACGACTGGCTCCTAAAAGGCCCATCTCCGGTACAGGTAACGCACAACTGTGCCTGCACCAGTTGCGCAGGCTCGACCTCCATGTGAAACTGGAGAAGTCAGTCCAGCGGCCTACACAGTCCATCCACTACCTAGGCTCCGTTCTGGACACAAGAGTGGGAAAAGTGTTTCCTTCGGAGGAGAGACTTTTTTTCCATGAGTCAGAAATGTGGGATTCTGATAGAGTCTCGGCTTCCAACAGCCCGACAAGTAGCATCCCTGCTGGGTTCCATGGCGTCCTGCATTTTTCTCATCCCAAACGCCTGGCTGAGAATGCGTCCTCTACAGCAGGCTCTAGAAGACCAGTGGGACCAAGCGACAGGACGTTGGGAAGATCGTATCACTCTTTCCCAAGCGACGAAAGAGGCCATCAAATGGTGGACTCGGAGAAAGAATGTACTGATGGGGGGTACTGTTTCACCAACCTCTTCCATCCCAGTCTATAGTGACGGATGCCTCTCTGCAAGGCTGGGGAGCGCACATGGGTCCGCTTCAAATTCAAGGCCAGTGGTCTGCGCAGGAGCAGACATACCACATCAATGTGCTGGAACTCAGAGCGGTATTCCTGGCTCTCAAAGCTTTCTTCCCAGCGATAGAGTCCAACTCAGTCCTAGTTCAGACGGACAATACGACCACCATGTTCTATCTGAACAAACAAGGAGGCACAAGATCCCGCCCACTCTCTCGAGAGGCTCAGACAATCTGCCATTGGCTTCTCTATCGAGGCCTCACAGTAGTGGCAGTGCACCTTCCAGGCGAGTTGAACGTAAAAGCAGACGCACTCAGCAGGCACTTCGAAGATCAGCCAGACTGGGTGTTAAACGACAAAGTAGTAGAAGAGCTTTTTCGATGCTGGGGTCGTCCAACCATAGACTTGTTTGCAGACGACGAAAACCTCCAAATGCCACGCCTTCGCGTCCAGGTTCCACCGGCCAGGAACGCAGGGGAATGCTCTACTGATGGATTGGTCAGGGACGTTCGCTTACGCGTTTCCTCCCCTGGCTCTGATTCCGAGAGTAGTTTCCAAGCTCCTCAGGTCGAACATGGAAATGATCCTGATTGCTCCGGATTGGCCGCAGCAGTGGTGGTACCCGGACCTTCTACATCTGTCTGTGTGTCCACACAGACGACTCCCTTGCAGGCCGGACCTGTTGAGCAAGATGAACGGGAGGATAATGCATCCCAACCTCCCATCACTGAACCTAACTGCATGGCTCCTGAGGTCCTGCAATATGGACATTTGAACTTGCCTCCCGAATGGATGAACATTTTAAAGGAGGCTAAGAGGCCTTCCACCAGAGCGTCGTATGCGTTCAAGTGGAAAAGGTTTTACTTATGCTGTAGGGATCATCACTTAGATCCAACTAAAGGGCAGGAGGACGTCATCTTGCCATACCTCCTTTCCCTGGCAACTGCTGGTTTAAAGTACACTTCTACTAGGGTGCATTTGTCAGCCATAGTAGCATACAGAAAATCACCTGATCAGATTTCTTTCTTTCAGGTTCCAGTGGTTAAGGACTTCCTCCAGGGGTTGAAAAAAGTGTATCCCCCTGTGCGCAACCCTTCTCCTCCATGGGGATTGAACCTGGTTCTATCCAGGTTAGTGTCACCTCCTTTCGAGCCCATCCACAAGGCCTCCTTGCAACATCTCACTTGGAAGGCAGCTTTTTTGGTGGGGCGATTACCTCTGCGCGCAGAGTAAGCGACATACAAGCGCACTGTGTGAAAGAACCATATACTGTTTTCCATCACAATAGAGTAGTCCTAAGGGCTCATCCATCTTTTTTGCCTAAGGTAATTTCTGATTTTCATACAAATCAGTCCATTTCCCTCCCTTCGTTTTTTCCAAATCCTACGACCCCAGCCGAGCGATCACTTCACTCCTTAGGTCTTGAGAGTGCTCAAGTTCTGTTTGGAAATGACTAAAGGGATTAGGAAAACGGATCAACTGTTTGTGAATTATGGTTCAATGCGGACAGGTTTTCCAGCGGCCAAGAGTTCCATCTCTAGATGGATTGTCTCTTGCATTCGATTGGCCTATCAGCTTGCAGGCAAGCCTTTGTTGGGGTCACCCAAAGTGCATTCCACTAGAGGGAAAGCCGCTACAGTAGCTTTCTTGCATGACATTCCAATGTCAGAAATATGCAAGGCTGCAACCTGGAAATCGGTTCATACCTTTACGAGGCATTACTGTCTCGAATCTGATTCCAGGGCCGATACTCAAGTAGGGCCAGCCTCCTTGAGGAATCTGTTTGGGTAGTCTATAGCCTACTCAGACTTGTTGATGAGATTACTGTCTTGTCATTCCTTTGCCAGCAGGGAAGAGGAGAGGCTCGCTATTCTATTCTAATGCTTATGACTATTGATGAGGATCCCCTGGAAGAGAAGGATTAGTTACTTACCTGTAATCCTAGTTCTCTTCCAGGGGTATCCTCATCAAAGTCCTAAGCAACCTTCCCGCCTCCCCGGGCAAAGGATACTCTTTAATAAGGAGATATTGTTAACATATGTGTTACTAGGTTTGTTTTTCAGTCTCCGAAAAGAACAACTGACCTACCTGTCACCCCTGAGGCATGATGGGATACAGGGGGTCAGGGGTGCCTTAAAGGCACGGCGTCAGTTTATTGCTATGCAGCTACAGGTTAGCTTTTCAGTCTTTTTAGACTGTGTGTTTGCAATGCAGCCTGGGAGCTTCCTATGCTTCCAGTGAGTTATCAGAATTTCTACTGCTTTCTGAGCATTAAAACAGTTTCTAAACAATCTTTGGTGTTGTTTCTCATGTTTCTAATGCTTATTATTCATGAATGGTGGAAATTCTTCACAGCATATTTCAGCTCTGATGTTATTTGGCTGTTATTGCATGTTTTTATGTATATATGTATTTATATATATATATATATATATATATATATATATATATATATATATATGAGTATATATATATATATGTGGGGCACATATAATATAGTGTTTCCGGGGTCCCGCGCATGGGCGGGAATATTCTAATGCTTATGACTTTGATGAGGATACCCCTGGAAGAGAACTAGGATTACAGGTAAGTAACTAATCCTTCCTGGATCGTTATTGCTCCTTTTGTGTACCTGCATTACCCTCTGCTGCAGGGAGGGCCAAGGGTGGTATTGCAGATTTCATCTCAGTAAAATATGGATCTCTAAAGGTTACTAGCATAAGTTGTTCACCCTGGTACCAACTGATTAGGATTGATTAGTTTAAGTAAAACCAAAATACTTTTGGTCAATTGGTACCATAATATCTTTGACCCACTCAATGGTATGGCCATTGAGACCCTTCAATATGAGCTCACGCAAAATCACTGGGAAGTGGCAGCCACTTCGTATTGTCTGGGTAGGGGAATTTAACTGTACACTGTGTAAGCACAGTAATCAACGCGAGTGTGGAATGGGAGTCCCTACCCCATTTTACCCATTCCAAACAGGAAGAAGCGCTAAATTCTGTCCTGATAAGGAACAATATAGGCCTTATTAACTGTTGGGCCAAGGATTTCTCACTGCAGTGTCCCACTTACGTTGGATGTGGCAGGGCTAGCTTTATTGATTTCATGTTAATATCTAGGCACTTTTTAAAATGTATCTTGGATTTTGTGATGGAACCCCATTGCCTAAGTGAACAACAATCCCCTATGGTCTCCCTTGAATTAAAGACTCCGGTAGGAGAGGTCGTTAATCGCACGATCAATTTCCATCGCAACAAGGGTATCAGTTTGAACTGGGGCAAGATCGAACCCCTTGAATTTGAGGGAGATACCATCAAAGCCATCCCTATTTAATTTTGGGGTATCTAAACTCAGACTCGCCCCCTGAGGATGTTGTCAAAGATTTTGGCTCACTATGTGTTGAGGTAGCAGCAAGGCTGACAAGGTGTTCTAAGCCTAGGGATCCCCAAGAGGCACAGTGGTTTAACCCCGATTGTTCTAGGGCCCATAAAGAACTAAAAAAGGCGCTCCCAGTAACAGTGAGCAAATCAGATCAGCAAGGCATAACTATAAAATAATAACTGAGGGGAGAAAAGCTGAATTAAGAAGCTTAGCATGGGAAGACCTAGAGAGAGCAAGAGACCTAAGAGATACAAAACAATTTTGGGAAATCCTAAATCGCCCATTATTTTTGGAAGAAGCCAGGCAGATGGATTCAGTGATATTGAGAGCTGATTGGTTTGCCCATTTGAATGGTATCTTTAATCCTAAAAATAAAACGGTGGAGGAACACTCAAGGGACCTGCCTGTAGGCCTAGTGGCAGCTACAAAATTTAGTAGGTCCATCACAGTAACGGAGGTGAAGGAGGCGTTAGACCTGGCTCCCGCCTGAAACCCCTTGAACCTGATGGAGTCCCCCTTGACCTTTTTCAAAATAATCCAAACACGTGGGCACCCTTGCTGACAAACGTATTTAGGGCAGTAATTAATGGCCTGATGCCAGTGACCTGAAAGGAGGTTATAGAAGTCCCAATTTTCAAAAAGGGAAATAGAAGTGACCCGTCCTGTTGTAGGCCAATATCGCTCATTGATGCCACAGCCAAGATACTGGGTAGAGTTCTCCTCGCATGGCTGGAGACATGAGCAGTAACAATAGGAGTGATATCCAATACACAGTATGGTTTCAGAAAGGGGCTTGGTATGACTGAACAATGCCTAATCCTGTCCCTAATTTTTAACAAATACGTGAAGGCCAGGAAGGGTTCAATCCACCTGGCCTTCAAGGATTTGTCTAGTGCCTTCGACACTGTTAATAGAGAGAAACTGGGATATGCTGGAAAGCTTGGGAGTTGAACAAGCCCTGCTGTCGCTTATTCATAGGTTACACTTTAATACCACAGTTTCCATAAGATATGGCACTCCAGGGTAAAAAACGGAGCAGATAGCTTCATCAGAGGGCGTCCAACACGGATGTATTTTAGCTCCTTTTTTGTTTTTAATTTACACTAATTGTCTAGAGGCCTGTCCTATAAAAACAGAAGACTGGATTTCCCTAAGATTGGTAGCAAATCTGTCCCCTTGTTATCTTACGCTGACGATACTGTGCTAACGGCCACAACACCAAATGGCCATCAGAACTCCCTGGATACTTTTATTGATTTTATGTCGTCTCTTGATCTTAAAGTCAATTTTATTAAATCAAATATCATGGTCTGCGGCCCAAAGAGCAAAAAGACTTTGTAGCTCGAGACAAGACAATAGAAAAGGTCAAGATTTTTATGTACTTGTGTAATTTATTTAACAAAAAGTTAAGCTGGGACCCACATGTGACAGCGAGAGCCCATCACACAACTAGGGCGGTGGATGGGCTCTTCAGGTTCGCTGCTAAATTAGGTCACAAGCTTGTGAGGGAAATTCTTACTCTTTATAAAGCCAAATGTCTTGTGATTTCAACCTATGGCACAGGGGTGTGGGGCATCACAACACACGTAGTTACAAGTTGTGGAAAATACATTTACTGCTGCTGATATTGCCCAATAGTGCCCCTAACCGCTTATGTCTTGATGAATTAGGCCTAGAGCTGTTGGCAGATCGTATAGCTGGTGCCCCTCTTTTATTATGGGTGAAAATGTGGCTTTCTGAAGAACTAATGTTCTCACAAAAAATCATAAAACATCATAAAAGATTGTCAAAATCGACCAACTCTCTTAAAATACTATGGCTTCAGTTCTTGAAAGAGAAATATCATGAAATAGGCCTGGGGCACTTTTATGATAACCCTGAAAGTCTCCCACTGAACGCCAAAGTAATCATCAAAGAGGCTTTGCTTTCAAGGGGAAACACGCACTATTTTAAGCAAGACGAAATCGCCCCTATGCATTCGCCGCCTGCTCCACTGCATTATTATTTAACATTTACTATTAACTCGCAGACTAGGTTTCATCTAACTAGATTCTGGTTAGATACTGTGCACTTTTTGATTTTCCACGACAGTGTCGCTGGGCGAATGACCTTTCTCTTTGTCCATGTGATAACCTCACAAGCCAAAGCACTTTCCACTTTATTTTATTTTGCACTTTATACAAAACGGCAAGGAGTAGATTTATAATTCCTTTTTTTAAGAAAAGTCACCCTGGTACATATCTTGATGGTTTTAAATATTTGCCATCATTGGCCACCACCGACATCTGTAGTGCAATAGCCAGTCACATAAAAGTATATTTGGCCATTAGGAAAAGATATGAATTAGAACGTATTGAGTTGTCCCAGTGATACTGTTTTAACTAAAGAGCCGCATGACCTTGGTCTTTTAGGATTTGTTTTTTAAAAATAATGTCCAGTTTGCTAATTTATACTGTTATAATGTTTTTTGTAAAATCTAATTTCTTGTTAGGAAGCGCTCTCAGATGCTGAATTGTAGGAAGTGTGTTTATTTGAAGGCTATGGCATTGAATTTTGGGATATTATGGATTTTTACTTAGTAGTTTTTAAGCCCATTGGAAATGCACTTTACCCCATGTATTCACAAGATTTATTGATCTCTTATGTGATGTTTTTAATGTATTGAATGATTTTTATTTGTTTTCATTTATGGCTGCTTAAGCCGAATAAAGATTTATTGACTGACTGACTGACTGTATATGCACAGGGTATGTTACTGTGCTCAATATTTGGTTCTGGAATGCAAAAGGTACATTTAGTCTGAAGTGCATCTCAGACTACCTGGTCCGTTCGTAATGTTTGGGTTGATTTCTTCTGTAACAGATAGAATGGCAGTTCTCTTTAAGTGAATTATATTCCAGTGTTCATCTATTTCAGTGTTTGGCACTTACGTATGGTGCCTATGGGCCACAGTAAAGGGCTCAAGGAAAGATGCCAATTCAGCAATATCAAGCTGTCAGGTTAATTTACAGCTTCGTGTAAAATATATTGGGCTGTAGTCCATCATTTCACTCTATCTCATCCTACGCAATGTTTATTAATTCTTTATGTATTTTATTTTTCTACATTATAAGGACTGTGCTACAGAACACAATATATTTAAAAAGATATTGCATATAAGTAAACCAAATGTATTGCTATAAAGCTTACTAAACCCTAAAGGTGCACCAACCTGCATTTCTGTTTATAATTGTCCAGTCTGCAGTTCCAGCCTTCAAATTAAGATGCTACCACCATGTGGGCGATCAGAAAGGTACCCTTTTCCATTGCTGCTCGTGCTGCAGCCCGGAAAAGGGCCGCAGCACATGTGTCTGGCACATGGGGCATGGATTTTGGGGGTGGGGACTCTCCACAGTTACCCCCAGGCCTCATAGCGGAGCCCAACAGGGGACGCTTTCTGACAGCCTTTCCATGGCAGTCGGACCACCATGCAAAGGCTGTCTGAAAGACATATCATAATCGCTATGTTGGTGTCTGCACAGGCACCGCCCCTATTGTAGGAATTACGATCCGACCAACTGACAGGGTGGTTGGTCCATCCGTCCACTGCAGTCAAACCGACCTTATCCTAATGCAGCGGTCAGACCGCTATGCTGGATGGTGCTTGGACATCCACTGACAGCCTGTTGGTGGCGGTCTGACCACCTTCCTAATCAGGTCCTCAGTCTCAAGAATAAGAAAAGTCCATCAGAGCAGTAAAGCCTCAGGTGAAGGCCATCCTTATGGCTAAATACACCTGAACACTATTGATACTGGATCAATGACAGAATTTGGCTCCCTCATTATCGGCACCCTGAATACTTACCTTTGTACACTAGGACTTGAGTGCCTCAATAACCTGCAATGCACCCACTACTGACTACTGCTCTGCCTTCAACATTGTGTTTATTCACCCTCTGGGGTGCTATAATCTTATCCGTTTAGACATTGTACTGTTTCCATATTATTGTTTCTTGATTGTTATTATTCTGTAAACTCGTGTATGATTGATACCCTACTTTTTGCAACTCACGGTCTACGGAATCTCATATTGATTTAGGAGTCTTGTTTATCCTACCTACTGTTTCTGTAAAGCGCTCTGATATCTGCAAAGATCTTGTTCGCGCTATATAAAACTTTAAATAAATAAATAAATATTTTTGTAAAAAAAAGTAAAATAATTTACTAAATCACAGACAAAAAAAAACTTCTTTGTATTCATTAGTATTTAAGGTTCCTTTTATAATTTTTTGCGTCCATACGTGAACCTCAAATGAGCAAAAGTCTGTCAGAAATCTCCAGTTCTTTTTCAGAGTATACTCAATTGAGCACCATCCCTTTTTTTTATTGTTAATTCAACATTAGTCCAGTACATATTCTTGTGTTACTTGTACGAACCATTCCAAACATAGGGGCCTCATTACGATGGTGGACGGACTGGCTCCATCCGCCATGGTGGTTGAAACAGGGACCATCCACCATGCATGCAGCGGTCCTACATACCCTATTATGATGGGACCGCCACCGCTGCAGTCCTGTTCCGCACCCTTAACATTACGGCGGTGGCTGCTGACAGCATCACCGCCGTGATGTCAAAATGAGCATGTTGTGCATTTCACTGCACTACGTGGCAGGCACTACACCCCCCCCCCCCCCCACAGTGCACCCTCACCTCCCCAAACACAAGAGGGGCCCGCAACGGGCCCCCAAAACCAAACTCCGCCTGCCTTTCAACGGCGGTTGCACTGCTGCAGAAAGACTGGCTGGAGACCTCCATTTAATTTGGCAGACAGTGCTTGCTAGTCACCGCCACCATTTTGTGGATGCAGACCGCTCCGTCAGGCAATCGTAACGATTGCCTGTGGCGGATCCGTGGCGGACAGGCTTTGCCTCTGCCGTGGTCGCGGTCTGAATCCCACCGCCATCGTAATATGGCGGTGGGAGAATCGCGGTCCGTAGGGCTGGCGGACCTCACCGCCGGCCCGGCGATCCTTCTGCCATCACAATCAGCCCCATAGTTATAGCTTTATATTTCCAGCCTTCATCTTGTGTGAAACATTGTGGTGACGGAAATGGTTGCTGATAAAGCAGAAAATCATGGGGTATTGGTTTATAACGTTCCTCGCTGTTTATCCTGCTCATCACTTGAATCCTCAAATTGTTGTCAGTCGTCCTACCATCACAACAGCCAGAAGACAGGGCTAATATATTTTGAATACATCATTGGGCCTAGAAGTCTCGGGTACAGTTTTGAAATATTCTTTCTCAATGTTGCTACAGAATGCTCTCTCTGCCAACATCTTTAGACAGAGGAGGCCCCTAATGACAAGCTATCACAATAATTATTTTTGCTGGCACCTGTAATATTTATTATCATCCTAGAGCCTTTAGCTGCCTGCACATATGTTCTCTTAAAATTAGTCCTTGAGTCGTAGGTTAGCTTATTTGAGACCATATTGTTAATATCTTAGAGAACTCCCCTTAATGTGTTAATTGCCAGGCCAACAATGGTAAGTGCATGAAATTAGTATATTATTTGAAATGGTATCTAGAAGTTTGGGGAGTGGTATGGTGCCTAGACGTGGTTGACTGTGTCACTGGAGACAACAATCCAGAGGCTGTGCTTGGAAGTATGGTGGAGGCTTTTTGACAGAGGCAGACCTAGTCATAAAGTGATTGGGTGGGGCCTGAGAGCTTATTTTGAAAGGAGAGGTGCTGCTGTGGAGGCTATTATGTCCTCTCTTTGTAGAGTGACTGGTTGCCACGTTGTCTTGGGTGTGGTCTCCTTGCTGTCCTTTCCATGCCCAGCTGATTGCTATCTTGGCCAGGCACAGGAGAGGCTGAAGGCACATTCATCATCTCAGTTCTTAGCAGTACCTGAACAAGTGGTTGCACACAGGCGGAGGCGAGGGTGGCTTGAGGGGCCTAAGTGAGACCCTGTGATGGGTCTGATAGCAATAGAATGTGTTCAACCGGTTGGTTGAACAAACTGCAAAGGCTCTATGGGTATTTTCTTTGAAGGCCAGAGTTGAAGGCTTAGGGCTGACTGCTTAGTGGCGGGCTCTGTGGGGGTCTGCTGCAAAGTGGATGAGGTGTACCCAATCAACTGTAAAAATAACATTTGAGCAAACAGTACCCTTCTTGAGGGACTGGTGTCCAAATGTTGCAGTCGTTGGCTTATAGGTGTGGCATAGTGCTACATCCTCTTTGTCAGCTGCAAACATGATAAGGAAAATCAAACGGAAAAATGATAGCCCCGTTGCTGGAAATTAAAGTGAAAACATAAAGGAGATAGGTACCAAATTAGGTGGCTTGGATAGGAAAGTGGAGGATATGAAGCACATGCATGGCTGAATAGATCTGGTGGCCACTGGAACTTAGTCCGGCCCACACCCCAGCCAAAACAGAAAATAATTTGAGCATTAAATCAGATTTCCACTGTAGGAAATACTTGTGTCTTGCTTCTTAAATCTTGGAGTAAAGTTGTGAACTTTCTAATGTAAGAAAGATGATTGTGCCCTCCCTTATCACATCTAGATTACACTATGGGAACACCCTCTATTTAAGCCTTTCCAAATACGCAGAAGCCTGGCTGCATGTTCTTAAAAATGCTGCCACTGAATTGGTCCTTAAACTCCCTAGGTGTCCACCAGTCTTTTCACATCTTAAATCTCTCAGCTGGCTCCCTGACCACTGCAGACTAAAATTCAGAATGCTCCTATTGTTTGTCAGGCCCTAACCAACCACATCATCCACTGTGACCTTTTGCACAGGATGCTGTGTTTTTAGGGCAGCTATTGCCCTCTACAATACCTTATTCATTCATGAAAATCTTTCACTTTGGAGATTAAAAAGATAGAGGCTTTGTTAACTATAACTTTGTAATGGAATCTTCCTAATCTGAAAAGACATAAAGTTATAGATTCCTTACCTTTAGAATTACCCCCGGGCGTCAGACTGGATCCAGAGAATTTTTTCATCAGCAGTACCCCTGCGTGTCGAAAAGTGGCGATGGTCGGCTCCGCGTTTGTCGTTCACATCGTAGTTGCCGGAATGACTTTATGGTGGCTACTTAGACGCTGCCGCCCTTGCTCACTGATGTTAGTTCTTTCTTTTTTCCGCGCCAGCCAGTGCAGATCCGGAGAGACCGGTACCCCATGTCACTTTTTGACTGACTTTTTTAGACTTTTGTCTGCAGTGTTTTTTGAGTCTTGGATTCCTGGTGCAAGCAGGGATGTCAAGTTGTCCTCGGCCCGGCTTCAAGACTTGCAACACCAGTTGCAAGCTGATGTCTGTTACAGAACCTCACCATTTGTGCCTGTGGTGCCTGGAGAACGACCATGATCCCAAGTCGTGCTCCGACTGCCGGACCATAAATCTGAAGTCTTTGCTGGAGTAGTCCCGGCAGCTTCTCGGGGCCCGGCAGTCATCTCCACGCCCCTCGAGGTACCGGTCGCGTGGGAGGTCGAGGGACCGGTCGCAGAGTCACCACCATTCGTCATCAAAGTCTTCGCACTCCTCAGGTAAGTCGCAGCACAATAAGAAGTCGAAGAAGCATGGTCTTTCTTCGACTTCTCCCAGTCCGACGGCCAATGAGGGGTGTGGACGGGCCCGTCCCGTGGGGTTCGACTTCGAGTTTCCCTCCTTTTCTGGGAGACGGAGCGACCCCTGCCCAGCTTCGGAGTTTCTACGAAGCGATGCATCTCATCTTTGGACAGCCCGATTCTGCTGGCACGCCTTCGGGCCCTGGGGACTCAGCTGGGGGCCCTGGGCCTTTGACGCTGGCGGCATCAGCCCCGGCATCAGCCCCTTGGATCCACGCCTGCATCGGCACCGGTCGACTTTATAACACCTGCCCCAGCGCCGATTCCACCGGCACCACGTCCATGCTGCCTTTCAGTGAAGCCCTTACTGACTTCCTTTTGGGCACCTAATATAGGCGCAAGAAAGGGCCTCCTGTGGATAGGATGCTTGCCCAACACCACTGCCTGGCTCCGAGCGACCCCTCTTTCCCAACACACCACCCCAGAGAGCTTGGTGGTCCAAGCCTCTACGTCCAAAGGTGGATTCCCTAACGCACCACCTGAAAAGGAATCCAGAAAGCTGGACCATCTTGGGAAGATGTTGTCTTCCTCCAGCTTGGGACTGTGGTCGGTGAACACTGCATGTCTTTTGGGCCGTTACACCCTTTCTGTGTGGGATATGGTAGCGCAGGTACTGCCACAGTGCCTGGAGGAGATCCGGGCAGTGCTCTCCCGTGCAGTCGCTATGGGGTGAGAAGCAGCCAAGTTCACCATAAGATGTCGACTGGACGCCACTGACTCGCTAGGCAGGACAATTTCAACATCGGTAGCCCTTCAACGCTATGCCTGGCTGGGTTTGACTGGTTTTTTGGGGGATGTCCAAGCTACATAGGTGGACATGCATTTGGATGGTTGTCGCCTGTTCGGCATCAAAGCAGACAACGCGCTAGAGCGCTTCATGAACTCACGGCCTACAGCCAAGTAATAGGGCCTCTCCACCTGCCCTGCACAGTCTGCTTTTTGCCCCTTTTATGGCTACTGAAGGGGTGTTCCGCCATGTCCCACCTAGGTCCACAGCCCGGCGCAAGCTGTCCAGTGCCTGCGGGGACGTGGGACCCACCGTCATGGATCTGGGGTCCAGCGAGCGGGCCAGTCCACCAGCACACTTTCTGCAGCAGCCTCCACACCCTCCTAGTCCGACCTTTAAGGGCCACCCATCACCAGTGGACAGCAGGATTCACCATCACCTCCCCACTGGCTCCCCATCACGGGTTTGCAGTTAGTCCAATGGGGCTACTCCCTCCCCTAGGAGACTACCCTTCCATCCATGTCACTGCAATGCCATTGCATGTCGGAGGATCATTTGACCCTTCTCCAACAGGAAGTTACGGATCTCTTGGCCAAGGGGGCTATCGAGCAAGTTTCTGCTCCAGAAGTAGGTTGTGGTTGTTATTCCCACTACTTTCTGGTCCCCAAGAAGGACAAGGGCTTGTGTCCTATCTTGGATCTCAGGAATGTCAACCTCTTCCTCCGGAAGGATAAGTTCAAAATGTTGACACTAGCTAAGGTCCTGTCTGCCCTCGACCCTGGAGACTGAATAGTAGCGATGGACTTGCAGGACGCTTACTTTCACATCCTCGTCCTTCATGGTAGGCCACAAGCACTTTCAGTTTACTGTGCTCTTCTCTGGCCTTACCAGCGCCCCTTGGGTGTTCACGAAAGTGATGGCGGTGGTTGCAGCTCATCAGCATAGAACAGGGGTTCCAGTCTTCCCCTATCTCGACGACTGGCTGTTAAAGGCGGGCTCACCCCAGGCAGTCATCTCCCACCCCCAGACTAAGGCGGCCCTCCTGCATTCGCTGGAGTTTACTATCCACGTGCCGAAACCACACCTGACTCCCTCTCAGTAGCTCCTTCTCATCGGAGCGCTTTTGGACACGACGCAGTTTCAGGCTTATGCTCCCAAGCAGCAAGTCTTGGATATTCGGTTAATGATTCCGATCTTTTAGCCTCTATCCCAGGGTTTGGTCAGAAGACCCTGAGGCTGCTGGGCCTCATGGCCTTCTGCATCCTGCTGGTAGATCATACCAGGTGGCATATACAGACTCTGCAGTGGGACCTGAAGTTCCAGTGGGCACAACATCAGGGGAATCTGACCGATTGCGTTCAGATCTCGGAGGGCACTGCACGACATCCACAGTGGTGGCTAACGAACCAGGATTGGGTCAATGGCAGATCCCTTTCCCTTACCTAACCAGAGTTCACAGTGATGACGGATGCATCACTTCTGCGGAGGACGGTCACATGGGAGAGGCTGAGATTAGAGGCCTCTGGTCTCCGGCGGAGTCTGGGCTCCACATCAACCTTCTGGAGCTCCGGGCGACCCATCTTGCGCTTAAAGCATTCCTTCCCTCTGTCTGGGGAAGAGTAGTGCAGGTGTTAACGGACAACACCACCACCATGTGGTACTGCAGCAAACAGGGCGGGGTGGGGTCGATGAGCCTTTGTTAATTAGCTCTCCATCTCTGGACATGGCTGGAACATCAGGGCATATCCCTGGTGGTTCAACACCTGGCAGGTCTACTGAACACCAGGGCGGACGAACTCAGCCGTAGGTGCATGATGGATCACCAACGGCGTCTTCACTCTGAGATGGTGCAAGGTCTCTTTCATCAGCAGGGAGAGCCTTGGTTAGATCTATTCGTGACTGAAGAGAACGCGCAATATCAGCAATTCTGCATGTTGGAATTTCCAAGGCGGCACTCGCTAGGCAACACATTTCGCTGTGAGTGGAGTTGCGGTCTTCTATACGCCTTTCCGCCTATACCACTTCTGACCAGAGTGCTGAAGAAGATCAAGCGCGACCAGGCCCAAGTCGTTTTTGTGGCTCCGGATTGGGAGCGAAGAGTCTGGTATCCCGAGCTGTTACACATGGCCATCGATCCTCCGATCAGAGTGCCTCTTCTGGAGGATCTTCTGTTGGAGCAGCAGGGGACAGTCCTCCACCCGAACCTGTCCATCCTCCACCTCCTTGCCTAGAGATTGGGCGGCGACAGTTGACAGCCTTTGACCTTCATCCAGAAGTCTGTAATGTTATCTTGGCAGCCAGGAGTCCCTCCACTAAGACGTTATACGCCTGCAGATGGAACAAATTTGTGGCATGGTGCGCAGCAAAGGCTGTGGATCCCCTTCCTGCCCCTTTTTCTGAGGTTCCCTTGTTCCGCCTTTCTTTGGCCCATCAGAGCTCTGCTTTGGGCATTTTTAAGGGCTATCTCTCAGCCATTTAAGCCTTTCTTAGGGTTCCTGATCAGCCTTCTCTTTTCAAGTCCCTGTTTTAAATCGCTTTCTTAAGGGCATTTCTCATCTTTTTCCTCCTGTTTCCTTTGTAATGACTCAGTGTGACGAACTTGCTTCTTACTTACCTTACGTGTGCTCCTTTTGAACAGCTCCATAACTGTCCTCTCAGACTTCTTACATTAATGACTGCCTTTCTGGTTGCCAAAACCTCTGCTCGCAGGGTGAGTGAGCGCCAGGCGCTTTCTTCAAAACCTCCTTTCTGGTAGTTCATCCGGACAACTCAACTCAACACTCTTTTCTTCTCAAAGTGGTTACTTCTTTCCACGTTGGTCAAACCATCACTCTGCCCACATTCTTTTCACATCTGCATCCTTTTAAGGAGGAAGAGAGGCGCCACCGTCTGGATCCAAAACGTGCCCTTTCATTTTAATTGGATTGCACCAAGCAATTCCGGGTGAATGACCAGCTCTTTGTTGGCTACGTGAGTGCCAAAAAAGGTCAGGCTGTGCACAAAGGGACAATCTCTAGGTGGGTTGTTTTGTGCATTAAAGCTTGCTACTCTTTAGCAAAGAAGGAGCCTCTAGTGGGATTGCGTGCCCATTCCACCAGGGCGACGGCAGCTACCACTGCTTTGGGACGGGGAGTCCCCCTCATTGACAACTGTCAGGCAGCTACGTGGGCATCTCTGCACACGTTCACAAAACACTACTGCCTGGACAGCCAAGTCCGAAGAGACGGCTTCTTTGGGCCTTCTGTTCTCCAGGTCCTTCCGGTGTGAACCTGGATCGCAGACCCACCTCCGGGGTTGGTATTGCTGAGGTATCTAGTCTAAAGGTAAGGAATCTATAACTAATTGTCTCTTTCAGATGAACAAGCTACTTACCTTCGTTAACGATATATCTGTAAGAGACACAGATTAATTATAGATTCCTTACCGCCCCACCCATCCTTCACGTTCTACAAACTGACTTCTAGGGTCAGGGAATCTATTTTCAGGGCTCTAGTTTTGTGCACCAGTGGTCAGTGTCTTGCATGGATCTGCGCTTCTGGCGTGGAATGTCGTGTAAAAGAACTGATGTCAGCGTCTAAGTAGCTACCGCAACGTCATCCGGGCGACCACAACGATGAACGCGGAGCCGATTGACACCAGCTTTCAATACGCATGGGTACTGCTGACGAAAAAGTTCTCCGGATCCAGTCTAACGCCTGGGGGTAAAGGTAAGGAATCTATAACTAATCTATGTCTCTTACGGATATATGGTTACCGAAGGTAAGTAACTTGTTCTTTAAGTCAAAACTGCTAACATTGATCTAGAAAATAACCGTATGTGAACTGTATTTATATCTAGCTTTTGCACATATATTTCGGCCGCCTATTCTATCTGTATTTTGATCTTAATATGTGAAAATATAAGAGTCTCATGTTCTCTATTAAGTGCACTTTATAACATATACTCTATTAGCAATATTTGGATATCGTGCACTGATTTTCAAAATTAAGACTGCCCCATTCCTTTCAATCTAAGAGGACAGAATGTAGATCAGCTTCAGCGGAAATACTCTGTTACCATATACATATATTTGTACCGAAGCAATGTGTGTTTCTTACCTGGTGTTCTAAAACTCATTAGAGGTTATTGCAGCGTCAGGGCGAGTGCCTTGCCTCAGACTTGACATTCAGAACTAAATTCTTTAAGATTAGATTTGTACTGATCCCGTATTTGTGGAAGAGTTGGATTAGGAGAATTGTTCCACAACAATTCAAAATACCTTTGTATATCAAATGTAATTATTTTATTTATTGCAAATGTTCTCATGCGTTTGCACTATGCTTTTCCTAACAGCACCTCAAAGAAATTTTGAGATTGCCTTCAAAATGTTCGACCTTAACGGTGATGGAGAAGTTGACATGGAAGAGTTTGAGCAAGTGAGTTGTGAACATGCAATACAACATAACGTTTCATATTATCGGATCTTCCTTTCAGTTCCCCTCAGCATAAGGTTTGTTTTGTTGATATTTTACTCTGTTTAACAGCAAAACAGACCGTAATTACTTGGTATTACAACAGTGTCTTCTACATTGCTGTGTGCACTGAAAGCCAAAAACAACCCAAAGCTTCCTTTTTGAAACATGCATGGTACAGCACTCTTGGAAATCTAGTCTCTGGCTTGCAGATTTGAGACATACCTTTAGTTGATGTAAGAAAGCAGGACCATTATTAGCTGTGCGCATTTGACTTTGCAAGACCAGGGCATATTTTCTAGGCTGAGGTTCTATTTATTAGGTCTTCATTTGAATATCGCAATAAAACAGAGCACAATGGCAAACGGAAAAAGATCAGTAAAGCTTCTGTCAAGACTACCGTATTGCCTATTCTGCATACGTAAAAGCCAGGTCTTCTTTGGGCAGCCTCTTCAAGTGTCACTTTGCTCTGAATATGTAATTCACTTTTTTTCTTCAAGTTAATAATGTATTCGAAATATTGGTTACTGCAGGCACAGATTCTGTGAGATAGCAATTCCAAAAGCAAACTCACAATACAAAAAAATAATTAAAGACCAATAAAAATTAAAACACGCATAACAATCACCAATGCTCTGGACCTGAAAGACAATGATACAAATTGATAAAGGGTCAAATTTGTGTCTTTGTATATGTATATATATATATATATATATATATATATATATATATATATATATATATATATATGTATATATATATATATTACCTACTGGCGGTCGCCAGTAGGTAGTTATAGTTAGGATTTTTTTCAATGTTAAATCTCAAAATTCTATATGGAATAACTTTGGCACCGGTTGACGAATCTGCTTGAAAATTTCCTCAAAATGGCCTCGTCGAGTTCCGGTCTTTCCCTGAAAGTTTGGGGGGGATTCGTCAAGCGGGGGCCGAGATAAAAGGGGGTCCCAAAACACGTTTTCCCCATGTTAATTTCCATAGGGCGGTCGATTTAACTTTTAGCTCGAACGGCTGAATGGATTTACACCAAACTTGGCAAAATTGTAGGGCCTAGTAGCCCGATGTGCCTTTGCTATGTCTCAAGATATGTGCTCCAGTGGATTTTGAGTAATTTAGGTTCAAAAAAATATATATATCTATAGGCGCGCTCCGGTGCGCGCACCGGGGAGAGCACCAGGCGCGTCACGCGACTTGCGCGCAGAAAGCTGATTGGCTCTGGGGTGTCTGTAAACATTCTAAACAGTCTAGAGCGGCCGCCATCTTGTGTCTCGGTAAAATCGAGACACAAGAGGTGGCAAAAACAAAGGGGGGAATTGACCATAAGGGGGCAGGGTAGACCGCCTCCTGACCCCCTAGGTTTAATGTGGGGGCTAAAATAGGGTCCCGCGGGGCATTTGAAAAAAAATATTTTTTTCGATTTGTGCGGGGGGAGCGCCAGGTACGCGCACCGGGAAGCGCACCGGTGAGCGAAGTAAGGGGAAATTCCAGGACCATATTTATGAAGGCCTTGCGCTGCCAGTTTTGCGCCGCCTGTGCGTCACTTTTTGTGACGCACCAGCGGTGTAAAAAAATGCGCATTGTTACGCTATATTTAAAAAGTGACGCATCTAGGTAGATGGGTCACTTTTTAAAACCCTGCGCCACATTATACCTGCGTCAGGTATAATGTATGCAGAGGGGGTGTTCCCCTGCAAAAAGCTTGGTAATAGCGACGCAGTGAAATCTATGAGATTTCACTGCGTCACTTTTAGGATGCTGTTGCGTCAAAATCTTGCGCCTGCCTCACAGCAGGTGTAAGACTGACGCAAGACCTTTCACATGGTGCTTTCCCCATGTGAAAGGACGCCTTACTGGAGTTGAGTCACTTTTGTGACGCACTCCAGCAATGCGTCGCTTTTGTGTTTACAGATACGTCAGAAATACTGACGTATCTGTAACTCCTTGCGACATGATTCGTCATGACACATCTGGAATGTCGTAAGGAGTGCGCACAGAAAAGTGACGCATCGCACCAGCGGTGTAAAAAAATGTGCCTCGTTGCGCTATATTTAAAAAGTGACCCATCTAGGTAGATGGGTCACTTTTTAAAACCTTGTGCCACATTATACCTGCGTCAGGAATAATGTATGCAGAGGGGGTGTTCCCCTGCAAAAAGCTTGGTAATAGCGACGCAGTGAAATCTATGAGATTTCACTGCGTCACTTTTAGGATGCTGTTGCGTCAAAATCTTGCGCCTGCCTCACAGCAGGTGTAAGACTGACGCAAGACCTTTCACATGGTGCTTTCCCCATGTGAAAGGACGCATTACTGGAGTTGCGTCACTTTTGTGACGCACTCCAGTAATGCGTCAATTTTGTGTTTACAGATACGTCAGAAATACTGACGTATCTGTAACTCCTTGCGAATTGATTAGTCATAAATTAAATATGACACATCTGGAATGTCATAAGGAGTGCGCTCAGAAAAGTGACGCATCTCTGTTTTCACGTAGCGATGCGTCACTTTTCAGAAATGAGGCCTTCAGTTTATTCACTGTGTCATCTCTACGACCCTTTCTTGCGTCAATACGTCCCTTTTGCATACATTACACCTGACGTAGGAATAATGTGGCACAGGGGTTTACAAAGCGACGTATTTACCTAGAAACGCCACTTTGTAAATATGAATAAATAAGGTGCATTTTTTATTGGACTGTTGTGTCACAAAAAGTGATGCTTTGGTGGCGTTAAAGTGACGCATGGCTTCATAAATGAGGCCTTCTGCCTTCAAGTCCAGCAATGCATCTTTTCTTATCCTTCCACACCCCTGTTCCTTTTTAACATTTTCATTGAATATCAACATTTCCCATATTCACTCTTCTTCTCATAACTTTCTTTCTAAACACTCACCTTCTTTCAGTCCTCCTACTTCACTTCCTTTTTCCTCTCATACCTTTCTGTTCTTTCTTACTCATTCTCCTTTCCATTATCAATGCACTCTATTTCACTTACTCTTTTTCATTTTTTAAGAATATAGCTCTTTGATGAGAATTGGAGGTAGTTCTGAAAAGAACTTTTGGTTTTCTTCTTTTTTCTAAACAGGAACAAAAACAGGGAATGGAAACTGCTCAACCGGTTGATGTAGAGGCCCCATCACTGGGAACCTCTTGTGCCAGAGCCCTGATACTTTCCCGGGCAAAATTCTGGGGGTGCTTCCTCTCCACATTCCGGATCATAGTGAAGTTCCCAAAAGAGTACTTTTTCAAAGGGTTTCCTCGTGACAGTTCTTCTTTGCAGATCCTGCACTGCACTTTTGGAGCATTTACCTTTTGTAGTCCAGGTGGGATTATAAAAAATGTCCAAATGAAATGTTCCTTAACTTTTCATTGAGGAGGCTCTTCATTGATGAATTCTGGTTCATCCTCACTGCTGGATTGTCTGGCAGCCATGGTAAAACCAACAAATATCCAGGAGCAAAAAGGCAGGTCTTGCAGTCACAAAAGCGAAAGAAGAAGTGAAGGAAATGGGTGGGGATTTCATTCTTTGTAAAAAAAACTGTTAGCAACCAATGAAAAGTGTTATTTTAAGGTCACATGACCAGACGCGCTTACGCTGCGCGCTCCGGAGCGCTTCCGGGTGCGCAAACGTGGCGCGAACGTAGGCGCTTCCGGGTGCGTTTACGCGGCGCGAACGTATTCGCTTCCGAGGGCGCTTACTTTGCGCGCCGAAGTGACGTCATCAAACTTTTACGGAAATGCATAATCATTTTCCTTATAAAAAAACTGATTTTATTTGTATGGTACGAAATGTTTTGCATTATTATTAACTTTTCATTCATATTTTTTTTCACGAACGAAAGTAGCGCTCTGGGTGCGCTTTCTGGTGAGCTTACCGGTGAGCTTACCGGTGAGCTTACCGGAAAGCTTACCGGAGAGCTTACCGGAGAGCTTACCGGAGCGCGTACCCAGAGCGCAAAAGAAAAAAATTATATAAAAAAAAATCAAAAATGAATACTTACACAAAACAGCAAATTGTAAAAAAAAAAAAAAGGTTAGAAACTCGATATAGAAAGGAATTAGCATTTAAAAAACCTTTGAAATTCACTGAAAAAACCATAGGTTTCACACCAGTTATAGTTAGCTGGAAATGTTATTGACATAAAACCATTGAAATTCCCACGTTATAGTTAGTTGGACTCACTATAACTTGCGCGCCTGCAATGCACTGCTGATGACGTCACATATTACATCACTCATGACATGGTCAGTGACATCACTCATGACATCACTGATGACACCATCCTTGTGACAGTGACAGACCTCCTTTCAGTGTAATATAAGCCTTGAAACACATATTCAAAAATAGTATTTAACATTTTCAAAAAAGTGGAGATACCCATACCAGTTACAACAAACAATTCAGTAATTCCACCATCTATATACACATCCATTCATTCACAAACAGTTCTATATAGTCACTCATATATATACTCACTCATCATATGTAGTGATACACCTATACATCCTGTTACACACCGACAGTCATCCAAAAGTTACTCACACACATACTCACACATGCAAATAAACTATTGAACATCCATTTATTTGCATATACAAGTATACACACACTACCACCTTACTTCTAAGGGAACTTACACATACTTACTCTCTTAAACAATCACTTATAGAAACACATACTTAATTAAACAGGAACTCTTACAATCTCTCACTCTCACATATACTCACTTATATACATCAATACTCACATATACTAGATTAAAACATATGTCGTTACTGATAAAGACACTAGTGACAGTCATTCACTCACTAACACACACATATATACACTCATCCACCCATACAGTCCTGCACATATGCTGTTTTCAAAACACATACAAACAGTGAGTCAGTCATTGATACATCTATGTGCTAAGTAATAACCCCACCAAACCATACAGACACTCATACTGATACTAAAAAAATATCTAATAACCCCTATACACACACATATAGCTACTCACCAACCCATGCAGCCACTTATACACAAAGTGAAACACTGATACATATATTTAAATATTTAAAATTTATTCGCTAATATATGTATTCACTAAGATACATTTAATAAGCCAGTTAACCAATCAACTTTTTTTTTAAAACATCCATTTACACACTTATTAAAACATTTATTCTTCCATCGACCTTTACATATACATATATAAAACATTTATTTTTCAGAAAGACACAAATTCACTGGATGGTGTCATCAGTGATGTCATGAGTGATGTCACTGACCATGTCATGAGTGATGTAATATGTGACGTCATCAGCAGTGCATTGCAGGCGCGCAAGTTATAGTGAGTCCAACTAACTATAACGTAGGAATTTCAATGGTTTTATGTCAATAAAATTTCCAGCTAACTATAACTGGTGTAAAACCTATGGTTTTTTCAGTGAATTTAATAGGTTTTTTAAATGCTAATTCCTAACTATAACTGGTGTGAAACCTATGCTTTTTTCAGTGAAATATATATATATATATATATATATATATATATCGAATCCAACCTGTTGCCGGCGGCAGCCGTCAGCCAGCACACACAAGTTCACAGACTACTTCAATAATCTCCGCAAACCAGACTTCGATTACAAAGATATTTATTACCGGTCAAATGGTAAAGGTGGCGCCAGTCATCAGACGCGTTTCGGACTTACGTCCTTGCTCACTGATGAGCGAGTGAAACGGAGGTCCACAATATATACAAAGTAAGTACACAATTGTAATTCGCGCCTAAACCAGAAAACAAAACATAGTTGGTGGACTCAAAAGTAAAGTCATATACCAAGCCCTAAATGGTGGGCGCCATTTTGTAATGGTATCTGGTTGGAATATAAATGCGTGCTTAGACCATCTTATGCATTTGTGTTTAACATTGTTGTGGTTACATCGATATATGTATATATATATATATATATATATATATATATATATATTACCTATTGGCGGTCGCCAGTAGGTATATATAGTTAGGATTTTTTCTCTATGGGATTTTTGAAAATTCTATGTCTAATAACTTTGGCGTTTGTGGACGGAATTGGCTGAAATTTTCAGGAAAATGGAACATTTTGTTTCTGAGCAGCCCCTGACAATTTGGGGGGTTTCATCAAGGGGGGGCTGAGAAAAAAGGGGGGTCCCAAAACGCGTTTTTCCCATGTTAATTTCCATAGGGCGGTTGGCCTCACTTTTAGCTCGAACGGCTGAATGGATTTGCACGAAACTTGGCAAAATTGTAGGGACTGTTAGCCCGATGTGCCTTTGCTAGGTCTCAATATATGTGCTCCAGTGGATTTTGAGTAATTTAGGTTCAAAAAAAGATATATATCTGGGCGGAGCCTAACCACACATCTGATCTGATTGGCTGTCAGCACTTCATCCAAGAAGTGTTGGCAGCCATCTTGGGACCAATATACATGATAGCACCTCATTAAAAAGCATTGTAGTTAATAGAGGGTTTTAGGACTTTAGTTACATTATAAATCATTTGTTGATGGTACCATACTCGTTTTAGGAATTGTGGTGGGTTCTAAGGTGATTTTACCATGTGAAAAAACCTTCTGCTGTGATATCATGAATATTGTTTGAAAGAAAACTAATATCTCATGATTTTCCCACAGTGGTTTGGAAGGGGATCTATAAGCTAAACTGAAAGCATATTTTCTGTAAATTCACATTATCTTTCTCAGTCATGTGAAAATGAAGTCTGACATTCTCAGTAAAACATGTACACCCAACAAAGACAGAGACTGTCAGTTGATTCCTTTGTGTTCTACTGCAGCCTCCTAGAGTGTTCTAAAGAACAACTAGAGCGCTAACAGTCCTACTTATTACAAAGGTATGGCACACCTGAAGCCATCTTGATTGGAATAAAGTGGTAACTCTTAAAACATTTAATTTAAAAAGAAACAACATGAGGGGGTATATTTTGCCATTGAAAGTATGATTAGTGCTGCAGAATGAAAAATTAGGGCACATTTTGAGTGACTTCTCAAATCCTTTTCTATTTCATTAAAACATTCTGACATGCAGTCTCCCAAAATGGCCACCAGAGACAAAAGAGCCCAAATGTAGCCCAAATATCACCCAGATGTAGCCCAAGTATAGCCTAATGACAGAATGTCCCAGAGTGTTCTAAAGAACAACTAGAGCGCTAACAGTCCTACTTATTACAAAGGTATGGCACACCTGAAGCCATCTTGATTGGAATAAAGTGGTAACTCTTAAAACATTTAATTTAAAAAGAAACAACATGAGGGGGTATATTTTGCCATAGAAAGTATGATTAGTGCTGCAGAATGAAAAATTAGGGCACATTTTGAGTGACTTCTCAAATCCTTTTCTATTTCATTAAAACATTCTGACATGCAGTATCCCAAAATGGCCACCAGAGACAAAAGAGCCCAAATGTAGCCCAAATATCACTCAGATGTAGCCCAAGTATAGCCCAATGACAGAATGTCCCAGAGTGTTCTAAAGAACAACTAGAGCGCTAACAGTCCTACTTATTACAAAGGTATAGCACACCTGGAGCCATCGTGATGGGAATAAAGTGGTAACTCTTAAAACATTTAATTTAAAAAGGAACAAAATGAGGGGGTATATTATGCAATAGAAGGTATTATTAGTGCTGCAGAAAGAAAAATTAGGGCACATTTTGAGGGACTTTTCAAATCCTCTTCTATTTCATTAAAAAATTCTGACATGCAGTCTCCCAAAATGGCCACCAGAGACAAAAGAGCCCAAATGTAGCCCAAATATCACCCAGATGTAGCCCAAGTATAGCCCAATGACAGAATGTCCCAGAGTGTTCTAAAGAGCAACTAGAGCGCTAACAGTCCTACTTATTACAAAGGTATGGCACACCTGAATCCATCTTGATTGGAATAAAGTGGTAACTCTTAAAACATTTAATTTAAAAAGGAACAAAATGAGGGGGTATATTTTGCCATATGAATTATGATTAGTGCTGCAGAAAGAAAAATTAGGGCACATTTTGAGTGACTTCTCAAACCCTCTTCAATTTCATTAAAAAATTCTGACATACAGTCTCCCAAGATGGCCACCAGAGACAAAAGAGCTTAAATGTAGCCCAAATATCACCCAGATGTACCCCAAGTATAGCCCAATGACAGAATGTCCCAGAGTGTTCTAAAGAACAACTAGAGCGCTAACAGTCTTACTTATGACAAAAGTATGGCACACCAGAAGCCATCTTGATTGGAATGAAGTGGTAAGTCTGAAAACACTCAATTTAAAAAGGAACAACATGAGGGGGTTAATTTTGCCATAGAAAGTATGATTAGTGATTCAGAAAGAAAAATTAGGGATCATTTTGAGTGACTTCTCAAATCCTCTTCTATTTCATTAAAAAAATTCTGACATGCAGACTGAAACATGCACTTTGAATACCAGCAGCAGACGTCCCTGGTGAGCAGTAGCTTTACTACAGTGATCTAATGTGCAACTAGAGTGCTAACATTCAGAATTTATGGCAAATGTGTGACACATCTGAATGCCTTCTTGATGGAACCAAAGTAAACAAGCATTGAAAATGCAATAGATCTCGCCCTCGTTTAAGTTAAAGCCATTCTGTTTGTAATGAGGTGGCTTTTTAGCTTTGCTTTTATTAGTGTTTTTTCAACTTTCATGTAAATAACATGCATCTGTATGCATATAAGTATATGTATGCATGCATTTATGTTTGTATTTATATAGATATACAGATGATATATGTTTATATATGTATGTATATATATATATTCACTGAAAAAACCATAGGCTATAGACCATATATAGTTAGGAATTAGCATTTACAAAACCTTGAAAATTCACTGAAAAAACCATTATATATATATATATATCTATATATATATATATATATATATATATATATATATATATATATATATATATATATATATATATCCATCCATCCTACTGGCTATTGCCAGTAGGTATATATAGTTAGGATTATTTCTCTATGGAACTTTTGAAAATTCTATGTCTAATAACTTTGGCGTTTGTGGACAGAATTGGCTGAAATTTTCAGGAAAATGGCACATTTTGTTTCTGAGCAGCCCCTCAAAATTTGGGGGGGTTTCGTAAAGGGGGGGCCGAGAAAAAAGGGGGGTCCCAAAACGCGTTTTTCCCATGTTAATTTCCATAGGGCGTTTGGCCTCACTTTTAGCTCGAACGGCTGAATGGATTTGCACGAAACTTGGCAAAATTGTAGGGACTGTTAGCCCGATGTGCCTATGCTAGGTCTCAATATATGTGCTCCAGTGGATTTTGAGAAATTAATGTTCAAAACAAGATATATATCTGTAACAGCGCTCCGGGCTGCGCTCCGGTCCGCTTACTTTTCGCGAAACTGAACTTTGCGATGCGAAGCTGATTGGCTTTCCGGTGTCTGTCAACATTCTAAACAGTCCGGAGCGGCCGCCATCTTATCTCTCGGTAGGATCGAGAGAGAAGAAGAGGTGAAAAACGAAGGGGGAATTTAATGAAAGAGGGCAAGGTATACCCCTCTTGACCCCCTAGGAATGATGTTGGGGTTATTAAAGGGTCCCGTGGGGAAAATAATTTTTTTTTTTATTTTTCACGGTAGAAGCGCTTCCCGGGCCGCGAATTGGGCCGCAAACTGGTAGCGAAACGGGAATTCGCCATTTTGTGTTTTGTTTTAATTAAATTACTAGGTATAAGGGGGTGCGGGAGACGTATCCTGATCCCTTATGTTTTCTGAGGGTGGCTGAGGAGGCTCATATATGTTGATACATGTCTTCCAGCGGCTGTGCGTGAGCTTTTTTTTTTTTTTTGCTGCGTGACGTCTGTTAATGTTCGATTCGATGGAAATCAGGAAGTGTTGACCGCCAATTTGTCAGTGCGGTAAAATATTTTGTTATAAATGAATCCTTATTGATAAACATTGTCTGCGCCATCTTGCCTTTTTTCCAATGCCACAATTTTGTCGTGCACGGCAGCCATTTTAGATGCCTTGACCAGACCCACTCTCTGCACGCCGTCGATTCTCAGCACGGCTCCCCACCCTCGCAAGCATCTCCCCCACGCACTGGTCACCCCCGCTCTCTCTCTCATGCATGGGCCATAAACTTCCCCCCATCTGCGCTGCTCTTCCCTGAGAATCACACCCTGTGCCCGCCCGACACCTCCCTTTCACCCTAATCACTACCGCACCCTCTGACACTCCTCTTCCTCTGTGTCCGATTGTCCAGGCCGGTCCCAGGCTATCACCTAGCCCTGCGGATGTAGTTTATGGCCCCAGCTGTAGAGAATCCAGACATGCCAACCCTCCCGATTCAGACGTGAGACTACTGATTTCAGTGCTAGTCTCCCGCCTCCCGATTCCTGCAAGCAAAAACCCGGGGGCATATTACCAACAACTAGCGATAATTTTTGTCTCTAACTTGTTTAGAGACAAAAATTATCGCCGCACATCGGCGATTTTTATCGCAGATAAACATTGCTATTAGCAAGGTTTATCGCAAATGCGATAAAAAACGGCCGCAATGCATGAATATCGCTGAAAAGTCAGCGATATTCATGCATTATCGAGCAAATGCTCTTAGCCATGTTATCCACCTCCCATTGGATAACATGGCTAAGAACTGCTCAGGGCAGGTGTTAGCTTTTGGAGATATTCGCGCTTAGCGCGAATATCTCCAAAAGTTGGTAATAGGAGATAGCGATGTTAGGGACTGTTTCCAGTCGCTAACATCTTGGCACGCCCACTTTGCATGTCATTAGTGATAAATATCACTGACATGCAAAGCGGGGCCCAAGATGGTCGCTATCTCCTTTTAGCTGTCACTAACTGGTGTTAGCGACAGCTTGGTAATAGGGAGATAATTTTATCTCCGCTTTCTTGGCTTTTAAAGCCAAAAAAGCGGAGATAAACCCCCTTGATAATATGCCCCACGATTCCTCGGGGGTTTCAGCTGACAGGGCTTGGTATTGTGTTACGTGCTAATTCTTCCAGGAAACGTCAGATGGCCGATGCAGGGGCTCTAGAAGGGGTGATAAACCATTTAAGCCTCATTAACAAGCGCATGGTCTTTTAAAGATCTGTGAAGTACTCGGGGCGGCGGTGTGTGTGTGCCCTCTTTCAGGAGCGGGCGGGGGGGGGGGCACTGCCAGCAACTTGCCAGGCCAGGCAGTGTTCAACACTTGCATCACCCTTTCTCTGCCTGCTATTGCGCTCCATGCTTCGGAAAGGTAAGAAAAAGAACGTGCATTTGAGTTTGAAATGTCCGATCCTGTAGCAGTACACTTGCAAAGCCCACACATGACAATAACCCGATTCAAGGCCCCATTCACCCGATTTTTAAAAAATATATAGCACTCCAACAAAGTAGGATTATAAAACTTTATTAACTTTTAAATATATCGAACGCAACAAAAACTGTAAATTCATTTAAACATTTTTTGGCAAAAAGAAGCAACAATGGTCAGTAGCTGTCTTTTGTGCGAATAGTCCCAAGGCAGCACAACGTGCTGAGTTCTGGACGGCACCCAGGTGATGTCACCTGGGTGCCGCACTGGTTTTTGGTTTCCTACAATGCAGCTCAGAAAAACAGCGTGGGGCGTCCCGGGTGGTGCGGGGGGAGGCCTCGTCAGTAGCGGTCTGTTGTGCGAATAGTCCCAAGGCAGCAGAACGCGCTGAGATGTGGATGGCACCCAGGTGATGTCCAGTAAACTGCCGCACTGGTTTTGGTATCCTACATTGCTGCTCCGAAAAACGGCGTGGGGCGCCCCGGGGGGGGCGTGGGGGAGGCGGCGTGAACGGGCCTCCCCAGGTGGCGGCCATCCAGCTGAGTTGCGCCCGCTCTCGCGGCTACAGCGTCTCGCTCACCATGTAGTTGAGTTGCGCCCACTCTTGCAGTGCAGCGATAGGCGGCTGCCGCAGGACTCTTAAAATGGCGGATGGCTCTTCGGATTTGGGCCTGGTCCACTAAAATGGCGCTGGGACACCTTGGAACTCGGACGCTTGCCTGCTAGGGCTTGGGCTCCATTCTCGAAAGCGTCCCCTCAGCCGTGAAGATTCTACAAAAGTCTTGGGGGCCCTCGACTCCTGCAGGCTTCCGGTGGGGAGCGGCTGCCATGATTGCTCGCGGAATGACGACGACGGAGCCACGAGATGGTGGTGCTCTCATGCTACGGTAAAGGGGCGCCCCACTACAGCGTGTCTTCAGGTCAAACGGATTGTGGGACAAGGTCCAGAATAGAAGAGTCATCAAAAGGCAAAAAGTTCCGCCGAACCCCGGGAGCCGGCCGCCTATGTCGGGGGCGATCTCAGGCTACACCAGTGCTATAAGACTTGGGGAGGGGGTCGGAGCCAAGCGTCTTCTCCGAGTCCGTGCCATCACATCGCCCCTCGGGGGCCTCCGTCAAGCGGTTTAGGGAGGTATCATATCACATTGTTTTCAAATGCAGTCAGGTCCACAAACGGCCCCCACTTACTTTGAGAATAGTGAAGCTGCAGTATGTGCAAATAAGCTTCAGACAGTGTTACAAGCGCTGCTCAGAACTCTGAACTATGGCACCCAACATCCAGAACTTATGCCATTTGAGAATGGCAGTGACATCGAAGCAACTCAGAGTCCAAAATCATGAACGTACTTTCACGTATGAAAATCTTACTTGGGGAGGGGGCAGGAGCCAAGCGCCCCCTCCCAGTCCGCGCCACCACACCGTATGTTTTTAAATCTGAAGCCATCGTTCTACAAACTCAACCAACCTTGGATGAAAAAAACTAGAAGAATGTACAAACCGAATCCAGTTTTGGTCTGCATAGCATCAGCAACAACGCTTGCTATCAGAGTGCATGAGTTTCATGCTCGATCGATTGAGCTAGCCGGATCGGGCAACAAAAAGTATAAAATAGTTATGTAAATAGTTATTTAATAAAATGTTTTACCCTGTTACTTTGCTGGTGTGTTGTATATATTTTTAATATTTGCATAGGGTTTGTCGTTATTTTGGGCGGGGTGGGTGACGGAGCCGAGCTGTCTTGCAGCCCTCATGGTGTGGAGCTCAGTTCATCTCACTATTTTCGTATTTCTCATGAAGGGTTGTTCCTAATGTTTCTATTTTAGCAAGGTCAAAAAGAGATCCAATTAGTGGCCTACTGATTTTGCTCGATTACTTTTATTTTTTTACACGATTTTTCACTATCTGCAAAGACTAAACAGAGTATTGCGACTTTGTGCTTGTTTGTAAATAGAGAATGAACCAAAGAGAATCAATTGTAAAACAGTAAATGCTTGGATAACAATCAATCAAATGGAGAGACAAGCAGGCACGACGGATTACAACGGGGGTAAAGGCCTGCGTTAACTACCCTTCACTATCTGCAAAGAGAGAGTACTACTAAGAGAAAAGAGGGGAGGAGGGGGGCAGCGTTCAAAGCACATCAGCGTGCATAAACACGAAAAAGTTTTTACCTATCACGTACTTGACATTTGACAGCTTTTGATATTTGCTATTAAAAAACCATTGAAATTCACAGAAAAAACCATAGGCTATAGACCATATATAGTTAGGAATTTGCATTTACAAAACCTTATTTTACTCACACAAAACCATTGAAATTCCATATATAGTTAGTTGCACTAACTATATATCGCGCACCCGCAATCCACTGCTGATGATGTCACATATTACATCATTCATGACATGGTTAGTGACATCACTGATGACATCACTGATGACATCTCAAATGACATCACTGATGGCAACATCCAGTGACTGTATGTTTCTGTAAAGTTAAAATATGTCTTACATATTGAAGAATGAGTGGATGTATAAGTGTCTGGAAGAAGGATTTAGTAGGTGCATGACTGACTGTATGAGAGAATGATTAAATGTGTCTTAATGAGTGCATGGGTTAGTGACTAAACTATCTTAATTTGTGCATCATTATACCTGTTGTTCTACAAACTGCTGCATGTGTTGATCAGTAGCTATATGAGTAACTGTATGGGTTATTGATTGGTTGTCCAAGTATTTGTATGGGACACTGAGTGTGTGTGTATGGGTGGCTGGGAGGTGTGTGACTCTGTACATAGATGTGTGAGTAGTTGATTCACTATATGTATGGGTTCAAAACTGCATGTGGAAACAGCTGTATGGGCGGTTGACTGTGCATGAGTGTATTGGTGAGTGAATGGATATCTCAGTGCTACATGTCAAAGTAAGTACATATGTAAAACACAGTACATGTGAGAGTTGACATATATAAATAACTGTGCATAAGAGCCAGTGAATGTGTGAGTGGCTGTATGGATCATTGTGAACATGTATCAGGGATTGTATAAGAGAGTAAATATGTGTTAGTATATGTTTGAATAAGTAAGGTGTGTATAACTGTATAGTTGAGAAAATGGAGGTGTGATTGATGTTTTGCATAACTGACTAGGTGTGTGAGTAACTCCATGGATGAGTGACAGTCTGTGACTGTCTGTTTACACTGATTGTATCTAAGGTTATATTAGAGTCTGAAGAGGTTCATGGTATTATCACATGAATGATATCATCAGTGATGTGATCAGTAATGTCAAATGAGATGTTATCAGTGATTTTATCAGTGATGTCATTTGAGATGTCATCAGTGATGTCATTTGAGATGTCATCAGTGATGTCATCAGTGATGTCACTAACCATGTCATGAATGATGTAATATGTGACATCATCAGCAGTGGATTGCGGGTGCGCGATATATAGTTAGTGCAACTAACTATATATGGAATTTCAATGGTTTTGTGTGAGTAAAATAAGGTTTTGTAAATGCAAATTCCTAACTATATATGGTCTATAACCTATGGTCTTTTCTGTGAATATATATATATATATATTATCTCGCATATGATGCTAGGAAGGCTTGTATAACATTCTATCCTTAAGTGAGTGTGTGTGTATATATATATATATATATATATATATATATAGAGATATATATATATATATATATATATAGATATAGAGATATAGATATAGAGATATAGAGATATAGAGATATAGAGATATATATATATTAAGGGACTTGCGAAAACAATGCTTAATGCCACACAGTCGGTTCTAGAACAACGATTCTATTGAAAGCCACCGGGGCTATAATTACAAATATTACTTCCCACCATGGATTTAGGCTCTTGTGCTCTGTGTATACTTAAATAGCTTTGTTTATAACTAATGCACGCAAATAAACAGAATATAACATACATGTGGACATCCGTAATTTTTATGCGGTCTATCACCACTGTTGAGGCTGCAGAGGCCTGCCTAGTCTTTTACATTACCCCTACGTTTTGTCTTCATGCTAATGAGATTAAATTGTGCAATATCCAACAATATTGAAATGTCATTGTAACAAAAAAACGGAGGTGAATCTAGTGAATGCTGTAATGGAGCTTTTACCTTTGAAGGTATGCCTAGAGAAAACTGCAGATTCCTCACCTTAGAATATTTTCCAAGTTTCAGACTGGACCTGGAAATCTTGAGCACTACCCCTGTGCATCGGTAGGTGGCAGCGATCGACTTCGCATCGGAAGTGATGTTGCGATGGCCATATATGCACAACGCCGACACTCTGAATTCAGTTACTTTCCTTCTGTGCAAACAGAGTGGATCCGGAGATTCTCCTCTACCCTTTTTGAACACTTTTTCAACTTTTTGTTGACAATATTTTGAGCAGTTACTCCAAGTATGCAAGGGATATGTCCTCTAACAAATCTACGAGTTTTATCAGACAAATATCTGTCTTATGCCCTTATGGTATGTCTCTGGTGCCTAGGGTCAGGACACGACCCCAATGCCATCGCTGAGGGTAACTCAGTGCACCCCAAGGTGATCTGCGAGCAGACAATGAAGCTCCTGGCGGTGCAACAGAAGAAAGTTCTGCAAAGTTCCAGGTCCCGCTACCAAGAGAGATCTTTGGGCCGCTCTCGGAGCCGTTCCCACCGACTGTTGTCTTCCCACCCCAAATCATCTTCACAGAAGTCTTGTAAATCCAGCATTCTTTGGCTTCCCTGTTCAATAGCTGTATTTCGGTGCCCAGCTCCCACACTTTAACTACAGAGCTGCGGTTACTCTCAGCTTCCTAGAGTTCCCCAGAGCTGGAGCCCAACTAAAAGACTTCTATGATGCCATGCATGCCATCTTTGGGCTGGCAACTCCCTCCGGTGTGCCTTCCACCCCATAGAGCCAAGAGACGTCTTTGCTGGGTTACTGCCAGCAGGTTCGCCCCTGATGCCAAACAAGCTCTCTCTGGATATACTCTGATTCCATTCTGACGTACGCAGGCACAGGTGCCTCAACCCACCCTGGCCCCAGTCTGCCCAATGTCGTCCCCGAAACCGCCAGCGCCGCCGGACGATGAGCCTATCCAATTCCAGTCTGCTCAATGTCGGCTTCGGTGCCGTCCAGGTTGTGCCAACCCCTGCACTTGCCAGCTTTGGATAGCCACTTCCTACCTGAAGGGGGGAGGTAAAGAAAAGGGGTATGGATCCCGACGAGGAAGAAAACTGGTATGAGGAGCTAGGTGACGCAAGTGGCATGAATATCTCCCCAGAATCTGGCATGCTTTGACCTCCGGGCCATGTTTCCGAAGAAGGTGCATCCTGTGTAACTGTGATGTGTAGTGCAGCAGAGTTCCTGGACCTACATCTGCCAGCCGTCGAGGTAAAGGCCAACCTCTTGATGATGATGTTTAAAACAGAGGCGAGCTCTAGTGAGCCAGTGCTCCGCTTTAATGAGGCCTTCACAGATTTTCTTCTGGGAGCATGGGTTAAACCTTGCACAGGGGCTCTTGTGCACCACATGATTGCCCGTCACTGTCATCCTGCCCCAGGAGACCCTGCCTTCCTCTCCCAGCATCCCTCCCCTGAGAGCCTGATGGTACAGGTTTTAAACCCCCAAGCACATTCCCTTCCATCCCAACAGATAGGAATTCATTTGGCAAATTAATCTTTTCTTCCACCAGCTTGACCTTGTCTTTGGGGCCAATATTGCTATAGGGCCAAGCCACCCTCAACCAAGCTTTGTTTGATGGCTGGCACGCAGCGAAGTTCGCTTTCAGATGTGGACTGGACGCCACCTACTCCCTAAGTAGGACTGTGGCTTCTTCGATGGCACTGCGCTGTCATGCCTTGTTGCAGTGCACTGAGTTTTCCAGGAATGGCCAATCATCCTTTTTTTACATGTTTTCTGATTGCTCCTGCCTATTTAGTAACAAGGCTTACATGGCACTCTAGTATTTTCGTGAAAGCTGGGTCACCTCTAGATCTCTGGCTTCCTCGACCATAGCAACACTTTAGTCCCTTCCGTGGTCACAGCCAGGGCTCCTATGGGCATCTGCAATGTCAGCCGTACACCTCAATGCAAACAAAAGAGATGATGGAGGAGTGCTGAAACTTTTAAAGCACTCACCCCCAGTCACAGATCTGGGTTGAATCCGTCATCTGTCATCATTCTTTAGCTCACTTCGCCACCCCAGTTCAGACACTACTATATGCAAATCAGTTTTGATCCTGTGCTTCATGGGAACAGTCCGATTCGTATATGGCCATGTCTGAACTGGGGTGGCAGAGTGGGCTAATGAACGGTGATGGATTAAACCCAGATCTGTAGGCTGGGTGTGAGTGTTTGATTGGTTCAGATGCTCCGTCCATCACCACCCCCTTTTGTACCGCTTTGTTCGGCGTAAGTTGGCAGGGTATGCTCCGAAGTGAGTCCCTTGCTCACTTTGCCAGTAGATTCAAGCAAGCCTGGCTGATTACGGCTGTAATGCCAGAAACCGGTCCTAGGAAGCTTGTTTCTGGTCCATGGAAGGCATGGCTTGGCAGTTCGGGCTGAACTGTTCCCGTGAGGCACAGGGTCAGACTGATTTGCTTATGGCCATGTCTGAACCGGGAGGGCAGAGTTGGCTAAAGAACGGTGATGGATTAAACCCAGATCTGTTGACTGGGTGTGAGTGTTTGATTAGTTCAGATGCTCCGTCCATCACCATCCCCTTTTGTACCGTCATGGGAACAGTCCAGCCTGAACTTCCAAGCCATGTCTTCCCTGGACCGAAAACGAGCATCCTGGGACCGGTTTCGGGGGCACACCCCTCATCAGCCAGGCTAGCTTGAATCCAGTAGCAAAGTGAGCAAGGGACCCACATCTGGGCATACCCTTCCATCTTAGGGCGAACCAAGCAAACACAAGGAGATGATGGACGGAGTGCTGAAACTTTCAAATACCCACTCCCAATCACAGTTCTGGGTTGAATCCATCATCATTCTTTAGCCTTACACCTCATACAGCAGGCTTCTCAGCCTATTCGTGGCCGGGGCAGCGGATCCCACTGAGGACGCAGGGGCTAGACCGAGCATTTTATCTACTCCCTTGCCCCTCTGGCTGCCTCTGACTCAAAGTCACTTAACTGAGCCCTTCACCCAAAATCGCCATCCAGTTGATCGCTGGATCAGGCACAATCTCCTCCAAAGGAGAGAAATAACTTCTGACATC
This sequence comes from Lissotriton vulgaris, assembly GCF_964263255.1. NCBI lineage: Eukaryota > Metazoa > Chordata > Amphibia > Caudata > Salamandridae > Lissotriton > Lissotriton vulgaris. The sequence goes on along the minus strand of NC_141693.1, from coordinate 805,829,734 downwards.
GCTTCACTTGTGGGTTGAAGCTGCGGTCTGGGAGAGTTGGAGATCAGATTACACTGTTCTCCAGCAGAGTCTCAGCGAGGCTTTCAATGCCAAGCAGAGGAGCTGAGGGTTATCTGCTTGGCATTGAAAGCTTTCAAGTAAAGGCCAGTGCGGGTGTTCACGAACAACACAACCGCCATGTGATATTACAGCAAACAGGGCGGGGTAGGGTTGTGGACCCTGTGAAAGGAGGCTCTGCACCTCTAGACTTAGCTGGAGCACCATTACATCTTCTGGTCGTGCAGCACCTGGTGGGATCTCTGAACGTCTGGTGGGACTTATTTAGCAGTCGATGCCTTATGGATCATGAATGGCGATTACACCCGGAGGTAGTGCAAGGTCTTTTCCGAGAATGAGGAGAACCATAGCTCAATCTGTTTGCCACCACCGAGGACATGCAATGTCATGACATTTGCATGTTGGTGTTTCCAAAGCAGTTTTTGTTTCGGGAGAGTGGTTGCGCTTATACTGGGATCTGTACGGTTTTCCGCTGAAATCAATGCTGTCCTGAGTTCTCAAGAAGATCAGTATACACAGGGCACAAGTCATCCTAGTGGCTCCATATTGGGCATGGAGAGCATGGTATCACAAAATCTTCAGCATGAGATGGGCCTGCACCCTAACCTGCGCTCTGATCACTTTCATGCCTGCAGAGTGTGTGACGACAGTGGTCTGTGATGTCATCCTGACAGCCCGGTGTCCCTTGACAAATACTTTGAAAGTCTGCCATTGGGACATATTTCTGGCTTGGGGCTCCTCACAACAAGTGGTCTCCCTTTCTGTTTCTCTGTTGGGGATACCTTTGTTTGCATTATCATTAGCCCAGTAAGGCGCTGTTAAGATTTGCCTATCTGCTATATAAGCATTTTCGGAGTAGCAGGATCAACTGTCCCTGTTTAGGTCTCCGTTTGTGATACGTTTTCCCAAAGGTCTGCAAGATTTATTCCCTGCTACCTCTTTTGTTATACCCCCAATACAATCTCAATGTAGTTTTGACATACCTCTTGTGTTGTCCCTTTGAGCACTCGCACAGTTGCTCTCTTTGGCTGCTGACATTCAAGCTAGATTTTCTAGAGGCCAGGCAGTCCAGCGAACTTCAAGCTCTCAGTTCACTCTCAGTACACTGCTTTTACCTGGACAAACTGGTTCTTCGGACACGTCCCTCTTTTCTGTTGAAGTTTGTCTCTCCCTTTCATATTAGCTGGAACATCACACTGCCAAAGTTTTCTGCCTCACCTCATTCTTTTAAGGAGGAGTAAAGCCTACACTGTCTAGATACAAAGAGAGCTCTCTTTCAACATTGATCGCACCAAAGAGTATCGGGTGGATGGTCAGCACTTCATGCAGTGCAGAAACTGACAATTTCTTGATAGATTGTATTCTGTATCAAAATCTGCTATGCATTAGCTAGAAAACAGCCTCCTAAAAGCTTTCATGCCCATCCCACCAGGACCAAGGCCGCTACTACTGCGTTAGCATGTGGGGATACCTGACCTGGATATGTGCTAAGCTGCCACATGGGCTTTACTCCACACCTTCACAAGGAACTATGTCCTGGACAGTCAGGTCAGCCGGGATAGGAATTTTGCCTGTTCAGTCCTACAGGACTTTTGGTTTGAGCTAGTTCACAGACCTAAATTCCAGGAGGTATTGCTATGGTATTTATTCTAAAGTGAGGAATATGCAGCTAGAATTCTACATCAGAAAAACAATATTTGCCTTTAGTAACACTTTTTCTGATAAAGACTGTAACTGCAGATTTCTCACCGACCCTCCCATCCTTCACAGTTGGCAAGTTGGGCTCTCCGTCTAAAAGACCCTATTAGATACTGCACACCGGTCAAACATGATTTTTACTTGACTGCAAGTTTTTAGTGTGGAAGTAGTCCCAAAATATACTGATGTCAGCGTGCCACAAAGGCACATATATGGGCACCACCACATCATTTCTGAAGAGCACGACAACGCAGAGCTAATCCACACTACCTATTGACAACGCAGAGGTACTGTTAAAGATTTTCTGGTTACAGTCCTATGCCTGGAGTCTATGGTTAGATAAAGAGCTTGATTTATGGTCCGGCGACAGGTTACTCCGTCACAAACATGACTGATATCCCATACAATGTATTACAAGTGCATTATATCCAATGAGAAATCTGTTACGTTTGTGATGGAGTAACCTGTCCTTAGAACTCTAAATCAGGCCCATAGTCTCTACCAGAACAAGAGTTACTCAAGATAATCAACTTGTTTTTGTTGGTCAACAAAACCAAATGATATGTATTTTCTTTTCGATAAACATATTTTATTGGTTTTAAAACCACCGAAATGGTAAGATTAAACAATTGATACACATGCATCACGATACAGAAGAAAAGGTAACAATTACACGATTCAACAACTCTCAAGTAATACATCATATTTATATTAAGTGCCAACCAGAATTTTATACCAGTTGCAATCTCAGACAAATTGACGCAACTACTTCCCCCAAACCCGCCCAGGTTTGCGGGGCAACGTCTGGCCTCGTAGACTATATTTTTCTGTTGCACACACCAGTCTACACCTCGCCACCACCCGGACAAGATGGAAGGAGCAGGGGGCGTCCATCGAGCCTTAGTATCACGTTTGGCGACCAGAAGGCCGTACTCGAGAAGGACCATTAAGCTCTCATGCCTCCAGAGTCCTCAAATACATCAAGCAATATCAACAAGGTGGGTAGAGAAACCTCCGACCCAAGGACATCTGAGAGATCTCGGATCACCATCATCCAATAGTTCATAACCATAGAGCAGGACGATGCCATGTGATAAAAATCATCTAGATCAGTTCCACTTCAGCGGCATGAGGGGTTAGAGTGTAGGCCTGCCCTATGCATTCGGGCTGAGGATAGGTAGGCATAATAAAGATAATACTTTCGAACCAGCCACAGTCGAGTATAGATAATAAGCTCTCAAGTGGCCATCATGGCGTCGCACCAATATTCATCCTCAATGGGGCCCAGCCAACACTCCCACTGGGTCTTAAAATGCTGCAGTGTACCAGGTGAGTACATTATCAAGGTGCGGTAAATGTGGGAGATTCTGCCACGACCAAGGTTTTCCATAAGGAGTTTGGGTTCAAGAGGGCTAAGCCCTGGCAGGTTGTCTGATACCAGGACATGAGCATTTTGGAGTTAAAGATATTTATAGAATTGGGTATTTACTAGGGCGTAGGTGGTCGGAAGGTCGTGGATCAAACGTTTGTGCGTTATGGACCAGATGTCCCCCAGTAGGGTGATGCCAATAAGATCCCAGGCCATAAAACCCTGTAGTGTTACCCACTCCCTCAACCAGGTGCCATGCCAGAGAGGTGTCTGCTGTGTGAGCTTGGCTTCTCATTGCACATGTCTAAGCGCTGCTGTCCAGGCTAGGAACACCGATCTCGTTACTTGGGGCATGGAATTAGAGATTGGAGAGCAATAGAGCTGGGCCTGAAGGCGGGCAAAGCACAACGGGGACAATTCTAGTCAGTAAGCAGGGTCGGACCACCCCCATTCAACCAATCGTAAATACGGATGAGGTGAGAAGCTCAATAGTAAAAATTGGACAGGCCACTATCATATGGACCTTGTTGGCAATGCGTGAAAGCAAATCGGGGTTGAGACCTACGCCACAGAAACGTGGCAGTCGTCCAGTCCAGCGATCCGATCAACATCCTCTGCACGTGGAGCACTAATTTCCGTAAAATGTACAGGAACCATGGTAGAATCATCATTTTGTATAATGCTATACGCCTCATAACATTTAAGGGAAGGGATTGCCACTGAAGAAGATCAGATGTGTAATCAGAAAGGGAGAGATCCCAATGCTTCCTATAGGGGAAAAGGACCTATTTTATATAACCCCTCATAACTCAAAGTACCAAAAAATTAGCAACCATGTTACAATAATAAGAACAAATAAGTAAACAATAAAATAAATCGATATATAAATTGTACAATTTATTACATATAATACATTAATAAATACAGTGCCATACAAAAAGATTAAAAATGTGTCAATTCAGGTTATCACAATACTATTAAAAATATATCCAATCAATTAAAGAACAATAAAATACAAGTTGTCGGCGCAGCGTTTCGGTTTGTGTATTAACACCTTCATCAGGACAATGTTGTATTTAAAGAGAAACATACAATTAGATACATATATTTTATCATTCTTTATACATTTTATTCCTCTAACTAATAACATTAGGTTGTCATTTCTTTTGGGCAAAGTTACAATACAGTTTAGACATTGCAATCCGTGTAGGCACTTTGACTTATGTTTGTAGCAGGTTCCAATTTTTGAGTTATGGGGGTTCATACTTATACTTAAGAGATAATCTCTAGGAAAGGATGCTTACTCCATATTTTAAGCTCTACTGTCTATGACTTAAAAATGAGGAATGAATTCCACAACTATATCTCTTAGAAAAAGTGCATACTACATATTGTAAGCTTACATACCTTATTGTTTAAAAAAGGAGGGGAAATGAGTTCCAACTCTGTAATCAATTGATTGCAGAGTTGGAACTCATTTCCCCTCCTTTTAAAAAAAAAATCGTTTGGGAAGCATTGGGATCTCTGCCTTTCTGATTACACATCACTCCTTTCCCAGATTGTACCTGCAAGGAGACCTCCCTTCTTTTTGATAATTGTGAAGATCAGATTTGGCATTCAGGACAAGGGGCTGGAGTTTGAGTGTCCAGGTTAGTTCCTCATGTAAAGTAACCCAGATGCCTAAATATTTGAAACTGAGCTGACGAAGGGGAATGTTTGTCTGCCAGCCAAATCAGTTTCTAGATGAATGCCAGGGGAACCAAATTCATGTAAGACCTGAGGCACTGCAAAGCATTTCAGCAAATGAAGACATCGGGGACCACACGTGGCGGGGGCCACAAGATATAGAAGGATGCCATCGGCATATAGAGCTATGCGTTCCTCCTGATCATCACTCCAATTCCATCCCTTGAACTGGGCAGCTGTATGTACAAGTTGAGCCTAAGGCTCATTTGCAAGCGCGGAGAGGGGATAGGGGACAACCCTGTCTAATCCCTCGCCTTATAGGGAAAAGTGCAGAGAGGACCCCGTTTATCCGGACTCCAGCTGTAGCATTGGAATAGAGAGCATGTGCCACAATATCGATGTCCAATGCCGGCCCGGGTCCGCACTAGCTGAAAGTAACCCCAGTTCACTGTGCGAAAGGCCTTTAAAAAATCTACTTAAAGTAAACCTAGATCTTGTGGCCAGGAACACATGAGCCGTTGGAGGCCATGCCTCGTGCTACGGGTCGGCATAAAGCCGCATTGATCCGGGTGGATCATGATAGCTAGAACGTGGTTGAGCCGGGCTGCCAGCATGGTGGCGAAGATTTTGACCTCTCCTTTAAGGAGTTACATTGGACGGTAGTCAGAACATGAGATGGAGGGTGGTTGTGTCTTAGCGATCACCACTTTAGTGGCCGAGTCTAGTTCCGGAGTAAAGGCACTGGTGTAGCACACTTCTTGTAAAGGGACTGGAAGTGGGTAGATGGTGTCTCGTTGAATGTAGTATAATATTCTGTATGGAAGCCATCTGGTCGGGGAGTTTTCCCCGGCGCCAATCCAGACTACACTTCCCCAACCTCCTCATCTGTAAAGGGTTTATCAAGCATGCGAGTTCCAGCAGGAGACAAATGAGGGAGAGGTACCACATGTAGGAAGTGACCAGGAAAATCCAGATCTACCCCCCTTGGAGCTCAGTACAAGTTTTTGTAATAGTGGGTAAACACTTGGGCTATCTCAGAAAGAGTATGATATGGGTGATCCCTTTCATCAACAACTTCAGGTGTGATTCTATTCACCTGTTGACGGGAGGCTAACCAGTATAACAGCTTCCTGTTTTTGTCCCCCCAGGCATAGATCTTGGCTGTTGTGGCATGCCAAATATGTTTGGTGGCATCAAGGGAATGATGACAAGTTTTGTCGTGAAGGAGGCCCAGTTGCCAGTGGATAGTGTCCTGGGGATCAGATGTGAGGAGTTGTTCCAAGGGAAGGGCGCGCTCTTCTAATTGGCTAACATGAAAGAAGCAGGCATTCTCCTGGGCCCTAATACGCCCCCCAGCAAAGCCCTCTATAGTTGCCTGCCTAGCTTCCCACAGGGTGCTGACCTTCGCTACTGGTCCTTCATTACTGCGGAAGTTAGCTTGGAGTTCAGTAGCCCTCTTTAAGCACTGGACTGAGACCCTACTTCTGCTCTACACGGGGAAACAAAGGAGCCGTTCACAGTTTCCCCCTCCCTCCGCTCATGATCAGTCCTGCAGCAGGAATGGGGGGCGGTGTCCGATGGGCAAGCAGGCCAGACTGGTCCTTGGGGCCAGTGGCCACGAGTTTGTTGGTGAAGCTGCGGTCTCCCACCAACAGCTGGCATTTCAGGCCTCGTGGGCTCGGGCAGTGTCACTGATCCAGGGGAGGAGAAAGGCCTAGCCAACCGCAGTGCAGGGTCTCCGCAGCACCACGTGTGTTGGAGAGTGGAGCAGATGAGCGCCCCCCCCCCCCCCAGGTCTTAAGCCGGCACCTTACTGCCGTTTTCAAAGCAGCAACTGAGCCGTCCATGGTTTCCCCCGCTCATAATTGGTTTTGCGGCAGGCACGGGGGCCCGGGGCCGAATGGCAGGTGGCTTAGGCGGGCCCAATAAGGGCTGACAGTCATGAGATCAGCAATGAGTCTATGGCCTCCTGTCAGAAGCCAGCAAGTCAGGCTTCTCTTCTCCAGCAGGTGTCTGGTGCACTCTCAGGAGACTCTTGGGGGCAGGGATGTTCTCAATTATTTTATTTACTACAATGGACCACACTGATATTGGGTATGAGGGAGTGGGAGAGGGTTTTTGAAAAGGGAACCATTTGTGTTCTCGCTTAAAAGTGCAATAACCACAAAAAAAGAAACCGGCCCCTATATATCGAGCCCTACCTCTGGGCTCATCACTCCTTATTGTGTAGGTATTTCCTCATCGAAAGTGTATAACTAACTGGTGTTAGAACCGGCTGTCTCTAGTTGGCAGAGGTATACACTTCTGACAAATAGGGACACTCCTTTTCTAGTCAGGGCAAGGGGATCACACCCTTTGATAACCCCTGCTCACCCCCTTGGTAGCTTGGCAGAGCAGAACAGGCTTATCTCAGAGGCTGTGCTTTAAGCAATTATGACCACATACAGTAATACCGTGAATGCACTACAAATGGACACGACACAGTAGTATTATAAAAATAAGTATTTTTATATAAGGCTTAGCACAAGACCAAAATAACGACAAACTGTACACAATCGGAATAAATACGTTGGGAAGGGAAAAAGGATAGTTCAAAGGTAGTTTCTTCTTTAGCACAAAGTTTTTAGTATCAAAGCAAATCTTCTTCTTGGCAATGCAGTTCTTAGCAACAGGGTAACCCACACGGGGGCTACACGACGTCAAGGCAAAGTTAATCCAAAGGTTCGGCGTCGACCGCGAGGAGCGCTACGTCAAGCCTGGAGTCACACGGACCCCCAACAACACAGTACCTTAGGAAAATGAAGCACACGATGATCGGCGGCGTCGAGCAATCCGGCGTCGCGTCTTCGGTGTCGATCCGGCCTCAGCAGGCGTCGTCGTTGATGATGCGGTTGCACAGAGTGAGCAGCGCTCACGGCGTCGAAGGGCACACAGGTGATGCGATCAGCAGCGGTGCAGACACGAGGTCCTCTGGAGCTAGAGCCGTACTCCCACTCACTGGCGTTGCTGCTGGCGTCGGTTGGGCCTAGCGTTCGGTTCTCGTGATTGCTGACTCTTTCAGAGGTGCTGGATTCACGGTTCCAGCAAAATAGCACTTTAAGCAGATGAAGTCCTTTAGCCCTGTGACTTCAGCAGGAGACTGGCACTCTTCCAGTCCTTGGAGATTTTCTTAGCAAGCGTGAGAGTACACACACAGTTCCTCTCTCCTGGTTCCTTGGCAAAAATAAAGAAGCACTGCAGGATTCCCCCAACAACAGCACACTGGCAGAAGGGGTAGGCAGTCCTTAGATCAGCAGGCCTCTTGTCCTTGGTTACAGGGTTCCTTGTCAGAAGTGATCTAAATTCTTGGTTCAGGGGTCCTACTTTTATACCCCTTTTCGTCTTTGATCCCTTTGTCCATGCCGGGGGTTTCCCAACATCCTGGGTCCGTTGTGGGTGGAGCCAGGCAGAAGCACCTGGCCTATTCACTGAGCAGGGCTGGGTCCTCGGACGCCCAGCAGGAGGTGGAGCCAGCATTGACACTGGCAGGAGCAGAGCTATCGGCCACCTGGCAGGAGGTGGGGCTAGGATCGTCCATGGCAGGCACAGAGCAATCAGCCGCTTGGCAGGAGGTGGAGCCGGCATTGTATCAGGCAAGGCAGGCTATCAACAACTACTCTCCCCCTACTCTCAACGTAAATGTCCCACTCATCCCACACTGACTCATCCAGACCTGTGGAGCCACCCAGCTCCTGTCACACACACACAAGACCAGCAGAAACCAGATATGGTTAGACAAGAAAATAGACACTTTCTAAAAGTGCTATTTTCAAACCCAGAGTCCAAAAACCATCCACACCAACGGATGCGTAATTAAACCCCGAGTTCAGGGATACCAAACTCGACATTGCACCATGCTCTCCGAGCCAGCGAGGATCATAGTACTAATAATCCCGGCGGCCCATTCTAATCAATGGAGAGCAGGCTACCCCGCAATAGTGAAGGACCAAGATGGCGGTAATTCACTATCAGGACATGCCAACTTGGTCAGGCGTGTCCTACCTCAGACTTACAATGCACCCTGCCCGAAGGCCTACCATAGGGGCGACTAACATGAAGCCAAGGGAAGGTTTGGAGGGCTGGCAAGTAGGTATACTTGCGCAGCCTGCGTGACAGCACTAGGCTGCACGCGGGTCTCGCAATGACCGACCCGTAGACATTCTTTTCCGAGGCCGCTCCTGTGGGTGGCACAACACGTGCTGCAAGCCCACAAGCGGCATTTGCGTTTACAAGCCCCGGCACTCTGGGTGCACTAGACGAGGGACTGATAGTAAACCAAATAAGCCAAACATGGATACAATAGATACATCAATTTAACATAGGGAGCACTTGCGCTATGGCACTGATCAGCAGTGACACGGCGCCCAAAGCATATACCAGCAAAACATCGTAAAACAGTAGAGGCAAAACAGAAAAAATGGAGGAGAGACTCAAGCCAATGATGTCAGGTCTAACACGTGTCCCCTCCAGCTGAAATGTGGGGAGAACTACCCTTGACCTAGGGAGTTCTCTTCACTAAGGCGGAAAAATCTGGACAGACCATCAGCATTGGCGTGATCTGTACCAGGGCGGTGTTCCACCGTAAAGTCCATCCCCTGGAGAGAAATGGACCACCTCAACAGTTTCGGATTCTCACCCCTCATCTGCATCAACCATCTGAGGGGCCTGTGGTCTGTCTGAACCCGGAAGTGAGTCCCAAACAGGTAGGGTCTTAGCTTCTTCAGCGCCCAGACCACAGCAAATGCTTCTCTCTCTATCGCACTCCACCTCGTTTCCCTGGGAAGTAACCTCCTACTGTTGAAGGCTACAGGCAAGTCTCGGCCCTCTTCATTCACCTGAGCTAGAACAGCCCCCACGCCATGCTCTGAAGCGTCCGTCTGAACAATGAATTCTTTCGAAAAGTCGGGTGCCTGGAGTATAGGTGCTGTGCACATTGCAGTTTTCAGGGTGTCAAAGGCCGTTTGACAGGCATCAGTCCAGATCACGTTTCGTGGCTGCTTCCTGGAAGTCAGTGACGTCAAGGGGTGCACGATGTTACCGTAATCCTTGACAAACCTCCTGTAGTAACCCGTGAGTCCTAGGAAGGCTCTCACCTGAGTTTGGGTTTTGGGCGGCGCCCAAGCCAGGATGGTATCAATCTTGGGTTGCAGGGGGGCAACCTTACCGCTCCCTACTTGGTGCCCCAAGTACACCACCGAACCCTGCCCAATCTGGCACTTACTGGCTTTGATTGTGAGGCCTGCTCCGCGCAGGGCCAACAACACTTCCTGGAGGTGGCGCAAGTGTTCCTCCCAGCTGGCGCTGAACAATGCGATGTCGTCCAGGTAGGCGGCACTGAAATCCTCCAGTCCAGCCAAGACCTGGTTGACTAACCTCTGGAAGGTGGCAGGGGCATTCTTCATCCCAAAGGGCATCACCCGGAACTGGTATAGCCCATCTGGTGTGGAGAATGCTGACCTCTCCTTTGCCCCATCAGTCAAGGCGATCTGCCAGTACCCAGACGTTAAATCAAACGTACTAAGGTATCGGGCAGCCCCTAACCGATCGATGAGCTCATCAGCTCTGGGGATGGGGTGCGCGTCAGTCTTCCTGACCGAATTGAGTCCTCGGTAATCCACACAGAACCGGAGTTCCGGTGAAGCACCAGGCGCTGCAGCCTTCGGGACCAAGACCACTGGGCTGGCCCAAGGACTGCTAGAGGACTCAATCACCCCTAACGCGAACATCTTGGAGACCTCCTCCTTAATGTACGCTCTGACCTTGTCAGTCACCCTGTAAGCCTTGTGCTTCACAGGAGGGCTGTCTCCGGTGTCAACGTCATGGACACACCAATGCGTGACACCCGGAACCAAGGAAAACAGATCCGGGAATTGTCCCAACAGTTGGCGACAATCCTGTTTCTGCTCAAGGGTCAGTGTGTCAGAGAGGACCACACCATCCACCGACCCATCTTGCTCTTTAGCACACAGGAGGTCAGGAAGAGGCTCACTCTCCTCCTCCGTTCCATCATCTGTAGCTAGGAGCATGCCCACTTCGGACCTTTCTAAGTGGGGCTTCAAGCGGTTGATATGCAGGACCCGCAAGGGGTTCCTGGGAGATTTCAAGTCCACCAGGTAGGTGACATCGCTCTTCTTCTCCACAACCTTAAACGGTCCAGTCCACCTGTCCTTGAGCGCACAAGGTTCCACAGGGGACATGACCCACACTTCCTGACCAGGCTGAAGCTCTACCAGAGTGGCATTCCGGTCGTACCAACGCTTCATCTCCTCCTGGCTGGCCTCCAGATTTGCCTGAGCAAGTTCTCTGAAGCGCCGAGTCTGGTTCCGAAAGGCCAGCATGTAGCTGTATACATCCTGGGGAGGTTTCCTGGGAGATTGCTCCCAGCCTTCCTTGACCAGACTCAAAGGCCCTCTTACCGGGTGACCGTATAAGAGCTCAAAGGGGCTGAACCCTAGAGACTTCTGCGGTACCTCACGGTAAGCAAACAACAGGCATGGCAAGAGGACGTCCCATTTCCGCCTCATTGGTTCTTCAAGACCCATAATCATGCCTTTCAGGGTCCGGTTGAATCTCTCAACCAGCCCATTTCCTTGAGGATGGTAAGGAGTGGTGAACTTGTACGTTACCCCACACTCCTTCCATAGAGACTTCATATAGTTCGAAATGAAGTTGGTGCCTCGGTCCGACACCACCTCTCTGGGGAACCCCATCCGGGAGAAAACACCCATCAGTGCCCGTCCCACCACGAGGGGCCGTCACTGTTCTGAGAGGGATGGCTTCCGGGTACCTCGTGGCATGGTCCACCAAGACCAGGATGAACCTGTTGCCCAGGGCTGTCTTGGGGTCCAGGGGCCCAACAATGTCAATACCCACCCGGTCAAAGGGGGTACTGACCACTGGAAAAGGTTGGAGGGTAGCCTTCCGCTTCCTTCCGCTCTTCCCACTTGCCTGGCAAGTGTGACAAGTCTTGCAGTGGATGTCTACATCCCTTCGCATCTGAGGCCAATAAAAATGGGTGACAAGCCTGTCATAGGTCTTGTCCTGCCCCAGATGTCCAGCTAACGGAACGTCATGAGCCAAACCCAGTAGGAAGGCTCTGAAGCGCTGGGGTACCACCAGCACACGGGCTGACCCAGGCTCAGCAGCCTTAGGCTCGCTATACAGGAGGTCGTTCTCCCAGTACACAAAATGTGACCCTGACTGATCACCTGAGGATTGGGCTGAGGCCTGCTGCCTCATGCCCACAAGAGAAGGGCACACTTTCTGTTCCGCACAGAATTCCTCCCTGGAGGGACCACCATCCTGCTGCCAATGGGTCAGCTCGGGCAGATCTCCCAGTTCGGCAATTTGTTCCCCTGTGGGCTCCAGGGCATCCCCCTCGGGGTCTACCTCCTTCTGGACCACGGGAACTACGGGGGCCGGTTTCCCGCGCCTCCTGCCTCTTCTCTTCACAGCTGGGTCCTGGGCCGTACTTTCAGGCTCCGGGACCCCATCAACACCCTTACTCGCTGTCATCGAACGAGTGGTTGTACACACCCACTCTGGCACGCCCAACATTTTCAAGTGCGCCTCCCTCTCCACCTTAGCCCAAGGGGAGTCTTCCAAATCATTGCCCAGGAGACAATCGACAGGCATGGCGGGCCTCACAGCAACCTGAAGAGTACCTGAAACTCCCCCCCATTCAAAGGAAACCTGAGCCACCTCACACTCTTTCTCGGAGTTGTCGGCAGCTATCACGGGGGAGAATGCGTGGGGAACCACCTGCTCTCTAGACACCAAGTGACACTTGACAGCTGTCACACTCGCTCCGGTGTCTCTGAGAGCTTCCACTCTATGGCCATTAATGGTCACCCACTGCCTATATTTACTAGTGTTACTAGGCAGAGGGGGTGGAGGGACCATTTGCATGTCTCCTAGCGAGACCAGGGACATTTCTGCGGGACCCCTCCCACCATGGACAACCATCTTCTCCCCTCCCAGGGCTACACTCGCCAACTGACGGGGGGGTGCACGCGGCGGTGCATTCAAATCCTTTTTGGGACACTGGGGGTCATAAAACCGGTGTCCCACCTGCCCACAACCGTAGCAAGTTAGGGGGCCCCTATGAACAGGTTTACCCGTCGGGCCCCTGGCTTCTTCTCAGGGGGAGGCTGGGAACTTTTCCCTTGGTTCCCTTGGGGATTACTTTGGGGCCCTTTCTGAGACTCCTTCTGTTTTCCCTTGTCCCCCCCACTCTTCTGCTGGAGACCCTGCCCACCTTTGGCTGAGTCTCCCACTGGACCCTTGTGGACCCTGGTACTGACCCAGCGGTCCGCCTCCTCAGCAAGTTTTCTAGGGTTAGATATCTTGCTATCTATCAGGTGCTGGCGCAGCTCTGGAAAACAGTTATTAGACAAGTGCTCCCAAGCAAACAAATCATAAAGAGCTTCATAACTTTCCACTTTGCTGCCCTTTACCCAACCATCCATGGCTCTGCAAAAATAAGACACATATTCAACCCACGTCGTACCAGGCAACTTCTTACATTCTCTAAAAGCTTGTCTGTACTTCTCGGGGGTTAAGCCATACCGCAACATTAAAGCATCTTTCATATGAGCATACGACATCCTATCCGCAACAGGCATGTCTAACAGGGTATCTCTTCCCTCATTCACAAAGCGACCCACAACCCCGCTCCCCAATCCTTCTCAGGGACCCGGTGGGCCAACAATGCTAACTCATATGCTTTAAACCATTGACCAATATCTTCATTCTTATTGTAATCTTTGATCACATCTTTCGGGAAGTAAAACTTACTTTCTGCAGGCTCGGATGAAATGCTGCCACCAGAGGGATTCAATTCTAACTTTTTAGCTTGGATATCCAGTTCCCTCAACCTGGCTTCACGCTCCAAAGCTAACTTCTCTCGTTCAAACTCTAACTTTTTGATCTCCAAATCAGCTTCCCTTCTACCTCTTGCATTTTCTAACTCCAACTGCCCATTTATCTTTAGCCTTGCCATCTCCATGTTGTAAGCTCGCTCTTTCGCCCTTTCTTCTCTTTCTTCAGGGGAAAGACCTTTGGAGGAAACACTGCTTCCGGGAGAGGGCACAGGTCCATTCACTGGCACCTCCTCATCCCCTTCCTCTGTGGGTACCACCACCACATCAGAGGGATTTCTGGACTCCCACCAGGCCTGCAATGCTTTATAAAAATCATCTTTTCTCGAGAGGCCTGTGGTAGGAACTTTAAACTGGTCGCAAAAGTGTTTCAGCTCATCTTTCTTGTATTTCTTAAGCTTGCTCCTCTCGAACTCTTCCACAACAACGATAGCAGGGGCAGTGACTCCGTTGTCACTCATGGTTAAAACTGGCAGTGTTCAAAAAATCAAGTTTCAAGAAAGCGGAGAACAAAAATAGGATCCTCCCCAATTAGATTGTGACTGCGTTATGGTCTGCTTTCACTATGTAGCGCACACGAATCACTGTACATGGGTCATAAGTGCAAAGTCCAAAATCCTCACCGCTGACCCACCAATGTTAGAACTGGCTGTCTCTAGTTGGCAGAGGTATACACTTCTGACAAATAGGGACACTCCTTTTCTAGTCAGGGCAAGGGGATCACACCCTTTGATAACCCCTGCTCACCCCCTTGGTAGCTTGGCAGAGCAGAACAGGCTTATCTCAGAGGCTGTGCGTTAAGCAATTATGACCACATACAGTAATACCGTGAATGCACTACAAATGGACACGACACAGTAGTATTATAAAAATAAGTATTTTTATATAAGGCTTAGCACAAGACCAAAATAACGACAAACTGTACACAATCGGAATAAATACGTTGGGAAGGGAAAAAGGATAGTTCAAAGGTAGTTTCTTCTTTAGCACAAAGTTTTTAGTATCAAAGCAAATCTTCTTCTTGGCAATGCAGTTCTTAGCAACAGGGTAACCCACACGGGGGCTACACGACGTCAAGGCAAAGTTAATCCAAAGGTTCGGCGTCGACCGCGAGGAGCGCTACGTCAAGCCTGGAGTCACACGGACCCCCAACAACACAGTACCTTAGGAAAATGAAGCACACGATGATCGGCGGCGTCGAGCAATCCGGCGTCGCGTCTTCGGTGTCGATCCGGCCTCAGCAGGCGTCGTCGTTGATGATGCGGTTGCACAGAGTGAGCAGCGCTCACGGCGTCGAAGGGCACACAGGTGATGCGATCAGCAGCGGTGCAGACACGAGGTCCTCTGGAGCTAGAGCCGTACTCCCACTCACTGGCGTTGCTGCTGGCGTCGGTTGGGCCTAGCGTTCGGTTCTCGTGATTGCTGACTCTTTCAGAGGTGCTGGATTCACGGTTCCAGCAAAATAGCACTTTAAGCAGATGAAGTCCTTTAGCCCTGTGACTTCAGCAGGAGACTGGCACTCTTCCAGTCCTTGGAGATTTTCTTAGCAAGCGTGAGAGTACACACACAGTTCCTCTCTCCTGGTTCCTTGGCAAAAATAAAGAAGCACTGCAGGATTCCCCCAACAACAGCACACTGGCAGAAGGGGTAGGCAGTCCTTAGATCAGCAGGCCTCTTGTCCTTGGTTACAGGGTTCCTTGTCAGAAGTGATCTAAATTCTTGGTTCAGGGGTCCTACTTTTATACCCCTTTTTGTCTTTGATCCCTTTGTCCATGCCGGGGGTTTCCCAACATCCTGGGTCCGTTGTGGGTGGAGCCAGGCAGAAGCACCTGGCCTATTCACTGAGCAGGGCTGGGTCCTCAGACGCCCAGCAGGAGGTGGAGCCAGCATTGACACTGGCAGGAGCAGAGCTATCGGCCACCTGGCAGGAGGTGGGGCTAGGATCATCCATGGCAGGCACAGAGCCATCAGCCGCTTGGCAGGAGGTGGAGCCGGCATTGTATCGGGCAAGGCAGGCTATCAACAACTACTCTCCCCCTACTCTCAACGTAAATGTCCCACTCATCCCACACTGACTCATCCAGACCTGTGGAGCCACCCAGCTCCTGTCACACACACACACAAGACCAGCAGAAACCAGATATGGTTAGACAAGAAAATAGACACTTTCCAAAAGTGCTATTTTCAAACCCAGAGTCCAAAAACCATCCACACCAACGGATGCGTAATTAAACCCCGAGTTCAGGGATACCAAACTCGACATTGCACCATGCTCTCCGAGCCAGCGAGGATCATAGTACTAATAATCCCGGCGGCCCATTCTAATCAATGGAGAGCAGGCTACCTCGCAATAGTGAAGGACCAAGATGGCGGTAATTCACTATCAGGACATGCCAACTTGGTCAGGCGTGTCCTACCTCAGACTTACAATGCACCCTGCCCGAAGGCCTACCATAGGGGCGACTAACATGAAGCCAAGGGAAGGTTTGGAGGGCTGGCAAGTAGGTATACTTGCGCAGCCTGCGTGACAGCACTAGGCTGCACGTGGGTCTCGCAATGACCGACCCGTAGACATTCTTTTCCGAGGCCGCTCCTGTGGGTGGCACAACACGTGCTGCAAGCCCACAAGCGGCATTTGCGTTTACAAGCCCCGGCACTCTGGGTGCACTAGACGAGGGACTGATAGTAAACCAAATAAGCCAAACATGGATACAATAGATACATCAATTTAACATAGGGAGCACTTGCGCTATGGCACTGATCAGCAGTGACACGGCGCCCAAAGCATATACCAGCAAAACATCGTAAAACAGTAGAGGCAAAACAGAAAAAATGGAGGAGAGACTCAAGCCAATGATGTCAGGTCTAACAACTGGCTTCTGTACTCCTCCAGTATTCCGGATTTACACTGGCGTGCAAGAAAAATAATCAGAATGGCCTCACACAGCCCCCCCCGGGTGTTAGACTTACTCATCGGCCATCCTGTGTGCGCCAAAGAATTCTCTAATGGGGAACGAGCCCCTTGTTTAGGGCTGTAAATTGGTCTTTAGAAGGAGACTAAGGGTAAAAAATAAAAGGAGTCCAATAAAACCCCCTACCAGTCAAAACTTCCTAATCTTTATTCTTTGGTGGAGGAGGGATGATTAAAACCAAGAAAAAGTCTGACAGTAATAGCTCTATTATGGTGCTAATATCCACTATTAGTCAGGTCGACAGGTTTCAGCCCTCTGGCGGCCCCAACCGGTTCCAGGGCTTGCTTTAGTACAGAGTTGGATCCTATTTAATCCTACAATGTTGTCCTATCTATACTCTTCACATGCATTCTCATTCTAAGCATACAGTACCAGATTGGCATATGGTTTATGTATTAAATATTTTATTGAGCATAAGCAAAAAATGCACCCCATCCAATTCTGCAATGGCCGTAACCAATTCAGGGAGGCCGAAATCAGTGGCCTCGCGGACATCCCGCCTAGGGCCAGCGGAGAAGTCTACTCATTAACACAGCAAGCCGCCTACAACCCAAAAAGGGCCGGCCGCGTCTTAAGAGGTGCTACAACGGTGCAAGCTGAGCAGTGCTAGTACATTACAAGGAAACGAGAATCAAAGAACTGTAAACAACCCCTCAGCCCACCCCCCCCCCCGCCCCACCCCTCTCCTTGTCCATTTCCGGGCTCTAGCTACAGGTCGGGAACCCCTCTCAACAGTCAGTGGATGCCACGCGCACAGGGCCTGTGCGCTTGCGAGCGTGTGGTTTGGGGTCCGGGAGGGGCGTTTCCGCCAAGCGGAGCAGTCGCAGGTAGCGTGGACAGCTCACCTCCCGGAACTCACCAGTAAGCAAGGCGAGGAATGGCTGCCAGAGCTCCGCAAAGTCCGCCCCCCTCCCCGCTGCCGCCAGCGACAGCTTCTCCATTCCCAGGATTGCCCACAGACGGTGAAGCCACCCCAACTGCTGCGGAGCCTGGGTCGCCCTCCAGTGCGCCACTATATTCTGGACTGCAGCCCCAAGTGCAAGCGCGATCAGGCGCCCGCGCCAGGATTTCAGAGGATACATGAGGGCGTTTGGGAGGCCCAGCAGGATGTACGCAGGGAAGCGCGGCAGTTGTGTGTCTAGGTGTGCATCTATAAGATCCAGAATAGGGTCCCAGTAGGGGCGCAGCGCCTTACAGCTCCAGAGCAGATGTTCCAGCGTCCCCAGTTCCCCACAACCCCTCCAGCATTTGTCACTGATTCGGGCATCCCATTGGTGGAGTCTCTCAGGGGTGTGGTACCAGTATGTTGCTACCTTCGTCAGGGTCTCGGTAAGACCAGTGTGGTGTGCCGAGTGCCTGGCTCTATGGTATATGCCTTCCCATTCCTTCCTAGTGAGCTGCCTCCCCAAGTCCCTCTCCCATCGGACCTGGCCTGCATTGTATGTGTGTGCCTGCGTGAGCAGCAGCTGCTGGTAGAGATCCGATATCAGCTTCTTGTCGGAGGTGCGCGTCAGCAGCCATCGCTCATAAGGCGTGAGGTGCCGTTGGGCTCCGGGCTGGACCGTGGGGTGGAGCACCCAGTGGCGTACCTGTAGGTACTGCAAGCGTTCTGATTCGGCCACGCCGTAATCCGCCTTGACCTGCTGGAACGACAGTACGCCGTTAAGGTCGAACATGTGTCCCGCCGCGCGACAGGGTGTCGTCCGCCACGTCGTGAACGTGCCGGCGTCCAGGCCCGGGGTGAAGTCGGGGTTCTCAAAGATAGGAGTCATGGGTGAGGGGAAGGTAGTCAGCCCCTTGGACACGGCCACTCTATCCCACACCCGCAGGGCTGTGCCGTGGCATATGGTTTAACCAGGGTCCTTCTGTTCTAGGAGGTAACCCCTAGAAGACATAAACACATATAGAATAGAATAAAATAAAACAAACATTTCAATGACTAACAAAACATATGTCTTATACGTACAATTACACATTAATAAAAATGTGTGGTGGCCAGAGTATGCTGTAACTCAGTCTTCCACGAAACTTTTTTTTGCCAATGTAGTCGCATATCTAGGCATGTCAATCTTACATGCATTGTTATCACCCCTTGCATATAATTTAAGCTCAGCACTAGGATCATATTTAATTTGTGATGTGCCCCTGCTCACTTGTAATATTTACTTAGAGAAACTAATACACCAGCCTTATATTTGAAAATGCCTTACCAGCTTCCGGGGATCATTCACCTCAGGAAGGGACAGGGAGGGAGAACTATAATCACACACTGCACCGGTGTGAATAATTTAATTGAAATAGCTACAAAGGTAAAAATTCGGGAATGCATGCTATGTTCCTTATTGTTTAAATATGGGAGAAGGCAGTCACACAAGACCGTAAGGGCGGGGTCTAAATGCTATTTAACTCACTTCAACAAAGATCTCCCTCACCGGATCACCTAGTGTGTATCCCTGGCCTACTCCCGATGTTACCATGTCTATTACTCATCATTGTATTAAGGGCTGGGCTCGGCGCTTGGTCGATGACGTCTAGCCGACTGCCGGGCTCTGCCACATGGGAAATGTAGTGTGGGGACCTAGTATCTCATTGAACTCTCCCACTGTGAAAAGAAGTTCCCAGAGTTCGTACTTCTGCCAATTATATAGTCTCCACTGCTTTTCTAACTTACATAGCCACATATACGTAACAAAGCAGCGTTAACTGCACATGCGGTTAGAGTGTAATTGCTCTTAGTTTAAACCGCCCTTAGGTGACTTAATTTGAATAGAATATTTTGGGAGGTTGCCCGTATGGAAGTAAACGGTCACGGCCGTGATGACAAAAATTACGCAGTTTCCATGGCCTTTTCAATATATATACATGTTAAAAAAAAATAAAAAAGCAGTGATACTTATGTATTTGGCCCAGGCTTGATTGTTTTTCATTTTTGTCTCCTTATGGTGAGTGACTTGATTTGAACACATTCTTTCTAGGTGATCATGATGTATAATGGGCCCCACCAAATGAAAGACATTATATTGTTATTCCGATCCCTAAGGTTGAATCAGGTGCTCATTAGATGATGGAGGGGCCTAAACCTGCAGCCATGGAATGTCATTGTTTAGGCCATCCACATGTTTCTTCAATCGGTACACCCACCTCTGCTTCATTTCAAATAGTATTTTACTGATATTGATCCCTGGTCTGTGTCTTAATAATTCCAGAATGACCCACTCTAATTCTATATCTGTATGATGTTGATTAAGGTAGTGTTTTGTTACGATTGTGGATGTCTTTTTATACCTAATGGTACTCCAGTAGTCATTAATTCGTAATCAAACTTTGTGTGTTGTCATGCCAATGTATTTATCACATGGGTAAGTGATCAGATAGACCACGTTCTCAGTATTGCAATTGGTATGATATCTTAGATCCCAGGGGTAGTCAGTTCCAATGTTCACCTCTTTTTGTTGTTTTGTAAACGGACCCACAGAGCAATTTCCGCACGGGAATTGTCCAACTAGAGGGGTCATGTCCCAAATTGTTCTGGGTCTCTGTTGTGCATTTATCTCATTAGAAATAGTTGTATGTACTAGCCTGTTCCTCAAGCTTGTACTACGTTTGGAGAAGAGTGGCAGCTCCCAGTTGATATTTTATTGGATAAGGGAGCACTCCGTTCACCCTATTGTTCTATGCTTATCTATGGTGCTATGGTTACTGGGTTTGTCAGTCCCTTGTGGTTATAGCTTGTTTATGTTGGGTGTGTTGGCCCAACGAACCATGCACTGTTCACTTGGTGCTATGCACCTAAACTTATTTTACTTGTTCAACAAAACATAAACCTGTTGTGATTTCAGTATCTTCTTTTTTATTTTTTAAAACGTCTTATATATTTCTTGTCATATGTGTGCTCTACCACATGTTGATATTAACAATCTTTCAATTTTCATTAACAGTCAAAAATAACAGCCAAAATAATCTTAACATTTCTTATTCATGTTATGATTTACATTGCCATATAATGTACATTTTATGAAAGAGCCCAATGCATTTCGGCACTACCAAAGTGCCTTCATCAGGGGCGAACCTGTAAAAATAAACAGAGTAACCTTGTAAGTGATTTTATTGGGTGCCCATGTGTGTTGTTGAGTGTATATTGTAATTGTTTAACCTTGGTATGATGTACTCAATGCTCTAACCTGCGTAAACAAAATTATAATATTTATGAAAACCTGTGTGCCCTCTGATCACACATCAATAATCCGTACCAATATCAAGTCCAACTCATAAGAATCCAAAACAATCAGCTTACCGCTAATATTGTTGCTGCAACAACTACCTGAGTGATAAACAATAGACATTGATCAAATTTAGTGACCTACTCGTTACTTATAGCTATACTCTACTGCAAACGCTTCAAGACCGTATGGTAATATGCCTACCTGATTCTCCAAAAACTCTGGCTTTCTGTAAAACAAAAACGGACAATACCACATATTCGGTGTTTAAAATCAAACCTTATGAGCGGCTAATCAGATCTTCCCGTCTTCGGTACTAAGTATCCACATACCTGTTCAGTTCAACTCTCACGCTCTCTCTATGAAGAATAAACAAACATAAGAAAACCATTCTCAGTGTCTTGCCTTACTGTCAGTTACGAGTTCAATGATATAATGCTCTCAACACCGCTTAACTGCCAGCTTACCTGATACAAAACTCATCCACGGCGCCTTACTCTGACTCGCTGTTACTCCCAAGTGAAATCATGTCGCTACCCGCGTTCCCGGTTCATTAATGTATTCACCCGCCGGTCGACAACTATCACTGCCACTAAAGACGGACTTCACTATCCCTGACACCAACTGTATGAGCGCCATCTTTGAAAGGCTATCTCCACTCGAGTTATCACCCTCGACAATAAAAACTCGTATCAAAACCGATGTTAAATGTATGCTTGAGGTGTGTGAATTGTGTTTGGTGCTACGTTATTTTATGGTGTTTAGGCATAGCGTCAATAATACATGTTAGGAATTGTAATTCAACCTCTTGCTATGTTTCTTCTTGTATCGTCATTATAGACAAAATAGTACAGTCTTTCATTGTCATGCTCAACCAATTTACTGTGTTTCATAATTACAACTTCCTTATCTCATAGGACGCATTGTTATAAATATCTATTTTATATTATCCCATTATTTATTGCTATTACTCTATATTGTCACTTATGCTTGGTGTCTACGGCTTGTTCTATGTGCTGTAGACAGATTGCCTAGAACCATAATTTTACCATCTAGTCGTATTGATGTGCTAAGGGATCTCCTGCACCTGGTTTTTTCCTCCATACACATATGGTTAGATACAGTGTTGAATATTATCTGGTTGAATTGTTAAATGAGTTGGTGCCTTAATGTCATCTCTTTTGTCATATGGATACTTCATTACATATATTGCGTTAAGTTAGCATGAGTGTATTACATGTTTAAACAGCCGGTTTGCCTTCGGCTTCAGTTTTGCACACGACACATACTTGTTGTTGTAGCTTTCACCCTAGAAGCGGTGAGGTGGTTTATTTGAGAATAATATGTTATTTCTATGCTATCAGCTTTGCCTGGTACACTTGGTACAACTGTCTGCACACTGAGAGCTGCACACTCTAAGATTAACCTAACACAAGGTTGCTGGGAGGCCTGATCCTCGCACCACATTAGACATAACACAAATAATGTTGATGCCAACATTTTGGGCTCTACGCGGGTTTAAGATAGAGTTACACGGAATAAACGTACACACTTGGTGCTGCGCATGAAGAGAGCTGGTAGCTGTTGATGTGAACTGCTCCTACTGACATTGAGAGGTATGGGGCCGCCCTGCTAAAGCCCGAATGAGACCTTCATATATATAAAATAATATGCTAGATAGGGTGCGCGAAATATAGGTGCTATCGATTTCTATAGTTTTTGAATTATAACATGCTAGCACCTTTTGCTTACTATGGATTAGTGACTATGCTGCTGACTCTGATTATTATAATCTGCATTTTGGTATTATACAAGATACTGCGTTTGAGAACTTTGCATTGAATAATAAATATTTCAAACTTGCATTTGTGTTCTTTGACTCTCAGTTTTGGTTTGAAATGATTATATAACGAAAGAGTGTTCATGTGTTCCACGATTCCTGAGGTATTCTAAAGATCATGTTCTGGTTTGTCTAAGACATGGATCATTCCATAATGATCCATGAGACACTGTAGCTAGCTAGGTAAGGGGATTTCTGACACTGAGATGAGTTTTGGATCATCCTAACTCACTGAGGTTCTAGATCTCTATGCACAGTTCTGTGGGAGAACGGAAACCCTGCTACATGGCGCCCAACGGATTGGTTGGCCTTATAACATGACACTCGAGTAGTATATCATTCATACCTTGACACCTTCATTCCCGTTTCCGGTAAACGGTGGTGTCGGAAAACCTACCTGTTTTTGAAATAGGTCTTTTCAAGCTTGAATTCTTCTTTAAACGGTTTCTTTGAATTACTACCCAGTTGTGCTACAAAGTGTTCTTTGTCTTTTTTCACTTCCTGTGCTACCATGGCCGTGGACATTGCGCAGCATAGCCGCGTCGCGGTTCGCGACCACTTGAGGGCATATAATGTCCCTGCGGAAGGTTTGGCTGTGGTTCTAGTGGTGAGTGCGGAACATGCGTACCCGTACGAATTGTTTTATTCCTGGGTGACGTTTCCGGAAGTAAACGCTAATTCGGGCGTCTACCACTCATACACTGCCTCGGCTGTTCCGGCGGCTTATGCTCCGTACAGAGCACTGGAAGTACCTATAGATGTTTGGCAGCACGGAGTTTGGTTTGGTGGCGCCCTACCCCATTCTTTAACGGCTCCGAGGTTGGGTCCGTTGTCCATTGCGGGCACGGCCTGGCCCGCCTTGGGTGGATTTACTCCACATCCTAATCGCGCCACTTGTAATGTGGGTGATCTGCGGCGACTGCATGATGTCGCGGTTGACGTGATTAGAGCGCTTGTTCATTACATTGGTCGTAATATACATGGCGCAGCCCCCGCAGGTGCGCAGCTTCGAGCGGAACAGGCTGGTTTGAAAATCAGTCCTGTCTTGGTGAATTCCGTAATGGGCAGAAAGCCAGAAAATAAGGATGATTTTCCTTACTGGCTTGCCGAGAAATTCGACCAGCTGGAGGCTGTGTTTCCTAATACGACTCCGGGTGAGAAACACCGGATTCTTACGCTTAGTTTACCGAAGGATTTAGCCCCTGAACTTGCTGACTGTGAAACATGGGGTAAGACTTTTGCAGCGGTTTACTCGAGGTGCTTTGGCACCCCGTCAGTGTCGAACCTGTCTGCGGTCCTAAAACGTGTTCAGGATGATCACGGACCGGAGTCGGCGGTTGAGTTGGGTATGCGCCTGAGCGGTTCATTTGAGACGGTTTGCGGTATTATCCTTGCTAATGTAAAAGGGGATGCAGTGAACTTTCAGGTGGCCAATGGTCTGGCGTTAGTTCCCGATGCCGAGAAACCCCGTCAGCTGGCAAGAATTATTGTGGCGGCTTATAAAACGGTTGGCCGCAATTCTAAGGGTGTAAAGGTTTTTCTTGAAAAAGAAAAGAAGCAGCCCCAGGGAGAGTCTTCGGAAACGGGTGGACAACCCAAGTCCAAAAAACAAAATTGGCCTAAAACACAGAATCAGGGTAAGCAACAACAACAACAGACACAGGTTTCTAGTCCGGCGCCTTCACAACCTGCGCAGTCGGATAGAGTTTATGAATTGCGCGATCGCGCTACGATTAAATCGCCTGACAGATATCAGGCATCTGACCAACGCTCTCCTCGTTCCTTTCAGGACTTATCGGCTCCGTCAACCGGTGGTGGAGGGGGCGGCAGGGGCAGGGGTGGCCAGCAAGGACGTGGCCAGCCCCGCACGCGAAGTGAAGGGGATCAGCGGGACGACTCTACGCCAAAGAGACCGCAGTTTGCCAAGAAGAAAGTCGCTGCCTTAACGGCGCATCGATATGCCCCAGATAGTGAGAACGTGGCTTCGGAATCTGACGTGGGCTCTGACCTTGCTGGACAGCGCGGCGGAGATTACCATAGTGAGAGAGGCCCTCCGTCCACTGTTGAAGGTGAAAGCGACTGAGACTTTTATTGTGATTGAAACAGCTGATACACGTGTTGCTCCCCCTGAAAGACTTTTTGAAATTGTCCTGTTAATTGAAGGTGACATGCAGCGAACTGTAAAAGGGGTATTTTAAGAAAATCTTTCGGATACGTATGACATTTTGCTTTCGGAGGCTGACTGGCCCCCACCTTTTGTTCTCGCAGCTCCGCGAGGGGAGGAGGTAATCCTCCCCAGTTTCGCGCACACTGTATCGAGAGTGGAAGCTCTGCATTTTGCAGAAGAGTGGGCTCTGGCGCTTGCGCCGGCTGTGTACCGAAATCAGTGTGGCTGGGATAAATTGTCCCCTAGCCATGAGATTCCTTTACGGTCACAGCCGCAGCCACAACCCCAGTATCCCATACGGCGTGAAGCTAAAGCTTCGGTCGCGGCTATCCTTGAACAATTGGAATATCAAGGTGTAATTGAAACGTGTGTGTCACCAATGAATAATCCCCTTTTTACTGTAAACAAGCCGGACGGCTCATATCGTCTGGTTTTGGATTACCGGCATTTGAACTCGCATTGCCGTAACTGTGCAGTACAGAATACTCACGGCTCTGCCCTAGTGAATAGTCTTGAGCGTAAACGGTTCAAAACCACGCTTGACATTTCCAATGGTTTTTATGCACATAGATTAGATGGTCTAAGTTCCCAATGGACCAGTTTTACGTGCGGCGGCGTACAAAAAAAGTTTAATCGACTCCCAATGGGATATAAAAATAGTCCTGGAGTGTTTTCCGCCCGCATAGTCTCTCTTTTAGAGAGTTTCGATCCAGTTGCATGTTCGTATGTGGATGATATTTATCTCACAGACGACGAACTTTGGGTGCATCTGTGTCGAGTAAACAGCATAATTTGTAACTTTGCAGACATGGGTTACAAGTTTAACTTTGCAAAATGGCACATTGCGGAGTACACAGTGTTGTTTCTAGGTTATGAACTTAACCATGAAGGAAAGGGATTGGCTCCTCAATTCCTGGAGAAGTGCGCGCAGTTGCGCTCTCCGACAACGCTGAAAAAATTACAGTCTTTGCTGGGTTTTTTAAATTTCGGGAGGACATACATTCCGGAATATGCCCAGCGTATCAATCCTTTATATGCCTTGGTACAACCATCTTTTTCCAAATCATGCTGGCTGCCTGAGCATTCAGCCATTCTGCAGTCCTTGCAGGCTGATATGCTAGCTTCTGACTACTTACAGACTCGTGATAACCAGACCAACCTGGTGATAAGAATTATCCCTGGGACGGTGGGTTTCACGTACCTGACTTTTAATGAAGGGGATACTGTACCTATTGCTTACAAGTCACACTTGTACACTTCGGCTGAACTGCGTTTTTCCACTGTGGAGAAAGTTTTGACGGCTGTGCAGATGGCAATTCTTAAGGAACGTGCCCTGTCGCAGGGAAAGCGCATGTTGGTTGTCACCCCGTGTCCAGCCTTGGAGGCGGTCACGAAAGCCAGTGTACCGAATTCTAAAGCTTTGCACCCTCGGTGGATTCAGTGGGCTACATCCTTGACATCTCAGGATGTCACGTTTATTTTTGACGCCGCTTTACGGTCGCAGGAGTATTTACAGTATGAATTCGTTCATCCTGCTCCTTTAGCAATGCGGCCGTTGGAGGATTTCCATTGTATCATTTACACGGATGGTTCGGCGCAGGTTGCGCATGGCTCTAAACACGCCTACGTTTCCGCTTGCACCATTGTGGTCGGTGCCATGGTGAACGATGAGTTCAAGTCCAGTGTTGTGCACACGCAAACGCTAGGGGACTGCACCGCACAATTGGCAGAGCTTCGTGCTCTTATGCTCGCATTGGAGTACGCTGATCCTTGTGTGACGACTTTAATCGTAAGTGATTCTTACTACTGTGTCCAGTCTTACAATGAGAACTTGTTCTTTTGGATTCAGAATGATTTTCGTGATTCCAAGGGTAGCACAATAAAACATAAAATGATCTGGGTCCGAGTGGCGGAACTTAAAGAGAAACTGCCGCTCGTGTTTGTGATTCATACTCTCGGCCACCAGCGCGTGGGGGTCCACGCTGTTGGCAACTCGCTTGCTGATGAAGCAGCGAAGTCAGCGGTATCAAAATACTTAGTTGCAGCTGTCACGAGGTCCAAAAGCAAAATAGATGATGACATCTTGGCGGCTGTTGCTGCCACGGAGAAGGGAGGTAAATATCCTGCGGGGTTCCCTTCGAAGTACACATACCACTTAAGTCCCGATAAGGTTCCTTATGTGAAAATTCCTGAAGTTGGAGAGCGTCTAGTTCCCAACTCGGATCGCAGAGCTTCTCTGATTACAGCGGCTCATGAAGGTGTGGCGTCTGCGCATGCGGGCGTCTCAGCCACTGTATCTCAGCTACAACAGAGGTTCTGGTGGCGGGGACTGTACAAACAGACGCGCGATTATGTCCTTATGTGTGACATTTGTCAGCAGATCAAGCCTTCTACTGCTGCGCGTCCGCCTCAGACACAGTTGTACATCTCTAATAAACCACTTGGTTGTGTTTATTTGGATCACTGCGGTCCTTTTTCTTCTGATACTGCGTATAAATACATCTTAGTAGCAGTTGACTCATGCACACGCTTTATATGGGTATGGCCGCATCGAAGCGCTGATTCGCGAACTGTCATTAAGGATTTGCGTGTCTTTGTGGGAATCTTTGCTTGTGGTACTTTCCATTCGGACCAGGGTCCGGCTTTCGCCTCTAAGGCGTATAAGGATGCTATGGTTTCGTTGGGAGTACAGGTGAAGTTTTCAAGCCCCTACAGGCCTGAGGGCAATTCTGTAGTAGAAAGAATGAACCGCGACTTAAAGCAATCTTTGACAGCCCGTGTTATAGGCACTGGTAGAAACTGGCTGACCCACCTCTATGGCGTGCAGCGTGCGCTTAATAATCTCCCTAGAAGGTCTCTGGGTGGGCGGACCCCATACGAAATGCTCTTTGGTATCAAGATGTATGTACCTGACCTTGATGGGCCGGACTACAAGGCCCAGGCCGGGGCCTTTGACGTAGATGAACATTGCAATGTTTTACAGAATCTACAAAAGACCAGAGACAGTCTTGCAAAGGAACACTTGCCCTCCACGTCGGATGATGCGTTGCAGATCCCGGTAGTTGGCTGGCTACCCCAAGTTGGAGAACTGGTTCGAGAGAAGATCGATAACAAGAAAGAGTTTGGTCCCTCATATCGAGCACCAGTCCGAGTACTTGGAGTGAAGGGCACAAGAACAGTCATTTTACCACCACTTCCAGGTCGTAAAGAAAACAGATTTATTTCTATTGACAATGTCAAGACACACAGGGTGGCCGATTCTTCATAGCATGACACCGGCTGTATCCTGTCCTTCCATGGTGAGGCACTCTGTGCTGGCTATTACATCTGGTGCAGATCAGGAGGTGTCCCTCGAGATGCCTGCCATATCCAGACCTTTATTAAATACTATTCCTGTTACTAACATTGATGAGGTGACCTATGCAGATCCTGCTGATTTATCCATGTCCGATTTACAAGCTCGTTTGGCTAACCAATCCAGATTCTCATTTGACTCTGATTCGGAACTTTCAAAGGAACCATCGACTATTGCAAAATATGCCACGTTGTTTAAAAAACATTTTTTAATTCCACCTTGGACATACATTTGGCTGATACTATTTTTATTTCATCTTTTTATGTCGATTGGTTTTGTGTTTTATTTTTTCCGACTGATTGATGGCCATTATGTGAAAGAAAGAACAGGAATTCGGTACCTTAATGGAACATTGGCCCCTCTATCCTCCTCACATTCAGTACACAGACTAAAAAGAGACTTACATTCAGTACAGATTACTGCTTGGCCAGTCCTTGATGGGATTGTGTGGGATGCGGTTAGGTTTCAGATACATGGCCCCACAGAAGTTATTAATGTTCCTAATGTGCTTAGAGTAAACATGGGAGATGTGATTAAGCAAAATGTTCGTTCTGATGATTGGGATCTTCAGGCCGTAGAAGCATTGTTCTCTGATTTGAAATATTATGCGGCCTTTGATGCTGAGGATTTGTACTTAGATTCTGTCAATTATGGTGATTTGTTTTGTTATCAACATTATGGGAATCATTTCTTACACAAGACAAGTTCCAGGAGGGTTCCTGTGAATTACACTCAGTGGGAACATTGCCCTACTCCCTTACAGGGGAGTTCAAGTACATTTCTGGGAAAATACTCTTATTTTACAGATTTTAATCAATCGAATCCTGAGTCGTTTTATTTTAAAGTGAACCAGAAATTCATGCCCAAAGTTAGACTTACTGATACAAAATTGCTGTATTCAAAGTCCTTTTTAGAAAGGTTATCTGTGGATGGCTATGAGTTATGGAAGGATGCTATTGACCTTAAATCGGTTTGGGGTACCAAAGATTGGCAGGTACAAGGCACTGAGGCTTTGCATCGTGCATGTCTCATCCCGAATCACATGTTGTTTTTAAATTCTACTGTTTCTCAAACAACATGTTTTGGATTGGCTACATCTAAAAAATTAAATACCCCTACTATCCCTGACTTGGAAGAGTATTCAGGTTGGAGTAATTTCACTACAATATCCATCAGTGAGATACAAGCACTTTTGCAGAATTCCTCCTTTAATATTTCCCGTTTTGATCCGGAGGGGTGGCTTTTGTGGCAAAGAAGCACTGATGCTTGCCAACGTAGGTTTTTGGGTTTATCTGAAGGTTTTACGCACATCAGGCCAGATCCCAGGTTTGAAACAGATCACACTGTTACCACTTATTCAGTAGGTAAATTGTGTCAGAACTGGTTACAACATTCCACTTTGGCTGCAGTTAAACTGCATCTGTCCCAGTTGAATGAGAATATAGAGCTAAATGATTTTATAAAAGGCCCGACTAGGGGTAGATCTAAACGCTTTATTTATGCTGTATACAATGAAATTTGGAAATTTTCACAGGTTGAGGCAGATAAAAGCCTGAGAGCGATTGATCAAGCTAGTTTGGAAAAAGTGCTAGCAGTAGTAGATAACAGTATTAACATGCTTTCTTCCAGGATTTACACATTGGATAATATTGTTTCTTCTGTTGTTGATATTGTACATGATGAAGTGTCCACGTTATACCATGGTCAAAATCAATTGCGTTCTGTAATGCAGTTTGCCTGGACTCTACAGACAATTAAGGCAGGTCGAGTTCCCTGGAACTCATTGAACGTTTCATCCCTTTTCGCCCCTTTTAATCTTACTGAAAAACAGCGCATGCTTTCAATGCGTGATGCATCATTTTCTATGTTACATATTGAGAAGCTGGAATCCTTACCTTTCTCTGTTGCTGAAACCACTACTGCCACGTGGCTAATTCATAGTTTAATTACATTACCATTTCCTTTATATAAATTTACTAACTGTATGCGGTATATTGCTATAGGACGATATGAACCACTAGGCAATGCATTCTTACACGAGGCATGGTCATTACCATACGCATACAGATGTCTGAAGGATGGAAAAGAAGTGAATCTTAATGGTGAGGATTGCACACAGTCACCTGACCAGTCATTGATATGCAGACACATTCAGTTACACGGTTCTTGTAATCAGGACCGCCCAAATTTAGCATGTGTTTTAAAAGGCACGCCAGTTCCAGCAGTAGTTCCCACGTTTACATTATTAGCTAATGGTAGTTATTTACTTTTAAACAACGAATTATGTTGTGGTTTATTAATTGGTGTGGCTTATGTGGTAACTGTATCAGAGCGTGTGGTGTGCTGCAAGAATGTTCTATACCCACCCACGCATGGGTCTTCAGATGTCTCCATCTGGCCACGGATTCCAACCTTGGAAGCAAAATTCAATGGTTTAAGCAGAATAAGGGCCCTTTTGTCTCAAAAACAAGTGACCCTGAGTTCGGCCCGGGAAACTTATGTCCTTCACATAGCTAACACCCGCACAGAGGTGCAGGCGCTTTTAAATACTGATTTGCCGTTTCATTTCTGTGAACTGGTGCACCAGATTTTTAATGCTTCTTCAACGACTGGGCTTGCACATTTTTTTAAGTTAGTAAGCAGTGGCCTCGTGACTACGTTTGAAAAAGTTTTTGGTATCATTCCCACGTTTTTCCACACTATTTTTTCGAGTCTGTTTGGTGGACTACCTGTGTTGCTGGCTGTAGCAGCAGGCATTCTGTTGGTGTTTTTCTTCATAAAACATGGATGCCCATCCTGCGCAAGACGCCGTTCAACGCCTCCTGACACTGTGCCGTAATCGGATGCTCAATTACTATGGAACATTGCCGCTTGCAGCATTAAGCACGGCCTATAGATTGTCATTTCGGTTCACCGACTTCACGTGTGTCCAACCTGTGTTTCACTGCCTGAACTGCGAGTTCGATTGGGCCATTGATTTGTGCCTATGCTTGAGGACTGCTCCTGACGTCGATTTTGATCAGCTAATGCGTCCCGTGGTGGCTCACGAGCTGATCTGTTCTGGCGAGAGAGTTATGGCCTTGGCAGCGATAAATGGAGTTCTGGGCCAATGGGAGATCTCTGCAGCGGCGGATGCCTTTCTGACACACAGCGATCTGGTGAACCCACCGAGTTGTCCTCTGACGTTACAGGAGGATCCGATGCTGGAGGAGCACGTATGTTCTTTCCCATTGCTAAATTGGATTGCTGAACTATTTTCGGATGATGGCAGTGATTTCATGCTGGAGGCTGTTGCAACTTTCTTTGCATATACTTTCCAATCGTGAGATGCCTGGGACGAATGCTTTGTTGTGAAATATGACTTTCCCCTCGCTGACTTGGAGGGATGGACTGTGTTCAGCTGATGGAGAGTACAATCACGTGATGTCGCTGGGGATAACGTTAATGTGGCACATGACTTTGGAAATCGGATAAGTGCCTTGTTTTTTCTCTTACAAACATTTGAATTGATGAAGACCTGGTCCTACGTTTCATATTTTTGAGACCTGGCGGATGACTTTTGGTTCAAAAGTTTTGTTTTTATTTTTAGATTTGAGGCCACTGTAGGCATTCATACATATTCATTCATACATATTTTTAGCTTATTTTAGCTCAAGATTATTGATCTTTGCTTTCAATTGTTGTGTCTGATTTAGTATTGCCTTTTCCCTTATGTTTGACGGTGCTCGGACCAATGGGGGGGTGTCATATGGATACTTCATTACATATATTGCGTTAAGTTAGCATGAGTGTATTACATGTTTAAACAGCCGGTTTGCCTTCGGCTTCAGTTTTGCACACGACACATACTTGTTGTTGTAGCTTTCACCCTAGAAGCGGTGAGGTGGTTTATTTGAGAATAATATGTTATTTCTATGCTATCAGCTTTGCCTGGTACACTTGGTACAACTGTCTGCACACTGAGAGCTGCACACTCTAAGATTAACCTAACACAAGGTTGCTGGGAGGCCTGATCCTCGCACCACATTAGACATAACACAAATAATGTTGATGCCAACATTTTGGGCTCTACGCGGGTTTAAGATAGAGTTACACGGAATAAACGTACACACTTGGTGCTGCGCATGAAGAGAGCTGGTAGCTGTTGATGTGAACTGCTCCTACTGACATTGAGAGGTATGGGGCCGCCCTGCTAAAGCCCGAATGAGACCTTCATATATATAAAATAATATGCTAGATAGGGTGCGCGAAATATAGGTGCTATCGATTTCTATAGTTTTTGAATTATAACATGCTAGCACCTTTTGCTTACTATGGATTAGTGACTATGCTGCTGACTCTGATTATTATAATCTGCATTTTGGTATTATACAAGATACTGCGTTTGAGAACTTTGCATTGAATAATAAATATTTCAAACTTGCATTTGTGTTCTTTGACTCTCAGTTTTGGTTTGAAATGATTATATAACGAAAGAGTGTTCATGTGTTCCACGATTCCTGAGGTATTCTAAAGATCATGTTCTGGTTTGTCTAAGACATGGATCATTCCATAATGATCCATGAGACACTGTAGCTAGCTAGGTAAGGGGATTTCTGACACTGAGATGAGTTTTGGATCATCCTAACTCACTGAGGTTCTAGATCTCTATGCACAGTTCTGTGGGAGAACGGAAACCCTGCTACACTTTAGTGTATGTTCTTTGTTGCATACTTATAAGTAACACGATAGGTCGTATTGATCATTAAGACCACTTGGAATTAATGTATGTAGATGTTTTATCCAGAATAATTCTCGTTGCAATAGTCTTTGTTGGTTGTTTATTCCTTGCTTCATCTGTACTTGTTGTTCAATGATGGTAAATCGTAACTGGGAGATAGTGTGCAGGTTGTCCTTCCAATGAACTGCTAAGGGTGATGTCATATTCCGGTTTCGAATTCTGCTCTTGTGTTCTGTGATTCTCACCTTTATTTTACGTTCCGTCTTACCCACATAAAGTTTGCCGCATGGACACTTTATACCATACACTACGTTTGCTGTGTTGCAGTCACTGTTATGTCTCAAGTTTATGATCTTTCCTGTAGTTGGATGGGCGATGGTGTTGCCTGTTATCACATTATTACAATGCGTGCAATTTAAACATTTACTCATCCCTTTGTAAGATACTGTTGGGGGTGTTGATGGTTTCTGCTTCAATCTTTCCCGCAAATTTTGCCCTCTGGTGTATGCATGAACCGGTAAATCCTTGAATAGTCCTTTAAAGTCTGGTTCATTCATTAAAAGTTCCCACCTGGTGTTGATTATCCTTTTGATCTCTTTTGATTGGGTAGTATACTTTGTTACAAAAACTATTTTTTCTTTAGGGGTTCTCTTTTTGGGTTGCAATAGTTCCTTTCTGTCTAATTCCATCACTTTTGCCATGCTATCCTCTAGTTCTTTACGAGGGTACCCTCTGGCTTCGTATTTACTGGCATGTTGTTGAATTGTGCTTTTGGATACTTGGATGTCTGAACATATTCTCTTGATTCTTATGAATTGGGATTTTGGTAGGTTTCTAATCAAACTCCTAGGATGGAAGCTGGTGTATCCCAACGCATTGTTTTTATCTGTAGGTTTTGTGTACAATTGGGTTGAAAAGCCTGATGCTTCCTTGATAATTCTGACATCCAAGAAATCTATCGTCTGTGAGTCCATCTTATGTGTAAACTTGATTCTTGGATTAATTGAATTCATCATCTGAATTAATGTTTCCAAGTGTTCCTTAGTGCTGTCCCAAATCAGAAAAATATTGTCAATAAAACGACAGTACATTTTCACATTTTTCCAATCCGCTTTGCACATGATGTTCTCAGATTCGAAGTAGGCCATAAAAATGTTAGCATAGGCAGGCGCTCCCGCAAATCCCATAGACGTACCAGTCAACTGGGCATAGTGATGGTCTTTCCACAAGAAATAACTGTTGTTTAAACAAAACTTTAATAATTGTAACAAAAATACCTTGTGTGTTGCCAGTTCTCCCATCTTCAAAAGGGCCCATTCAATTGCTTCCAGTCCCGCTTCATGGGGGATCGACGTGTAAAGAGCCACTACGTCAGTGGTACATAAAATCCATTCTGACTGAAAGTCTTGTTCTGTCCAAGTCAGTTTATTTAGGAAGTCCATAGTGTCACGTATGCATGAGCCCCAATTCTGTACAAATTGTTGTAGGAAATGATCAAGGAATCGGCCGAGGGGATCAAATAATGATCCACACCCGACACGATTGGTCTAAACGGTGGGTTTGTGAGATGTTTATGCACTTTAGGAATCGTGTATAACCTCAGTGTTATAGGATATTTGGTTGTCAAGTATGCTCTCACTTTTTGGTCAATCCAATGATTATCCTCTGCTGTTTGTAGTATTTCATCCAACATTTCTTGCAGTTTGATAATGGGATCAGATGGCAAGCGTAAGTATGTGCCTTGGTCAGAAACATGTTGGTCTACTTTGGAATCATAAAACTGCGCATCCATCACCACTAATGCTCCCCCTTTATCCGCTGGTTGGATCATTATTTCTCTGTTGTTGGATAAATTCTGCAGAGTGATTCGTTCTTTTTTAGTCATGTCGCTATGTTTGGGTTTGCTGTAATCCAGTTTTTGCAAGTCCTTTTTAACCATTACTTCAAATGTGTCTAACATCTTGTGTGTGATGGGTGGTTGGAACACACTTTTTGGTTTAAATTTCTCTAATTGACTGGTTGAAGTTGTGTCTGTCAACTCAAGTGGTTCCATTACGTTGGTAAAATAATGTCGTAACCTGAGTGTCCTCATAAATCTGAAAAAAGCTCCCTCTGTTTCCATTTCGTTAGTTTGTGTGGTAGGTACATATGTAAGTCCTTTATTCAGCACTGCAATTTGTTGATTTGTCAGCTCCATTGATGATATATTGATTATCAAATCACTTTCCTTCCGCTCCGTAAGGCTTTTCCCGCCTCTTCCTCTCCTGGTTTTGCATTTTCTGATGTTAAGGGCTGCGTGGGTGGTCGATCTTGTTGTGGTACCTGTGACAAAAAAGGTGTGCTGTCGCTGCTTGTGGAATGTTCCGCTATTTCCAGGGTTACTGATGCTCCTTCTGTAGATACCCGAACTGGACCCCTGGAATGCTCCCTTATCCAATAAAATATCATTTATCGTCTGTCAAATCCAGGGAGGCACCCAAGCAAAAGATCAAGATGCAATTTGAGAATATTGCTGGTATAACGGAAAACAGGGCCGCAGTCATGGCTTACACTGCCGATCAAGCAGATGAAATATATTCTTTAATCAAGGAAGTACGAAATATGGATGCCCATGGTGGCTCAATCACCCAACAGTTGAAACAATTAGAATATTTAACGCGAAGACAACTAAACCAAAGGATGCACGCGTCAACGTTGATCCAGTACCACAAAGCTAAGAGAATACCGAGGGGACTACGTTTAGCAATAAAACCAATGCTTTTTCCGCTTCAATATGAACGCAAAGTTCATGGAAAAATGGTATAGCATTTTGAATAAGTGCTCACTAGACCTTATATTGCTCATCATTGAAGAACTGGCAAAGACAATCCGTGAACTAGAGGAGGAAATATTCAATCTAAAAGCAGAA
This sequence comes from Lissotriton vulgaris, assembly GCF_964263255.1. Taxonomy (NCBI): domain Eukaryota; kingdom Metazoa; phylum Chordata; class Amphibia; order Caudata; family Salamandridae; genus Lissotriton; species Lissotriton vulgaris. Next base: position 805,793,824 of record NC_141693.1, on the reverse strand, counting down.
TTAGAAATGAGACTTGAGGCGGACACTTGGAGAATCAATCTAGAAGGTATCAATCAGAAATTGGATAAGTATGAAAAGGAATTACAAGAAGGAAAATTGCGCAAGTATAAACGGGACACCATAGATTACAAGTTAAACGAGGTATATACTTGGGCCGATATCTATGCTCGCAGACAATTTGTCCCTAAAAAAACCACATTAACAACACACTCATCTGAAGAGAGCATTGTTACAGACAAGGAAACATCAATACGTAGGGGTCCAGTTCGGGTATCTACAGAAGGAGCATCAGTAACCCTGGAAATAGCGGAACAATGCACAAGCAGCGACAGCACACCTTTTTTGTCACAGGTACCACAACAAGATCGACCACCCACGCAGCCCTTAACATCAGCAAATGCAAAACCAGGAGAGGAAGAGGCGGGAAAAGCCTTACGGAGCGGAAGGAAAGTGATTTGATAATCAATATATCATCAATGGAGCTGACAAATCAACAAATTGCAGTGCTGAATAAAGGACTTACATATGTACCTACCACACAAACTAACAAAATGGAAACCGAGGGAGCTTTTTTCAGATTTATGAGGACACTCAGGTTACGACATTATTTTACCAACGTAATGGAACCACTTGAGTTGACAGACACAACTTCAACCAGTCAATTAGAGAAATTTAAACCAAAAAGTGTGTTCCAACCACCCATCACACACAAGATGTTAGACACATTTGAAGTAATGGTTAAAAAGGACTTGCAAAAACTGGATTACAGCAAACCCAAACATAGCAACATGACTAAAAAAGAACGAATCACTCTGCAGAATTTATCCAACAACAGAGAAATAATGATCCAACCAGCGGATAAAGGGGGAGCATTAGTGGTGATGGATGCGCAGTTTTATGATTCCAAAGTAGACCAACATGTTTCTGACCAAGGCACATACTTACGCTTGCCTTCTGATCCCATTATCAAACTGCAAGAAATGTTGGATGAAATACTACAAACAGCAGAGGATAATCATTGGATTGACCAAAAAGTGAGAGCATACTTGACAACCAAATATCCTAGAACACCGAGGTTATACATGATTCCTAAAGTGCATAAACATCTCACAAACCCACCGTTTAGACCAATCGTGTCGGGGTGTGGATCATTATTTGATCCCCTCGGCCGATTCCTTGATCATTTACTACAACAATTTGTACAGAATTGGGGCTCATACATACGTGACACTATGGACTTCCTAAATAAACTGACTTGGACAGAACAAGACTTTCAGTCAGAATGGATTTTATGTACCATTGACGTAGTGGCTCTTTACACGTCGATCCCCCATGAAGCGGGACTGGAAGCAATTGAATGGGCCCTTTTGAAGATGGGAGAACTGGCAACACACAAGGTATTTTTGTTACAATTATTAAAGTTTTGTTTAAACAACAGTTATTTCTTGTGGAAAGACCATCACTATGCCCAGTTGATTGGTATGTCTATGGGATTTGCGGGAGCGCCTGCCTATGCTAATATTTTTATGGCCTACTTCGAATCTGAGAACATCATTTGCAAAGCGGATTGGAAACATGTGAAAATGTACTGTCGTTTTATTGACAATATTTTTCTGATTTGGGACAGCACTAAGGAACACTTGGAAACATTAATTCAGATGATGAATTCAATTAATCCAAGAATCAAGTTTACACATAAGATGGACTCACAGACGATAGATTTCTTGGATGTCAGAATTATCAAGGAAGCATCAGGCTTTTCAACCCAATTGTACACAAAACCTACAGATAAAAACAATGCGTTGGGATACACCAGCTTCCATCCTAGGAGTTTGATTAGAAACCTACCAAAATCCCAATTCATAAGAATCAAGAGAATATGTTCAGACATCCAAGTATCCAAAAGCACAATTCAACAACATGCCAGTAAATACGAAGCCAGAGGGTACCCTCGTAAAGAACTAGAGGATAGCATGGCAAAAGTGATGGAATTAGACAGAAAGGAACTATTTCAACCCAAAAAGAGAACCCCTAAAGAAAAAATAGTTTTTGTAACAAAGTATACTACCCAATCAAAAGAGATCAAAAGGATAATCAACACCAGGTGGGAACTTTTAATGAATGAACCAGACTTTAAAGGACTATTCAAGGATTTACCGGTTCATGCATACACTAGAGGGCAAAATTTGCGGGAAAGATTGAAGCAGAAACCATCAACTCCCCCAACAGTATCTTACAAAGGGATGAGTAAATGTTTAAATTGCACGCATTGTAATAATGTGATAACAGGCAACACCATCGCCCATCCAACTACAGGAAAGATCATAAACTTGAGACATAACAGTGACTGCAACACAGCAAACGTAGTGTATGGTATAAAGTGTCCATGCGGCAAACTTTATGTGGGTAAGACGGAACGCAAAATAAAGGTGAGAATCACAGAACACAAGAGCAGAATGAAGCAAGGAATAAACAACCAACAAAGACTATTGCAACGAGAATTATTCTGGATAAAACATCTACATACATTAATTCCAAGTGGTCTTAATGATAAATACGACCTATCGTGTTACTTATAAGTATGCAACAAAGAACATACACTAAAGAGATGACATTAAGGCACCAACTCATTTAACAATTCAACCAGATAATATTCAACACTGTATCTAACCATATGTGTATGGAGGAAAAAAACAGGTGCAGGAGATCCCTTAGCGCATCAATACGACTAGATGGTAAAATTATGGTTCTTGGCAATCTGTCTACAGCACATAGAACAAGCCGTAGATACCAAGCATAAGTGACAATATAGAGTAATAGCAATAAATAATGAGATAATATAAAATAGATTTTTATAACAATGCGTCCTATGAGATAAGGAAGTTGTAATTATGAAACACAGTAAATTGGTTGAGCATGACAATGAAAGACTGTACTATTTTGTCTATAATGACGATACAAGAAAAAACATAGCAAGAGGTTGAATTACAATTCCTAACATGTATTATTGACGCTATGCCTAAACACCATAAAATAACGTAGCACCAAACACAATTCACACACCTCAAGCATACATTTAACATCGGTTTTGATACGAGTTTTTATTGTCGAGGGTGATAACTCGAGTGGAGATAGCCTTTCAAAGATGGCGCTCATACAGTTGGTGTCAGGGATAGTGAAGTCCGTCTTTAGTGGCAGTGATAGTTGTCGACCGGCGGGTGAATACATTAATGAACCGGGAACGCGGGTAGCGACATGATTTCACTTGGGAGTAACAGCGAGTCAGAGTAAGGAGGCGTGGATGAGTTTTGTATCAGGTAAGCTGGCAGTTAAGCGGTGTTGAGAGCATTATATCATTGAACTCGTAACTGACAGTAAGGCAAGACACTGAGAATGGTTTTCTTATGTTTGTTTATTCTTCATAGAGAGAGCGTGAGAGTTGAACTGAACAGGTATGTGGATACTTAGTACCGAAGACGGGAAGATCTGATTAGCCGCTCATAAGGTTTGATTTTAAACACCGAATATGCGGTATTGTCCGTTTTTGTTTTACAGAAAGCCAGAGTTTTTGGAGAATCAGGTAGGCATATCACCATACGCTCTTGAAGCGTTTGCAGTAGAGTATAGCTATAAGTAACGAGTAGGTCACTAAATTTGATCAATGTCTATTGTTTATCACTCAGGTAGTTGTTGCAGCAACAATATTAGCGGTAAGCTGATTGTTTTGGATTCTTATGAGTTGGACATGATATTGGTACGGATTATTGATGTGTGATGAGATGGCACACAGGTTTTCATAAATATTATAATTTTGTTTACGCAGGTTTAGAGCATTGAGTACATCATACCAAGGTAAAACAATTACAATATACACTCAACAACACACATGGGCACCCAATAAAATCACTTACAAGGTTACTCTGTTTATTTTTACAGGTTCGCCCCTGATGAAGGCACTTTGGTAGTGCCGAAATGCATTGGGCTCTTTCATAAAATGTATATTATATGGCAATGTAAATCATAACATGAATAAGAAATGTTAAGATTATTTTGGCTGTTATTTTTGACTGTTAATGAAAATTGAAAGATTGTTAATATCAACATGTGGTAGAGCACACATATGACGAGAAATATATAAGACGTTTTAAAAAATAAAAAAGAAGATACTGAAATCACAACAGGTTTATGTTTTGTTGAACAAGTAAAATAAGTTTAGGTGCATAGCACCAAGTGAACAGTACATGGTTCGTTGGGCCAACACACCCAACATAAACAAGCTCGCAGTTGATGCCAGCTGTTTTAACTGTTGTCCAATTTCTTTTAGAGTATCCGCTTCACTGCATTAGGTGCTGGCGTGAATGTTGGATCCTCTGCCTTTTTGGTGTAGGTTTCTAGTACGGCCTCCCTGTTATTACGGGCTTGTTTCTTAGTTTTGTTAATTATCCTTGATGATTATTTCTGTGCCTTCAATCTATTAGCTAATCTGTCTACTTGTTCTTGAAAGATTCATAGATGGAGATGAACACCTCGTAATCTTTATTTTAATTCTTATTTTAAACTTTTCTTTGCGCTTCGTCTCATTGCGCTGCAATATATACAAATCCACGAAGGAACCCTTATCCGATTCCACCAGGCTGCACAGCCATGACTTAGTTTGAATCCAATGCATCAATTTCATGTTAATCTCTCATTTTTTCTTCATTATTTGACCGTTTAATTTTATCCATTATTGACTTTTGCTCAATTCATTTTATTCAATCTTTATCTTGACTTTGATATTTCACAAAAACGCAGGAGTGCAAAATGGGTTTCATATACCATGACGTTTATTTTAACGACCCAATGCATTTGCGGAAATTAATTCCCTTCTAAAGGGGCATCTATAAATACAAATATAAGTTTTAGCCATGTGCAACACTTCTCTACATTAAAAACAACAACATTCATCAGGTGAAAGCTTCAATCATATTTTCATGTTTTCCCAACCTTGTGCGCAATAAACCAGACTAAGCTCAAAAGCCACCAACATAGTGCATCCCATCCATTTACATACTCTCCTTAGTCTCATAAGTTAAGTCCAGCATATCATTCACTAAACAGTCCTCTTTTTCTGTCTGCTAAACAAAACTATAAACTTTTACCACAAACGTAAGTGCAAATGTAAACTGCTATATGATCACTGTGGTCTTTTAATCACACCAATCTTTTAAAATTAATCTTTCCATACTTTTATTTCCTGACGGACAGAGCCTCTTGTCACACGTTTATGTGCTGGTCAGATCTGTGAATGCAAAAGCGTTCTTATATGTGTTCCCTCACATATTCAACTTCGCCAGATAATTAACTGCACCTGTGTTCCCCAAAGTTTTAGACTGACATTAACAACGGACTAACTGAACTCCGGTTTTTCAGTTACTTAAAAACGGCACCACTCCAACTCCCAGAATGCATTGTTTCACCCCCTCCATGTCCTATTTCATTTAAGGCTCACATTTATTGCGCTCATTCCCATTATGGTCAATGAGTCCATTTATAACAAATAGTTTGTAGCTTTTCTGAATCTTCATGATTGTTTGTATAAAGTACTCCTTGTTGCCTGATGATTCAACATGGACAGAAACCCAGCTCCTGTGTTTTTCCCCATCCATAACGTTGCTTTGCTTTAATCATGTCCTTGCTTTATATTCCTGTACTCTCAGTGTAATCCTGTGTGCAATCTTGTTTGAGACGAATAGAATCATGCTAATGAAGTTCATAGATGGAGATGCACACCTCGCACTCTTTGTTTTAATTCTTATTTTAAACCTTTCTTTCGCCATTCAAATTTTGACAGCGTAAAATACCTGCTTCGCGCTTTGTCTCATTGCGCTGCAATATTTACAAATCCACAAAGGAACCATTATCTGATTCCACCTGGCTGCACAGCCATGACTTGGTTAGAATCCAATGAATCAATTTCATGTTAATCTCTCATTTTTTCTTCATTATTTGACCGTTGAATTTTATCCATTCTTGACTTATGCTCAATTCATTTTATTAAATCTTTACCTTGACTTTGATATTTCACAAAAGCGCAGGAGTGCAAAATGGGTTTCAAATACCACGGCGTTTATTTTAACGACCCAATGTATTTCAGCAACTTAATTCCCCATTTCAGGGGCATCAATAAATAGAAATATAAGTTTTAGCCATGTTCAACACTTCTCTACATTAAAAACAACAAAATTCATCAGTTGAAAGCTTCAATCATATTTTTATGTTTTCCACACCATGTGCGCAATAAACCAACCCAAGCTCAAAAGCCACCAACACAGTGCATCCCATCCATTTACACGCTCTCCTTCAAAATTTAAGTCCAGTGTTTCATCCACTAAACAGTCCTCTTTTTCTGTCTGCTAAACAAAACTATAAACTTTTACCACGAAATATAAAAAGTCAAGATAAAGAATGAATAAAATGAACTGAGCATAAGTCAAGAATGGATCAAATTAAACGGTCAAATAATGAAGAAAAAATTAGATATTAACATGAAATTGATTAATTGTATTCAAACCAAGTCATGGCTGTGCAGCCTGGTGGAATCGGATATGGGGTCCATCGTGGATTTGTTATTGAAAGATGGCACTGTCTGTGCAGTTGCATCTAATCCCCAAAAATTGTCCAAAAGTCCGATTTTCCCTTAATGACTTTAGGTGCTGACTATCAAATAGCAAAAGGCTGTTTTTGTGAGTTGGCTTTTTGTGTACCTTATTGGTTATTTCCTCTCCCGCCGTAGTGATCTCGAGGTCCAGCAAGGTAATAGAAGTCTTATCTACGGTGTGTGAGCTGTAAAAATGGATCTATGGTGTTAATACAGGAACAGAATTCCACTGCTAGAGTTTCATTATCTCTCCAAATAATAAGGACATCATCAATATATCTGCGCCATAGTCTGATGTACGTTTGGTAAGGATTACAATCATTATAGATGTGTTCATTTTCAAACTGGTGAACATAGAGGCATGCCAAACTTGGGGCAAAAGTCTTGCAGTTTCACAGGGCAGCAACTGAGCCCTCCATGGTTTTCCTCGCTCAAGATCGGTGTTGTGGCAGGCACGGGTGGCCAGGGTCTGATGGGTGGGTGGCTTAGGAAGGCCCAGGGAGGGTCAACAGTCATGAGATCGGCAATACGGCCCTGGCCTCCTGTACTGACTGTTCAGACTTCACTTATCCGGCAGGTGTCCAGTGCACACTCAGGAGCCTCGTGGGTATGGATGTTCTCAGCTAGTTACACAAGTCGGAGTCATCTAGAATGCTCGATGGCAGTTAAACAGTTGTATATTAAACGGATTAGAGGAGTTTAGAGCAGAGCCAATTTAAAAAGCGCTGCCAGGATGGCCATCCAAGCCAGGCCCCCATGAAATGTATTTACATGGGAAAATCTTCCTGTTTTGCAGTTGAATACTATTTTCGACGTGGAGTGAGGGATTTATATGTACGACTTTGAAAAATATTTCTCTGTAGTGCTCAAGTATTTATGAAGTCTATTAGACCCCAGATAAAACTCCTGCTATAGTGACTCTGTTATAAAGCGGCTTGTTCTGAATTGAAATGTGGTTAAATGCAGAACAGCAGAATAGATAGGAAGATTGCCCTTGCTTGGAATAGCTATGGGGAGGGGTGTTGAAGTTCGGAAAAGGTATATTCCTGACTTATTGTCCTACGCCCACTTTTCGTAGCTTTTTAAGTCACCTTAAGGATGTTAAAACTAAGAGCAATTGCGCTCTAACCGCATGTGCAGTTAACTCTGCTTTGTTACATATATTTTAGAAAAGCAGTGGAGACTGTATACTTGGTGGAAGTATGAACCCTGGGAACTTGTTTTCACAGTGGGAGAGTTCAATGAGATACCAGGTCCCCACACTACATTTCCCATGTGGCAGAGCCCGGCAGTCGGCTAGACGTCATCGACCAAGCTCCAAGCCCAGTCCTTAATGCAATGATGAGTAATAGACATGGTAACATCGGGAGGAGGCCAGGCATACACACAAGGTGATCCGGTGAGGTAGATCTTTGTTGAAGTGAGTGAAATACCATTTAGACCCCGCCCTTACGGTCTTGTGTGACTGCCTTCTCCCATATTTAAACAATTAGGAACAGAGCATGCATTCCCGATTTTTTACCTTTGTAGGTATTTCAATTTAATTATTCACACCTTTGCAGTGTGTACAATAAAACAGACACTGAACGTTTGTGTGGATATAGTTGAGATTCTAATATGGGTTGAGTTGTGCTTGTACTGATTCTAGATTTAGTCCCTAAAGTCACAGTTACATTTCAACTTCCTCATGTCAAACACATTATAACTTTGCCCAAACAGTCCCCTTATTTGTAAACTTGTTTTGCTGATAAACAGTGTGACATTACTCTTGAGTCCTTTATAAAGAAATATGCTTTTCGTATATTCGCATATTCACCACAAGCATACCCTGCCCGTATTAGTTTAATCAAAAGCAGCAATAAGACATAATGCCTTTTAAATCTCATAATATGCGTTTAGCTGCTAATCACAGGAAAGCCTCCGGAGACCTAATACTCATAAAATGGAAAGGGCAATGTTGTCAAAGAAAAGGAAGTACTTCATTCTGTTGAGCACGAGCTAAAATGCTTGTCAGGAAGAAAGTGATTTTGATAGCTTTAACTGTCCAAGAATTCTACATTTTCGGAACTCTAAACTGGTACCTCAATATTATGTTGGTAGTTGTGTTATATTTCGCCACTGTTCCCTAAATGTATGTATGTTTTCATGTTAGAATTTGAGAATGCCTGCACGCCGTAGGTGAGGGGCACTGTAAGATGACGACTAGACTAGGCAAGCATTGTGTTTGAATGCCTAGGAAGAGGTTAACAATGCATTGTATGCAGGAAAGCAGCAAAACAGGCCTAGAAAAATCATACAAATTGGAAGCTCTAGTGACTTAAATAATCTACTCAACCATAAACTGGTTTCAAATTATGTGATCCTGGACAAATATTTTAATTCAATGAGCCCTCATTTTCTGCTTTATCACATATGAGAGAACCTTCTAACTCGTGAGTTCAGCATGTCTGCTGTACAAAATACTTTTGTTTGATGTAATAGACAAAACATTTGCTCCATATATTTTACAAATCTAGCCACATATAGGATACACATGGCCGCAGACTTGCCTCTTAATACATTATTAGCATTGTCATCAGTAATTTCGCACTGACATGCGGTTTTACTAATAAAACTATGTAGTGTATAAACAATGTTTAGAAATCGAGTTTCTGCAAAATACTTGTCATTTGCACATCACCAAGTATGGTGTTATAATGTGTTTTCTCCTGTTTAAATCTTTGTTTGTATCACACTTGTGAACAAAAAACATTATTTTAGTAATTACTAATATATTTTGATATCTTTTTACAATTAATTTACAAACTGTTTAAATCTTTTGTTAGAAAAAACTGACATACTACAGCCTTTGGTTTCACAATTATTGTCCGATAGATCACTTGACAAATACCTCTAACTGTAATAAGAGAAAAAGAAGTAAACAAAATGGGATAAGCAGCAATTGGTAAGAAGACAAACTGACATTTGACCTCTGTCCTTGAACACACAATAAATGTGTTAGGATAAAAACATGATTTAAAGGTGTTTTATTGCTTTTTCACTTTCTGAACGAACACAACACCTGTCTTTGTACAGTTTGTTAACTCACCAGAACAACAAGTTAGCCCTATTAATAGCTTCACCCTATAAAATCTGACTTGTCATAGCAAATAGATTTTTCAAGGCCACGATGACCTCTGGTATGACTGGGGCCAGTGCTTCTGGTCTTCCTTGACCTGCTTCAGAGCGCGTGATTCGACCTTTCCAGTTGGGTGTAGTTAGTTCTAAGTTTATCTCCATAGAGGGCAGAAGGGTTCTTGCAGGTTTTGTCCTTAGGGCTGTACGTTGTGCCTCTGCTAAGCCCAGAAAGTGTGGAAAGGATATGTCATTATACTTGAAAGAGAAGGTGGATGGCCTTATCAATCCAAGTTCACTGGCCTGGCCCAAAGTACTGGACCTGGACATCATAGAGCACCAGTTAAAAGTTCCTACATGCTCCTTACGTCATGAGCTAGTCTTCTTGAGGCATAAAACCTTTTAGGAGTTCCCAAACCATTAACCACATTTCCTTGGAGGGCAGTAAGTGGGTGGTGCTCATTGACTCGCCACTAAGGGCTACAATTACTGAGAATATTGAGCACTGGGAGGAGCGTACATCATTAGGACATTTCACTCCATTCCAGCATCCCCTGCATTTCCTATAGACCGGATCATTGGTTTAATCCAACACTTTAGGAGAGGGACTTTATTGGAAACCATTCCAATACCTGCTCTACTGAGTTGTACCTCACTATTTACTGTTAGGCCTCTCCTCTCCTAGGCAAATGTGCATTTGCTAATGCAGGGTTGAAGTGCCCCTGTCCAAGATGCAGTAGAGAGAGAGAATGAGATGCTACCTCACTAGTGTTAGCAAGCCTCTGTAGCTGAGCGAAAGAGGAACAAAATGCATGTATGTGGACCTAGAATACATGGTTGTTCTTGCAATTTATAGAGCTGTAGTTATTCTTTTCATCATAGTCCACAGCGGAGACAGGTTGTTAACAAAAAATTGAGTGTGTTTTTTTGGAAAGATGCAAAAGGTTTTCTAGGCCACAAATCAGGTAGAGGCACTTAGATTTATATTGAAGTATGTCCTATACATCTGGTGAATTTTTGACAGTGGTGAAGTCTAACGTCTCCTGAGCAGGTCCCCCCAGTGAGGAACTTAATAAAAAATGGGTCTGATTATTGTAGGAAAGTAGGATCTGCGTCTTATGGTTACCTCCACATTTTGCTTGATCTTGCACTGTTTTGACTAGTCTGACTGGGATCAGGCTAATCCAGACCCCATTCTATCTGTGTTCTCCTTTAAATTGTTATGCATGTACTTTGGTACACTCCACATTGGATACTGGGGTGCCCTTATAAGTCCACAGTATATGGTACCCATGTACCCAGGGTATAGGTACCCCAGAGGCCACCCATGGGATGAAGCATGTAATATGCCACCCATGAGAGGCCATGCAAAATGGAATTACAGGTCTGCTACTGCAACCTGTGTAAGCTGGTGCTTGCACCATTTACTTTAGATATAGGTTCACTATATCTATAGGTCACTACACTTGAAACTTATAAGTCATCCCTATAGCGGGCCTTATCAATCCTGAAGGCAGGGTGCTGGGCTTTTAGTGAGTGGGTGCCCCTGCATGAGCAGAGCCTCTCTGCAGCCTTAGGAGACCATTCTCCCGGGATGTCTGTGACTCAGCCGGACATATAGGTAGAGGTGCATTATAACCTCGCGGTAAATTCTAATTCGAAAACGGCTGCTTAGAAACATTTCGTGTTTGGTATCAAACACCTTGGAATCATACCTCCACACCGGTAACCGGTGTGGGAAGTATGATCCCACCCTTCTGAAGCAAGCTTCATGGGTTCACTGGTCCATACAGTGCCAGCCTTCTCATCCCGGTCGACACCAAATGGATGCTGCCCACCAGAGACCCATTTCTGCCCTCCTGCTGCTGAGCCAAGCTCAAGCAGGGAAAGGCAGCACAGTAGGCATCTTTTCACAGGGAGGTGTGACCACGTCCCAGACAGGATTTAGTGTATTGGGGCTGGGTGGGTGCACTCTTGAGTGCCTGAAAGTCTTCACTTGGGGCACATTTGGTGTCCCTGTGCATAGTCCAGCTCAAACCAGTTCTGGGAGCCATTGGCTCCTGCTCTGGAGTGAAACTGAACAAAGGACATGGGTGTAACCACCTCTCTGTCCTGACCCTCATCTCGGAGGGTCCCCCGAATCTGTCCAACCGTCTCCAGTGGGTACAAAAGGGCTTACCTGGCTGTAAGACTTTAGATTTTATGTGGACAAGATTCTATAAGAAGAAACCACTGTCCTTTGACCGTCTGGACACTCTGGACTTCGCTGGACTTCTACTGGGCCCAACTTCGTCTCACTTTCCGTACAACGCTTTGTCTGTGCCCTTGCTTCATACAGGCTCCGTGCAGGATCTGTGGTGACTAAGGACAACTAAAGATTCTCCCTTGTGGTGAAGGAGTCACTCCCTTGCATTCACAGGCATCTCAACACAACTGACCGGTTTGCTTCTCCTGAGCTACTGCAGACTCCAAAGATTTCAGCAACACAGGAGGTGGATTACAAAGATCCCTGCGGTCAATCTGCCCTCTTAGCAAGTTTGAGGCGAGTATCCCTAGTGGGGAGTGCATAACCCGAACCCCTGAGCACAGCGTCTATTTGCAGTTGCATATGCTTGTTGGTGATTCCCGAGCGTGTGCATTGTTCTCCGTGTAGTCCTGACCCTGAGCAGTATTTGCACCAAAGAACTCCGGCCTCCCTGCACTGAGTGCTCCTTGGGCTGGTACTTTGCAATCTTGCTCGAGGTCCCCTTGCGACTCCTGGTCATTTGGCCTGTTGGTCCTCCTGAGGGTCATCGTCATTTCTTTTGGGCTTTCCTGGTTGCTCCAGATGTTCCCCTGACTCCCCATTGTTTGGTGAGTCCCCTGGACCTTGCTGGTCCACACCGTAGCCTGCTTGACCTTCCTGCGTGGGTTGCTTTAGCCAAGGCTTGTTGGTGTTCCAGCCGGACACCGACACCTCCGCACTCAACATCGTTCGTGCGACAGCTCGCATCTGGTTCATGGTCGTTGTCTCCTGGTCCTCGTAGCTGCAGAGTCAAGCATCCCTTCTTCGCATCTGAAGCACCCGACATCGGTGGGCATTCGTCTTCCGAGCCCCTGGTCACTCTGAAGTGACCCAGACTCTGTCCCTCTTCTTTCAGGTTCCTTCCTTCCAGAATACAGGCTTGGATTCCACGGACCCTTTTCACCTTCACGGCAGCAGCACTTTTTTGAAGCCTTCCATAGGGAACTACAGCTATTTCTGACGCCACTTCAGCCCTATGCACCCAGCTCCTCTGGGATAGGTAACTTTGGTACTACGGTATCCGCAGGTGGGGTTGCTCTCCAACCTCTTATGTTCGGAAAGGTTTCCTCGAAGTCCTCCTAGAAGGGTCCTTAAACTGTAAAATTGCAACTGCGACTTCCTCATAGAATTGTACGGAGACTATGGTCGTGTTAGCACACTGCATCCGTCCTCCGTGGGGTCCCTATCTACTCAACTTGGGTGGAAGTTTAGGGTCCCAATGATTCTACGTGCTCCAGACCTTGTCTTGACCTGAGTCGTGGTTGTTATACCACTATTTTAGAATATGGTTCGGTCTCCCCCTGGAGCCCACTATGTATTGTGCTACTTAATGATCTCGTTTTGTGTGCTTTGTGTTCTATCTTTGGGTATTAGATACTAGAGAGCGTTCTATATTAATTAATACATTTTTTTTATATAAGTACTGTGTGGTTCTCCTTTCATTTAAGTAATTCAGGAGGTGATATTCTGGTAAAACAAGCTGCTTACCTTTCCTTCAAGATTACACCTGAAGGCTGCTCTCCACAGCTACCACTAGGATAGCTTTCTAAAGGTTATCTTTGACCTCATACATCATAAGGGTCGTTTGGACTGGTGCTAGGTGCCCACTTTAATTAGTGGACAGCATATACCAGGCCAGCTTCTCACAATGATTCTTTGCAAAATTGTAAATACATTCGTTGAGACATCATTCCTTTGTTTTTGGGTTGTGCTGGCAGGCGTAGATTATATTGTGGAATAATACAATGTGGCAAATATTTTAAGGAGGCTGTAAACTGAGATTGGGAGGAGGTGTATAACTTGAACACCCATTGCACCTTCCACCACATGTCATTTCCCTTTGGTATGCCAGGCACATGCATTAGGAAGTCTACTCATGCCAGTACAGGTTAGCAGCAAGCAGACCCACAGTGACAAGGGTGCCACAGAGGTGGGTGGGTTGTCATGAAGATTGACTAATACTAAAATATCAAAATGATGGTAAGTAAATAGAATTCCGAATATTCAAATGCTAAAAGTGCACTAAAATGAAGCAGTATTTGTGATCATCTGCAAGCCACTAAACCACTTTGCCCCTTGTTATTTAGGGGTTTCACACCAGTTTATGGATACAAACAGAAAGTGTGTATATGACATATTAACAGGCAATCATTCTCCATATTGGTTAAACTTGTCCATGTAAATTGTGAACCTGTCATTGCTATTGCACCTGGGGTGGTTTTATCAGTGTTTTCCACCGAGGGTTAAGGTAGAACAGAGGCTATTTAATGAATTGCTAGGTGTTTTATGTAGCACTGGTCGGCTTATCCTGGTAGTTTCAGGGTAAAGTATGTGCAGTTTCCCATTGTCTCGTGTTTCATGGTGTCAAGATTGTTTTTACTTTAACTTCTGACCTAGCAGTAATGCTTTCCATTATTTCATGTGCAGGTCCAGAGCATCATTCGTTCACAGACTAGCATGGGGATGCGTCACAGAGATCGCTCTACAACAGGAAATACACTGAAGACCAGCTTTAGCTCAGCGCTTACCACATACTTTTTTGGACAAGATCTCAAGGGAAAGTTAACTATCAAAAGCTTCTTAGAGTTTCAACGAAGACTTCAGCATGATGTGCTTAAACTCGAGGTAAATATTTAATATATGAGAATAATCTTTGGACAAATGAGCTAGCAGTGTATGCATGGGGAAAAATGTCATCTCAAATGGTTAATCTAACACTAGGGCTGTATTTTCATTTGGGGTATGGTATACTAAACATAGTCGCACATTACGCACTCAGCACAATAAGCATACTTCACCCTAATAGTCACCACATGTAGAAAGTATTATGTATACTTAATGGTAACTCACCTGCTCGAGTCACGGAGGTTTGATTTCTGGAAGAACCCCTTGATATTGATAGAACGTGGGCTCACCTGCTCGTTTTAGCATATTCGCCTGAGCCCATAAAACATACACACTTTGAACAGGTAACCCTTGCTAAATCAGGATTTTAATAAACCTTTTTAGGACCTATACCATTGACTTAGCAATTCTTGTCGCTGGTACCTAGATTTCTAAGGGATCAAGGGAGTTAGAATAATAGGTAGAAAAAAAAACATTTGCATTTATAAATAACCACAAACTCTGGAACGTTTTAAACACTTTATCTATATAAATTCTTAAATGTCAGAGTACATACAATCTCAATTAAAGTTTGTTCAATTAGGAAGATAATGATCAAAGCAAAAAATGAAGAGGATTGATGAGAAATATCTTTAAGCATTAAACATAGGAAGGGTAGAAAAGGGAAAAACAGTACAATGACGTACCCAGGCAGATTATATTTACCTAGAATGGTGAGAAGACCAACCCTGGCCATGGGCTGGGATAAAGGACAGGATTCCCGAAAGTTCAGGTGCCAGAAAGACAGAACAGGTGCAGATCAGGACAGGTGAAGATCAAATTAGGATAGATGCAGGTTGAAACGGGTACCCTAAGCTAAAGTGCAATGCCAGCGTTAAACCTCTCTCTGCAGCTAACAGTTGGACCCCGATTGGGTTATCGAATCTTCTCCCTCAGATCCCGGATTGAGTTATTGATTACCCTACCAAACCCGGAATGGGTTATCGAATCTTCTGACAGAGTGCTCTGCCAGCACCTCTGCTCTCGATCCCTATTGAGTGCGTTGGGTCAGTGACAGGTCATCTATTCGGACAATCTAGCTAGCTAAGCCTACCTTAGTTTTACCATTTTCCAGAGCAGTGTACCACTCCCACCCCAATGTTGCGAATTTGTGTATTCCCTCAATTTGATTGGTCAAAAGGCGAGGAGCGGTCATCACACCATACCAGTATGAAGTCATTTCATTCAAATATTTAAACTTTCGATCCCTCCCATAATTTTATTGTCCCATGCTCTTTTATTCCACCCAACAATGAATGTTTCAACAATGAATACAGTGTAAAAGAAGAATTGTAAGTGGTCTTCCTCTCAGAGGGTCATGAGTTCATTTTCGCAGGCGCATTGCAGGCAAGACCGTCACTGGCACAAGTTTAATGGACTCTGGAGAATTCAGCACATGCGCAGTCTCGAAACCCAAGGTGGAGTAACATTGTACTTGATTGGTCCAAAAACGAGCTAATAGCAAAGTCAAAGAAGAACAGTTTTAGAACAAAGAATAAATGAATGCACTGTATACCACATATCTCTACTCTATTCCCATTACTTTAATTTAACTACAGCGTTAATGATTAGGCAGAACGATTACAATTTAGTCAAAGCAGAAGCAGGCGCTTTAGTATGTGAAACACAAAGCAGCTATCTTATTTCTAGTGCGCAGAAGCAAAGGTTTCCCGCCAAGCATAGAATACGTCATGTCACGTGAGTATGGCAGACACATGCACAGTGAAGTACCCGTGTTGCGGTGGCCATTTTACGGCATTCGCGTTATTGTTAGTTAAAGCACATATGCAAGCTTCCCCTAGATGCAAGAAATGTCGTTTGGTGCAATTATTAGTAATACAAAACATGTTTATTAATAAGTTATAAGTTATTTCGGGAGGATTGAATCCGAGCAAGTCTCTCTTTGTGTGAAACCTTGTCCCATCAATCCCCTCTTTGATGATATTTTATATCATCACAAATTACAGAAGCAGATGCCAACTTTCAACATTTACTCAGCTCTATATCGTCAAACACTCTTTTAAGTTTCTCCCCATTATTCAAGTGAAAGTTTTTCATTTTCTTATACAAATCCCCATTTAATCTTCAAGCTCAATCTCATAGAAGTTTCTTTTCTTTCCCTTTTGTGTTTACTGTATACTTCTGCAACACTTGCACCAAATTATGATGCTTAAAGCCAGTAGGGCTACTCCCGATATTGGCATCAGTATTCTACCTACAAAACGTTTTCCTACATTAGAAAACCAACTACCTACAGAAGAGAGACCACTAATTAGTCTCTTCCATGCTTTGTCAACCTCCAGTGGTTTAAATTCTTCCTTCAATTGAGTTATATTTCTTGCATACTTTCCAATTTCAACACTTTCGTCTGGAATGTACGTGCAACAATGTTGCGTTTTCAGCATTCTACAGACTCCGCCCTCTTTTGCCAATAATATATCAAGAGCAAGTCGATTTTGTAAAACCATTGATCTTACCGCAACTAGTTTGGTATTGATCATTAAAAATCCACTAGCATGTATCAGTCGATAAGCGATCCACCACTGTTGACAATTTACAAAATCTTTGAGTATTCAGAACCACTTCCACTGAAGGTATCCATGCACTAAATATGTCACCTACAATTTAAGCAGGACTAGCTCTTTTACTACATGTTAGTCCAGTGTTTTCTTCATTGCTTCCAGTGATTCTTGTTACATTATATACCTTTGGGAATACTATTCCAAAATAGCAACTTCCATTCCAATGATCAGGCAATTTAAAATAGACTTTGTTCCCACAAATGTAATAAATTTCAGGAAAAACTGGTTCAGTTCCATCTTTGAAACCCCAACCCCCAATTACTTCGAAATTGTGTTCACATTACTGGAACCAGTGAACCTATTATTATAGTAATCCGTTTTCTCTCTGTGGAGACAGAGTTTCCCTTTCTTTTCAAAATCCAGCAACATAGCAGCTTGAGTCTTGCCATTTGAGGTAATCTCTTTATTTTCAGCCCATTTAGGAATTTTACGTTTCTGTACAGTGGCCTTTCTATGGAAATCCTGCCTCCTTTTCTCTACTACATTGAGAAATATCTTTTCTTTTTCATGTAACTTACGTGTTAGATTATCTTTATGTGCTTCTGCTATACCTATTGATCCTACTGTTAGAAAATACTCGCCCATAAAATGTGTAGAGTCTCTAGAACTAAGGATACGATTTAGATTTCTACGTAAAGGAATTTCTGAGAAAATCACATCAAAATTAGAAAAATAATACTCAACTTTCCAGTTCTATAGAATAAACTAGCTAATATACTACATGAAATACCATATGTCAGGGGCAAATGATGAAAGTTCACCCCTTCAACTACAGATGTGGGCAACGTCATGCACACATAGCAATCACTAATTTCCATTTCTTCTACATTGTGTACTAACAAATTAGCAAACACATTTAAATCTGTTATATTCTTAACTCTACTATAGTGTAATCCTACCTCATCTGGTGCTTCCAAGTCTAATTCTTGCTGTTTGAGACTAGCTACCTTTTCATGTGTGTCTAACTTTTCAGATGTATCTACCTTTTCATGTATACTAGTGTCATTCTGCATGTGTCTACTCATTAGATAAGGAATAGCTAATGTCAATCCTAACCATGCTATGAGTACTATCACTATACTACATGTGCATATTCTACAGCATGTGTTTAGACAATTTCTTTTCGGTCTTCCATTAATATTATAATCAGCCATTTCTGACTAAGGAGGTTTAGCCCCTCTTTGTAACTTTTCCACAGACTTTAAACTGTGAACCTTTTCTCAAGTTAGTCTCACTTCTTCGCAAGTCTGATCAGCAATTACTTCGTCATCACTTTCATCACTTATTTCGAAGTTTTCAAAGTCTTCAAGTATGACGTAGGTCCACTCAGGGCCCCTGTACTTGTTATTCAGTCTTTTCAATTGTGACTCCTCCATCTTGGTTGCTCTGTGAATGGTCCAGCTTGGCTTGATATTTCATTTACTTGCTCTGGTTCTTCATTTATTGTTTTGAGGCGAAATTTCAGTCTTTTGACTAAACCAGGCCACTTATCTCCTTTTTTGAGTCTTTTAGCTGGCACAGTGATTTGACTTTCTTCAGATGCTCTTTTATTTTTGTTAAGTTGTGGCACAATTTGCTCTTTGTCGTCTTCTGAATTCCTCTCCTTCTGACTTGGTCCAGGGCTTATTTTTGCTTCTTCTCCCTGGATACGTTCTTCAAGACTAATCTGACCTTGTTAAGGAGTTTGCTTGATTTGATTTTAACTTTGTTTGCCTTCTTCTTCCTGAACACGTTTTACTACACCTATCTGGTCCTGCTCAGGTCTTTCAATTTCTTGATTGTCTTCTGCCTGAGATTTCGCCCTAATACCCATCTGTCCCTTCTCAGACTCAGGAGTTCTGGTTGGTGTTTCAAATGTCTGAGTACATTGATCTCTCCTTATCTGGTCCTCAGAATTACTATTGGCTGTGATTTCTGCATACTGAGTGTGTTCTTCTATTCATGACTCATGCTCACTATCGCTCTGCCTATCTAAATAGGTCTGACTTCTGGTTCTTATAATTTCTGCAGGTATGTCAACTACAGGAATCCATTCATCCTGACTCGTGCTCAGTTGTTCCTCCGCAGGATCGATATCTTGGGATCCCTCAGCTGCACAACCTACAGCTTCCATTTAATCAGGTTCTGTTACCCTTTTGACGTGGCTGGCATGGATCCAGTTTGGAATTCCCTTGCATTTTACAGCTGTGGTGGTAACCAATATCACTTGATGTGGCTCTCCCCACCTTGGTGCTAGGCAAGATTCTCAAGTATGTTCTTTTATCACTACCCAGTCACCTGGATTCAGGTCATGTGCTGGAGTTGATTGTCTGGTGACAGCGTCTTCCCCAACCTGGTGAGAGATAGAGCGCACTTAGTCAGCCAGTTCTTTGCAGTACTCTAGTACTAAGTCATCAGATATATTTATCAGTTTGTGTCCTGGCACCCAATCTTGACTCAAGCCTGTTTTCTTGTCGGGAATGCTTCTGAGTCCCATCAGAACAAGAGGTAAAGCATCTGGCCATTCCAATCTGGTAGATTCATACTTCTTTCCAGATTTTCACTTGATTGTGCCATTCAGGTGTTCTACCACTCCAGAAGCCTCTGGGCGCTATGCACAGTGCAGCCTTTGCTCAATTTGGAATGCTTTACAGATCAGACAAATTATTTCATTATTAAAATGAGACCCTCGGTCTGACTCAATCGTTACTGAAAAACCGAACCTTGGAATGAGTTCTCTCAGTAGGAGTTTGGCTACAGTGAGGCTATTATTTCTGAGGGTAGGGTAGGCTGCCACCCATTTTAAAAACAGGCAGACAATGACAAGTACATATTTTAGTCCTCGACAAGGGGATAACTGAATGAAATCAATCTGGAGTCGTATGAAAGGACCCTCTGCCTTTTCGATCTTTCCTGGAAACACTACAGTTCTCTTACCAGGATTCATTCTTTGACAAGTTATGCACCTCTGGCAAAGACTCTCTGCTACATTCCTGAACTTCTGTTTGAACTAAGTTTGGCTGAAAAGCCTATTCATAGCATCTCGCCGTAGGTGAGAATCTCCGTGGTACATCCTAGCTATAGGAGCAAGCATACAGTCTGGTAACACAGGCCTACCATCAAGGTAAACAATAACACCATCTCTAGCCCTTCTCTGATAACCTATCTTTTCCCACTCTTCCCTTTCCTTTTGTTCTGCTTCGTTTTGCAAGTCTCTCACCTCCTCCCACGTTTTCACACCTTCAAGCAACATAAGTCGTCAGCTGTTTCCACATGCATCAATTTTCTTGTTTATTGCAATCTTATGTTTGGCACAATGCTGGGCTAATTGGTCAGCATATCGATTACCTGCTGTCACTTTGTTATTTCCAGATTGGTGAGCACCACACTTGACCACTGCACTGTTTCTGGTAATTGGATTGCTTCTAGCAAATCTTTTACATAATGTCCATTTTTAATAGGAGTACCTGAAGAAGTCAGAAACTCCCTTTGCATTCAGAGTTGGCCAAAGTCATGCCCAACCCTTAAACCATACTGTCTATCAGTGTATATGGTTACATTTCAATTTTTCCCAATTTTACAAGCTCTTGTCAATGCAATTTATTCGGCTACTTGTGCAGACTTGACTCCAGGTAAATAGGATGCTTTAACTGGACCCCACAAAGTACATACAGCATAAGCAGCACTTAATCCTCCTTCCTGATGTCTCATGCATGAGCCATCTGCAAATAGCTCATACTGTGAATCCAAAAGGGGTTCTTCCCTTATGTCTGGTCTTGGCTTAGTACTGTATTCTGTGAGGACGATACAATCATGTTCGATTTCTCCTTTTACTTCCTCAAAATGTGAATCCGGCAACAGTGTTGCTGGGTTCAGGACAGTACATCTAGCAGTGGTCACATTTTCTGCAGCTAGAATGATTCGCTCATAATTAGTCAATCGACTAGGAGTTAGGTACCGAGTACGTGTTCTTGTCAATAGAAACACAACTGCATGGGGAACATACACAGTTACAGGATGTCCCATAATGATGGATTCACTTTGTTCAAGACTCATGCAAGTAGCAGCTACTGCTTTCAGACATCCCGGCAATGCAGATGCCACTGGATCCAGTGTAGCAGAAAAATATGCCAGAGGACGCTTCATTAGTCCATGGGTTTTAGTCATAACAGACAGTGCACAGTTGTCAGATGCATCACAGAACAGTGCAAATTCTTTCGAATAGTCAGGCCTCCCCAAAGCTGAAGCTGAACACAGACAGTCTCGCAATTTTAAGAAAGCAGGCATGCTCTCGTCATCCCATTCTACTGGGTCTTTTGCTCTCTTCTTTGTCATCTGTATCAAGGGTTAAGCTAGTACTGCAACTCCCACAATCCATTGTCTGCAGTAACCTACAACTCCGAGAAACATTCTGATTTCTCTCTGTGTTTGAGGTAGATTCATGTTTCTGATTATTTTGATTCTTTCCGGAGTAACTCTTCTGACACCTCTCTCTATCAGGTGCCCCAGATATTTCACTGATGTGGTACAGAATTGTAACTTTTCAGGTGACACTTTGTCCTCCTTCAGCCAAATTATTTAGAAATGCAGTGGTATCGCCAACACAGTCCGAGACACCCCCAAGTTTCAGCATGAGACAGATGACAACCCTTCCAAATGGTAGGGTTCAAGGTCCCTACCCCTTGTGCCTCCAGAAGTTTCTCCGCTATTGTCGCAGAGTTGGCCTGTGGGAATTCATCGGGGAATCCATCGCCCCAGAAGCCTTGTCTGTATTCAGATTGTGCAAGGCGAACTTGAGCTCTTCCAGTGTGAGCCCCTCCTCTAAGTAATTCACCTCATCCTGCAAGAGACGAGGCTGGTCCAGACCAGCAAGGAACTCCTCTGCCGAGTCTGGTCGATCATCAGCCTGGCTCGATATACACCCTGAAAATGGTCCATAATGATCCTCAGGTTTTTCAGATAAATCGTCGCATATTGCCCATCCGAGCTCGTAAATGGAGTATAAGAGGGATTTTGCGTTCCAGGCTAGCCGCCGACTCAACTTTTCGCCCCTCTCTAAGTAGGCGCTCTCGATTTGAAGTAAGATTGTGCCTTTCCAAGTTACCCACATCTCATGTAGAGAATGCTGGGTGCAGAATCTCCCTGCGCGAAACAGCCAAGCCTGCCTTAACTCCCTGGCACCAATGTCCTTTAATAACTGTCTTCAAACGCTGCAGGTGGTCCCAACACAAACCCCTTGCTCCCAAAGTGCAGTTGCCCATGTCTCCCAGCTAACCAGGTTCATCAGGAGCTCAGGTGGCATACACCGTCTCCATACTGCCTCTGACAAGGGGCAAAACAAGGACAAGGAGGGGCAAGGGCAGAGGCTCGCCCCCAGCGGGACAGGCCTCCCTCACCAAGAAGCAGATTGCAGCTGAGGACCCAATGGGTGTTCCCCAGGCAGGCTCATCCTAGCGGCTGCAATTGGGCGCCGTTAGATCCTTGGATCTGCTGTCTCTCCAAGGGCCTCTCAGTGTGATGCCCTTGCCCGGCTCACTCCCTCGATGGGCCCGCTACCAGAAGCAGGCTTACAGGCCTAGGCCAGAGCCCCAGCGAGTGCACCCCAGCTTGGCTCAGCCTAGGAGTGATGAGGCCTTAGCGGGCTTTCATCAACCTGCCCCATATATTTTAGAAGGTTAGATGTAGTTTAATACGTAGGAAGCAGTCTTGAATGAAAATGTAACCCACATGAACTTCAAATGAAACATTGTAGTAGCGAATTTGAAGAAGAAGAGTGATTGTGTTCCCCTGAGTGCATTGAAAGATATTTTGACGAGAGAAGAAGAAACAACATAAAGACATTGTTTTCGACTGTTTATGATCGTCCCTGTTCCTAGAACAGTTTACCAACGTTTTTGCCTCTTGTCTTTTACATTTCCAGACCCATTTGTCCATGCCACTTACCCTGTCTTATTTCCACGTTGTTCTGGGACCCTACTGCACTTCTCTTTATGAGAAGTTCTGCCTTGATTGAATTTTGATTTATTGATCTGCTTTATATGCTGAAGCTTTATGCTTGAACTCTCACTTTCTCTCGAACCGGAACACTTTATGGGTTCTGCCTGAACTTTTTCTCCACCAATTCCTAGACTAAGGATTCTTTCCCTAATAAAACTCACGTAATACTTTTATTGCAATTTATTCATTCACAATTGATAGTTTATTGATTTCTAATAAGTTTCTAAAAACTAAAAGTTGTACATTTACTTGTGATCTAATAAAGAGGACTTACCAAAAGATTTATAATACCCTTTAACTCATACCAAAGTCTTATTATTCCGCGCCCAGTGCCAGGACCCCTGGCCCCCGCAGACCCCAGCCCGCCCGCCGGACGTACGACGCCGCCACCCTCAACACCCTCAACGCCGGCCGAGTCTCGGGCTGCTACCGAGCCACCCCGAGACGCACCCACGGACCCTTCTGCTGCAACTCCTGCAAGTTCACCTGCATCCGGACCTGCACTACTCCAGCACCAACCAAGACCAAGACGAGCAACAGCAGCAGCCACCTGAAATGCATCCTGCTCAACACCCGCTCCGTCCACAGGCACGCCATCGAGATTTGGAACCTACTCGACACCACAGCCCCAGACGTCGCCTTCTTCACGGAAACCTGGATGAACGCCTCCTCAGCGCTCGACATCGCCATCGCCATCCCAGACTGCTACAAGATCATCCGAAGGGACCGCATCAACCACACCGGAGGAGGCATCGTCATCGTCCACAGGAACACCATCCGCATCACGACCAACACCGACGACACCCTCGCAACCGCCGAGCACCTGCACTTTCAGGTCCACATCAACCCCAAGACCACCCTCAGAGGCACCCTCATCTACAGACCCCCGGGACAACGCACACAATTCAGCGAAGACATCGCCGACTTCATCAGCCCGCACGCCCTCTGCTCCGCTGACTGCATCCTCCTAGGGGACCTCAACTTCCACCTGGAGAACAACAACGACCGCAACACCACCACCCTGCTGGACAACCTCGCCAACCTGGGACTCAAGCAGCTTGTGACCACCCCCACCCACTACGCCGGACACACACTCTACCCCGTCTTCTCATCCAGCAAGGACATCGCCTTCAGCCACGCCACCGGACTCCACTGGACGGACCACAGCTGCGTCCACTTCAGCTTCGGAAGGACCACGATCCACCACCACCAGCAACAGGTTGCACGCAGGAGCTGGAACAAGATCACAGCCGACCAGCTCGCGACCTCCCTGAGCATGAACCCTGCCACCAGCAACCCGAACCCCAGCCAGGCGGCCACCAACCTCACGATGTGGACCTCCTGCCGAGGAGCCGAGACGGGACGGACGTGGACCGTCTCGGCTCCCGGCCCGCGCGCTGCTCCGGCCTGGAGCCCCGCGCCCTTAGGAGGCCCCCCGCGACGCACACGCTTCCTAATTGTAGCGGAAGGTGTGGGGCACCTGCAGGGCTACCCCGATCGCTGCTGGTGCCTATGGAGCGGCGATTGCTGAATGCTCCCGATCCCCGCCGAGGACCCAACATGGCGGCCGCCATTTACCAGCTCGGGCTATAGAACAACAAGGAAGAGGAGCGGAGACCGGGGGCGAGTCGGACAGGCGCTGTTCACCCGAGCCGTATGTAGGGCTCCTACCGCGTCCCCCGCTGCCACCTCGTTGCTGGTGTCTGTGGAGCGGCGCTGGCTAACTGCTATCGATCCCTGCCGGGGACCCAACATGGCGGACGCCCGCTACCAGCCCGGGCTAAAGAACAACAAGGAAGAGGAGCGGAGACCGGGGGCGAGTCGGACAGGCGCTGATCACCTGAGCGGTATGTAGGGCTCCCACTGCGTCCCCCGCTGTCACCCGCCGAGACTCTGAGGGCATTCCAGGGGCACACCAGTAAAGGGCCGGTGATTGACGGCGGCGCCCCTGCTGATGACAGCGCCGCCTTGAAACCTTCCCACCTACCTGCTCCGGGGGCCATACACCCCTCTCTCCGCCACAGACGGGCCTGGGCCCGAGGGCAGAGATGTGCCTCCCCCTTCCCCCTTGCTGACCACGCTGTTTTAGCGCCAACGGTGCCTGACTTCAAGATGGCGCCCTGGGGGACACGCTTTCTATGACCGGCAGACACAGGCTCCGGGAACACGAACGCAGAGGATAGTGCCCTGGTGGACTCTGGAGGACTTTTTCGTTGGACTAGTCCCTCCCTCCATACCCTGCATCCTACCCACCCTTCCTCTATGCTTTGAATGCTGCTGTTTTTTCGGACAGTTTTCGCTGGACTCTAGCCCTTCCCTCCAGACCTTTGCATCCCACCCACCCCTCCTCTATGCTGGTACTCGTGTAGTGTTTGCAGCGGTCCTTTGTACTCTCTACCACCCCTATATATTACCCTTAGAGTGTTTCCAGTCACATCCCTCCTGTCAAGATAGAAGATAACTCTAACGACTAGTATCCTATGTGATTATTAGATTGTATCCATGTGTATCCCCTCCCTGTGTTTAGAATTATAGCTTTAACGACTAATCGCCTGTGGAACTGTTGGAATATAGCCAGGTGTTTCCCTTCCCCCGTGTGAAGAGATAACCCTATTCACTAGAGCAAAAAGAAATGTGTTCCTGAAATGTGTAACGTAACTGATTCTATGTAAAGTGCCTTGTAAAGGGGCAGCTGAAATTCCAGGAGCCTAGTCCCGACAGCTCGACGACTTCGGAGGGCTGGAAGAGGTCCCCCGCTACACGGCGGAGGAGGGCACTGGACATCGAATGCTGTCTTATGTAAAGCGCTCTGATAACCTAATCGGTTCAAGATCCTGAAATGTGCAACGTAACTGATTCTATGTAAACTGCTGTGATAACATGTAACGGAACTGGTTCTATGTAAAGCGCTCTGATAACCTAATCGGTTCAAGTTCGCGCTATAGAAAACTCTAAAAATAAATAAATAAAATAAATAAATCATCGACTGCGCAGACTAGCTCGCCCCCCTGAGGACCCCGCCTAGCAGACCCGGTAGCAAGAAAGCCCCATGGTTCACCGACTAACTCAAGAGCTCCAAGAAGAACTGCTGAGCCCTCGAGAGAACCTGGCGCAGAGACCCAACACCGGACAACATGACTGTCCTCAAGCTCGCCACCCGAAAACACCACCAACTCATCCATGCCACCAAGAAAACTGCATTCAAGGAACGACTGGACAACAACGCACACAATAGCAAGGAACTCTTCAACATCGTCAAAGAGCTCTCCAACCCCAACGCCGGAAACAACAACATCACCCCTTCGCAAGACCTCTGCAACTCCCTCGCCTCCTACTTCCACAACAAGATCGCGGACATAAACAACAGCTTCAGCACTCAACCGACGAACGCCACGACCGAACCCCCGCCCCCCACCACCACCCTCCGCGCCTGGACTCCGATCAGCACCGAAGACACCGTCCGCACGATGAACTCCATCCACTCCGGATCTCCAACTGACCCCTGCCCTAACCACGTCTTCAACAAGGCCAACGCTGTCATCGCACCCCACCTGCGGGACATCATCAACACCTCCTTCGACACCGCTACCTTCCCGGAGAGCTGGAAGCATGCCGAACTCAGCGCCCTACTCAAGAAGCCATCGGCCGACCCCACCGACCTCAAGAACTACCGCCCCATCTCGCTGCTCCGGTTTCCTGCAAAAGTCATCGAGAAGATCGTCAACAAGCAGCTGGCCGCCTTCCTCGAGACGAACAGATCCCTCGACCCCTCGCAGTCTGGCTTCCGGGCCAACCACATCACCGAGACCGCCCTGATCGCAACCACCGATGTCATCCGAGCGCTGCTCGACAACGGAGAAACAGCGGCCCTCATCCTCCTCGACTTCTCCGCGGCCTTCGACACTGTCTGCCACCGTACCCTAGTACAACGCCTTAGCAACGTCGGAGTCCAGGAGAAGGCACTGGAGTGGATCATCTCCTTCCTCGCCGGAAGGACACAGAGAGTCCGCCTCCCTCCGTTCAGATCTGAAGCCACCGAAGTCATCTGCGGCGTTCCTCAAGGCTCCTCGCTCAGTCCAACCCTCTTCAACGTCTACATTAGCCCCCTCGCAGACATCGCACGCCAGCACAACCTCAACATCATCTCCTACGCCGACGACACCCATCTGGTCCTCTCCCTCACCAACGACACCGCCAGAGCCAACCTTCACAAAGGGATGAAAGAGGTAGCCGAATGGATGAAGAACAGCCGCCTGAAACTGAACTCGGACAAGACGGAAGTCCTCATCCTGGGATCCTCCCCCGCCGCGTGGGACGACTCTTGGTGGCCCCCCGCCCTAGGCAGCGCACCCAAACCAACAGACCATGCACGCAACCTGGGCTTCATCCTGGACTCCTCCCTCTCCATGACCATACAAGTCAACGCCGTCTCCTCGTCGTGCTTCAACATCCTGCGCATGCTACGTAAGATCTTCCGGTGGATCCCCACCGAGACCAGGAAGACGGTCACCCAGGCCCTCGTCACCAGCCGTCTGGACTACGGCAACTCCCTCTACGCCGGAACCACCGCCAAACTCCAGAAGAGACTCCAGCGGATCCAGAACGCCTCAGCACGACTCATCCTGGACATCCCCCGTCGCAGCCACATCTCCGGACACCTGAGAGACCTGCACTGGCTCCCGATCAACAAGAGAATCACCTTCCGTCTCCTCACCCACGCACACAAAGCCCTACACAACCAAGGCCCACGATACCTCAACAGCCGCCTCAACTTCTACGCTCCCAAACGCCAGCTTCGATCGACCAGCCACTCCCTCGCCGCCGCCCCCCGCATCCGAAGAGCCACCACAGGGGGACGGTCCCTTTCCTACCTCGCCGCCAAGACATGGAACTCCCTCCCCACCCACCTCCGCCTGACCCAGGACCACCTCGCCTTCAGGAAGCAACTAAAGACCTGGCTGTTCGAGCAGTAGCGGACCCCCCTCCCCCAGCGCCTTGAGACCCTCTGGGTGAGTAGTGCGCTATATAAATGCGATGATTGATTGATTATTATTGACTGAAATTAGAGTAGAAATTGTATAATTTATGTGAAGTATTGCTCCTGATCTTCTCTAAAACTGCAGCAAATGTCCACTGGTGTTACTGGCTGAGAACAACGAGGATCAGCCTGTGTGATGGTAAACAGAGTTTTTATTTAAACTGATTCCCGCCCAAAACTGTAGATTACTCACAAGACATCACAGCTCTGCTACTCCAGGGATGTGCTTTCTGGTGAATGTGTGAGAGTAAAGAATTGGTTGCTTGAGAAGTTAGAACGCTTGCTATGGATTGAGTCCTGACCGGAGCATGCGTGAGACATAGTGGCTCCCAATTCATGCTTCATTTGTTATATGAAACAGAACCAAAAATCAAGAGTTTCAAAGTTTCTATCCTTGTTCAGCTGGAGGTACATGTGTAATCATTACCATTTTCCTTCTTTTTAGGGCTCGCGAAGCGAAAAGCCCTCTTACTAGTGTTTCAGAAATGGGCCTGTAAATTCCACAAATTCCACACTCTCGTGCGTGTTTTTTTTGTTTTGCGGCCTGCTATTGGCCTTTGCGTGTGTGTTTGTTTTAAACCTCGCACACAATAGACCAGAGGCGGGCGCATAGCTCCGCCCCAGGCCTATTGGTGTCTATTACGTACATTTCTACGCGTAATAGACACCATATGGCTCGCTGTGGCGCGGGTGCACCACTCGCGGCTTTCTTACGAAAGTGAAAGCGATCCTTTTTTTATGATACCCGTGCGCACGCCTTCTAAGCCCCGGAGCTCTGCTCCTTCAATGACAGGGTCTACGCCACGTACCAGGTGACTCGGGGGCTGGCCTGCCTCAAAAGCTCCGTGGACCCCATCCTGTACTTCCTGGCGGTTCCCTTGTTTCCGCCATGAGGTGTTTGCACCATCTTGCACCACTTCTTCCGAATTCTTTACATATCGGTCAAAAGTGCCGGGAACCCCACAGGCGCCTGATGAGTTCATTTAAAAGAAATATCAGCGATGCACAGCCCAGCGCTAGTCAGGTGCTGATCCGGCCTTCCGAAAACACAGCACACCTCGAGCCAGGGCGGCAATGACCGACTCTTACAGATTAGCAGCCGTTCGGTAATGAGTGTAGCACGCTGGTCGCAGGATACCTCAGGAACAGGCGGGGCGCGAGGCTGTGCGTGGGCGTATCTCTCGGCACCTGTCTGCTTCTGTCTTCACCTAAGAAAAAAAAACCATGACAGACGTCGTATGAAAAGCGCACTCTTTACATTACAATACCATACAACACTGCGAAAATATGCGTGAGTGTGTGTGGGTTTAAGTGTACCTCCTGTGTATGCGTCCCTAAAACGCCCCGAAAAAGTCCCAGAAAGTCTATGCATGTCCCTGAAAGTGAGAGCGTTCAGGCCTTTAAGTGGCCCGAGGCAATCCAGGTCTCAGAACAGTCAGTGATTAAAAACGGACTTTAAAACGGGTCCCTTTCGGGCCATATCCTAATGTCCTAAACTGTACATGCAAAAAACAGACCGGGTAAACAATCGCTGTAAAAACCGCTAAAGTAATCTAGGCCAGCGTTGCAGTTCCTATTTACATTTGAGATGTTTTACTTAATCTTGCATAGGCCGAAAATGTTTGCTGTTTCAACAATGTTATGGTTTTGTAGTTTTTTCGTGCCGCATATTAATCTTGGATAGCGCTTAATGTGAACTTTGACGTCACTAGGACTCAGTGAGCTCTGGTTGTGAGTTGGTATTTATAATCAGCCACAAGAGGGAGCTCTAAAATGAAGCCTGAAGGTAGTATGAGTTACTCAATCTGCCTGTCAGTGGCTCATAAAACGAGTACAAAATGCATGCACATTCAGTCCTTGGCCTCTCTGCAAATCACACAGAGCATAGGTCATGTTGTCAAATGGAATTGTGATTCTATGCAAAAGCATGTAAAGGAGGTACACAGCCGTGGCAATATTGACAGTGAAAGTAAAACAAAACACTGCTTTCTGGTGAATGGGTACATTTTGTGTGTAGGAGTAGTGAATAGGAGACAAAAGGAAGTGAATGGAGGAGAGAGTGTTGCAGAGGAAAGAGATGATATGTGAGATGTGCCAATGAAAGATTCAGACAGATGTGGAAAGAAAAGGAGAATACGTGAGTAACAGGGAGCCTGCAGAAAAAAATGCTTGAGACACTTCAAAGACTACCGTCCCCGTTCACAGACCTAAGATGTTTATTTGACTCATACTTTCAAAATGAGAAAATGTTTTTCAAATCCTTGTTGTTAGTCATTTATCTGATACCGGTAACAAGCATTGGCAAAGCCAATAGGTT
Organism: Lissotriton vulgaris; assembly: GCF_964263255.1. Lineage (NCBI taxonomy): Eukaryota > Metazoa > Chordata > Amphibia > Caudata > Salamandridae > Lissotriton > Lissotriton vulgaris. Next base: position 805,763,209 of record NC_141693.1, on the reverse strand, counting down.
GCTTCTTTTAGGTGTTGCCAGGGCACAAGACCTAAAAAAAGGAAGTGGCAGAGACTAACCTAGTTAGGCAGTATACAAGTGACATCACGGCGCATGACATCACAGCGCACTACATCATGGCGCATGACACCACAAATGACATTACAGGAATTGACATCATAGAAAGTGGCATCATAACCCACAACTTTATAGGAAATGGCACCACAAGAAGTGACATCAGATCTAAAGCCTGTACATATATGTTAAGCAGGTCTATCATGTGTATGTTTGAGCTCATTGCGAGGATAATAGCACAGTGAGCTATGGAAGTTGATATGTGACTTCTACACCTTGCAATGCCCCAGTTTTATGTAACACATCCTGCACATTCATTTAAAAAAGTATATAATGTATTGTACGTGTAATATGCACGTTTTGATGTAAAGCGCTCTGACGCCCTGCATTGGGGTGAGTAGGGCTATACAAGAAAAAATAGTGGTACTTAATTTATTTCAACGCCTCCTCAGGGGAAATAACCTCTATATAAATGCAATTTGCTTTGTGTAAATACTGGGAAAGACCAACACATATGATTTTCTTATAGAGCATGTATATCTCCTAAACAGGGACTGAACGAAGTGAAAAGCTGCCTCTCTTAAGTAAATGTGAAGAGCTAACAGGGTTGAGCCTTTGTTTCCTCTCCACTTCATTTACATCCAGTGTGAGGCTCCTGACTGCTCCCAACCAAGAGACTCGAACAAAAGGAGACCTATGAGTTTTAAAATAAGGGTGGGCGGTAGACTCTGCTCTGCTGGCGGAGTTTGCAGATTTTTGCCACTCCGCTTTCCATGAGGAGTTCACCGAAAACCTCCAACCACCACAAACGGAGCGAAGCTTACTCATGCGAAAAAGTAGAGATGCACAAAGCTCTCCAGAAAACAATATCCTTTCTGTGCGGGGACCTGGGCAGTGCACTTGTGTTGTTGCGTGTGCCTACGCGCAGCTCTCTTAAAAAGCTGCATTTTACCCATCTCTGCATTAGCCCACTGCAAGTATCCGGTAGCAGCAAAGCGGAGGGAGCATGGAGCACGCACTGGGCTCTGCAGTGTACGCAAGCCGCCTGGAGCGTCCGAGAGAGGTGGGAGAACAGAGGCGCATTTCTGTGCTACACAGAGGAATAATTAATTATTTGAGCTAAAAGACGTTCTGCAGGCTTATGTGCAATGTTTAACGGCAGGCTAGAAAAATACGCTACTGCCCCAAGATGGCAGTGGGGCAATTAGAATTAGATGACAGGCTACGGCACGTGTGTCTGTCTTTTATTTTCATTGCTGCTGGTGATCGGTGAACTGGATCACAGAGGCCTCTGCTTTTTATGTCTCGCCTAAGCCATCGCGTTAGCGATGATTTGGCGACATATTAAGTAGGGGCTTTCAAAAGTGCTCAAAAAAGGTTTTTCCAGGCTTATTGCCTACATTGCATGTGTGCGGGCGCATGCACATCGCACACCATTTGGCAGCCTGTGAGCCTCTCTTCGCACTCATGCTGGTTTGCAGCTGGCATCAGACTTCAAACACTTCAAGGAAATCTGCTCCCCGGCCCCTGCCGTGCAATGCAGAGAGCTTGTTGTTTACAGAAAACACCCCCGCTGCTTTTGACCCACCACGTCCATCTCCTTGCTCTGTTGTTTAACCCAGCCCCTGCTTCAGCCATGTCCTGCGCCCTCACTCGTGTTCCCGAAAGCATTGGAGTGCTTTACATGAGCACCATGAACATTACACTGACACTTTCACTTGTCCCCTTTTTTTCCAATTACACTGGGGAGATTAAGTGATTTGCCCAGGATCACGGCCTATCGAGCCACTGCCGAGAGTTGAACTCAGTTCCAGGGGCAGCAGCTCTACCATAGAAATGCATTCATTGTGTTAACCCACTAGCCCCTGACCTGCTTGCCGCCATAGTTTTTAACAAGCCCCCCTGCTTTTAAAACACCACTTCATCCTGCTCCCTGTGGTGGCATATCGAAATTTTAGCCCCCCCCCCCCCCCCCCCCCCCCCCCTTGCAAACTACGGTGTCAGTGGGGGCTTATTCTCCGATTGTGTCAGCGCGTTAAGTTTCACTTTTGTTTTTAATTATCGTGTCAGGGCGTTAAGTTTCACTTCACCGACGCTAGTCATCCGATAACCCTCACAAGGGACGCGCGCTGGTTTTCATTCAAGCTGCTCCATTTTTAATTTGCATTTCTTGGTCCCTCCCAACGTGCGCAGCAGGGACAGGGGTTTTATAATCTGCGCATTGCCAAGAGCTTGTTGTTTACAGACAACACCCCAGCTGCTTTTGACCGACCACGTTCTTCTCCCTGCTCTGTTTTACCCAGCCCCCTGCTTCAGCCATGTCCTGCGCCCTTACTCGTGTACCCGAAGGCATTGGAGTGCTTTACATGAGCACCATGTACATTATACTGACACTTACACTTCCACCTTTTTTCCAATTACACTGGGGGGATTAAGTGATTTGCCCAGGATCACGGCCTATCGAGCCTCTGCTGAGAGTTGAACCCAGTTCCAGGGTCAGCAGCTCTACCTTAGGCATGCATTTGTTGTGTTAACCCACTAGCCCTTGACCCGCTTGCCACCATGGTTTTAAACAAGCCCCCCTGCTTTAAAAACACCACCTCATCCTGCTCCCTACAGTGAAATAACAAAATTTGGAAAACCCCGCTTGCAAACTACGGGGTCAGTGGGGGCTTATTTTCTGCCACTGGCTCTCTGTTGATTTACCCACCCCTCGTCTCAAAACATGCATAAGTAATAGAAAGAGCCTGCGCGCATAATCTGAAAGTCCATATTCCAGGAATACTCCAAAACAATAGTAATACAAACATTGATAAAGCAGATCGATCTCACATAGGGGAAAGCTAATGTCTTTGCCAATGCTTCATTTCGTATAGGACATTTTTCCATATAGGACACTTTTATACAATGTCCTACTTGCTTGTTCTAGATAAGTCCCTTTCTCTGAGGTTATTGCGGGTGTTAACTTAGAGACAGTCTCTTGGCCTTAATTATTGCACGCTGCTTTGGGCGCCCTGTTTGTTGTTAACCAATTGTGAATTTCCTTCACTCATTTAAAAACAGAATTATATTGTTTTTCCCTACAAAGGGAGAGCCTCCTTTACTTTGTAAAGAAGATATGTGTCGTCTTGTAAGCAGGTATCTAAAAAAAAAAGTGGGTGTAGCTCCCGGAGCTATAAATAAATATTAAATATCCACATTTGTAAAGTGCACAATCACCCGTAAGGGTCTCCAGGCGCTGGGGGCCGTCGGCAAGATTAAGCAAGCTATTGCCCAGAGTCACATGGTGCTGGGCTAATCTGCCGCCGGTGGCAGGGATCAAACAGTGATTCCCAGATTCCGGAGTCAGTCTCCCTAGCCGCGGCGCCAAACTTCTCCCTCGAGAGATATGATACTTTCAAAATTGCTTGTACAAATTGCATGACCTTTAGATACAGAGCTCAGTGTGAACGGTGTGGCTTGTACACACACAACCGCACACACACAACCACACACACACACACAACCACAAGCACACACAACCACATACACACAACCACATACACACAACCACACACATAACCACACATACAACCACACACACACACATCCACAACCTTACACACACACACAACCACCCACAACCACACACACAGCCACACACCCACACACAACCACACACAACCACACAACCACACACACAAACACAACACACACACAACCACACACACAACCCCCCCACACACACACATAACCACACACAACCACACACATAACCACACACACAACCACACACAACCACACACAACCACAACCACAAATACACATACAACCACACACACAACCACACACACAACCACACACAACCACACACAACCACACACCACACACACACAACCACACACACACAACCACACACAACCAACCACACACACACAGCAACCACCCACGACCACACACACGACCACACACACACACACACAACCACACAAGCACACACACACAACCAAACACCCAACCACACACACAACCACACACACAACCACACAAGCACACACACAACCGCAGTCACACGCACAAGCACACACACAACCACAAACAAAACACACACCCACGCACAACCACACACCACGACCACACACACTCAACCACACACTCAACCACACACTCAACCACACACTCAACCACACACTCAACCACACACTCAACCACACACTCAACCACACACTCAACCACACACTCAACCACACACACAACCACACACACACAACCACACACACACAACCACACACACACAACCACACATACAACCACACATACAACCACACACACAACCACACCATCAGTGCACACTTTCACCAGGCACAGACACCATCAGTCATCAGTGCATGCTTTCACTGGGCACAAACACCACCACCGTTAGTGCACCCTTCCACCAGGCGCACGCCACCAGACTTCAGTGCACACTTTCACCAGGCACACACCCACCACCAGCCGTCAGTGCACGCTTTTACCAGGAGCACACACACACACCCCCAGCTGTCAGTGCACGCATCACCAAGCACACACCACCAGCCGTCAGTGCACACTTCCACCAGGTACACACACCACCAGCCGGCAGTGCACACTTCTACCAGGCACACACACACCACCAGCCATCAGTGCACAATTTCTACAGGCACACACACCACCAGCCATCAGTGAACACATTAATTGTTAACCCATCCACAATTAACTATTGTAGCAATCGCAGTATGGCGCACTTTACTTTTAAACATATTTATTTAAAGCGCAGCATGCCACCGTTGCTACAAAAATGAATACACTTTTTTTGGCCTACAATTTATAGACTTTTGTTGCAATTGGTGTTGCAATATTTAGCAATGCCAATAGCTCAAACTTAATTAATGCAAGACCTATTGCATTTCAAATGATTGTTTACATTTACAAACAGTGAAATTTAAGGGCCACTGGGCGACACTTTCCTTAATGTAATTTTTTTTTATGTCTCTTTGTATGTAATTCTACATAGTTATTGGATCTGCCCTGTTACTATATAATCTTGCTCTGTAAATTTACAGAAGGTTTCTAAATATCTTCCTATAATGGGTTCTATAGATAGCTGTTGGTTTAAAATTTCAATCTTTTTTCTAACGTCTTTTGGTCACTATTAACTGACTTGTATTTTAATTTGATAAAGGCACTAATATTCCGTCTTGAAGGAATAGATATGTAGGTTTATGAACTGTAGAATTGCTACAAATCACCTTGACATCTTTGCACATATGTCTTGTTTCTGTAAAATATAGATGTACAGTTAGTGCTACCTACAGCAATAATGCACACAAACTAAAACATTAATACCAGATGTACATGCAATGTGCATCTTTATCCTAGCAGAAACTTTTTTCACAAATGATGCGCCAGACATATTGGTTTTGCAAACTTTTTGTGACAATAGTCCATTTTATTCTTATTTCACCCATTTTAACCCCTATGGTTTTAATTGTACAAAGTTAATTTATTTTTTTCAATCTTCATTTAGACCTTGCATTCCTTATCTCATAACTGTATTGTGTTTGTTAATCCGAATAAATTGTGATTGAGTTAAGCCTTGAGTTGTGCCAGTGCTAAATAAAGGACAGCCAAGGTTATTTAAGAAGCCCTTTCGACGCCTTTGTGAATATCTGATTGGTTTTTTTTTAGAACTAATTAAGTTAATTTAACCTCTAACCTTTCTCCCATTGAGGCCCTTCTGGTGTGTAGACTCTCAAACTAACCCAAAGCAATATAGAATTAAGGATTTTGCTGTTAACCACACATAGCAATAGTGGCTTGTCAGCTCATCCACAATGACTGACAGGTTTTATTCCTCTGCCTAGCTTATACCTTTCCATGTCACAGGCAGGCAAACAACCCAGTTAAGATTGTTCAGCCATTATATATGGCACCAAGCGCAAGAGTACGCACGGGGCAGGTAGGTTCTGACGCGCTCCATGCTGATAAGGGTACAAGAGAGGATTGCCCGCTTTCGCGGCGCCTTTTCGCACTCACCATGGAGCCATTAGTGATAAACTTGAGGACCAAACTTAGGGACTGGGGTGTGCAATTGATTGCATGGACACGTTATGTCAATGTATACTGATGACACACTGGTGTATGTGACTAACCCAGAACGCTCAGTTCCCCTTCTCCTGTGTTTTATGGCTGGTTATTGGAGTGTCAGGCCTTCATGTAAATCATCATAAGATGGTGCTCTTCCCCCTGGCATCCTTGATTGATGCATCTGACCTCCCTATGGTGTGCCGACCCTGGGAGACTCGCCAGTTTCGCTATTTGGGGATGTGGATAACGCCTGACCAACAATAACAATATGATTTGAATGTGGGCAGGGTGGTGGATTGCCTCACAGCCTCTATCCGGTTCTGGAATACGCTACTCCTGTCTGTTATGGGCAGGGTGACTCTGAGCAAGATGGTCCTGTTGCCCCGATGCCTTTATGCAATGCAGGATTTGTTCTGTTTGCTGCCGAAGTTTTTCGTTTGGTGACTTGGTCGGTTGTTGGTGTCCTTGGTGTGGGCGGGAAAGAGGAATAGCGTCCGCCTCACTGTCTTAAAATTGATCCTTGCAGATGGTGTACTGGGCCTTACGGACCTTCAGATATACTATTTGGCAGGCCTGCTCCAATATGCTGCTCTGTGATGTGAGGACTGTCCCAATTGGGAAAAAATGCTACTGAACAGTTCAGCCATAATAGATGATTTTCCGAAGCATAGCTGTATGTTCCCTGCTGGTACCCCTTTTATGATTTCACAGGTTGTCCAGGCATGGAAAAGGACTGTTGCGCATGTTCTAAGGTGAGCGCCCGTTCACGCGCATATGTGGCTCTGTGGATATCTTGAGATGTTGAGGGATGGCTGTGGGAGAGCAGGGGATTTGTTTCTGAATGCACCTTCATGTCCCTGGAGGAGGTTGGGATTCATTTTGGAATAGGTCAAGGGCAATTTCTGCAGTACGCAAGTGTGTCCTGTACTGTCCGGGAGCTCTGGACGTCCTTCCTGGACGAACCTTGCAAGACGCATGTTCTGCAGGGGATGTTGGATCCTGGCTCTGCCACGAGTATTATCTCCCGGTTGTACACTATCCTCAAGAACAATGGACAAGCGCAATGTACATACATGGAAGTTGGAATGGGAATCTGGAGCCCCCGGTGATTGATGGGGAGTGGGGACTAGCTCGGGCACAGGTGCAGGAGGTGGCAGCAATGCCAGACTTAAGTTGACACAATTTTACTACCTCCACAGAGCATATCTGACACTGCAGCACCTGCATACTGTTATCTTATGCGCTCTGACGGGTGTGCGCGGTGCATGGTGTCCCTTGCTGCATTTGAACATGTTACATGGAACTATAGTGGGGGAGCTGCATACAGTGACAGCAGCGAAGGCGGAGTTAAGAATACGACATTACCTACTAAGTCTGCTGCCTCTAGGTAGCAAGATGCAGTACAGATTTGCTCAGCTGAAGTTGGTATTGGCCAGAAGGCGTATGGCCATTCACTAGCTAGCCCGGCCCCTCCGAAGCAGATTAAATGGCGGGACGATTCATTGGAGTGGGCAGTGGCAGAAGCTTGCAGACTCTGAAAGGTTCATTCAGACGATAATGCAGAGCGTGATCTAGAGCGCTAGTGGGCTATGGTGGACCGTCTGGGAGAGGATGACACAACAGTAGTCGTTAGTTTTGACTCTAATTCACCCGGAGATGTGTGGTGGTTGCCAGCTTAGGAGCTGGCAGGTGCTTTTGCCCCCCTTCGTTTGATTTGTGTTTTTAAGTAATGGTTTGATGTGGGTACATCAGTTCATTCGAGGATTATATGGGGATTCGAGAACATTCCCTCAGGTCAGAGATGTTTTACGGCATGGGTAAAGTGGGCTCTGGTCCAATGCGCCAGCCTTTCAGGGGGCCCCTGGTAGTAGCTTCTCTGTTCTGCAGAGAATTATGTCCGGATGACCTTGAATAATTCTTAAACCGATTGGTTTTTAATGCCATTTTCCTTTAATTTATTTTTAGTGTGGCTTATTTGAGTCTATGGCAGAACAAAAGAGAGGGGTCCTACACTGCCAAAGGGACAGGACACCAAATAGACTGTAGTCTTAAAAGTTATTTCCCTTTGGGTTGGAATCATACCACATACATCAATACTCAGACCAATGCCACTTGCCACACAAACATACACTGGCCAATTAATCCAAAAATATAAATGTTTATATTCCAATATTTCAAAAAACTGTTAAAATCTGATTGTTAATAAAAACAAGATATCAATGCACTGTTCCACAATGTTCTCCTCCAAGTTTATACAAATGCTATTTCTTTTTAAAAAAAAACAATTCATAACGTAATACAATGCAAATGGGACCGATCATTATCAGTAAACATTTTATTAAAAAAATCATGTTTATCCAAAATGTAATTGTTTCAGGTGGCATACAATTTTAATATAAGTATGTTCTTTATGGACGAATACTAATTCGCTTCTCCTTTCTTGTCACAGGAGCAGAATGGCAAACAAGAGGATGTGGTTAATGTAGTTGTAAATATTTAGTGGTTTTTAAATCTTTAATGTGGATTTTTCCTAAACTAAAATGAGTATTCTCCTCACTGAGCCTCTAATAATCTGGGTGCTTGTATTCGCTCTGAATTACAAATCCTTTGCTGCTGTAGAATGGCATTGCTATAATTATTCTTTAATGAAAAGCAAATCTCTCTTTCCGTTTGTGGGATAGCCTTAGAGGAGCCTGCGATCCATTTGGGAAGAAAGGCTAGAGTGAAGGCAGCATTCCTTACATATATTTTCTCAAATAATAAAAAAAAATGTTGTAGCTAGCGTGAAGAAAAGTTTGTCTTATTGAGGACACAGAGGGCGAGGATCATGCATTATTGCTTCACTTTATTTTCCAATATCAGCCAAACCACTAACATCAATCAACACTCCATTCTACCTTTCCTGTAAGAACTCTAGCATACTTGTAATTTTAAACAACCAATCACATCCTATTTTAGTCCATGTATATCTGCCTCCCTCTCCTTTCTTACTGCAATATCTTGCTCTTTTCCCAGACTTCTCAGCCTTACTCCTCGTTCTGCACTGCTCCTAAGAAACCGAAAACATATCCATTTAAAGCATCTCTACAAATTATACATTGTGTACTCAATACCGTTTGCATCAATGACATCATCCTTAATGAAGCATAAAATGATCTAAATAACATTACTTTCCAAAACAAATAATATTTAAATTCCATCAGATGGGTCATCCTAGCGGCATTTGTGCAAGAAATGATTTTGCCAAGTAGGATAATTCTCACCCTCGTGTCCTTAATAGAATTGAAACTTTTCTTCAAAATAGCTATGAAATTTATTATTCTGTGCAGGACTGGAGATGATGCTTATGCTAGTTATAACGTGCTCATTATAATCAAAACCACATCTCCAAATTTCTTGAAACAGGTGTTTGAAGTTTGAATCGAACGACCAGTCTAAAGCCTTCATAATGCTTTTCAGAGGAGCTTTTGAAGTCATAACCCCTCTCGCAGAATATTCTCTAAACCTGGAGTTGTCACTGTCCTCTATCACCCATCTCACCGTCATTAGTGAGGAAACTGCAAAAAAAGATGTCTTCATGGCGCTAAACCGTTGTTGGACCTTCGGGAGGGCGGAAGTCTTACGTCATGGACTTTATGCATTGCTGCACCCATACTTGAGGTGAATCTTTGAACACTGGATATGAAATCACCCATCTTTTATGCAGCTAGACACAGTAAATGTGAGCCCTTGAGATGTAAACATAGTGCCTGAGATCTCTAGAGAACGGACCTCAAAGACCCTTCTACCTGAGTCCAGGCATAAAAACATGGCAAACTTCCCGATACTCTCTCTTGGTCAAATAGTTATTCTGCTGCCATGAAAGGAATAGGTTCAAGGTCCTGTAAACATTCCAGAGACAAATGTGTCTTAGGTCTAGAAAACCCATTTTAATATCCTACATTTGTTCTGCCGTTCCACTACAGTCATGCCATCCTCCAAGGTATGTCCAGTGGCAGTGGCTGATCTGAAAGTGTTTAATGACCCTCAATCTATGCCTATGTTGCCACTACTGAAAGGAAGTTTAGGATTCAGAAAAGGTTGGACCCTACACAATGCAGAACCCATTTCAGACACCACGTGGGCCATCTTCGCCAAACTGAACAGTACAGTTTCACCATACTACCTTCATAAGTATTCCAGGTTAGAGCCTCTGCCTGTCCCGAAAAGCCAAGGACTGTCCAGCGTTCAGGTCATAAACTGGAGGTATCCTTCATCTACCGACTGTGCAGATCCCTCAAAGTGTTCTTACGGTGGGCAAGGTGATCTAATTAAGCCACAGGAAAGTTTGTTTAGAACCAGTTTGTCATTGTCACACAAAAAGAACGACACAGGAGGCCTGGGGTCTTTCCGAGGTATTAGGTTCATTGTGTATATCCGATATGGGGGTGCGATTGGCTGGGCTGGCCATCTGGTCGGTCTTCTTCTCTAGTGTTCAGTCCAGGGTCTTCGATCTGTCTCTCTTACTGGTCTTCCCCTCATGAAACAAAATGGAGAGGCTATTAATAACAGGTCTGTTTGTTTCCTCACGGGTGATTTATGGATGTTACTCCCAACCTTTATTGTGCAGTGGGGGTAGCTTCTTTCATTATCCATGTTGCCTCACACGGGATATGGAATGTGAGGGGGACCCGCTCACGTGAGGAAAGGGAAACGCACAGAGAGATAAACTCCCCTCTCAGTTTCTGTGTGCCCTTCTTTGCCAATCCCGACTTGCGTCGCACTCAGTTCAGTTGTGCCCTTCAAGAAAACTGCTTAACCCAACCTGCCCTAGTATACCCTCCCAGGACACCTAGTCTGGTGCTCTATAATAGCTGCCCCTTAGCACCCCAGACAACCACCTGGGTGAACACCCAACCCCTCAGTTACCCCCCGACTGTGCAAGTCACTTATATCTCTCTCTCTCTCTCTTTCTCTCTCTCTCTCTCTTTCTCTCTCTCTCTCTTTCTCTCTCTCTCTTTCTCTCTCTCTCTCTCTCTCTCTCTCTTTGTCTCTCTCTCTCTCTTTCTCTGTCTCTCTCTTTGTCTGTCTCTCTCTTTGTCTCTCTCTTTGTCTCTCTCTTTCTCTCTCTCTCTCTCTCTTCTCTCTCTCTCTCCACCCCCCTTCGAGGGGCCACCCCCGTAGTCGCTCAGACACACTGCCTCCCAACCAGGTGTGGCTGATCGAGGCATGAGACAGCAGCGGACAGGGAGAGCAAATCCACATTGGTCTGCAAGGCACCTGGCCGATGAGACACCTAGAACGAGAAAAGTTGTAGAGCCAAAAACCAATGCAGCACCAGAGTATTGGCGTCCTTATTCCTTGCCAACCACACCAGAGGGGCGTGATCGATGATCAGATGGAAGGGGCGACCCAGCAGGTAATACTAGAGCACCTGGACAGCCCATTTAAAGGCCAGGCACTCCTCCACGGTAGAATAGCGAGCCTCCTGGGGTAGCAGTTTATGACTCAGATAGATGACAGAGTGCATATCGCCATTGGCTTCGGGCTGTGACAAGACCTCCCCCAGACCCTTGTCTGAGGCGTCTGTTTTCAGGACATTGTTGCACAGGTTTGTGACATAATATATCTTTCAGCAGGGCGAGGCTCTGTTGCTGCTCTTGAGACCATTCCCTGATCGAATTGGGATGGGTTTTTGATAACATGTCCGTGAAGGAGCTGCGATTTCAGAGAAGTGGGGAATGAATCTCCGGTGATAGCCTACGAGGCCCAAAAAGCCTCTTATCACTTTGTTGGTGGTGGGCGTGGCTAGGGTTCTGATGGCATTCACCTTATGTACCTGTGGCCTAATGAGTCCCTCCTGTATGTGGTAGCCTAAGAACATTTGGCGGGGTTTGCAGTGAAACCCGCTTGACTTACACTAGCCAGTACTACTTGCAGGTGGACGATATGTGCGACTGTGGATTACGATATCATCCAAGTATGCTGCATACCCATGGTGAGCCCGTAGCACCACGACCATTAACCAATGGAACATGGTTGGTGCTCCATGAAGCCAAAAGGCAGGACCCTAAACTGATACATCTCTGAAGGAGTGGAAAACGCCATCTTCTCCCGGGCTTCTGGCGTCAGGGTTATTTCCCTATATGCTTTCGTTAAGTCCAGGGTGGTGAGGTACTTGGCTGTATCCAGTTGTTCAATCATTTCTTCCACCCAAGGCATATGGTATGAATCGAAGCAGGACAGTGAGTTCAAATTTCAAATTCAAAAAGCTTTATTCGGTACATTTCACATGACCATAAAAGCATACTAAAAACACAAATAAAAAATATATGATTTACACAGTCTCAAGCAATTTACAGATACAGTCCATATTTCGATATAAATCAAAGGGAACAATTTAATATAAATTCATTAAAATCTTATAAATTCATTAATCCTAAAAATCATTCATCTTGTAAGGTACACCCAGTGCATTCAATTTTGGTTGCATCTCATTTAGTATTATGCATTTTGTTATCCATCTTCAGTTCTCATAGTTTTCATAGGTTAAAGCCTCCAAATGAGAATAAGTCTTTCTTTTCTTGATTGACAATTGAATAAAAGTACATACAGCAGTCATAATTTTTTCATCCTCCAAACTACATATAATGTTAAAAGCTTGTTTATAACTGTAATATGTATTTGTTTTAAAAAAGGGGTTTCAAAACGAATTTACGAATGTCCCTGTAAAAGTCACAGAATAATAAAAAAAATGCAGCGTTGTCAGAGAAGATTTTCCATCGCATGGACAATTTGGTAGGACATGATACCTTCTCCTTGTCTTGGGGAAGGCAACCAAGTAATGTAGTTTACCTAGTCTTAATTTAGTCAGAAAGAACCGATGCTGGACATTTCTTTCTATAATAAGGTACAGTTGTATACCTGTAAAAATGGTAGGAAATAATACTTTGTTTTGTACTTGGTTCACCCCCCTTACTAGGTCCATTGCAGCAATAAACCTTGTTTTCAGTTCTTTCTTACTATATTCTACAATAGACATAGGTTCCTTAGGCTCTAGAACTAGATTGCAGCTTTTTAATTGAGTTTGTATTCAAGCCACAATATTTTCTTGCTTTTATCTAGGTCCAAGCAATCAAGTATTATGCTCTTTGTGAACCTAGCTTCTTCTCGCGTCCAAATCCCATGCCATAATGCTAACCCTGCTGTTTTTATAAAATCGCTAATGTAAGGGACAGACTATTCTCTATGGTCTAAATAGTTTGAAGTAGAACTTGGAACTGCTAGTAAATGTTTTTAAAACATATTCTCCTGTGTTTGGAGGATAGTGGTATTCGCTCTCCCCAATAGTGCTGCACCATAGCATGCAGTTGAAATAGCTTAACTTCTATAAAGGGAGAGCATTTCCCTTGTAGGTTTATTTCCTATTTTTTTCGGGAATCTAAAAATGTCCTCCATACTTCGTATAAATTTTTAATTTGATAAATTGATTTGTGAGCCCCGTGTACCATTTTCATTAAACAGTGGACCCAAGTAGGTAAAACTCGAAACTCTCTCAATCGCAATGCCATCCACATAATGATTTTTGGTCATTCTTTTATTTTTGCCACAGGTCATGACAAAGGTTTTAGTTAGATTCAGTTTGAAATCCTTTTCGGTCATAAAATGGGCACATTTTTCAATCGGGCATTGCAAACCATTTGTCGTCCTTGAAATAAGGATGGCATCATCTGTATAGAGGAGCACTGGGGTAGAGCGAAGTCCCACTCTCGGTGCATCGGCCTTGAGCTTCTGCAGGCAACGGTCAACATTGTTTATATATAGTGAGAATAAGAGGGGTGCTAAAACGCACCCCGGTCTTATCCCACGTGTTACCCTAAAATCAGGTGTACAGTCGCCTTTTAAACCGAATCGAACTCTGGATAGCAAATAAGAGTAAATCTGGGATAAATAAACAACAATGTCTTTGGGGGGCACCTATCTCAACCAGTGTTTGCCACAATTTTGCATTATTTACCAGGTCAAAAGCAATGGTGAGATCCACAAAGCAAAGGTGTAGGGACCCCCCTTTTGCTAGGGTATATTTTCCCACCAGAAGATCCAATTGTACACATTGTTCTATTGTCCCTATACCTCTCCTAAACCCATACTGGGCCTCTGAGAGAATGTTATTTTCAGAGGCCCAAGTTTCTAGTCTTCCCAATACGACTCTCTTCATCAGTTTCGATGTAGAGGCAAGGAGAGATATGGGACGATAACACTTGGCATTTTCTCTATCCCCTTTTTTTAATAACGGAACTATAATACTTTTAACCCAGGATGTAGGCAGTGTTCCATCAAGGGTAGCATTAAAAAAATTCAATAAAATAGGTGACCAAAATTCGATATTGTACTTGAAAAAATTGATTGTGACCCTGTCCGGGCCAGTTCCTTTAATTTCTTCTAGAGCTATCTAGGTTATTCCTACAGGTTTAACTGTTATAAAATTATTTTCCTCCTTGTGCTGAGTGATTTTCCCTTCCGGATTAAAAATACCTCCAAAATGAGTTATCCATTCTCCATAGCCACTAGAACATCTATCTTTGCAGCTGCAGCATCTCTAAAAAAAGGATAATTAATTGTTTTCCAAAATAAAATTGTATTCTGAGTTGCTGCAGCTTGGATTAATTTGTCCCAGGCCTCTTCTCGGATCTCTGATTTCCTAACATTTAGAGCTAAATTGTACTTTCTCCTTAATTCTTTTATTCCAGTACTATTCCTGGGTTTAATTTTTAGAATGTTTTTCAGTTCCCTATTCAACCGTGAACATTCCTGGTTAAACCATCTAGGTTCTTGGTTATGTACTTTTTTCTTCTGTTTCATTTTTAAATTCTCAGCTATCTCAGTAATGATGTTAGAGAAGGCACCAATAATCTCTGAGGTAGTTGATAATCTATCTAGACAGGTATCAATTCCATGTTGTTTCTTCCCTGTAAAATTTTCCATAAACAGAGAGGGATTCACTCCTGACCATTTTAATGAGACGCTGTTATTACCTTGGGTCACAGTATTTTCATCATCTGCCTTCCCTCTTTTAATCCTGGATATATTTATCTTCTAAGTCAGGACTAAAGGGTGGTGATCACTAAAAAGGCTTACCCAGACTGTAAGGGAACCCACTAGATCCCTAAATTGTTCTGTGACAATAAAATGGTCAATAGTAGAGGACGATCTAGCTCCTACAAATGTATGGGTGGGCGATTTGTTCATCAACAGCCTTTGCTTCCAGAATTACTTTATGGATAGCCAAATTAATAGCTTCTCTATAAATGTCATGGGGAAAGTGTGAAATTTGGTCTCCATAGTCATTTAAGTGGTCGCATTGTTCCCCAACTCACTTTACATTTTTCAGTGTTGAAGTCACCGGCCCATATGATCATATAATCACCTCCCGTCCCTGTCAGAAATCTGTCCAGATCCTTATCTAAAGAATTAATTACCTTAGATCTTGTTTTATCAAAAATGTTGTTATAGAAATGTATTACAACAATGGGCTGTGTCCCCTCAGCTTTAAGATAAAGTAATTGGTAAAATTGCGAAGCAATGTATGATTTTTTGAAAATGAGGGAAAAACATAGTGTAATTGCGACTGCGAGGCCACCTTTTGCACGTCCCATTCTAGAGGGTATGGCATGAGTGCCATAAAGTTTAATAGCAATTTATAAAAAAAGGTTTCGGTGTGCCACGTTTCTTGTAACATAATTAGCGCACAGTTCTCAATTTGTTTTAGCCATTCTTCATCATTTAATTTGGCTTTTACACCTACCACATTCCATGACATTATACTTAAATTAACTTGCGAGTGTTGGCATGCACCAACCACTTGTTTGGTACTCATCACTTCCCTTTCAAAGATTAAAAGCCACTGTTCCCGAGTTGTCTTACTAGCACAAACCTCTTTAGCTGACCTCATACTCTCTTTTCCATTAAGGTGGACATTCTGGTCATCTATAACTTCCATTACTTGTCAATCTACATCACTGCAATGACCTAATGGGAAAAATCTATTTTGTGAGGGTGTAATCCCCATTACGTCAAACATTCCTCAATTATTAATTTCGTTATTGCAGTGCTCATTTTTCGGACTATAAAAATATCCAAGAGTGACGGCAGTAATATAATCACTTTGGTGTGCAGTGGGCTCAACTATATGGTTACAATACAAATTTAGCAAATTAACCTCCAATTCTTTGTTGCGGAAATTCACTACCACACAGTCCCCATGACCCGTTTTCCTTGAGTTCCCTACCCAACTTACTCTTCTCAACAATATAATGTTTTGCTGTAGTAGTTTAGTATTAAAATGTAACTTATTTGAGATCCAATGCACCACCTGGTTTTTTAATGTCTCATATATCTCTTTCTTGGTCCCCTCACTTTGGGTACATTTTTCAGAATGATCACATAGGGGTTGCCTGTCGGGGTAAATGTAAAACGTCAGCTTGGTTATTAATTGGTGATTTTTGACAGCCGGTCGTTTCTGAATTTTGTACTTTGGCGGGTGTATTACCACCATTATTGTCCATTTTTATTTGTTGGCCTGATTAGAAGTCATTCTGGTGAGGTGGTGGTTGAGGTATGGATCTTGACCGTATTTTGCTACCTGCAATCTGTGACCTAGTTTGTAACCCAGAGCAATCTTCCTGTGTCTCAGCAGATGGCTTTGTCGTCAGTTTTTTTTCTGACTTCGTGATGGCAAAAATTCTCAGACCAATTCTAGGAGATGCGTAACGTCCTTCTTTACTAGGTCTATTTACGTCCTCAATTTACGTTCAATACTGCCCATTTTCCCATGGAGTTTTTTTAAAAGATTTTCCAAATTTAATGTTTTTTTTTAACACAATTTGTCGCATTTTCCTTATAATTACTCCCTTTATTTTTTGTTCCTTTATTAGCTTTCGATTTAGATGTAACCTTTTTCCGCTGATTTGATGTCAATATTTCTTTTGCTTTAGGAGGTTGTTTTTTCAGTTTTTTGGCCGGTGGCGAGACTAATTCCAGGTAGTCGGACAGTACAGAAATTTCTAGCGGGGTTGTCATGATGCAGGCTTTTTTCATACCTCTATTGTTCGCTATAGTGCTTTCACAATAACCAATAGGTATATATTCAACCACGGGGTCCTTATCGCTTCCCCTATCGACATCCTTTAAACTGATAGACGGCGAAACAGTTTGCATGCTCCTCGCCTCTATATGCGACTTTTATTACTGCATCTAGGGCATCCTTAGTGGCAGCAAGCTCTTCTTTATCCTGAGTTATTTCATTATTAATTATACCCACAGCACTTTTCAAAAAGTTAGTTATAGGTAAATTTTTGGTGCTAGCCTTCCCACCACTTGGCACCATGCTCTGGTATTTCACTTTACAGATTTGAATGATCGGTGACTTTCTTTCCGGTATGATCATTGTCCTAAGGCCAAGAGGGGTGTCACAGGAGTTTCTCGGCTACCTTTGTGCGCCTCCTGGCACCGATCGATGACATCGTAACTGAGATCCGGTAGGGAGAATTGGACCCTGTAGTGCTGGGTGCCACAGTTGCAGTTTTGATATGGCTGCTTGGTGTCCCCGTGCAGCAGGGACCACTGTGTGTGCGATACTGTGACTGAAATCAAAGCGTATTGAGTAGTACAAAGCACACTACCAATTGAAGAAGTTTGCAACAGTTTGTGACAGTGATGTAGGTAAGTTATTCTTGAACAAAGGACGTTCTTTAAATTTTCATTCAACAGCGTGAGTTAATACAGTTGTAACTGGAACCTAATTTCAAACGCGTAATTCTGAAAAATGTCCTGCCAAAACGGGTTTCACTGTGTTTAGCGACCGCTTCTTCAGGGCTTACCGCCTGCGTTCAACTTCAATGAACTGTGCCCAAGCTGTTCTGCTCCACAGCCAGCGCTTCACCGCACCACGCTCGGATGGCTGCACAACTCCAGTGATTAATTTATTTTGTCTGAAGTACACACAAAACCGCACCGAGCCGTCAGGTTTCGGTACCAGGACTATTGGGGATCACCAGGGACTGTGGGAGTTCTCTATAATTCCGTCACGTAGCATGTCCTCTACTTCCTTCTCCACTACCCTTTTTTCGGGCTTCTGGGATGCGATAAGGACGTAACCGAATAGGTTTAGCCCTATCGGTCCCTATGTGATGTTGGATCAAGGGTGTCCTGCATGGAGAACATATCCTTGTACATGTCAACCAGAGTGAGGACGGACTCTCTTTGGACCATATCCAATTGGGGTCCCATGGGGACTTCGTTGGTGCTGTGGTTTTGTTCTATGGGGGGAAAAGGGATGACCAGGGTCGGATTATCATTTATCAGTAGGGCAGTGGATGGAGCTGTCTTGGGGGTCGTGTCTTCCTCCCACTTCTTTAAAAGGTTAACATAATAGATTTGTCCCACCCTTTCCGTGTGTGGAACTGCTACCAGATAAGTGACAGGTGTTACCTGCTCTGTGACGCTAAAGGGGCCTTGCCATTTAGCCAATAGTTTGTTATCAGACGAAGGCAGGAGAAGGACCTTGTTGCCCACCTAAAAGGTTCTCAGTTTCAACTGGCGATCGTACGCCTTTTTTGTGTTTCTCTTGTGCTGCCTCCTGGTTCTCTCTCACCTCCCCCCACAGATTAGCCAGTCTGTCCTTGAGATGGGTGGCATAGTCCAAGAGACCCTTTCCCTTGTCCTCACACCGTTCTGCGGCCATGTCTAACAGGGTGCGGGGTTTCTGTCCGAACACCAACTCAAGAGGACTATAGCCGGTTGAGGACTGGGTGTGGATATGGATGGCGAATAGGGTGAGGGGGAGCTGTCTGTCCCAGTCCCTACCATATGCGGACACGGTCTTCTTCAGGATGTTCTTGATGGTGCGATTGAAGCGCTCCACCAAACCATCTGTCTGAGGGGAGGGGTATACAGAGGTCCGTATCTGTCGTAGCCCCAAAAGCTTGAAGATTAGGGCCATGAGTCGGGACATAACAGGAGTACCCTGGTCCATTAGGAGTTCCTTCAGGAAAATCCACCCGGCTGAAAAACCCCAACATTGCCTGGGCTACATTGCTGATCCTCATACTGGAGAGTGGTATGGCCTCGGGATACCTGGCAGCGTAGTCCACCAACACCAGTATGTATTGATACCCCCATGCGGAAGTGACCAAAGGCCCCACAAGGTGCATACAAACCCTGGAAAATGGTGTATTAATGATAGGAAGAGGGTGTAGGGGTACTCGAGGTACATGAGAGGGATTAACCCGCTGACATAAGGCGTATGCAGTGCAATAGCGTCTGATGTCAGAAAAGACACCCGGCCAATAGAAACGTCGTAGGAGATATTCTTCGTTCTTTTCCCGTCCGTATTGTCACCCCCCTACCCCTGCCTGGTTGTGCACTAAGTGGAGGACCTGTTGCCGAAAGGAGACGGGAACCAATAACTGTCTCACTGTTTCGGTGTCCTTCTTCACCCGCCTATACAGCATTCCCTTCAACTGGTAGAAACAGGGGCCTATCTGGTTGTCGTCCTCAGGTACTGTCCGGGCCCAGGCATTCCCCAAAGCCGGATCTTCTGTTTGAGCTGCTCTAAAGGTAAGTGGTGTCCCCATTTCACCATCTGTAACAGAGGAGGTAGAAGCGTCGTTAGTCAGCCGGTTCAGCACTACCACCCGAATATGTTTTCCCTTACCGCTGCGTGTTTTTCTTTCCCTGTACCCACCCCCTGTAATGTCCTCCATATAGAAGGCAGTTTCCCTCAGCCAGTCACGTTCTTCGTTTCCTTAATGGCCCTTGATAGGAGTGTGGGAAAGCCAGCATAGTCCATTCCTATAATCAGTTGTTCTACTAACTTGGGTATTACTCCTACTCTCATACCCTTCGTGTTACCCTTCTCCCCAAAAACCACCTCAGCCACAGGGTATACTTCTTGGTCTACTGTAATGGCCACTTTCTCCCTTTCCTTCCACTGATGTGCTAACACACGTTCATGTGTAAGCACTGAATGATGGCATCCGTAGTCAATAAGGGCATTGGTGGGGACGTCGTGCACAGTCTGGCTCAGGTGACACTCCCTATTTTAGTCACCAACTAATAGTACCCGCCCTTTTGTGTGCCCTACCTCCATAGGTTCTGCCGGGTTGTGCCCCTGGGGACAGGTACGTGCTACATGACCCCACTCTGCACAATGGAAGCACTGGGGCCCTGGTCCTCCTTCCTTCGGAGCAAGACGGGGAAGGAAACTGGGATCGATAACGGGTCAGGGTTGCGGAGCAGAGGGACCCGGGGTGGGGTGTCTCCACCTTGGAAAGACGGGCTTGGGTGGTCGGGCATAAGTGGCCTTGCTTTTGGGGCTCTTTGGTGGATGCAGGCCAGATCCATAGCACTGATAACGGATACGTTGCGGGTATTGCTTTACCCATGCGCGGGTAGCACTGGGTAGTCCTTCCAGGTATTGCTCCAGCAGGATCTTGTCCATCACTTCCTCCATACTGGAGGTGTGGGGCTGTAGCCATCAGGTGCCCAGGTCTTGTAATCTGCAGAACAGAGCTCTAGGATTGTCTTGAGGAAACCACTTTTCCTGTCTGAATTTTATCCTATAATGTTCCTGGTCGCATCTGAGCCTCTCCAAGATTGCCTTCTTGATGATTACGTAAGAGGTTGTTCCTGCTGGGTTAGCAGTCAGATAGGCCGTCTGTAGTTCCCCTGACAAAAGGGGCACAAAGTACTGCTCCCAGCATTCGACAGGCCACTGCGGGGTGCCTGCAACGCGCTTGAAGTTAGTGAAAAAAAAGTCAGGGTCTTAACCAGGTTGATATTTCTGAAGAACAGAGCTGGGCACATTGGGGTGGACTTTACTACTGCCAATTGTATCTGTCAATCGCTGTATAGCGGCATCCTGCAGCACTTGGTTCTGTGCGATTAGGCCAGCTTGGGCCTGGAGGGCCTCTTGAAAGTGCTCCCGATCTGTCTTGACCTCGTGGTTTGACCCTTCACCACTAGCTGAAGATGGCGTTGTCCCTCGGCTAGCTGCTTTAGCATATTCCAAGCTGATGGTTTGAGACATGGTTTTGTTGTATGACGGGGTGGTATGGGGGATCCCACTTCTGACACCACTTGTCATGCAACAAGAACGACACAGGAGGCCCGGGGTCTTTGTAAGGTATCAGTATTATTATGTATATCCAATATGGAGTGGCGCTTTCTGGGCTGACAGTCTGGTCCATCTTCTTCGCTAGTGTTTGGGCCAGGGCCTTCGGTCTGTCTCTCTAACTGGTCTTCCCCTCAGGAAACAGAATGGAGAGGCTATTAATAACAGGTCTGTTTGTGTCCTAACTGGTGATTTAGGGCTGTTACTCCCACCCTTTATTGTGCAGTGGGGGTAGCTTCTTTCATTATCTGTGTTGCCTCACACAGTATAGGGGATGTGAGGGAGCGCCGCCCACGTGAGGAAAAGGGAAATAAACTCCTCTCTGTTTCTGTGTGCCCTTCTTTGCCAATCCTGACTCGCCTCGCAATCCGCTCGCTTATGCCCTTCAGGAAAACTGCTTAACCCAACGTGCCCTGTTATACCCTCACAGGGCACCTCGTCAGGTGCTTATAATCGATGCCCCTTAGCTCTCCAGACACACCACCTGGGTGAACAACGAACCCCTCAGTAACCCTCTGACTGAGCAAGTCACTTACTTGAAACTGTGCCCCTGCAAAGGGGTCAGGGCTGCCTCGTCCTCAGCGCCTTCCCGCTGGTCGACCTCTCTCTGAGCTGGTCTCTTCCTTCTCTCTCTACAGGTGCTGGCGTCCTCTTCTCTCGGTCATCTGAGTTCACCTCTCCTCCCGTCTCCGCGTCCGTCACCTTCGACTCTCCTGTCTCTTCTTCCCCGACGTCAACTTCTCCTTGCTCCCCCTCTTCTCCCCCCTTGTCCCCCCTTGTCCTCTTCCGGGTTCTCGGTTCGCCTCCCGATGGCCGGCAGCATGATCTCTGTGGTGTCCCTGAGGCCTCCAGGGGCTGCCCCGTAGTCGCTCCATCACACTGCCTCTCCACCAGACATGGCCAATCGAGCCATGAGACAGCAGCGGACTGGGAGAGGAAGTCCACATTTGTCTGCAAGGCACCTGGCCGATGAGACACCTGGAACGAGAAAGGTTGTAGAGCCAAAAACCAAACGCAGCACCCGAGCATTGGAGTCCTTATTCCTGGCTAACCACAACAGAGGGGCGTGATCTGTGATCAGATGGAAGGGGCGACCCAGCAGGTAATAATGGAGCGCCTGGACAGGATTAGATAATGATTACAGGCCATAGCGAATTTCAAACTGTTTGCAACCCCTGCTACACAGAAAAGGTTCCTAGTTGGGATCTCTTGTCACTTATAAAAAGTTTGCAAACTTCGGAGTTATACCTTTTTTAAACTCCCCCCCACCCCCCCTTTGGTAACCACATGCCCACTGAGGTCATAAAGAAAGGGGTTCAGTATGTTACCAAATGCTAGGCATAGCCACAGGCTCCATCCTTTGCAGTCTGGCCAAACACTACGGCAGAGCCTGCATTGGCAAAGGTAAGGCCCTGCACTCAGTAGTGGATATCTTCTGCATCCCTTATTATTATTATATACCTTTGCCCAAGCACAAAGTTTAGCTTATCAAATAAAACCACATAGATTCACTGCAATGAGAGCTAATAAAGTTAAGGCTCTTCACACTTTGCAAATTAACATGTTGAAACGACATTCATTTCATAATCTTTATTTCGATACATACGTATCATAAAAGATACATAAAAAATATACATCAACATAAACAACAAACAACAAAAGTGAATGACATTATTGCCAGTTATCACATATCCGACAAAAAATATAAAGTGCAATTACATGGAGACATTTTTTGGGGGAAATATCATCTTGTTAAAAACCCTTAATTAAATAGTTTAAAAAGGCATAATAAATAGATAATAAGCGTATAACATCCTGGAGGAATCTAAAATTCCAGGCCAAATTTAGCTTTTATAAAATATGTGGATAACAAAAATCTACTCACTCCAAATATAACAACTTGGGTAGTATCAGTTTTCAAAATTCTTCCTGCCTCTTTATACATTCTTACACCTATATTTAAACAAAGTGGTCTTATCCATTTTTTCTGGGAGCGGCATACGCCGGACAAAAGAATAGGATATGCAAATCATCCTCCTTACTCTCACAGCATAAAGTACATGAGTCATCCCTATCATTAAATCACCTTGCTACACATGAGTTCGTCTTCAAAATACCATATCTGTACTTCAAATATAGTGTTTTGGCAAGTGGAGGATGTACTTCATCTAAGAAACTTTCATAACAAGCGCTATTTTTAAACATAAGGAATTTACTTGTTAATGATCCTGTAAATTTCTCATTTAGTAAGTCAAGTTCCCTAAATGCCCAGTATGATGATTTTAATACCTTTCTTTAGATTTTAGTTAATATTGCTGGATTATCCTAGAAATGCGCCAGACCAACCTTGGTTACCCAGGTTCTAACGTGTTTCAAACAAATAATACAATTACCACTATCCAGATCCAATATTTCCTTTAGACAATTTTTGTAATCTAACAGCTATGGGGTTGACCAAAGTCTAACCGAGAGCACTAATGGTCTCAGAATCGCATAGTGGTCAGTTCGTTTCATATTTAGGTCTAAAATGAGTGGTGTTAATGGTGTACGGACAGGAACCCTTACCAAAGCACTATAAAATTTGCTTTCACTAAAATTAAAAACTTTATCGCACATGGGTCCCCATAACTCAGCTCCATTTAGTGCTGCAGACTGTGCTTTTGTGGCGGTTCAAAAGGAGGGACACGGATACCAGAGTGGGGTAAATATGGTTTTATTTTGAAAAAGGTCTTTTTTAGGTCTCGCCTACGACGAACGCGCTGAAAGCGCAATCTCGCAAGCGAGAACTATAGTCGTCGTCTCAGCAGTCTGAGACCGCCGGAGGGAGACAAGACCTGGCCGCGCGCAGCGTTTCCCCATAGGATAACGTTGTGCGCGCGGCCAGGTCTGGTCTCCACAGCATGCATTGCAGACCGGATCGCGACGCGCGCCTCTCTGGAATGCAGGGGGAGTCTGCAGAGAGGCGCTGATAAACAGACTGACTGAGACTGACCGGGGAGGGCAATGAACACATTCCTCTTAGGTTTCCGTTCGTATAGCTCTTTCCGTGTGCGCGAGGCAGAAACAGCCGAGGGAGGTAGGCAGGCGGGACGGACGCTGTGAGTGCACCTTTGCACCTTTCTTTACCTTTGTAATTCCTTTGTGTTTTATTTATTCTTTGACTTCTCATATGCCCCATTCATCGCGCCCTTCTCCTCTAATTTATTTCCAATTCCGTTTCATGTGCCTCCTCGAAGTATGGTTTTCTCTTCCAAAGGGCTCCATGTTCCCGAGTACCACTCCACCCCAGCCCTGTACTCTCTAACCCTTGACGGAGCTTGCCATTTAACATTATCCGATCCAAACTTTCCCCAAATCCATGAAACTTGCCGCTCCAGTTTCTCGAGAAAACCCCTCATACTTACTCTAGTGTCACAGTTTATCATGCACCTCTTAACATTCGAGAGCCATGAAAGTGGCTTCTGCACTTCCTAGTTTTACATGCCCCAATCAGAGCCATGCACGGTCTTCTGTATTTCTGCATCCCGTGAGAGTCCCTTCTGTCAATAGTCATCGGACCACATGTTGGGGGTGTAACCCAGCTTGTCAGGAGCACATCGGTGGGAGGCCCTCTTTTAACCGATTATAAATACGCCTAGTGGTTGCATTTGAATTGATTGTTTTATAAAAATGCAACCAAGTAAGAAATTGTTACTAACACACTTGTTTGCTCTGGGTGGGGATTGCCTCTGTTGCCGGCCTGGTGTATTGAACCGGCCCGGATGCCTCCGTTATTTTTGGTGCCGTTCTGCGGAATCGTGAATTTCATTTAAATTTACGATTGTTTCTGCCCTATTCCCTTCCCCCCACTCTATTGTTACTCTTCTCCAATGGTTTACACCTTGATCGGACACGACGAGTGTGTCCGGTACTGGATGTTTATTACTTGACCCCCCAACCGTTTTTTTGACTCTTGAACTCTTACTTCTTTGGTGTCCCCTCTAATCCTATCTTCCATTGCTGCTGGTGTGCCATACCTAATCTACTTTCTAGCCCCCTGATGCTCCCCCACTACCTTCTATGCTCCATGAACTTGTTTAGCCTTTGGAATTTTGTGATATTTACCTTGGGATGTAGCTTTTGTTTGGTATGCTGTGGCAGTTGGTAATGGGTGCTGGTTCCGTTCCAGTACTTGGGTAAACAATAGAAAAGGTATCTTTGAAGAAGTGAACTATAGTACTGGACGTAAACAGATCCACATGTGTACTTAGCCAAAAACAGAGCTCTGCATTGCCAGTTGGTGTAACCAAGGTAAATTAATTCTTATCGAAATGCAACCTATCTCAGAAGTAGTGTTGTGGCCATGTTGGTTAAGGAGTTGAAGTGACTTGAGCCCTCCTGTGCACAGAAGACTGAACCCCGTTCACACAATCACACCCACACACAAAACACCACACATACAACCACACACACACAACCACCCACACCCACAACCACCCAACCACACAAAACCACACACACAAAACCACACACATACATCCACACACACACACATCCACACACAACCACACAACCAACCACACACACATAACCACACACACAACCACAACCACACATACAACCACACACACAACCACAACCACACATACAACCACACACACAACCACACCGTCAGTGCACACTTTCACCAGGCACAGACACCATCAGTCGTCAGTGCACACTTTCACCAGGCACAGTCACCATCAGTCGTCAGTGTACGCTTCCACCGGGCACAAACACCACCAGCCGTCGGTGCACGCTTTCACCGGGCTCAAACACCACCAGCCGTCGGTGCACGCTTTCACCGGGCTCAAACACCACCAGCCGTCGGTGCACGCTTTCACCGGGCTCAAACACCACCAGCCGTCGGTGCACGCTTTCACCGGGCTCAAACACCACCAGCCGTCGGTGCACGCTTTCACCGGGCTCAAACACCACCAGACGTCAGTGCACGCTTTCACCGGGCTCAAACACCACCAGACGTCAGTGCACGCTTTCACCAGGCTCAAACACCACCAGCCGTCAGTGCACGCTTCCACCAGGCACACACCGCCAGACGTCAGTGCACGATTTTACCAGGCACACACACTCCACCAGCCATCAGTGCACGCTTCCACCAGGCACACACCGCCAGATGTCAGTGCACGCTTTTACCTGGCACACACTCACCACCAGCCATCAGTGCACGCTTTCACCAGGCACACACTCACCACCAGCCGTCAGTGCATGCTTTCACCAGACACACACTCACCACCAGCCGTCAGTGCATACTTTCACCAGGCACACACCACCAGCCGTCAGTGCACGCTTCCACCAGGCACACACAGCACCAGCCTGCAGTGCACTCTTCCACCAGGCACACACACACCACCAGCCATCAGTGCACCCATCAATTGTTAACGCATCCACATTTAACTATTGCAGCCCTCGCAGTATGGCGCACTTTACTTTTAAATATGGTCATCTAAAGCGCAGCATGCCACCATTGCTACAAAAATAAATACACTTTTTTTTGGCCTATAATTTATAGACTTTTGTTGCAATTGGTGTTGCAATATTTAGCAATGCCAATAGCTCAAACTTAATTAATGTGAGACCTATTGCATTGCAAATGCTTGTCTTTCTTTGGGTTCTTCTTTCTCTAGCTAGTGCTGCAGGGTCCACCACGGCGGTTAGGGCACGGGATCTTCGGGGACTCGTCCTTCTCAGTCTATCCTCTGCGCTGGCCCCTTCTTCTTCCCTTGTCGTGTCCCAGCGCCACATGCGGAGGAAAAATAAAGGCTCTTAGTTTGGAGCTCAGGCTTTCAAGTTCTCCCGGGGGGAATCAGGGGAGTGAGGACACCGGTGCACGTGTATTTACAAAACGTAGATGTGACTACAGGTGAAGGGGTTGAAGTGAGGACAGGAGGTAAGGGAGGGTAGGTAAGTTAAGGGGAGCTAGGTTGAGCGCGCTATGTACACTAATTACACTGCGTCGCCATGCCTCCCCAGCCAACCCGACATACGCTGGCGCACCTGGTTGAGCCACACTCCTCCGTGAGTGTGGCTGGGCGCTGCGTGGTGATGTTGGCCTCCAGGCACAGCGTCTCTCGTCTTCCGCTCCTCCACCAAGTCCGTTCTCCTTCCCGCTCCGTTCTTCACGCTCTCCACTCGCTCTGCTCTCTTCGAAGTGCCGAAACACTTCTCTCCTTCCTCTTCCTGCTCTTTGACCAATCCTGGTGGCAACGCGTCACAGGGGGGCGTGTCTCTTTCCTCGAAGCCGTCCGCTCTGCACAATAGCGCGCCACAGGGGGTTGTGCCTTCTTCATCGAAGTTGTGTCTGTAAAAAGTACACTCGTCATTTCTCATTGGTTGGAGAGTCCACCATGCTTCGGACTCAGTTTCCCAAGCGTCCTGAAGCAGTGAAAGAGAGGAGGTGGAAGGAACGTCAGTTGTCCACCAGTCCTGTAATGCAGAGTTCGTATCCCGTCCCGCCACCCTGCTACAGCTTTAAACTTAAAAACTTCTAGAGCTGGTAAGACCGCTTTACTATAGCTATTACCATGTCTTTTCATAATTGGTAACATGTTTTGAGTTGGAGTTATTTCACTTTTTTCTATCTGTGTTTTCCATGAAAGACTGGCATCTAATGAAACCCCTAGATAAATAAAATTCTGGACATGTTCCAGTTTTTGGCCATTTAAAAACATTTGTTCCCTGAAAGTTTTATGTGGGTTTATAGCCATATACTTTGTTTTGTTAGTGTTGATTTCAAGGCCTCTTTTACTGCAATAAGTTTGAAATCTATTTAAAAGACATTGTAAACCCTTGGGCGTTTGCGATATAAGTATAGTGTCGTCAGCAAAAAGGAGGGATGGTACCCTTTCACCCCCCAATTTTGGAGCATCATTGATGCAGCCTTCTAAAAAAGAAGGCAGATCATTAACAAACAATGAAAACAAAGTAGGTGCCAACACACAACCTTGACGGACCCCTCTTCTAATAGGGATTTGGCTTGTTGACTCTCCTCCAGGGCCCCACCTAACTTTAGCAAAATTATTTTCAGGCAGATTCATAATCTGCTCTAAGAGGTTAGGAGGTAGCCCTTGGCGGTTAAGTGTCCCCATAACAGTTTTCGCTGGTTCAAGTCAAAAGCAGCCCGAAGGTCCACAAATGCTACATATAAATGGCCCTTCCTTATATTCACGTATTTCCAACACAAACAACAAAATCTAAAAACCTGATCAATAGTACTTATTTTGGCCCTAAACCCTGCTTGATACATTGATAATACTGTATTTTCCTCCATCCAAATTTTTACCCGATATAACATTTGGTCACTATTATTTGCGGCAGCTACCATGGTAGACCAGACCTCTTCGTCCAATGCAGCTTTTGCCTTCTCTTGGGTTCTCTTATATTTTAGCCTTGCTTCCTTAACTTCCAGCATATTTTTATTTTTAATAGCATGGACTCATTTTGCCATGGCAGTACGACATTCCTTATTATATACCTTTGCCCAAGCACAAAGTTTAGCTTATCAAATAAAGTAGAGTCTGCGGGTTTCCGTTTATACCAATCTTTTTAGTTTTTTTTGTTACCAATGGTATCAGTTTTTTAAAGAACACCTTATGCAGGTCTAGGAATGCATTACCGTCTACTAGTACAATCTCATGTGAGCCAAAGGTTTCTACAAAGGTACTATAAACGTTTGCCAGCAATTCATCATGCTCCAGCACGTGTGCCCACTTGACAGAACGCCAATTATTACTAATTTCAATATTATCCACACTATTATAATTCATACTTTCATTCACAGTTGGGCTATACAGTGACCTGCTCTCAAACCGGAGCTCAAGCGGACGATCACTTTCTATTCTTGGTCTGATCTCAAAATCCATAGCATACAACCAAATATCAGTAGATAACATTATATAATCTATTTTACTCTGGGATTTGTTTCTAAAAAATGTTGGTGCCCGTTGTGCATTGGACGATAAAAGTCCATTACACGCTCTCAAGCCATGCCCTACCATAACTCTCGTAATTTGCAGCGCTAGTTTAGTACATGGAACCATCTCAATGTCATTCACTATAGAAATCTTATTGGCACTATCTTCCTCATATAGGATTTCTCCAAGCCCTATAATAAGTTTGTAATTACAATTAAAATCGTCACCTATTATCATGCTTATATTCCCATCTCAAGCATTTAAAATTAAGTCCAATTTTTCTATTACTGGAGACTCTATATGGTCTGGGCTTTGTCTATTATAGATATTATATAAGTGTACTGTCCTTCTATCTTCTGTAACTATTCTAATTCCAAGGATATCTAGTGAATCGATTGCTAATTGGGTAACAAGCATGTTAAGGGTCACTTTGACCCATATTACCAGGCCCCCTGAAGGCCTTCCCCTCACAGATGGAACTGCAGATACGTAAAATGTTTTCAACCCAACCCTATGTGGTGTCTTTATGGCCCAGGTCTCCTGCAGAATACAAATATCACTTTTTTGGATAAAAACGTTCCATTCTGGGTCACTAATATTCCTGTTTAAACCTGCTATGTTCGATGATATCAGTTTTAACCCTGCAGTATATTCTAAGCAAATGGTCCTCTGGCACCCACCTATTAACACATTCTCTACACAACTATCTCCCATGGACGACATACTCTCACTAGGTTCTGTTATTTTTGGTGCAAGAGATATAATTTCACATGCACATTTCTCATCCCTTACTGGCAACTCTTTACAGTGATTATTAGTTTGTGTATTATTTTTTCCCTCCAATTCATTTACTATAGGTACTGCGTTATTTCCTTTACCATTTCACTTGTCGATTGCAGTCAGTCTACCTCTTCCAGAGAGACTAGGGCGGACATTGAAATCCTACGGGGGCTCTTCTGCATCTCACCTTACCTGCTCCCTGGTGCAGGCTGCTTCGAGGTCTTCCGGTGGGCTCGCTGGTGCTCTCTGTCCCCCCTCCCACCGCCGCAACCACAGTCATGGCGGCCGCAGTGTGGAGGCGGGGACTACACACCCCAGGCTGCACAGCGGCGGAAGCCGCCATCGATACTTCCGCGCACGGAGACGCATATAACCCGAGGCTAACCCCCGCGACGCGAGGACCGCGTGCGGGACTAGCCGGGCTGAGCCCGGGCAAAGGGCGGGCCCTCTTAGGCCCTCAGAGGCCAGAGGAGGCCGGGCTGGGCCCAACTCTCTTTGACTTTTGGATTAACAATAGCCGACCCTTCAACAAGTGAGGCGTGAGACATTTATTGGGCCATTAAGATTGAATAATTGTATTTTAAAGAGATAATTGTTGATAGTAAGATTGGAAACATTGTTATGGCTAAAACCAGCACTGGGACTGGGGGCGTGGGGACTCTTGATGCCTTTTTGAAACGATCAGAATCTGCAGTAGCTAACGAAATTGAGATAGTAGAGAGGAGATTGTCCCTGGACCCACTTCGGCAAACAGTTTCTCCGTTATTTAACGCGGAGATATCTGCTCCTATTGTTGCCCTACAAGATAGTATGCACCCCCATCAAGTTCCCAATGGGCCAGTACTAGTTGATAGTCTATCTATTTCTTCCGCACCTTCACCTGTAACTAGCCTAGTCCCTTCCCCCCCCCGGTTACGTGCACTAGGCAGCTAAGGGTTAGGCCGGATACGATGGCTAACTGCAGTAAAATTATTCCTAGGAAAAGGAAGGCTAAGAGCACCCCCAAAGGGAGTTGTCAACAGGCAAAACAGTCAAGGAACATCAATTCTGCATCTGGATTGGGTCGGAAGGGAACTAATGCCTCCTTTCTGGGTGCTGAGGACAGGGGTGCAGGAAGAAACGAACACACTGCCTCGGATGTAGAAGATAACAGGGGGGGAAAGATGTCCGACTTTATGAGACTTATGGAAGAACGGCTCAGGCTAATCACCTCTCCATTAATGAATAAACTAGAGCAAATAGATGGCCGACTCAACAGAATTGAAAAATATCTTAAAGATAACAAAGGCCAAATGTCGGGGTCTAATCCACCTGTAGTTCACTCTCTGAGTGCAGTCACAACCTCTGAAAATAACTTGTTGGACTCTATGATTACTTCAATTCCCCAACCTGTACTACCACCTGTAGCCCCGGTTGTAGTACCAAATATTCCATCTGTAGTCTCAGGAGCAACGGGAGCTACGCAGGGAGGGAAGCAAGGTCCTCGGGGTCCAGTGGGGAGATTAAACCTCCAGGCATCGCCCCCCCAAAGAGAGCTGCCATTACATTTACCAGCAGAGGCATGCCCGTACACAATATTTCTGGCCAATGTCCCAAAAATCCAGGATGGCCATAATGAACATTGGACCACATTAAAAAATAAAGCCCTTCACTATTTGTCCAATAAAACAGTGTTAGGTGATCACCTGTATAACAACTTCAAAATGATAAGAAGGGTGCCTTGGGTGGGCAAGGCTAAGAAAAATTTGGAAAGTGATTGCGTGGTCATACATTTTAGGTCCCCCAGGTTGGTTGATGACATACTGAGGCAGGCCGGGTCAGTTAGAATACAACATGAGTATGTAAACGTACTGCCATTGGGATTTTTTTATCCTCCTCACAATATTGGGGCAGCGGACAGTGACCCATTAAAGGGGAAAGGTCTATATCAATTCTCTGTACCAGTTTTTAATAGATTTGATAAATTTTCTAATTTGGGAGAAAATGAGTGACTAGGTACCCCCGAAGTTACTTATACCTCTGTCACTACATTTATAGCCCCTAGTTCGGACTTACCAGTAAGCAAAACCTGCTTTTAGACGGGGTGGCCCAACCAGCTATGGCTGCAAGTATAAAGCTTGCAACCTGGAATATCGCTGGCCTCAAAAATAAAGTAGACGATCCGATTTGGAGAGAATTCATAGGTGAGGCTGACATTATTGGGCTGCAAGAAACATGGGATACAGGGAACACTTTTAGCTTGGATGGCTACTCTACCTACTTTATTCCTGCAGTAGAATCCAATATGGGGAGGGCAAAGGGTAGGCTGGTTACACTAATTTCGGCCACCATCCCTGGTACTCATACACAACTAGACACAGGTTCACCACACTGTCTGGCAGTACAAATTGCTTGCAGTGGGGTGGGCAGCATCTTAATGATTAACTTTTATAATTCTTTCGATAGTCATCACGACCGATCATCTGGCCACACTAGATCTTTTTTTGGCAGACTACAAAGAGGTTAATAAAAACCAATGTTTCATCATAGTGCTGGGCGATTTCAATATTCATGGTTGCCTTGATACATTTTTGGCATTAGGCCCAATAGAGCAAGGGGATACCCATTTTGAGCAATCTACACAAGGAGATCTCCTGGAAAAAATTCTGGCAGATAATGGTTTAATGCTTCCAACTATGGTGGATGAGGAGATACCTACTTTTAAAGGGAATGGAAGTCACTCAGTTATTGACTATATTTTTAATTAGCTCAACGCTGGGGGACATGACCCATGGTTATTCGGCGGTGTGGTCACATTTTAGTGACCATAACCCAGTGGTGCTTAGTATCACGGACCTGATCAAAAAGCCAGAGACAGGCCATAATAGGACGGATAAGTCTGATATCCTCCCAACAGACCAGGCCCGTAGAATTAGATGGAGTAAAGTTGTACCTGGAGACTTTTTTTATAAATTATTAACCAAAGTAGGAACTGAGTTGTACACGTGTATGAATGTGCAAGAAGGGAATGAGGAGGTTCTAGAGGCATATTCAAAAATTTGTGTCCAGGTCGCAGCCGATCTTAGTCGATCAGGCAAAGTGAAGGACCCTGCTGGGATGGGCTGGTTTGACCAAAACTGTTCAGCTGCTAATCAGTAACTGATGGCGGCCCTGAAATGTAAACCAGTGGATAAGGCCATTGTGGCCTCACTAAGGAAAGCCTATAAAAACGCACTGGAAGTCAGAAAACGGGAAATCAGGGAAGCGGCCTGGGAAGAATTAACCTCTATAGATGTGCTAAAGAGCAGCTCTAAATTCTGGGCTCTTGTAAATAAACCCTTTTTCCACGACCCTTGTAATGACCAACTGGATTGTGGCATCCTAGAACAGGTGTGGTGCTCTCATTTAAAGTCTGTCTATGAAGGAGAAAACTCAGGGGAGGAGATTATACCTACCTCTATTGCGGACCCCTACACTTTAGTGGTTACTGAGACAGAGGTGGCAGACGCCATCAGGAAGATAACAAGTAATAAGGCTCTGGGCCCTGATGGCGTCCCAGCCGACCTCTTTAAATCAGATGTCATGACCTGGTCTAGAGTTTTAACTAACGTTTTTAATAGGGTATGTAAATCAGGGATCCCGGGTACCTGGTCTGAATCCGTTATTATACCCATTTTCAAGAAAGGAAATGGAGGGGAACCTAGTTGTTACCGCCCGATCTCTCTTATTGACTCTGCTGTGAAAGTACTTGGTCGGGTGGTCTTGGGTAGACTCACAGACTGTCTGGCTGAAACTAACACCCTTTCAGGCCTACAATTTGGGTTTAGGAAGGGACGAGGCACTATAGATCAAAGCCTTAACCTTCAACTATTAATTGGGAAATACACAATTGCCAACAGGGGCACATTATATTTAGCCTTCATGGACCTTTCCTCTGCCTTTGACCGTGTGAATAGGTCCAAACTATGGGGGTTGCTTGTTAAGCTGGGCATTGATAAAAATATTGTGTACTTCCTGGCTGATCTGCATAGGGACCTCTCGGCCATAGTCAGATATGACCGATTGGGTAATTGTACGGGTAAGATTGGGATCACTAATGGGGTCAGGCAGGGCTGTATTCTAGCCCCCTTACTCTTCACCCTCTACATTAACGATTTAGATACTGTTTTAACCAAGGTGTGCAAGGATATTCCGAGGGCAGGCAAGCATTTCATTCTAGCATTACTTTATGCGGATGATGCCGCTCTTATAGCACGCACAGCAGTAGGGCTGCAATGTCTTTTAAATTCATTCGCTGATTTTATGAAGGCGCTGGATCTCAGTATGAATTTTTTGAAATCGCATGTAAGGATTGTGGGCAGTAAACCTAAAAGAATTAAGACTTTGCACTGTGAAGGGAATGTTCTGTCTAGGGTCTCAAGTTTCCCATATTTAGGGGTTATTTTTGACGACAAGTCTACATGGTTGCCCCAACTGGTCGCAAAACGTAATGCCTTCGCTAGGTCCATTTTGGCTGTCTTGGGTTTTGCCTGTAAATTGGGGGTGAAGCAGTTGCAAGCAGTATTGAAGACATACGATGCTAAATGTGTCTCACTAGCTATGTACGGAGCTGATTTGTGGGGGTTTAAAAATGTAAAGGCCATACAGATGGCAGAGGATACGTTTTTGAAATCCATCTTATCCGTCCCCCAGTCAACCTCTGGCTACATCGCTCATCAAGAGTGTGGGGTAGA
The DNA here is from genome assembly GCF_964263255.1 of Lissotriton vulgaris. NCBI lineage: Eukaryota > Metazoa > Chordata > Amphibia > Caudata > Salamandridae > Lissotriton > Lissotriton vulgaris. The sequence goes on along the minus strand of NC_141693.1, from coordinate 805,728,479 downwards.
ATACCTAGAAGATCGTATAGCCATAGCCCCGCTATTAAAATGGATCCTAATCTGGTTGAACCCCGAATTGGAGCTGAATCATGAGATTCTCAGGGATTGTCTAGCCCTTGAACATGGTAACTCCATCCCCTGGCTGAACTATGTAAAAAAATTAACAGTTAAACTTGGTCGCCCAGAATTGTTTGACCAGCCGAATAAACTATTAAAGGGGGATGTGAAATGGGTGAAAGGCACTTATAAACTGATGGCATGTCTGACCAGAGAAGATAAGGAGTTGGGCAAACCAACAGTAAGGGCTCACCAGCTGTTAACAACCACAAGCGAAATAGAACCCTATTTAAGAATTGTTAATAATACTAACCATCGATTCTTATTGACAAAGTTCAGACTGAACAAATTCCATCTTCTTCTTACGGAACGCCCAGGTTGGACTAAGGAGATAGATTTGGAGATTTGTTCCTGCAATGGACTTTCAATTATGGACACTGTGCACTTTATCTTCTTTTGTGAACATTTCCGCCCCATTCGCAAAAGGTTCATTATTCCCCTTATTAAAGATAAGGGCTTTAGACAAGTTAAACCTGCCCTTTTGTACCTACAGCTGTTGTCTAATGTCTGGGAAATTTTTAACATTGTGAATTTCTTGACAATTGACATGAGACTAAAGAGGATAATTAAGTGGACCTATTGTACATAGCGATGAATTTATGAATTGTTATCAAGCGCCTTTTTCTCGTGTTTTAATGGTCTTTTTAAATGATATCTACATATTGTTACTGCATGTTTTTATATATGATAATGTACTGTGTGGATTGCTAATTTGCACAATTTTTCTTTGTATTTAATTGTGGTCATGACTTTTTTATGTTTAGTATACTTTTATGGTTTTTGATATGAACCGAATAAAGTACTTTTGACTGACTAGTTATCGGAATCTATTGGGAGTTTCGGGAATTAAGGTATTGCCAGGGTTCTGGTTTAATGTGCTTCCCACTGGCTTGTAGAAGTAACCCAACGGTAGAGCTAAGATTTTAGGACTCAGATGACATCTCCTCTTGTGTCTTCAATAACTTGTGCACAGTACGTGGGTACCTAAAATTTATGACAATACAATCTCCTTGTATGTTCTTAAATGAGGTCCCAACCCATCCCACACTGCGTGCCATCAAGTTTTCATTCACCTTATGAATATTAAACTTCTTATACTTGCAAAGCCAATCAACCACTTTATTCCTAAGATTGTACCAGGATTCCATTTGGTACCTTTTCAGGACGGGCACGCCTGCTAATACTAAAACATAGTGACAAGTCGCTGGTGGCAAATTCAATACATCAGGATTTGGGATCAGATAAGTTTGCTTTGGACTATATGTTGTTATACTATCGTTATTAATTACCGGATTATTGGTTCCATTTTCAAATCGAGCAGCAACCTTACTATAGGACACACGCACCCCCAATCCCTCTAGACTACTCCCTGACTTGACATTCTGACCTGGGTCATATCTAGGTTGATTTAATTGGTTCATTTGATTTGGGGTTTGATCTTTGTTACCAATTTTCTCTTTCATTTTACACAGTAACCTCAGTTCTGTTACTAAACAAGCCCCTTCTTCAATTGTTTTATAATCATCCTTCATCATAGTGTCCAGCTGGGCTATGGAAGAGTTTAAACTGTTGATTTTATTATCAAAAACCTTCATTTTACTATCCATGCTTTCTTTTATTTCAATCTGTATTGCATCTAGGGCTTTTTCAAAGATGTCCACCACTGTACGATCTTCTCCTCCCTCCCTCTCTTTCTGATTACCATCATTTATGAACAGATCAGTATCCGTTTGTACCCCGATTGTTCTCAGCAACATCCCTTCTTGTTCCAGTACATTACCAATTCCTTTGCTTACACCAGATTTCCCTTTTTTATCAACAGTTCGTTTTTCCCTTGGTAAATTCTTGGTTGGATCTTTTGTTTTTCCTATAGTCTTCTGTGCTCGCAATCATGCAGATATTTCGGTTGCCCCCAGTTCATTAGTATTCAAGGGGCCTTCCTTAGACTGTCTTTGCTATCTCTCAGGATTATTCAAATTAGGTGCAAGAGTTTGGGCATGGCTCCCCTCATTCGTAAGCAGAGTTGTTGACGGTAAAGGTACACTGGGCTGCTTTTAAGTTGGAAGGTTAGATGGATCAAGTGATAGCCTTCTCTGTGCCAATTAGATTTTGTGACATAGTACTGTTTCAGCTCTTATTATGAAGTCGTCAAGCTTGCCAGCCGCCCCCTTTTGTTTACTCATAGTTACTTAACTAATGCACCCACTGTCCCACTAGATTTATACTTGGGTTAGTCTTAAATACACACAGATTACCTCCTACTAAGACACGACGAAATAACTTGAGAGTAATTTATATCCAATATTCATCTAAAGCCAATAACAACAGTGACTCTCACCATATGTACGTTCGATCACGTAGGATAAAACCAAAGGAAATGGCCCAGCCCGGCCTCTGACTGCCTTAGACGGCCCGCCATTGTCCCGGGCTTCTCCCGGCACGTCCCGCGGGACGAGGATACAACCTCCCCTTTATTCGACTCCTGGTGCTGCTTGCAGCATCAGCGGCGTCCTCGCCGCGAGCGGGATGCCGGGAAAGGTAGTCCGGCGTCTGAGCTGGAGCGCCGGTCCCGGTAGCAATCAGAGCAGCGTCCTAGTGAGCAACGTGGAGCCTAGTAAGTGCCCATAGTAACAAATGCCCCAAAGCAAGATCACAGGGGACTTGGCCCCAACCGCCCCTTTATGCGCCTCCTGGCGCATGCTTGCCGCGTCTGCGGCTTCCTCACCGCGAGCGGGATGCCGAGAAAGGTAGTCCGGCGTCGGAGCTGGAGCGCCGGTCCCGGTAGCAATCAGAGCAGCGTCCTAGTGAGCAACGTGGAGCCTAGTAAGTGCCCAAAGTAACAAATGTCCCAAAGCAAGAAACAACATTCTAATTCGGACTTGAAACTTAAATACAGAATTTTGCCAGTTATGTGCAGTGCAGTGCAACCTTATCTCACCCTACCTACTGCTCATACCTTCATGCATAATATTCTTGATGACTTCCCTAGTTGATGCATTGATGGCAGTACTGGTAATGTCACCTATCACATCCCCTTAGACATCGATGACATTGCTGCACAGTCATGAGATCTCTTTATCCTCGGTGGTTGGCAGTGTAAATGCAGGTTGGCTTCTCTATCAATGTTTTACACAAATATCTTGATGGCGGAAGGCTAACGCCACAGAAGGTGCCCAGTGGTCAGTAAGGACAGGGACATGAAGCACAGGGCCGGGGTCAAAGGCTAGGCCAATCCCCAACCAGAAGAGTATGCGCCTCGTATGTTACAGCGTAAATGGGCGCAGCTGTTGTACATTGCCTTTACCCATTCCATCTTTCTACAGAGCCTATTGGGCTCAGGGAATGGCTTTCAGCCCTTCACCAGATGATATTGCGATTATCACACCCTCGCCATCAGTAAAATAGAACAGGAGGCGGAGAAATTTGGGCGGGTCGCGGGGTACGCACTACATAAAACCAAGACACAAATTATAAAAAACATATACGCAACATGCACAGATTCACGGGTGGTGGCTGAGGGGGTTTACTTGGGAATAACAATCACTGCTGACCTGGGCAATTTAGTGGACTTAAACACTTCTCCTATCATCGCGAAAGCGAAGAAGGATCTGGATAGTGTACATAATCTGCACATGTCTATAGTTGGCAGGGTAAATTTTATCAAAATTAATCTCCTCCCGAAATTTCTATATATATATATATATATATTCAGAACTATACCTCTATTTTTTAGCCCACTTCTCTTTAGTAGAATAGAGCTCATAATAAACCGGTTTATTTGGTCACAGGGTAAAACAAGAAGGGCACTAAAATTTATGGCATTACCAAGAGAGGGGGGGGGGGGGACTACCGGATCTGAGACTCTATTACTGGGCAGCAGTGCTGCAGCAAATAATGGGCCTCATTGGCGGGGCCGAGATGGAAGCAGAATTCTATACCGGCTTGTTAGAGATTTTCGGTTTGATTTTAGGTGAGGAGGCACAGAATGTGTTCCTGAGATATACTGAACCGAGCTACTTTAAGAGGACCAGATTCAAGACCCTGGAGGCAGCCTATAAGGTGTGGAAGGCGTTTAAAAAGAGCTTTGGACTGGGTAGATACCATGCATATACTAGGTTAGGGAACGACCCCACATTACCCCCAGAGATCTTTGCTGATACTGTTTTCAAGGAATGGGGACGGCTAGGAGTGAAAAGAATGGGGGATTTGATAGGCCCGCTAGGAGTGCGCCAATTCTCAGAGATACAGAGAAAATTTGGGGTCAGTACAAGGACGTTTTTAAGTATTTACAGATGAGAAGCTTATTGGCTGGAAGGAGAGGAGGACCTCTAGGATTTGGAGACAATACAATATTACAAGTAATAGAAGGGGAACACGGCTGCACGATAAAAAGGTTCTACGCCGAACTTGTAGCACACAGGGGAGATGACTTGGGTAAATTTGAAGCAAAATGGATGGATGCGCTAGGGATTACTGAGGGGATCTTTGAGAAGTCATTGCAGATGGGAGATGAGGTTCTCCGCTCTTCTTCATTGCAAGCCCAGCACTATAAGACCTTGTACAAGCTATACTATACCACAGCCAGAATTGCACAGTGGGGGGCACACAAGGGATAACATGCCCAAGATGCGACAGCCAGGAGGGAGACATAGTTCACATGTTTGGCGAATGCCCCAACCTGGATCCTCTGATAAAAGAAATCGAAGGGTTTTTAGATAGATCGCTGAATTGTAAGTTAACGATGACACCCAAAGTAATATTAATGGGATTGGATGGGACTGGAGAGCAATCACAGTTGGAGAATTTTCTGTTTGTAACCATGACAGTATTTCGTCTATGCATAGCTTCAGCATGGCGAGACAAGGTCCCCCCCACTATGCAGCAATGGTTGGCCAGGCTTTTATATATATACAACATGGAAAAAGCGTTATATGCCAGAAAAGGGAAGAAGGGCAGATCCCTTGGTCTGCAGATCTGGAAACCAATAACAGTTTGGAAGAATAGGGTGGCAGGAAACATAGAACTTCCATAGGGTCTCAAGGCAGGTGTGTAATGTAAATCAGGAATATTATTCAAGCTGTATGGATGGGGTTATGTTTAGATGTTCGCCCTTCACAGGGTTTTTACCAGCTGTTTTGACTGATGCTCTAGCTTACCCAGTATAATTTCCCAGGCTGAATTATTGTAACTTGAGATATAGTAATGTCGTGGAAAAAAAGAAACTTGATTGTATTTTATTGCTTTTTTTCATGTCCTGTCTCGGGGGGGGGGGGGGGGGGGAGTTAGGGGAATAAACGTTGTAAAAATGTTTTGAATAAAAATATTAAAACAAAAAAAGCAAAGGAATCTTCTGAGGTCCCTAATACGACCTGTCAGTCCAAATAACATGTTGCCCCCATCCAACACAAAATATTTTTTTCCTGAAACCTTGGCTTACAATAAATATAGATTTTCTCCTGCATCTCTTTGCCAATACTTAACTAGCCTTATCTAGTACCAACTTTAAAATCGTTTACCGCTGCTTTGTCCTACTTCAAAAAGTGTAATTGCTATTGCCTTTGCCGTCCTTTAAAACAATAATTGCTCTCTGCTCCATGCTTCCCTTGACCCTACCCCAAATTTCGTGTTCTATCCTGTAGTTCTTGTACACATGTATACAAGCTGGTTTCCTATCCTACTGTGCGCTCACCGATACATTCAAAACATAATATTTTCTAAAAATTACATTTTAAACATCCTGTGGTGTGGCGTTTTGATGGTTTTATTATACATTGTCCCCCTCCTCACAACACCATCCAAATACTCCTTGATTCTCAAAGGTCGTACTTCGCCCCTGTACACAATCCGCAAAACCCAGTAATTTTGCTTCTAAAGACCAATGAACAAAATGTTTAAAAATATATATTTTTTGTGTACTAACAAGTGGGGCCAAAAATGTTTTTTCTCACAGTTAACTTTTCCTCTTAAATGTATTCTTTAAACATATTGACAAAACATGACAAAGCGTGGGGTTAATCCATAGGCTGTAATGAAGTACTTAAACATACATTTTATCTCAGGTCCACGTCCAAAATTCCTGAACATAATTTTACATAGATTAATTGCCTGCTTGGATTCTTCTGGGGGCTTTTTTTACTCTCACTTTCCTTTGGAAGCCTTTCCTCCGTACTGTGCTCGGGGTCTGGCTGACACCTTAACTGTTCAATCAATCAATCAATCAAAGAATTTGTAAAGCGCACTACATACCCACGAGGGTTGCAAGGCGCTGAAGTGAGGGGAGGAAGGGGGTGCTGTTGCTACTGATCGAACAGCTAGGTCTTGAGTTGTCTCCTGAAGGATAGAAGGTCTTCGGTTTGCCGTAGGATGAGGGGGAGGGTGTTCCAGGTCTTGGCGGCATGGTGGGAGAAGGATTTGTCTCCAGCTGTGATTTTACGGATGCGTGGGACGGTAGCCAGGGGGAGGTCTGCGGAGTATAGTTTCCTGTTGGGTACGTAGAAGGAGAGTCGGCTGTTGAGATAGGCTGGGCCGGTCTTGTGGAGTGCCTTGTGTGCGTGGATCAGGAGCTTGAAGGAGATTCTTTTATCGACAGTGAGCCAGTGCAGGTTCCTCGGGTGGGGGGTGATGTGGTCATGGCGGGGGACGTTGAGGATCAGGCGTGCAGAGGCATTCTGGATTCTTTGCAGCCTGTTGATGAGCTTGGTCGGAGCTCCAGCGTAGAGGGTGTTTCCGTAGTGGAGTCTGCTGCCGACTAGGGCCTGGGTGACTGTTTTCCTTGTGTCTGTCGCGATCCATCTGTAGATCTTGCGGAGCATGTTGATACAAGTGGAGGAGACAGTTTTGACTTGTTTGGTCATGGTGAGTTTCGAGTCGAGGATGACTCCCAGATTGCGTGCGTGGGTGGTGGGTGCGGGGGGTGTCCGCAGCGATGTGAGCCACCAGGAGTCGTCCCATGCTGAGGGGTTGGGCCGAGGATGAGGATCTCCATCTTGTCTGCGTTCAGTTTGATACAAAAGGCGGTGGTGATGGACGGAGCATCTGAATCAGTCAAACACTCACACCCAGGAAAAAGTTCTGGGTTTAATCCATCACCGTTCTTTAGCCCACTCTACCACCCCATTTCAGACATGGCTATATGCAAATCAGTCTGACCCTGTGCCTCATGGGAACAGTCCAGCCCGAACTGCCAAGCCATGTCTTCCCTGGACTGGAAACAAGCTTCCGAGGACCGGTGTCTGGCATTCCAGCCGTCTTCAGCCCGGCTTGCTTGAATCCAGTGGCAAAGTGACATAGCCATGTCTGAACTGGGGTGGCAGAGTGGGCTAAAGAACGGTGCTGGATTAAACCCAGATCTTTTGACTGGGTGTCAGTGTTTGATTGATTCAGATGCTCCGTCCATCACCACCCTTTTTTGTACTGCGTTCATTTTGAGGCGGCTATGCTCCATCCATTCGGCGACGGCCTTCATTCCCTGGTGGAAGTTGGATTTGGCGGTGAGAGGGTCCTTGGTGAGTGAGAGGATCAGTTGCGTGTCGTCGCCGTAGGAGATAATGTTGAGGTTGTGCTGTCAGGCAATGCGTGCGAGAGGAGCCATGTAGACGTTGAACTGCGTCGGGCTGAGGGAGTATTACTGCGGGACACCGCAGATGATCTCGGAGGCTTCGGATCGGAACGGGGGAAGGCGGACTCACTGGGTTCTGCCGGAGAGGAAGGAGGAGGTCCAGTCCAGGGCCTTGTCTTGGATCCCTGAGTCGTGGAGTCGTTTGTGTAGTGTGCTGTGGCAGACGGTGTCGAAGGCGGTGGAGAGGTCCAGAAGGATGAGGGCTGCCGTCTTGCCGTTGTCCAACAGGGCCCTGATGTTGTCTGTGGCGGTGATGAGGGCGGTCTCGGTGCTGTGGTTGCTCTGGAAACCTTTCTGGGAGGGGTCCAGAATGCTGTTGTCTTCGAGGTAGCGGATGAGCTGGATGTTGAATGAATCGCCAGTTCATGGAATAATTTTAATATATCCTTGAACTGCGACCAGGGCTGGCTTTAGGGCAGTGCGACCAGGGCCAGTTCTAGGATTAGCGGGCACTGGGCCAAAAGGGAATGTGCGAGGCCCCTCTAATTGACATAAGTGACCCCATTCACAGACACTGCGGGAGTCCCATTGTTCAGCATTTTAGCGCCCCTACAGTTTTAACATTCAGCCCAAAAGCAATTCTCACACCTTCACCTTCAGCCAGATAAGTGTGAGAATTGCTTGAGGGCTAAAAGTTAACACTGTGTGGGCGCTAAAATGCTGGACAATGGACTTCCAGCAGTGTCTTTGAATGGTCTCCTTGCAACTGGGATAAGAGGAAGCATCTCCCTCCCCTAGGCCTCCAGACACCATCCCTGAGAAGCCCAGGGATGGGACCACTCCCATGGGCCCTAATTGCGAGGAGACACCTTTCTTTTAGTTGGATTGGCAGGGAAACAACAGGACACACGATTAGTGCGGGGCCCCATGCTGGTAGGCAAAGTGCAAGACCCTGGGCAGCTGCCCACACTGCCCATGGCTAGCGCCTGCCCTGAGTGCGACCATTGCGGCCGCAATAGGCACCGACCTGTGGAGTGCCGCTGACGTAAGGGGGTTTGTTGTGTTTAACAGTAATTTATGATTCGAGAGATTAGTACCACATTTGCCTTGTGGAAGTGAGAGAATCCAAAGAGACAGTCATGGGGGGCCGAAAATGATTGTCGCACCAGACGCCACTAGTGCTAAAGCTGGCCTGACTCCGAGAAAATGGTTTCTGTGCTTTATTTAGCAAGTGAAGAGCGCCATGTTCTTTTAAAATCTCACCTTTTACCTTTCTGTCATTTTAATTATCATATATGTTTCTCAACTACTCTGCGGCAATTAAGACTAGTCACAGTGCCTGCTAAGATTTCCTATTTCCTATAACTGGATGGCTGAAGCTTCTACGCATAATTTTATTTAAATTCAAGCATTCGGGCTTTCACATTGAGATCAAGGAATTTGTCCGTGCCCACTTGCAAAGTTACTGTGCCCTAATGTAGCACATTGAAGACTATTATATGAGGAGCTTCATTTTTAAGAGCTGACTAAATGTATACGTGAAACAGACAGTGCTGTTAATTAAAATGGATTCTCTCACCCCAGTCGCATCTTTCCAACTCATGCCTAATATTTATTTTGCAATTTTAACTCTTCAATCAATCAATCAATCAAGAATTGTATAGCGCACTACTCACCCAGAGGGTCTCAAGGCGCTTGGGGGTGGGGGTCCGTTATTGCTCGAATAGCCAGGTGTTGAGTTGCTTCCTGGAGAGGTGGTCTTGAGTAAGACGGAGATGGATGGGGAGGGAGTTCCAGGTCTTGGCTGCCAGGTAGGAGAAGGATCTTCCTCCCATGGTGGCTTTTCAGATGCGTGGCACGGCGGCGAGAGCGTGGCTGGTCGATTGTAGTTGGCGGGTGGGAGTGTAGAAGGTCAGGCGGTTGTTGAGGTACCTGGGGCCTAGGTCGTGGAGGGCTTTGTGTGCGTGGGTGAGGAGGCAGAACGTGATTCTTTTGCTGACGGAGAGCCAGTGCAGGTCTTTCAGGAGTCCGGAGATGTGGCTGTGGCGGGGGATGTCCAGGATGAGTCGTGCGGAGGCGTTCTAGATGCGTTGGAGTCTTTTCTGCAGTTTGGCGGTGGTTCCGGTGTAGAGGGTGTTTCCGTAGTCCAGCCGGCTGGTGACAAGTGCCTGGGTGACCGTCTTCCTGGTTTAGGTGGGGATCCAACGGAAGATCTTTCGGAGCATGCATAGAATGTTGAAACACGAGGACGAGACGGCGTTGACTTGTCTGGTCATCGACAGGGAGGAGTCCAGGATGAAGCCCAGGTTGCGTGCGTGGTCCGTTGGTTTGGGTGCGCTGCCTAGGGCCGGGGGCCACCAGGAGTTGTCCCGGGCAGATGGTGATGGTCCAAGGAAAAGGATTTCCGTCTTGTCTGAGTTCAGTTTCAGACGGCTGTTCTTCATCCACTCTGCTACTTCTTTCATCCCTTCGTGCAGGTTGGTTCTGGCGGTGGCGGGGTCGTTGGTGAGGGAGAGGAACAGCCGGGTGTTGTCGGCGTAGGAGATGATGTTGAGGCTGTGTTGGCGTGCGATGGCTGCGAGCAGGCTCATGTACACATTGAAGAGGGTGGGGCTGAGTGATGATCCCTGTGGTACGCCGCAGATGACTTCGGTGGCCTCTGATCTGAACGGGGGAAGGTGGACTCTCTGGGTTCTTCCGGCGAGGAACGAAATGATCCACTCCAGTGCCTTCTCTTGGATTCCGACGTTGCTGAGGCATTGTACTAGGGTACGGTGGCAGACAGTATCGAACGCTGCAGAGAATTATGCGTAGAAGATTCAGCCATCCAGCTATAGGAAATAGGAAATCTTAGCAGGCACTGTGACTAGTCTTAATTGCCGCAGAGTAGTTGAGAAACATATATGATAATTAAAATGACAGACGGGTAAAAGGTGAGATTTTAAAAGAACATGGCGCTCTTCACTTGCTAAATAAAGCACAGAAACCATTTTTCGGAGTCAGGCCAGCTTTAGCACTAGTGGCGTCCGGTGCGACAATCATTTTCGGCCCCCCATGACTGTCTCTTTGGATTCTTTCACTTCCACAAGGCAAATGTGGTACTAATCTCTTGAATCATAAATTACTGTTAAACACAGCAAACCCCCTACGTTAGCGGCACTCCACAGGTCGGTGCTTATTGCGGCCGCAATGGTCGCACTCAGGGCAGGCGCTAGCCATGGGCAGTGTGGGCAGCTGGATGAGGGCCGCTGTTTCCCCATTGTCGAGCAGGGTTCGGATGTCGTCGGTGGCTGCGATGAGGGCGGTCTCCGTGCTGTGATTGGCTCGGAAGCCGGACTGTGAGTGGTCGAGGGATCCGTTCGCCTCGAGGAAGGCGGCCAGCTGTTTGTTGACGGTCTTCTCGATGACTTTGGCAGGGAACGGGAGGAGCGAGATGGGGCGGTAGTTCTTGAGGTCGGTGGGGTCTGCTGATGGTTTCTTCAGAAGGGCGCTTAGTTCGGCGTGTTTCCAGCTCTCCGGGAAGGTGGCGGTGTTGAAGGAGCAGTTGATGATGTCCCGGAGTTGGGTTGCGATGACGGAGTCGGCCTTGTTAAAGACGTGGTGGGGGCATGGGTCGGTTGGTGATCCGGAGTGGATGGTGTTCATCCTGAGGGTGGTGTCTTCGGTGCTGACCGGGGTCCAGTCGCGGAGGGTGGTGGTGGGGGGCGTCGATTCTGTGGTGGGGTGCTTGGTCTGTTCGCCAAAGCTGTTGTGTATGTCTGCGATCTTGCTGTGGAGAACGTGGCGAGTGAGTCACAGAGGTCTTGTGAGGGAGTGATGTTGTTGTTTCCGGCACTGGGGTTGGAGAGCTCTTTGATGATGCTGAAGAGCTCCTTGCTGTTGTGTGCGTTGTTGTCTAGTCGTTTCTTGAATGCTGTCTTCTTGGTGGTGTGGATCAGCTGGTGGTGTTTGCGGGTGGTGTGCTTGAGGGCGGTCATGTTGTCTGTGGTCGGGTTCTTTCGTCAGGCATTCTCGAGGGTGCGGCCGTTCTTCTTGGAGTTTTTGAGGTCGTCGTTGAACCACGGGGCTTTCTTGCTTCCGGGCCTGCTTGGAAGGGTTTTCAGGGGTGCGAGGTCGTCGGCGCAGTTGGTGATCCACTGTGCGAGGTTGAGGGCTGCTTGGTTGGGGTCCGTTGGTCTGGTGGGAGGGTTCTGATTCAGTGATGCGGTGAACTGCTCGGTGGTGATCTTGTTCCAGTTCCTGCGGGGAACCTGTTGCGGTAGGTGGTGACTTGTGGTCTTTCTGAAGCTGAAGTGGACGCAGCTGTGGTCTGTCCAGTGGAGTCCGGTGAAATGGCTGAAGGAGATGTGCTTGCTGGAGGAGAAGATTGGGTCAAGCGTGTGTCCGGCGTAGTGGGTGGGGGTGTTTACCAGTTGCTTGAGTCCGAGGTTGGCGAGGTTGTCCAGAAGGGTGGTGGTGTTGTTGTTGTTCTCCAGGTGGAAGTTGAGGTCCCCTAGGAGGATGTAGTCAGCGGAGGGGAGGGAGTGTGGGCTGATGAAGTCTGCGATGTCTTCGCTGAATTGTGTGCGGGGTCCTGGGGTCTGTAGATGAGGGTGCCTCTGAGTGTGGTCTTGGGGTCCATATGTATCTGGAAATGGAGATGTTCGGCCGCTGTGGGGGTGACGTCGGAGTTGGTCGTGATCCGGATAGTGTTCTTGTGGACGATGGCGATGCCTCCTCCGGTCTGGTTGACGCGGTCCCTCCGGATGATCTTGTAGCCGTCCGGGATGGCTATGGCGATGTGTGGTGCCGAGGAGGCGTTCATCCAGGTCTCCGTGAGGAAGGCGACGTCCGGAGATGTGGTGTCGAGCAGGTTCCATAGTTCCACGGCGTGTCTGTGGACGGAGCGGGTGTTGAGCAGGATGCACTTCAGGTGATTGCTGATGGTGCTTGGCTTGGCGGGTGCGGGTGGGTTGCAGGTCCGGATGCAGGCAAACTTGCAGGATTGGCAGGTGAAGGGTCCGTGGGTGCGTCCTGGGGTGGCTGGGTGGCAGCCGGGGAGGCGTCCGGTGTTGAGTGCGCTGACGGTGGCGGCGTCGTACGTCCGGCGGGTGGGGTGGCATCTGCGAGAGCCAGGGGGTCTGGCACTGGGCGCGGTCCAGGCGCGGACGGGCACAGACGGGCTTGCCTTTGGCCTGCCTTCGGCGCACCATTGGCGCACCCGCTGCACGTGAACGCTGCGCGCACGCCCGGACTGCCATAAATGGAGAGTGGAGGGGGCGGAGCGAGGGAGGAGCAGCTGGGAGGCGGGAACGGGGTGGCGAGTGGGAAGGAGAGCGATGCGAGGTGAGGCTGAAGGAGCGGGGGTGGGGCCTCGGGGGAGCAGCGGCGGGGAGCGGGGTGGGTCAGTGGAGGAACGGAGAGAAGAAACCAAACAGGGGCACAACAGTGGCACACAGGGGCAGGCAAACAGTCAGGGGCACAACAACGGGAGGAAACCGGCAGTGGCGGCGGCAAACGGGGGCTGGGCACACGCAGGTGGGCCACGCGGTGGGTGAAGCGACCAGCTCTGACCAGGTCAGGTCAGGTCACAGCTCCCCGCCCCGCGGACACCACCTTAAGAGCTCAGTGGGAGGGAGGAGCAGCTGGGAGGCGGGAGCGGGGTGGCGAGTGGGGAGGGGAGCGATGTGAGGTGAGGCTGAAGGAGCGGGGGTGGGGCCACGGGGGAGCAGCGGCGTGGAGCGGGGTGGGTCAGCGGAGGAGCGGAGAGAAGAAACAAAACAGGGGCACAACAGTGGCACACAGGGGGCAGGCAAACAGTCAGGGGCACAACAACGGTAGGAAAGCGGCGATGGAGCGGACAAAGGTCAGGGGCACATCAGAGAAATCAGGGCACATCAGCGGGAGAAACGGAGTACTGGCACAAAACAGAATACTGGCACAATACAGTAAAATGCGGCAAAATGCAACAAAAGACGATCCAGGTAGTAGTTACCGGCAGTGGCGGCGGCAAACGGGGACTGGGCACACGCAGGTGGGCCACGCGGCGGGTGGAGCGACAGGCTCTGACCAGGTCAGGTCACCGCCAAATTTACAGCCTCAAGGGTGCCAACAAGGAGCTGTTCCCATTTTGTAAGGCTCACAGGTCTCCCAACCTATTGTTTAGATGCTTGAGGTGCCTCAGACTTTGACCACGTCATTTCCAGAGGCCTTGTCTGTCTCGTAGGTGTGTATTTATGCTCCATCTCAGTTTTCTTCATTGGCGTCCAACACCAGCTAGGGAGAAGGTGCAATGGCTTGCTTCCTGAACCTTTGGACCGTCAACGCTGTCTTCGTCCCCCAAAGCCATCACGTTGCAATCACCATTATGTCGTCAAGGCGGAGCTGGACTTTGTTCAGAGAGAACTCTGGACGTAACTGTAATATAACCGAGCCTATTTGTTCCTTTTTCAAGAACACATTATTCACATCTGGGGAACAAGAGATGACACTGACAAAAATTTCAGGGTTACATAAACGGTACAGAACTTTTGTAAGTGAACACGCATAGACTACAGTAGGCACACCAGCTTACCTTTGATTATAAGGGCCCCATCTAAATGAATGGTAAATGAATTCATGCAAAAATCGATTAGTCTACATTTATGCAAGAGATGCACCTTTCACCTCCATAATAATGGATGTAGTGGTCAGCTGTGTAATATCTGAGTGAATAGATGTATAACGTAGCCCTGGTTCTTTGTGGCTGTCACATGGCGAGGGGCTGCTTTAAAATGACTGGCAGAAGATGGTTCGTGATAGGACACACCAGGATATTCAAAGAGGCTTCCTAGGACCGACACATCTGCGGTCACTGGGTGTAGTGAATCCTGCTTATTTGATGCCTCCGAGGGCTTTTCGACCAGACACCAGCGAACATATAAACCTCTTTTTCTTTAATTATTTGTTGGCAGCTGACACTGGCAGGTAACAGGCAGAGAACCTCGGAGGGTTTAATCTCTCGTAGATTTCTTTTTCTGTTGACTGCTTGCAGACGGAGATGTCTGTGCTCGTTATGTGGTGCAGCCTTTCATGGAGACTTCCACTCCAGCCTTTAATTGTATTAAATGAGAGGCGATCTTCACAACAGACAGCCGGGTGCCATCAGCACGATCGCATCGAGTTTCTGCTCCTGCAGAACATTATTTCGCTGTAGATCACCTCCAAACAGTTCTGTCTCCTTCCTTGACGTGAGCAAAGTAAGACTCTACAGTATGAGCTGGATACTTCTATGACTGATACACAGCAGATTGGGGTCGAAGGGCTGCTGCTCAGTGCACCCACAGAATTGCGGCGCACATAGTATAGAACATTCCTATAGTGGACCCCCCCCCCCCCCCCCCCCCCCCCCAGCTCCTATCCGGAAAAGTGCAATATGGAAAAAGGCTGCCTAGGGACATGTCTAGACCCGTGTACCAGACAACTAAGATGAAAAGCAGTGTAGGACCAAAAGACTCTGTCTCTATTTCCATGTGACACGCTGTGTCTCACATTCTACACCATACCAGTTTGTTTTTCTTGTGCAGCAAACATTTGACACGACTAATGGTTGGTAGCCCCTAATTAGTAGTCATTTGGTTCAGGTCTTTTCAGGTTCACCCCAGTGAGCAAACTGCCTATCGCTTCTCTAAATATAAATCTGAATAGCGCGTCAGGACTGGGCACAGTGCTTTCAACTGTTTGTATGTAGCCCCAAAGTTTGTAGGGTGCTCGGCAGGGTTTATTTGTAGTCCGTTCTGCTATTAGAGAGTTTCTCTGTCTGACCTCTTGTACTGTTCCTTTTTCAACTCCCAGCAGAAACCAACCATTGTTACATAAAGTGCATGTGTCTGGATGGAAATGAGATCCACTTGAATGGGACAGAAAGATCCCTTTGTGTCTATCTGGAGCAAACCCTTTGTGTCTATCTGGAGCAAGCCAGTTCGGTCCAGTAGAATCAGCCTGTGACTTAGAAAATAACACAAATGAATAAAGTGTGTAGCTCTGGGCATTGCCACAACTACACCGAATTAAAGAGAGCCAGGCTGCCTGACCACCCACCCCTTTCAAAACTTGTCCTATTGACAAAGCAAGAACTCAGACACCGCATCTGATTACACAGTTGTCATCTGGTTTCCAATCTACTAGATAAAATCGAGATAGCTATGGTCAGTGTTTCCACACCCATCAGTTGTGTTGGGCAATAGTACCAATGTACAATTGCATGAACACGATACAAGTAGTCCTTTCCAGTGGTGCTCATGTGGTGAAAGCACTCAGCCACCTAGGGTGCATCTTGCCATACTGTGGAACAGTTCGGGCAACTTGTACCAAACGACATCGAAGCACATATTCTGCAGTTTCACTACAGTCCTATATAAAAATGTCCAATGTGGGCATGAATGAAATTAAATTCTTCGTTTCTTTATTATTCACAACCAGGTTCTGTACATTATATGATTGGCTTCACCAACAAGAAGCAGCCGACACGTGTTTCGTCCCTTGGACTTTTTCAAGGCTGCAATACCATGAATCCCAATTAAAATCAATTGATTGTATAGAATAAACACACATCCAGTTCATGTGCTTCCATGAGGAAAAAAAATAGAAAGAGTAGACCAGTTTAAGAAAGCACTCCCCCACCATGTGCCTACTCAAAAAAGATTGCATGCTGTGCTAAGTAATCCAACTTCAAACAATTCCATATGCATCAAGAAAATATTTGTATAGCATCAAGTACATCCCAAAATGTTGGGGAATAGGGGCGTGGCCGAGCGTAATGGCTGCCTGACTTTGGAGCTCTGGGGCCGTCATGATTACCCATCTAAATATGGCCAGACATGATCCTCCCAGCCCATGTACACTGAATCGTGGACTGGAACCTCTGTGGACCCGTCGGCGGTGCACATGGTGTCCAATGCACCCCTTGCTGCCTAATCCATCCCCAGCCCGGGCCCAGACCCGACACAGCCTCCAGAGGCCCCAGGTCGACAGGGGACTCTGGTGAGCCTGGGGGCGGGGTCTTGGACGGTGGGATCGTCATCCCGGATGCCTGCTGATGTAGCTGCTGGGGACGGCGGAGAGCATCATGCAGCCCTGTACCCGCAGCTTTGAAACGCTGGTGCCATGAATACGACCCCCCTTAACTCCCATTGCAGCGGACCCTCATTAACCCTATCAGCTATTACAAACTATTGTTTTCACCACCACATCTCTCTGGCCGCCATATTAGCACGTTCCAGACCAAGACGCTGGTGCTCTACAATACCATGTTCAGCCAAGCCCCATAAGCCAGGCACTTGCAAAAGAACTCTGGGTCTACCCTCCACCTCGAACGCTACAGTCACGCTGTGGCCCTCCTGATCATCATGTGTAAACCAACTGCCTAGCGGTCAATGTGGGGCGGCTTGCCTAAAGACAGACGGCTTGCCCCCGCAATCAATCATAGTGAGTGCGCCACAACGTTCATGTGAACATTATTATAGACGAAGCTACTGCCAGACTAGTATCGGTCCCCACGCTGCAACCTACGCACCTACTTGATTGCCCCCTCCGATGCCAACTGCTTAAGACCTGGATTGCTCGGACCCCAAACAGCGTCCATTGAGCTTCGATGATGACAAAACCCCCAGAAGGGAAGAATCCCGGGGTACTGCTGGGGAGGAGGGGGCCAGCTTGAGGGCACTGTTGCCATAATGGCTGAACTAAGAGCGGGCTTCCGCGCTATCGACACCCGCTTGGATACTTTGATCAACAGACTGGATGACATTCACAGCCGCATGGAGGTCTAAGACATACCCATAGAGCCGAGCAGCGTATATTTGACTTGGAGGATGCAGAGACTTCCCTGCTTCGACGTCTCGAACGTTCAGAATCCCTTCTCAAGCAACTGGCCGCATAAAATGAAGATCTGGAGGCACGTTCACGCTGCTGTATTATCCGTTTTGTGTGAATTGCGGAATCCACAAACACCGGGCCTATGGCGAAATTCGTTGAGGTAGTCCTGTCAATTTATTTATTTGGGAGGGACGTCTTTTCCACCGTGTTTGCGGTGGAGCAAGCCCATCGGACTTTGGGACCCACTCTCATTCCTGGAGCTACCCCTAGAATGATACTTGCGAAACTCCTCAACTACAGCGACTGAGATGTGGCCCTTAACCTAGCCAGGGAACGAGGACCGCTTCTTTACCAGGGACCACTATTTCCATCTTCCCAGATTTCACACAGCTACTGCAGGAGGCCAGACGCAAGTATGTAACTGTGAAACGCGCCCTCCAAAAGGCGAAAATTAAATATGCGATGCTTTATACCGCTAGGCTCCGCATTCAACTAGATGGTAAGACTTATATTTTTTATTCACCGGACCAAGCAGAGAAGTTCTGTAGGAAGCATAAGCCATCCACATTTCTGCAACGATGAGAGGTTGACACAGTACCTGACCCATTTTTTCCTGACTGTGTGTACTGACATCTCCATACACATCTCACATTGGATACACTGCGATTTACTTTCCGCTTGCTTGCAAGTGTAACGCAAACCCTTGCACCGCCTGGGTGTCTGAAGTGCTTTCTACAAATACTGATGGGACCGGTCAACAATCTGGTGATCACTATTGGTTTGGTGGGAACTATTGTTTGTATTTACTATACAATTTGACAGCTCCTCGGAGCGTTGCCATCGCCATAGGATGACTATTTGTTCTCTTCTTTTTTCTTATTTTTCTTTTCTGTTACCCATTCTGTTCTATGCTTACTATATTGGGATTCACTGGGTGCCTTGTTGTTGTGTATCCGATGGGGGTGGAGATTGGAAAAGGGTTGCAAGGGTGTTCTTGATATATGACTGTTAATCATGTCATCTGTAGGTATGGCGCATTATACATTTTTTACTCTCTATTGTAAATTGTGCACACGGTTAGCCTCTGGTGCGTTCTGTTATTTATACAAATGAGAACATTACCGCTGACAGCAAAATTAGTCCTGGACTCCGACTCAGGTGCCTATCATGGAATGTTAGGGGCCTGGCTAATCCCAAAAAGAGTAGACAAATATTAGCATATCTGGCTCGTCACACTATCCAAATTGCATTTCTGCAAGAGACCCATTATGCACCACTTCCCACACAAAGTTTTGCATCCACTTGGACTGGGAACCGCTTCTTCTCATGATACAGCTCTTACTCATGGGGAGTGTGCATTTTAATACACCGTTCCCTCCCTTTCTGATCTGTTGAGGTCATTGCTGACCCTGAGGCTAGATATGTTCTTGCAAAGGGTATTCTGGGGGATGAGGATATATTGCTAGTAAATGTTTATGCACCAAACACAAACTCCGTCAATTTTTTTTCTAATCTATCCACATGTATTGACAAACTGGGTGCTGACATTATCTTGACGGGGGTGATTTTAACCTTACACTTGACCCTGCTGCTGATACTACTGGCCTGGGGCGAACCACAAAACCACACTCCACCTCAGGCCTCCTGAACCTCTTTCATGCATCATTAGTTGAGGATCCTTGGCTAACACATCACCCAACAACTCATACATATTCTTTTTATTCAGCCCCACATAGGTCATGATCCCGGATAGACCACTGGTACGTTACACCGCAGCTGTTGCTAGATGTGCTTAACATTGAATATTTACTTCACACAATTTCAGATCATTCCCCAGTCCTCCTTGTATTGGATTTTTCATTACTCCCCAAACAACGGCCATTATGGCGAGTCCCCTCCTCTGCCCTTTTAGATCCAGTCTTACGCACTGAGGTAGGAGGAATATTTCGAGCTCAACAATGGCACAGTGGACTCCCAACTTATGCTCTGGGACGCCTTCAAGGCTTTGGTGCATGGTGTCAGTATCTCCAAGCAGGCAGGGGTGCTTCGTACCGAGCTGAGTGCAATCGAACAGAAGCTAAGAGATGTGGACACTAATTCCCTTGCAGACCCCTCAGCTTCCTCTTTTCGCACTGCTCTGCGCTTATGGTGGAATGCAAAATTTCCTAGCTAACGTGCAGGAAAGTTTCAACTCTATTAAGAACACGGAGGCAAGGATTAGGCTGCATCTTTCTCCATTTATTGTATTCATTGTACTCCAGCAGCCTTTCAAAGAACCATCATTTACATTAAAAAAACGACATTTCCCATGAACACAGGGAAAATGAACACAGAAAAAGTCAAAACAGCATCAGCCAATCCGATGCCAGGATGCCTCATAACCTCTCCTGCGGAAACTCTATCTTCCTCTTTCTTCCTGCGACCCCATCATGGTAGTCTCCGGATTATTCCTGCTTGCCAGTATCCAATCCTAAATTTAGGAAATTTAAGTAAGTTCAAAGGAGTTAACTCCTATGAAACCACTTAGCACAACTTAATTTGTCAACTGGCAAGAAGTAACAACGTCATCAACAGTTCGTAGTAAAGAACTCTTACAACAAAGATTTTACTCCCCATACAAACGCAGAATTCTGGGTGGGTTCGAATGAAGACTGGGTGGGCTAATCCTTGCCTCTGCGTCCTTAATAGATTTGAAACTTTCCTGCACATTAGCTAGGAAATTCTGCATTCCATGTCAGGACCGGAGGTTTAAGATTAGGCTAGTTTAAAGCTTATCCACCACCAAAGTACCTAGTGACACTACTGGTTAAAGTAAAATCTTTTGAAGGTGGATCCGAGGACCAGTCCGCAGCATTCAAAATATCCTTGAGCCGTGCTCCCAAGGTAAAAACCTTGGATGCCATTGCACCTCTTACTGAATAAGCTCCAGAATGGGAAATATCTATACCTGCTTCCTGCACATCCCAGCGGACCCATCTCGCAATAGTAGGTGACGAAACCGCCATGTGTGGTTTTGTAAGAGCAATAAACAATTGCTTCACGCCCTGTGGGCGTATATCGATCGTTGCCACCTCGTAGGCTTTGAGTGCTCTAACCACACACAATTTTGGGACGTCCGGAAATGCAGGATAGGATACAGAGCGTGAATTGCACTTAGTACGTCTAGAAATGTTAAAGGTAACTCCTTCTGGAGTGAAAACCCGGCCTGTGAGATCCAAGGCCATCACATCCGAAACTCTGCGACAGGAAATCAAACACAGCAACATTGCGAGTTTAGCGGAAATCTGCTTTCTCGACAAATATTTGTCAGATGGCCATGATCGAAACCGGTTCAGAACTCTGTTCACATCCCACAAAACCGAGTAACGTGGTTCCAGAGGCACTGACAGCCTGATACCCCTCAATAATTATAGACCAAAGGATGTTCCCCAATTGGGCGATTATCCAATGGAACATGGCCCGTCGAGATCGCTGAGCGAAAGGTATTAATTGACCTATAAGCCCCCTCCTTCACCAGCGATGCTAAAAAGTTAAGGACGTGGACAATGTCCGCCCCCATCGGATCCACTTGTTGTTGCAAACACCAACTGCCCCATCTTGACCAAACGGATCGGTATCTCTTATTGCTGCCCTCGGCCCAGGATTTAGCAAGCAACGTTGCAGCATCTTCCGAAAGGCCTGGGATTTTCCAGCGTTTCCTGTAACCCGCCAGGCCATCAGACGCAGGCTGCCTGTGGTCAGAACGATTCAGAAAAGGGGGTGGTGATGAACAGAGTGTCTGAATTAAGCAGACCACTCTTACCCAGTCCAAAGATCAGGGCTTGATCCATCACCGTTATTTATCTCACTGCACCATCCCAGCTCAGAACCTGGCTATATGCAAATCAGTCTGTCCCTGGCCCAGTGCATCATGGGAACAGGGAAGACTAAACTACCAAGCCAATTCTTCACCAGAAAGGAGACAAGCTACCGGGGGACCGGTTTCTGGCATTTCAGCCGTCGTCGGCCCGGCTTGCTTGAATCCTGATGGTGCAGTGAGAAAGGGACTCATGTTTGAGTATACCCTGCCACACCTATAGTGGCCAAAAACGATTCAGAAAAGGGGGTGGTGATGAACAGAGTGTCTGAATTAAGCAGACCACTCTTACCCAGTCCAAAGATCAGGGCTTGATCCATCACCGTTATTTATCTCACTGCACCATCCCAGCTCAGAACCTGGCTATATGCAAATCAGTCTGTCCCTGGCCCAGTGCATCATGGGAACAGGGCAGACTAAACTACCAAGCCAATTCTTCACCAGAAAGGAGACAAGCTACCGGGGACCGGTTTCTGGCATTTCAGCCGTCGTCGGCCCGGTTTGCTTGAATCCTGATGGTGCAGTGAGAAAGGGACTCATGTTTGAGTATACCCTGCTACACCTATAGTGGCCAAAAACGATTCAGAAAAGGGGGTGGTGATGAACAGAGTGTCTGAATTAAGCAGACCACTCTTACCCAGTCCAAAGATCAGGGCTTGATCCATCACCGTTATTTATCTCACTGCACCATCCCAGCTCAGAACCTGGCTATATGCAAATCAGTCTGTCCCTGGCCCAATGCATCATGGGAACAGGGCAGACTAAACTACCAAGCCAATTCTTCACCAGAAAGGAGACAAGCTACCGTGGACCGGTTTCTGGCATTTCAGCCGTCGTCGGCCCGGCTTGCTTGAATCCTGATGGTGCAGTGAGAAAGGGACTCATGTCTGAGTATACCCTGCCACACCTATAGTGGCCAAAAACGATTCAGAAAAGGGGGTGGTGATGAACAGAGTGTCTGAATTAAGCAGACCAAGCTGACGACGGCTGAAATGCCAGAAACCGGTCCCCGGAAGCTTGTTTCCTTCCCAGTGTAAGAATTGGCTTGGTAGTTTGGTTTGCCCTGTTCCCATCATGCACTGGGACAGGAACAGACTAATTTGCATATAGCCAGGTTCTGAGATGGGATGGTGCAGTGAGCTAAAAAACGGTTTTGGATCTAGCCCTGATCTCTTGACTGGGTGAGAGTATTCTGCTTAATTCAGAAACTCTGTCCATCACCACCCCTTGTTGTTAAATATTTTGTCCACCCTAAGCGTGGAAGGGTATACTCAGATGTGAGTCCCTTGCTCATTTCACCACCAGGATTCAAGCAAGCCGGGCCGACGACGGCTGAAATGCCAGAAATCGGTCCCCGGAAGCTTGTTTTCTTCCCAGTGTAAGAATTGGCTTGGTAGTTTGTTTTGCCCTGTTCCCATCATGCACTGGGACAGGAACAGACTAATTTGCATATAGCCAGGTTCTGAGCTGGGATGGTGCAGTGAGCTAAAAAACGGTGTTGGATCTAGCCCTGATCTCTTGACTGGGTAAGAGTATTCTGCTTAATTCAGAAACTCTGTCCATCACCACCCCTTGTTGTTAAATAGCCTGTGGTCAGAAGGCGGTGAGGATTCCTCTGAGGATCCTTGAGGAGACCAGGACTGAGGGGTAGAGGGATTGGAAAATCCCAGGAAAGTTCCATCAGAACCGGAAACTATGCTTGCGACCTCCATATTGGGGTAATTACTACTAAATCCACCTGCTGTCTCCTCACCTGGGTTGATAGCCTCATGATTATTGCAAAGAAGGGAAACACGTAACCCTGTTCCTTGCTCCAATCCTGAAGCATCCACTGCCAACGCCTCCGAATCCGGGCGCCAACTGTAGTATCATTTCAGTTGGGGGTCCAGTCGAGAGGCTAAGAGGTCCATTGAGAATGGACCCCATCGGACCTGGATTTCCCTGAAAACACTGGGATGAAGTTGCCATAGACTGTTATCCTTCCAGTGGAGAGAGCGCCAATCTGCCACCTGGTTGGAAGACCCCGGAAGGTGCTCCGCTGACGGGGAAATCTGGTTGGATAGTCAATATTCCCAAAGATCGCGGGCTACATTGGATAACACTTTGGACCGAGTCCCGCTAAGATGGTTGATGTAGTGTACTGCTGTCACATTGTCCATCTTGAGTAGAACACAACTTTGGATCCTATCCTTTGTCCAACACTTTACTGCAAACAAACCCACCATCAACTCCAAGCAGTTAATGTGAAGGGTTTTTTCTGAAGATGACCATCTTCCACCTGTAGATACTTTGCCGCAACGAGCACCCCAGGCCGAGCCACTGTCATCGGACTCTATTACCAGATCCGGCTTGGAACCGAATATCGCTCGGCCGTTCCATGCATCCATATGTTCGACCCACCATTGTAACTCTATTCTGGCCTCCTCTGTGAGGGGCATGACCTGAGAGTAGGTAAAACCTTTGCACAAGTGAAAGGCTTTGAGATGTTGAAGGGCCCTGTAGTGTAGGGGACCTGGAAAAATCGCTTGAATCGAGGACGAGAGAAGGCCTACCACTCTGACCAAGTGTTTTAGCAAAATCATAGGCCTTGCCAGCGTACGCTTCGGCTCGTGTCAGATCTTGAATAACTTCCAAGAGGGTAGAGACAAGGTGGCCACCAACGAGTCTATCATGAAGCCCAGAAACTGCATTCTCTGGGAATGGAGAAGGTTTGACTTGGTCTCGTTGATTACAAACCCCAGTGACTCCAAAAGGGACACCGCCTGTTGTGAGTGGGTCTCCAGCTTCCGGGGACACTGACTCATGATGAGCATGTCGTACAGATAAATTATCAACCGGATGCCCACCGATCAGAGATGCTCCACCACCGGCTTCATCACCTTGGTGAAGCACCACAGAGCGGAAGACAGCCCGAAAGGAAGGGAAGTGAATTCGAAAATCTGTGGGCCCCACTGAAACTGAAGAAAACGTCTGTGTGGGGAAAAAATTGGGATCGTAAGGTGGGCATCCTTTAGATCCAGGCGGACCATCCAGTTCCGTTCCTGTAGCAGATCCCTCAGGAGGTGAATGCTCTCCATTTTGAAATGGCGGTAAATGGGCCACCCGTTGAACTCTGAGATTTATCACGGGGCAATAGCCCCCATCCTGTTCCTCTACGAGGAAAATGTTGCTTAGGAACCCCGGGGGTTTAGAGTGGAGTGAGTAATCACACCTTTTCGCAGTAGGTCTGAGATTTCTTTGCGTATTAGAACTCTCTGCGCTTTTGTAAAGGCTATAGGCTTGGGTTGAAGGGGCTGCGTGGGCAGATCTGAGTACTCTATCTGAAACCCTCTGACGGTTTGCAAAACCCATGTGTCAGAGGTAAGCAAAGACCAATTGCGAAGAAAACATTGAAGTCTGCCCCCCAACCTCACATTCCCCGCATTCTGTATTCTCACTTCGTTGGTTGTTGTATCCACCATCTCATACATAAGAACAACTGGAGAGTAAGAAAAGAGTTTACTTGTTCTTTTCCCTGGGTAATATGCCAATAAATAATGTGGACAAGTCCTTTAACAGGTTTGGGTTGGTGGTTCTTTGCCCAAACTCTCATAAAAAGGAGTGCAAACAACAAAAAGTTGTTTTAGGAAACCCCTCACCCACCTACCTAGTAGGTGGCATGCTTCAACATCGGGCCCAGCTGGATCACCTAGTGCAATCCAGCTGTGCTTCAACGCCTGAATCACAGCGGAGCTGGTTGTTAATATGACAAAAGTGAAGTGCTATGTGAAGTGCAATTATAGGGTAAAAATGTCTCCCTTATAAAAGTTTTAATGGAAGGGTCCTAGGACATGGGTAAAAACATCATCGGGATCAACGTGAGGTTTAAAATGTACGTCTGTATCCCTTTCGGTTTTAGGTCTACTAGTTTCAGCCTTCTGGTTTGATAAAGAGGCTTTCGTCAGGACCAACAACGCTCGTTGTATCCTAACGACGAGGGTAGGTCATTTTGATTCCTTTCCCATGACAAACGGTCAAAACGGGGTAAAGCTCTAATCGAATGGATCCATGAGGCAATGTCCTTATTGAGTCAAAGTCTCCCCACTGAGAATCTGTAAGTAATAAGGTCCCACCACACTCATAGCACACTTTAGGGTGTGTTCTGATATTTGCATCACTGTGGCTTTCCTTTTTCGCCCACACTTAGTTGGTCCTGACGAAAGCCTCTTTATCAAACCAGAAGGCTGAAACTAGTAGACCTAAAACCGAAAGGGATACAGACGTACATTTTAAACCTCACGTTGATCCCGATGATGTTTAAAATATCTCCATAGGGGGCGTGGCCAAGATGGCGGGGTGAGCGGACGCTTCCTCCCGTAGCTCCTCCGGCCCAGCTCCGCTTGAGCCCCGATTTCTGCACTTCTCTCCCCCCGCGGCTGCACCGCGGGTGAGAGGACTGTGCCGGAGTTCCTGGGGCACATTTTGGTGCCACTTTGGCTTCTGTGGCCCCGGGGGAAGTTCCCGAGAAGTTCATTCTGAGATCGCTCCGAGGAGTGGAGCCCGGGTCGCCCCGAGGAGAAGAGCTTGGAGGCGGAGCGTAGTGCGGCGCTGTCCGCGCGCCTCGGCTGGCCCGAGTGCTGAACAGCGGAAAGCCTGTGATCCAGAGGGAGCGGACTAGACGGACTCCGCGAAGTGAGGTGGCTCCCTGGCCGGTGCCCTGGCGGCGGGCACCATTGCTGGACGACGGACCTTAGCCCTGCACCGGCGGTCCCCCCCCTACCCGGGGCCTCGAAGGGTGACGACTTGCGAACTCCGCGCCTGGAGGCGCTGGATGGCGGAGTTCGAGCAGTGCCCGAGCCGGACAAATCAACTGGTGGTGGAGGGAGGCATTGGTTTCATGCTCTCCGGACCCGTTACCGTTTGAGACTCGCCCATGGACTTGCTGGCCCGGGCTGCCTTCTTGGGTCCCACCCTACCGCCATCTTGTCTTTGTGTGGCTGAGCCCAGTGATCCCTGCCCGCGCCCTTCTCACACGGGAGCCTCGGCTGGTCCTGGCACCAACTCATCTGCCGCCCTCCCTGGGAGCACGAAGCAGGAGGCCTACACTTCGGACGTTGCTGCCTGTCCTACTGGCCCAGGGGCCGTCTTGCCCAGACCCAGGCCGCCATTTTGTCGCCTGTGACGCACTACCCTTGTCTTCGGCGAAGGCCTCACATCTGGTGCCCGCAAGCGGCGGAGCTCGCCTACAGCAACTGACCCTGGGCTTTGCCGGGCCCCAAGATGACTGGAAGACGAGGCGCAGCGCGAGGAGACCGCACTTTGCCGGAAATGCTCGGCAGGTCCCAGCAACTACGCGACAGGACGCAGCCGTCCCCGGGGGCCTCCCGGGCATCAACGGACGCAACTGTGGGCGAGCCGCCGGTCACGCGGTCCTTCATGGAGGACCTATTCAGCTCCCTTAAGGAGGAATTTCAAACTCTTAAGACCGAAGTGGCTGGTGAGGTCCGGGAGGTGCGCAGGGAGGTCGAAGGCCTGGGCGAGCGGGTCGATACTGTGGAGACGGCGGCTCAACGCCGCGATGAGGAGATAACCCATCTCCAGCAGGATGTCCTCCGCCTCCGGGAGCAATGTGTTGAGCTCCAGGCCCACTCGGAGGACCTCGAGAACAGGTCCAGGCGGAACAACATCCGGGTGCGGGGTGTTTCATCCGCGGATGAAGGTGCGGACCTAATGGCTTACCTGCAGGACCTGTTCCGCGACATCTTGGGGGAAGGAGCGGATTTCCCAATCCGCATTGACAGAGCACATAGGGTGGGCCGCCAACGCCATTCATCGGCACCCCCGCCTGATATCCTGGCATTCTTGCCGGATTTCCCCCTAAAGGAGCGCATCATGTCGGAGGCCCGCAGGAAGCAGCCACTGACCTTCCGAGATAGACCTGTGGCGCTCTATCAGGACCTGTCCGCCATCACACTACAGAAGCGCAGGTCCTTCCGCATCGCTACGGACTTTCTGCGAGAGCACGAGACAGCCTATTCCTGGGGTCACCCCTTCCGTCTTATCTTTCGATGGAATGGGGTGCTGCATCAGCTGCGCTCCTTACAGGATGTCTGCGGAGTGCTGGGTCTTACTGCTACGGAGGAGGAAGGGGCTACACCCGCATGGCGGCGCCCCGGGCGGCGGGGCCGACGGAGGTCGAGAAGGCGCCCATCGTCAGCACCGGCGAGTCGTCCAGACTCGCCCACCATCAGATCTGAAATGGCGGAGGCCCTGAGGACTGCGGCCAGGAACTTGCCTGAATCTACTGGTGTGGCCTTAACGGCCTAATTTTTCTCCGGGGGGAGAGGCTCTTAGCTTTGACGATGCTGGGCTGGGGGGGCGAGGGGGGTGGTGTGTGGCTGGACGTCCACTTGACTGGTTTCTGCAGACTCGCCCATTTGGGCTAGACTGAGACTATGGGGTGTGGTTTTCTGCTTTTTGTTTTGGCTGGTTGCCATAAGGGGGTTTTGGGGGGGTTTCACTGTTGGTTTGTTGTGGGGGGGGTCCCGTCCGAACTTGTCCGAATGTGTACGATGCCGCTTTTGGCCTTCCCTGCACCCCTACCCCGCGCGCCCCCTCCGCTGATCCCCCGCCTGCGGCATAGCGCGTTGTTTCCCCGGAGGCGATGCCACCCCTGAAAGTTGTGACCCTTAATGTTAAGGGTCTGAATAACCCCGTGAAGCGTAGGGCGATCCTTTCCCTGTTGGAGGGGTCGCAGGCGGATATCTGCCTCCTGCAGGAGACCCATTTACTTTCCAGGGACTGCCATAGGTTGCGCTCTGCTAAGTTCCCCACGCAACTCTTTTCCTCTGCTGCGACTAAGACCGCTGGGGTGGCCATTCTCCTAGCCAGCTCCTTTAGGGGGGAGGTGTTGTATAAACATGCTGAGCAGAAGGGGAGACTTTTAGTGTATCGCATGCGCTTGGGTGGTGTTGCCTTTACGGTTGGTTCGGTTTACAGCCCAAACGACCACCAGGATCGTTTCCTGGAATCGGTGTTGGTGGACGTCACTGCCTCGCCCGATCGCCATATCATCTTGGGGGGAGACCTGAATATGGTCTTCGACTCCACTCTAGATAGGTCTGCCCAGCGCTTCCCGCAGACGGGGGAGCTTTCTGGGGCGGTACAGGACCAGATTGCGGAGTTGGACCTGCATGACCTCTGCCGCACCATGCACCCCACCGATAGGGACTACTCCTATTTCTCCCACGCACACCGCACTTATTCGCGGTTGGATTATCTTTTGGTGAGCGGCCCGCTTCGCTCGGCCGCCATGGCGGCGGACATCGGGGTCTTGTCCCTGTCCGATCATGCGCCGGTTTCCGGAGTCTTTGCGTGGCCGGCGGCCCCCCCCTCCAGAGGGATGTGGCGGCTCCGGGACACGCTTCTCCATAAGAAATCGGTAGTGAAGCGGGTGGAGGAGGTCATCCAGGACTACTTGACCCACAATAACAACTCTGACACGTCCCTGGCTACGCAGTGGGCGGCTTTGAAAACAGTCGTCAGGGGAGAGTTTATCTCCATTTCCTCGGCGGAAAACAAGGAACGCCAGCGCAAGAGGGAGGAACTGACAGCGCAGGTTAGGGAGCTTGAGCAGGTCCACCGCCGTACGGGGGCTCCTCGTGTTTGGAAGCAACTGAAGGCGGCACGGAAACTCCTCTCTGCGTTGGATCTGGATCGGGCGGAGTACGCAGCGCTGCGCCTGAAACATGCCTTTTACACCGGCGGGGACAGGTGCGGTAAGCTCCTGGCCCATAGGCTCAGGGCCGCGCAGCAGCGCAATGTGGTGAAGGAGCTGGTGGGAGTGGGTGGGATCCCGGTTTCCGGTGACGCGGAGGTGGCAGATACCTTTCGTTCCTTTTACGAGGCACTGTACGCTTCAGAGCCTTCCCCACCGGGGGAGGCTGAGGCCTATTTGGATTCCGTGACCCTCCCGGCCTTGGACCCCTCCCAGGCGGCCCACCTAGAGAGGGACATTCACGTGGAGGAGGTCATCTCCGCGATCGCACGGCTGAAGCATGGTAAAGCCCCGGGCCCGGATGGCTACACGGCCTTGTTTTACAAGACCTTCTGTCCCACTGTTGCTCCTCTCCTGGCCCGCTTGTTCAATTCCTTCTCCGAACCGGGTGCCATCCCACCGGACCTCCTCTCGGCGACTGTGTCGGTTATCCCCAAGCCGGGGAAGGACCGGACCTTGTGCGGCTCGTACCGGCCCATTTCGCTCCTAAATGTGGACCTCAAGCTTTATACCGGAATCTTGGCGGCCAGACTGGGTCTTCACCTACCAGGTTTGGCGGAGGCGGATCAGGCCGGTTTTGTACCCGGTAGGCAGACGGTCGACAACACGAAGAGGGTGACGCACGTACTGGAAAAGGCCTCACGCGTCCCGGGGGAGCGGATGCTTCTATCGGTCAACGCGGAAAAGGCCTTTGATAGGGTTCATTGGCCATATCTCGAGCTGGTTCTTGGGAAACTGGGGATCGGCGAGAAGTTCCGCACTATGGTCTTTAACTGCTATAGGCGACCGTCGGCGTCAGTGCGTGTCAATGGACACAGCTCCGGCAGCTTCGCCATTGAGCGTGGCACGAGACAGGGCTGCCCCCTCTCGCCGCTCCTCTTTGCCCTTTATATGGAACCGTTTGCGCAGAGGATCCGCGACAACCCGGACGCTATTGGGGTGAAGATGGGGCAATACACACACACTGTCAGCTTATACGCGGACGATGTCTTGCTGACCCTGGATGACCCCAGGCGGTCACTTCCTGCCTGCGTCCAGGAGCTGAACGCTTTTGGCCGCGTCGCGGGCTTTAAAATGAACATGGCCAAGTCGGCTGCGCTGGATGTGTCGCTTTCTGCCGACACCAGGCGGGACCTTCAAAGTCTCTTCCCTATGCAGTGGTCCTCCTCCACGGTGACCTACCTGGGCATTTTACTTGCTCCCTCCCTGCCTGCTATGGTCGCGGCTAACTATTCCTCTCTGGGCAAAAAGATCAAAGAGGAACTTGGCCGATGGAACAAGGGCCTACTTTCGTGGCTGGGCCGTATTGCGGCGGTGAAGATGACAATACTACCCCAGATCCTGTATCTTTTTCGCGCTCTGCCTCTTCAGCCCCCCGTGGGTTGGATACGGCAGGCGCAGGCAGACATCTCCCGCTTTGTGTGGCAGGGCCGTAAGCCTCGGATGAAGCGAGTCCTCTCCATGCTTGCCCCGGAGGCGGGAGGTCTCGGAATCCCGGACCTCCGGAAGTACTTCCAGGCGGCGCAGCTCCGGTACCTGGTGGAGTGGAGCCGGTGGGAATCGGACAAACACTGGCTCTTTCAAGACCAGGCAGTTGCAGGCCGTACCCTCCAGGAGGTCCCGTTCCTGCGGCGCATCCATCGCCCACCTAATCTCTACGCTTCCTTTATCACCCGGGCCCCGCTACGAGTGTGGGACGCGGTGTGTGAGCTTCGGGAGCTCACCACCTTTCCATCACCGTTCACTCCCATTGCTGGCAACCCGGACTTCACCCCGGGTCTGGAGCCGGGGGCCTTTTCCCACTGGGTGAGCGCGGGATGTAGGGCGCTTTTCCAGATCTACGGGCCGGAGGGCGTGCTCCCCTTCCAGCAGCTCCGACAGGAGTTTGGCCTGACAGAGGGGGACAGACTGCGTTACATGCAAGTCCGCCACTGGGCTCTTCAACCCCCAGTGCGTGACGTCGCCGCCCGTTCGATTACGCCCTTTGAGCGATGGTTGGTAACCCGGGCCTCGGACGCCAAACTCATCACTGATTTGTATAAGTTTCTCCAACCCCCGCCGTTTCATTACCATAACCCAGGGAGGGAACGCTGGCACAGGGAACTGGGCAGGACCCTGAGCCACAAGGAGTGGGACAAGATTGCATATCGGGCGAGGCACTCTGCGTACCACACTGGGCTGACGGAAACCTTCACTAAAGTGTCCACCTACTGGTACTACACCCCGGAGCGGCTCTATGAGATGCGCAAAATAGGCGATAAGGGTTGCTGGCGCGGCTGCGGACAGGAGGGTACCCTCACGCACATTCTCTGGGAGTGCCCGGTGCTGTCGGCCTACTGGAAGGAAGTCTTAGATGAGGTGGATAGGCATTTTGAGATCGAGCTTCCGCGCTTCCCCGCGTATGTCTTGCTTGGCCTCCCCAATGATTTGATGTACCCGCTGAAATCACGTAGGGGCAGGCAGATTGCGATTGCGCTAGGCTCCGCCGTCCAGAACATACTGGTACTTTGGCGCACCCCCACTGCCCCCTCTATCACTGGTTGGTTGCATAGGCTCTGGCAGGTACTGGGCATGGAGAAGATATCGCTAACGGTGGCTGGGAATGTTGACCAGTTTGAGGAGCTCTGGCATCCCTTTTTGGCACTGCTGTCCACGGAATTTCGCGAGCTTACGTGTCCACGGTACCTGCGCCTCCTTAGGCTGACGCCGCCGGCGCCAACGGCGGAGTGAATGTGCGGATTGGGGGTCGGGGGTTGGGGGTGGGAAGTGGAGTTATATGCTTCTAATGCTGACTTTCGGACGGGGATGTTGGGGTATTGTTTTTTCTTCTTTCTTTCTTTGCTTTTCTTTCTCCTTCCTTTCTGGGGTCGAGGGGCTGGTGGAACGGTATGCTTCTCTCTCACTGTGTCGCGGAGTGTTATTTTGGCTTGACCTTGCCTAGGGAGTGGGGGCCTACAGGGGGGTCGTACAGAATGCCTTATTGCCTATGTCTTTGCCTTGTTACCCTCTGGGGCATCCTATCTCCCTCTTTTCCTTCTTACTCGCTGCAACGTTTTGCTTCTTGTATTGTATGTTTACCTGACTTCCTGCTCCCCTCCCCGTGTTTTTCTTATGCCTTAATAAAATACTTTAAACCTAAAATATCTCCATAGAGCATATATTACCAACGGATGTGCGCAGCACTGGCAAGGTAGTGCTCGCGACGACCGTTGGCCGACGGCAGCACTAAAGGGGTTAAGAGAAGTATCAGAAGATTCACAGCGTTTGCGCTCCTCCTGGCTAAACGTCCGATATCCCTACATTGGGGCAGAGCCCAAATACCTACTGTCAAATACTGGGTGCGGGACCTTATTTATTGCAACATAAGTGATACATACGCTACACTACTGCCTCTCTCCTCCCGGCCTAGGGATATATGGCAACCACTCAAAGACTACCTGCAGATTCATCATTTAGATGAAACATAGGATGGACATGGATAAAATATGTAGTGCCACAGGGGTCTGCAAGTTCCATTCAATTGGATAGCCAGGCACCGATATGCGGGTACACCTTTACTTCTTTATGGTTCCTATACACCCACATTTGCTGAATGGCAATTGCTTCTATACGAGGTACATTGTGCACTACAGTCTACTGTGAATCACATTAGCTTCTTTAATGTTAAGTGCGTTATGTTTTTCTTTTTGTTAGTTGGTATTGATCTTAATAATAGAATGACAAGACACTGAATCGTTATGGCTTCGATGTACAACTATGTCTTCTTTATTTCTATGTCATTATATGTTTTTCTTTTTTCTGTTTTCATTTGGAAAATCAATAAAGTTTTTTAAAACAATGCCTTTACCTAAATGACAGTGCTGTATAAAAAATAAATGTTGGTGAGCACTCTAGTAAGAGAAAGAAGAACCGCAAGTGCAACCTCACAAAACGTGAAAAAAAACATGCCAAAAGGAATTCAGGAATATCCTAAATTTGTGTCCAAAAGAAACTATGTACCACAAACTTCCTACCAACGATAGGTCCTACCCATATGTACCTGTGCCTTGTATAGTTTAGTGCCCAAACAAAGCCTGCCGATATGAAAAGTAAAAAAATATCATTTAACCAGGGATACCACTGTTCTGTAATGTGTACACAATGCTCGCTACAACATTTCACATAAAATTGAGTCCACTCACCCCCAAAAGTTAGTCACAAGCATGGACATTCAAAAAAACATTTCTCAGTAGTCCAATTTGAATACACACAAAATAAGACACCTTGCTTTGTGATTTCAGGAGGACCATGATAAGCCTGGTGCAAAATCAATAGTGCGCCATTGATTGGGGAAATAATGAAATATAGGTATTAATCTAAAATTAAGGAGCGTTCTAAAAAGTCTGCCACCCGCTTACCTGACTTCCACCAACCACCCAAATATGCCGAGCTCGAAATGCGGTACTGATGAGGGCTGGCTCATAAGTAAAAACACTAGTGATACCAAGCATCGAAGAAGGACGTCAGTAATGCCCCGGTTACTTACCGCTAAACTTCATTACTCCGAGTATAGTCTTCCTCGCCACATGACTTACATAGTGAGCTTCAGCTCCACGACAGAGCCCTCCAAAGTAAAAAAAAGCCTCCCACCCCCTCCCAACATGGCCGACCAGTCACCCCTGACCGCTATAAGAGGCGGGCCGGCCCAACCAACAGCCTGAACCACCAAGCAAACAATGAAGCCGCTAGTCAGACAGGGAGGGGGGGGAGGGAACTCATGTGGCGAGGAAGACTATACTCAGAGTAATGAAGATTACCAGTAAGTAACCGGGGCATTACCTCCTCGTTAGTCTTCCTCGCCACATGACTTACATAGTGAGCAAATACCCAAGCCAAAAGGCTTCATTGACCACAAGAAGAACAACACCACACAGTGATGCAGAAAAACCAACACAAGGTTTATTCAGTACAAATGAAAAGAAAACAGGAATTCCAGCAAACCTGAATCAAGACACAAATAAAGGGCCATCAAGGAGCCACAGCTCCCGCACTCAGAACGGCCCCAGCGAAGTCCTCAGGGACAGAACCACCCAAGACGACGCAATAGTGTTCCATGAACATGTGGGGGGACGACCACGTCGCCGCCCGACAAATCTCCTCAGCGGAGACACCCTTGAAGGAGGCCGAGGACACAGACACACTCCTAGTGGAACGACCCTGGACCCCCGCCGGTACCACCGAACCCAGTGAATCATAGGAAAGCAGGATAGCCTGTTTAAGCCAGCGACTCAAGGTGGAAAGAGAGGGCTTGTGGCCAGAATGAACGGGACCGAAAGTCACAAACAGGCTATCACACCGGGAAAGGGTAGACGTGCGCTCAAGATAAACCAAAACAGCACGCCGGACATCCAGCAAGGACAAGGAAGGATCCGTGTCGGGAGGGAAAGACGGCAACAACACCTCCCGAGACCGGTTCACCAAGGAAGGAACCTTGGGAAGAAAACGGGGGTCATGACGGAGAATCAACCTGACAGGCAAAACCCCCAAGAAGGGAGGGTAGCGGAGGAACGAACCCAGCTCGCCCATCCGCCCGGCAGACACAACGGCCACCAGGAAAACCACCTTAAAAGTGAGAAACCACAGAGCCACCGAGGCCAGGGGTTCAAAGGGGGGACCCTGAAGGGCTCACAGAACGAGAGGGAGATCCCAAGGGGGAGACAGGCAGAGCGTCCGAGGGCGACGGAGAAAACAACTCCGGAGCAAACGAGCCACCAGGGAATCCAGCCCGTCGAAATCCGGACTGCGGAAGGCCCCCAAGGCCGCCCACAGGGCCCTCAGGGATGAAGGTGCCGAGCCCAAGGAAAACCCCTCAGCCAGAAAATCCAGGACCCGCAAGGGATCCACGGAGGCGGGGTCAGCACCTTGCAGACCGCACCAACGCGAGAAAGAAGCCCAGTGCCGGGCATAGGAGGACAAGGTGGAAGACCTGCGGGAGCCCTGCAGCAAATCCACCACTCCAGAAGAACAACCCCGAGCAAGCAACGTCACCCGCTCAAGAGCCAGGCCTGCAGATGGAGGCGGAGCAACACCTACTCCGGGAGCGGGGGGCCCTTCAAAGGAAAAGGAAGATCCGGGATCGGCCAGTAGGCCTGAACCGCCAGCTCGCAAAGGAGAGGGTACCAGGTGCGGCGGACCCAGCCGGGAACCACCAGAAGCACCCTGGCCCTGTCCAAGCGAACCTTGCAGAGGACCCGAGGGATCAGGGGGGAACGGGGGAAATGCATACAGAAGACCGGAGGGCCAAGTGAATGACAGAGCATCCACACGCCACACCCCCGGAACCGGGAGGAGAGAGCAGAACTTGGGTAGGAGGGCCGATTCCCCGTCCGCGAACAGATCCACCAGCGGCAGACCGAAGCGAGACACCAGGCGTTGAAAAAACACCGGAGTCAGGGAGAGACAAGGCAACGACGGAAAGATCCAACTCCGACGATCCGCCTCCACATTGTCGGACCCCGGGAGATAGACAGCCCGAAGAGACAGGACCGATGACTCCGCCCAAGACAACAACTCCTGAGTCGGCAACCAAAGGGAGCGAACTCTGCACCCCCCCCCTGATGGTTGACATAGCTCCTCACAACCTGGTTGTCTGTCCTGACCAAGACATGGTGACCCCGTAGAGAAGGAGCAAAATGACGGCAGGCCAGGAGGACTGCCTTCAACTCCCGATAGTGGAGGAGCAGCGTGACTGTAGGAGATCCCAACGACCCTGAATCGACCCCGCGCCCAAGGTTGCCCCCCAGCCGAGTAGACTGGCATCAGTCGTGACCACCCTGGACGGGGATACCAAGAAGGGAAGACCCTCGTAGAGGTGAGACTCCACCAACCCAACTCCGAACAAAGCTGAGGTGAGACCGGGACCAGGAACTCGTAATCCTCCGAGCGGGGATCCCAGAAGGATAGCAGATGGTTGACCAAGGGATAAAGGTGGAGGCGAGCCCAGGGGAGCACATTTATGGTCGCCGACATCAGGCCCTGAACTCGTAGCCTGAGGCGAACCGGGGCAGAACCCCGAGCCAGAGGGGACCCCAGATCCTGCCACAAAGTGTCCCGGCAACCCAGAGGCAAGAACACCTTTCCCAGCACCATGTCCAGACGACCCCCAATGAAGGCCAAGTCCTGAGTGGGTGACAGATGTGACTTCCGCTCGTTGATCAGGAAGCCGTGGGAGGCGAGGACCTCGCAGACTCGTCCGACGTGCAGCATCCCCTTGGAAAAAGAAGAGGCAGAGATTACCAATCGTCCAGGTGCGGAAAAACCCTGATCCCCTCCTGGTGAAGAATACCCACCAGGGGAGCCAGGATCTTAGTAAATACCCTCAGGCAGATGACAAGCCAAACGGAAGTACCTGGAACTGATAGTGGGAACCTCCAACGCAGAACCTGAGGAAGGCCTGAGAAACCGGATGGACCGGGACATGGAGGTAGGCGTCGAGGAGATCCAGAGAAGCCACCACCTCGCCCTGTACCAGAAGAGGCAGAATTTCCTGCAGAGAGATCATCTTGAATTTAGTATGTGGAATATAAGAATTCAACCATTTTAAATCCAACACAGGTCGGAAATCCCCAGACACCTTTCTCACCAGAAAAAGGATGGAGTAGACGCCTGAACCCCTCTGAGAGGGAGGGACCGGGCGGATGGCCCGCTTGGCAAGCAAGTCCTGAACTCCGGCCAGCAAGGCCCGTCTCTTGACCAGGGAGGAAGGCAGGGGCGTAGCGGGGAAAAAATCTGGAGGAGGGGAGGAGAAGGAGATGGAGAATCTTTTCTTCACAATCCGAAGAGCCCAAAGATCCGTGACCGACTCCTCCCAGGCCGTGACGAAGTGGCGGAGACGTCCCCCCACAGGGAACACCCCGGAGGGAGACGGACGAAAGTCAGGATTTTGGGGCGGCAGAGGGAGCGGCAGCAGCCGGCTGAGACCGGGATTTGTTGAAGTAAGGGGTGCCCCGGCCGCGACCCCTCCCACAGAAGGGCACGCCGCCCTTACACCTGGAAGACGAGGAGAAAATCCGGCCGCGACCCGGGAAGCGGGCCCCAGATGATTTGATGGGAGCCAGCAACTTGCGGTCCTCAGCAGATTTCTTAATCATAACCTCCAGAGGAGGGCCAAACAGTTTAGCCCCAGAAAACGGTATCTTCATGAGCAGAGCCTTCTGGGCCGCCTCAGACTTCCAATGCTGTAGCCATATCGGACGCCGGGCCTGTATCGCCGCACCCCCAGCGGCAGCCGCCGCACCCTGAGTGTCAAAGGAGATGTCCGACAGGAGGCACGTCTGCTGCTCCATTAAGGCCAGTGTCGGGACAACATCAGCCCCCTGATCCAGGAGTTCACCCAGGGACTGGAAGTCCTTCAACAAAGACTGCACCGTGCAAGACAAATAGGCTGAGGCCCTGATGGTGAAATTAGCCGCAGCATAAGAACGCTTAGCAGCAGCCTCCACCCGCCACTGGCCGATGGTAGGACTACCTCCCTAGTGCTGCTGCCAATGGCCGACGCGGCCCCGCCCATTTTGCGGAAGTGCCGCACTTCCGCAAAATCGCGACCGCCGTTAAGGTGTTAACATTGGTCAATTTGTGTCATGCAGTAGCTAGTATATCTTTGCCAGAACACCTCTTGATAAAACTATTTTCTACCTTATCCAGTGATTCAATTTGTCTGCATGACTACATTTTGTTCTTAACATTTCACAGTAGGGAATTGCTCTGGTCTGCGAGGAAGGATGGGCACTGGTGGCATGTAATACTGAGTTGCAGGCTGTTGGTTGCGTCCCCAACCTATGACCCTCCGTCTGGACGGTCATGTCGAGAAAATGCACTTCTCGTTTACTTTGTTCTTTTGGGAATGCAATATTGAAGGTATTTTCATTCTGGTATGCAGAAAGTCTATTGAGACAGTCATTATTTCCTGACCAAAACATAATGACGTCATCAATGTAACTTCCCCAGTACAGTATATGTTCCAAGAATTCACCAGGACACTTTTTACGAATATGTACTTGTTCAAACAGATACACAAAGAGAGGGACAGAGAGCTTAGCTTAAATCAGACGAACAAGCGGCTGAGGTAAGCTACAAATGACAGTTACCAGGAGGTCAATGTAACCTTCTGAGACGCTTGTTCCCGCTGTTGAGGCATCCCCAGATATTATTTGGGGTTGGATCTATACGTAGGAGTGAGCACTAACGATTAGTTTCAGATACACCTCGACCACTCACCTGATTCAGATCATAATAACAGGGTGTATTGTGCATTTCTTTCAAACCCCTGTTAAATATTTTTCTATGTACTGTAATCTCTTCCCGGTCCTGATGAAACACCGTTGGATCCATTAGGGACGAACTAGGCATGAAACATGTCGACCTGACTATTAACCTACATCACTACCCACCTTATTTGAAAAAACAAACCCTCCTTACGAGAGAAAGTGTACGTGAGTTCCTTTTTCCTGTTTTTAATTATTCAGAACGGACCCAGGAATAAACACTATCTAGGTTACTGTTACATTATTTTTAATTCACTTGCACACTCCCCACATACCCACACTCACCACTGCGGCGTTCCTCTAAAAAGATCTCTGCCACAGAGCCCTTTTGCTTGGCCCATGGGGGACTGAAGCGCCACCCCTACAAGGAGCATAATGCCTAATGATGAAGCATGACACCTTAACGGGTGTGTGAGGGCTATTCTTCAAATTTGAGGATTTCCCCAGCATCCAAACTTCACTTATTGACTGAGATAGGCGTATTCCAACTACTCTGGCTTTTCACCTATACTCTATGCTGCCGAATGGGCTAGCACCTACTCATAGGAAGAGTTACCCTCTAGTGATTTAGACATGTTCAAACAGACCCATGTACAAATCAGCAAATGTGGGTAAAATCTAGCACCCACAGCCACGCCCTGAATTTGGTGATACCTCTCACCATTGTGTGTGAAGATGGTATTCTCCAACACCAGACGTATCAAATCCAACAACATTTCAGTGTGTTTATACAGTGCTGCAGGTCGAGTGTCTAGAAAGTGTTGTATTGTCATGATACCCTGTTCCATACAAATACTCATGTATAATGCACACACATCCAATGTCACCAGTAGGTGGCCTTCCAACCATTCAAAATCTATAATCGCTAGTGTCTTTCAGGTATGAGGGTAAGTTGCTAACAAACGGCAGAAGGTATATATCCATGTATTCAGAGAGCCTCTCAGTGGGAGACCCTATACCGGAAATGATTGGTCTGCCTGGTGGAAACCCTCCACCCTTGTGTATTTTTGGCCAGATATAAATACCTGGGCATGTCGGAGTGCTGTTGTAAGGATATCTGAATTCCTTATCGGAAATGAAACACAAATCTCTCCAATGTAAAAGTGTGGTTTCCACTCTCATTTTTTTGTACTTCAGCGTTTTGTTATCCAGCTTTTCATAAGGTGAGGTATTAAAGAATTGTTTATCAATTTCCATCAGATAGTCCACTTTACTCATGAGTATAACATAACCAATGAATGGTCATATTTCTGTGTGAAGAGTGCTTGTCTTTCTTCCAGGGTAATGTTATATTTGATGTGTCTGGCATTGAGTGTATGTTTTGCTTCAAGTTTATGTAAGTCCTTGCTTACTTCTTGTAGACATGTCAGTTGAAATATCAGCAGGGAAACAGGGAATATATTTCAATCTATTGTTAGGCCCACTGTCACAAAACATGTGTCAGCTGCTTCTTGTTGTCGAAGCCAATCATTTCATGTACAGACCCTGGTTGTGAATAAAAATAAAAAATGTAATATCATCTATGCCCACATTGGACTTGCATATCAAGGATTGGAGTGAAACGGCAGAGTGTGTGCTTCGGTGTCATTTGGTACTGGTTTCCAATCTACATCCTTAGGACAGTTCCTCCGGTAGCCGGTTGCTAGGGAACTATGCCACATCTGAACAAGTACACTTTGTAATGGTAAATCCCTATGCCTAGTTGTTTGAGCCAAGTTTAGATTTGAGTAGCTAGCTGGTTGTTGCGCAACTGGCCTTGTACTGGATAAAAGCTAATCCCTATGCATTATCCCGTGGTTCTTTATTTACTTGGATGAAGTGCTACAGCCCTGAGTGTAGGAAAGCTGAAATTAGAAACCTTCGTTGTTTCTCCTAGACCGGTAGACCATGGAAGAGCACAAGAAATGAGAGAGAGGAAATTTGTAAAAGCAAACAATCCTTGGGTTCTAATCCCACAGAGGATAAAGGACAGCGATGACAATAATAACAATTCTTTCACTTGATGATGTTTTAGATCCTTTTTATTTTTTTATACATAACAGCCAATGCGTTTCAACTTTGCGGGCTTCTTGAGGGCAAGTAAGCGGTCCACATATTCCCAAATCGGTCGACACTTTCGTAAGTATTGTTTCCGATCATAAAGTCTGGAACAGGCTATCTTTCATATAGAGATCCGTAGTCACTATCTCAGTCAGAACCCAGGATATATGAAGTGTTGCGCGCTCAATCGCTGGCCTACTCACGTGGCCATCAAAAGACCTCCTGTCACGTCAAATATTTCAAATAATTATTTATTTCTGAGTTCTGACTGAGATAGTCAGATCAAAGCAGAGTCCAGTGCACTGATGTGCTGCTAATTCCCAAGGGGACACACATGTCTTTTGTTCCTGCCACATCCCATATTTCGGGCCACACTATGGACTTCCTCCTTTTTACACACTTTACCACAAGGAATCAAGGAACAGAAAAAAAGTTGCTGCCATCATAGTGCCCAGATAGCACCCCATCCTGCTGATCGATTCTAAGTTAAATAAAATGCTCAGATTGGAAGATTTTGGCAGCATGCAGCGATGAGCACTGAACAAGATAGAGTAATACAAAGAAGCCCTCCGAGCAACATTCTGTCTTCCATTATAGGTTATTTACACTGCTCTCGATTCAAGTTTCTTCTATTGCAGTGTTTTGTACCAACATATGATATCTGGAAACTAAAGCATTTATTCCTTCCAATCCATCAAACTTTGCTTTTGGAAAACT
This sequence comes from Lissotriton vulgaris, assembly GCF_964263255.1. Lineage (NCBI taxonomy): Eukaryota > Metazoa > Chordata > Amphibia > Caudata > Salamandridae > Lissotriton > Lissotriton vulgaris. Next base: position 805,687,308 of record NC_141693.1, on the reverse strand, counting down.
TGGTGGCAGCTTATTCTACGACTGGTCAGAAAAATTGATGGCACACTTTTAGAAATTACCTTTATCTGCATTGGGGTATAATTGTAGTAATCAACTGGAAAACCTTGCCAGAATGGCAAGAGCGTAGTATACTCCAGGATAGAAAGAATATTCGAATGTATGCCACCCTTGTTAATGAGCAACCTCCTTAAGCAAGTGTGAAGGATCTGAAAGCCGTTTCTAAACGTGTGTGTGTGTGTTTTTTTTAAATATAAACGGTCTGCTAACCGGATCCTTAATCCAGTTTTGATTTGGGTGTTAATCAGGACTGCACACTGGAGTGAGGAGTAAAAATGATTTTGTTATAGAAGCACTCAATCTTCTTGTTGATTCACTTGCAGTTTGAGCGCCAAGACCCTGTAAACGGCAAGATCACCGAGCGTCAGTTTGGCAGCATGTTGTTGGCGTACAGTGGAGTGCAGTCCAAGAAGCTCACAGTCATGCTGAAACAGCTGAAGCAGCGGTTCAAAGATGGAGAGGTATGTTACACTTGATCAAAAGATATTGAGTGGACTTGATGTTGGGATCCTAAAAGTCTTGGGAATACAAAAGTGAGACATTTGCTGAGAAAAGCATCGAAAGGAATGATGTGCAGTACTGTCGTGGTTTGCTACTGGATTGAGAGTGAGAAGGGGACCTGAAGAGGTCCGCAGGCCTCCGGATTGCGAGACATATCAACGAACTTTCAGGAACCAAATAGGCTAGGCCCTAGAACTGGTCTGTTACCTCAGGTTAAGCAAACTGTTGTAGAAAGCATAATTCAACCAGAAATCCTTCTCTTGCCTTTCTCAAATTACTAAAACACACCTATTCTCCACAATTTAGCTACTGTGCCCACTCAAGGCTCGCTTCTTAATTCCTAAATACCCTGCTCCAGGACAACCATGCACTTTACAGATTCGATATTCGTTCACTCAATTCTTATTGTAGCTGGCAAACTATGACCTGAATGTTTGAGAGCTATAGCCTGGTGAAAATGTGCAATACACCCTCATCGCTGCCAGCATGACACCAGAAAGCTGCCAGCCAAAGGAGGTTTAGAAGTATGGTTCGGTGTAGAATGACAATGTAATTGACGTAGTGAGACTGGTTGCTTTGGTCTAGACAAGTATGGGTCACACACACAAGGCATTTTGTTGCAGGGAAGGCGCGGGGAGGGCCATTGTTGGAGCAGCGCACATTGCTCCAAGTGTCTCCCATGGTTGTCCAGTCTACCCACACTCCAGCTGTCTGCGCTGATATGAGATGGAATGAAGCCTATGCTGCACGATGTACAATTACCACAAATCACTCATCTATTCTGGTTTGGCAGTTGACTTTAGTTCTTATTGGCATCCAGAAGTCTGCCAAATGGTGAAATTCTCCGAACTAGACCTGAGTCACTTTCACTGTGGTGCACTCAGTACCACACATCTGCAATTGCTTCTCCCCAGCAATGGTGTCTCTAGAGAGCGACCAGATTGGGCCAGTGCCCTAACTCTAATTGCCTTGGCTTCCCCTTATGACCATCACTGACGCAGTTGAATGTGCCTAGAGGCAATGGACAAACAATTCGAATTAATCTTGCCACACACATTTATTTGTCCATCTACCCTTCACTGTAAAGCAGTATTTGTGTGAGACAATATACAAACCTAATGTTTGTTTAAAATGTTTAAGTCTGACTTTGTACATATCTGTGCCTATTTGTGTATCTGCCTATACATACAAAAAGATAAATATACACATACTTCAGTGCAAAGTCAATTTTAAACATTTTAAGCGTATGTGTATGTTTATATATATATATATATATATATATACTTTTTTTTTTACCTACTAGCGGTCACCTGTAGATAGTTTTGTATATATATGTTTGTTTATTGGTGTTTTAACCCCATGCATTCATTATCACATTGCTTAATATTGGCCGACACCTGCAAGTGTTGCATATTACGCTAGTACCTTAACAACAACCATAACAGAGCAAACCTAGGTCAGAGTATCAGTTACATAATTACTCAAAGACACCCATGCATTATCCCAGCTACAGTTTAATCCTGAATTATCCTAGTATAGTTTCGCCTATTTCATGAGCCTACTTTACAGCATATCCCTTATCTCACAAGGCTGGCTAAGGGTATGATAAGAAGCTAGGCATGTGCGTTTGCCTCTGTGAGGTTGGGTGAGCTAGCAGTGTCCTGTTGGAGAGTGAGTAGCCACTCCAGGACTATACCCCAGATATCTTTGGGTCTGGAAGCGATGGCCATTAATTCCCAGAATATAGAAAGTTGAGTCTGAGAAAAAGTCACATCTTGTATCCAGGTATTAACTTACGGGGCATTTAGTTTCCTCTAGTGCATGGCTACCCTCCGTTTCGCCAATAACAATAGCATAGCATGAAGTTTCTGGGCACCTGCCGAGGTATCCTTCACGTACCGCAATATCCCCAATAACGGTGTGGGCTCAGCTTGTACCCCCAAAATATCAAGAATCGTGTTGAAAATTGCTACCCAGTATGTCGCAATGGGAGGGCAGCTCCAAGCCAAATGTAGAAATGTTGTGGGCCCTGTATCTCCAACATCTAGTATCCGGCCGGAGTCCCATACCATGGAGTTGAGTAGGAGTTCTATAGAAATGGTGCAGAAATTTAAAATGAACCAGCCTTAACTTGTAATTAGGGGACAACATCTACTATTGGCCACAACAGAACCTCCACTTGTTATCTGTAATTGGAGGGTTCAGCTCTGCATTCCAACCAAGTAGTGCTTTCAGCTTTGTCCCCGGGAACATGTTCTGCATGGTACCGTACAGCTGTGTGATGACCCTACGCAGTGAGGGTCCAGCTATTATATGTTCGAGGGCCTACAGTGTAGGTGGGCGACTAGGAATAGTGCTGCGTAGCTTGCGACAAGTCGCACAGATAGGATACGATGATACAGGAACCTCTCTGAGAAGTTTGTTGGGGCTCCCTCCTGCACTGTTGGTGGGGAACAGAATGTATCTTCTGGATAGAGGTCTACAAATGTATACATGCCTAACTGTCATGCCACAGCTACATTCCCTTTGTCTTCTGGTGGAGTGACTTGTGCATTATATGCCAGCGGTACAGAGGAGTGCTATAAAAACACGCGTCACCCAAAAAGTCACTAGGACCTGGGTGAATAGTTGATACAAACAATATGGTCCCAGATAGTAGAACAAATAAATCTAAAGTAAAATCTCTTGAATAAATACAAGAAAAGTTATAACAACATTGTTTTTAATCACAACGTGTATCGTAAAAAAATCATTCATAAAATAGATACACAGTAAATCGCATATAATGCCCCTAAAGGGTAGGACAGGGAAGGGTGGTGATGGGATAGTGAAGGTATGGGAATTATAACAATGGTCGCTAAGACCTGAGTACACCAGAAATAATAATAGGTTAACACAATGGAAAAAACAATTCATCAATTAATTCAGCAATCATGCCTCAAATAAAACAGAAAACAAAACGGGTGATGGACCGAATGTGGATCAATGTCACACACTCACCCCAGTCCGAAGATCTGGGCCCAAATCCATTGTTTTTTTGCACTCCACACCACCCTGGGTTAGACAATGGCGATATGCAAATCAGCTCTGACCCTGTGCCCCATGGGAACAGTCCAGTCCGAACTACAAAAGCCATGTCCTTCCCAGAACGGAATCAAGCATCCGAGGACCGGACCGGTTTCGAGGTAACACCTCATCAGCCCGGCTAGCTTGACTCCAGTGGTGTGGAGTGCCTGGGACCCACGTCTGGGCATCCCCAGCGCACTTAGGGCGGAATATGCAAACAAAACAGGTGATGGACCGAATGTGGATCAATGTCACACACTCACCCCAGTCCGAAGATCTGGGCCCAAATCCATCGTTTTTTTGCACTCCACACCACCCTGGGTTAGACAATGGCGATATGCAAATTAGCTCTGACCCTGTGCCCCATGGGAACAGTCCAGTCCGAACTACAAAAGCCATGTCCTTCCCAGAACGGAATCAAGCATCCGAGGACCGGACCGGTTTCGAGGTAACACCTCTCATCAGCCCAGCTAGCTTGACTCCAAGTGGTGTGGAGTGCCTGGGACCCACGTCTGGGCATCCCCAGCGCACTTAGGGCGGAATATGCAAACAAAACAGGTGATGGACCGAATGTGGATCAATGTCACACACTCACCCCAGTCCGAAGATCTGGGCCCAAATCCATCGTTTTTTTGCACTCCACACCACCCTGGGTTAGACAATGGCGATATGCAAATCAGCTCTGACCCTGTGCCCCATGGGAACAGTCCAGTCCGAACTACAAAAGCCATGTCCTTCCCAGAACGGAATCAAGCATCCGAGGACCGGACCGGTTTCGAGGTAACACCTCTCATCAGCCCGGCTAGCTTGACTCCAGTGGTGTGGAGTGCCTGGGACCCACGTCTGGGCATCCCCAGCGCACTTAGGGCGGAATATGCAAACAAAACAGGTGATGGACCGAATGTGGATCAATGTCACACACTCACCCCAGTCCGAAGATCTGGGCCCAAATCCATCGTTTTTTTGCACTCCACACCACCCTGGGTTAGACAATGGCGATATGCAAATCAGCTCTGACCCTGTGCCCCATGGGAACAGTCCAGTCCGAACTACAAAAGCCATGTCCTTCCCAGAACAGAATCAAGCATCCGAGGACCGGACCGGTTTCGTGGTAACACCTCTCATCAGCCCGGCTAGCTTGACTCCAGTGGTGTGGAGTGCCTGGGACCCACGTCTGGGCATCCCCAGCGCACTTAGGGTGGAATATGCAAACAAAACAGGTGATGGACCGATTGTGGATCAATGTCACACACTCACCCCAGTCCGAAGATCTGGGCCCAAATCCATCGTTTTTTTGCACTCCACACCACCCTGGGTTAGACAATGGCGATATGCAAATCAGCTCCACATTCGGTCCATCACCTGTTGTGTTTGCATATTCCGCCCTAAGTGCGCTGGGGATGCCCAGACGTGGGTCCCAGGCACTCCACACCACTGGAGTCAAGCTAGCCGGGCTGATGAGAGGTGTTACCTCGAATCCGGTCCTCGGATGCTTGATTCCGTTCTGGGAAGGACATGGCTTTTGTAGTTCCGACTGGACTGTTCCCATGGGGCACAGGGTCAGAGCTGATTTGCATATCGCCATTGTCTAACCCGGGGTGGTGTGGAGTGCAAAAAAACGATGGATTTGGGCCCAGATCTTTGGACTGGGGTGTGTGACATTGATCCACATTCGGTCCATCACCTGTTGTGTTTGCATATTCCGCCCTAAGTGCGCTGGGGATGCCCAGACGTGGGTCCCAGGCACTCCACACCACTGGAGTCAAGGTAGCCGGGCTGATGAGAGGTGTTACCTCGAAACCGGTCCGGTCCTCGGATGCTTGATTCCGTTCTGGGAAGGACATGGCTTTTGTAGTTCGGACTGGACTGTTCCCATGGGGCACAGGGTCAGAGCTGATTTGCATATCGCCATTGTCTAACCCGGGGTGGTGTGGAGTGCAAAGAAACGATGGGTTTGGGCCCAGATCTTTGGACTGGGGTTAGTGTGTGACATTGATCCACATTCGGTCCATCACCTGTTGTGTTTGCATATTCCGCCCTAAGTGCGCTGGGGATGCCCAGACGTGGGTCCCAGGCACTCCACACCACTGGAGTCAAGCTAGCCGGGCTGATGAGAGGTGTTACCTCGAAACCGGTCCGGTCCTCCGATGCTTGATTCCGTTCTGGGAAGGACATGGCTTTTGTAGTTCGGACTGGACTGTTCCCATGGGGCACAGGGTCAGAGCTGATTTGCATATCGCCATTGTCTAACCCGGGGTGGTGTGGAGTGCAAAAAAACGATGGATTTGGGCCCAGATCTTTGGACTTGGGTGAGTGTGTGACATTGATCCACATTCGGTCCATCACCTGTTGTGTTTGCATATTCCGCCCTAAGTGCGCTGGGGATGCCCAGACGTGGGTCCCAGGCACTCCACACCACTGGAGTCAAGCTAGCCGGGCGGATGAGAGGTGTTACCTCGAAACCGGTCCGGTCCTCGGATGCTTGATTCCGTTCTGGGAAGGACATGGCTTTTGTAGTTCGGACTGGACTGTTCCCGTGGGGCACAGGGTCAGACCTGATTTGCATATCGCCATTGTCTAACCCGGGTGGTTTGGAGTGCAAAAAAACGATGGATTTGGGCCCAGATCTTTGGACTGGGGTGAGTGTGTGACATTGATCCACATTCGGTCCATCACCTGTTGTGTTTTCAAATAAAACAGAATCACAAATTATAAGTCAGGGAAGAGGCTGAACACAGGAGGAAGTGTCGACGTTTTGACCAAAGTAGATGCAGGCGTAGTGTAAACCTTGCTAGAGGGTCTTCATCAGGACAAGGGACGTGGAAGGTGGGGCAATGAATCTGTACGGGATATTAATAAGTTACTGTTACTGAGGGTCACAAAGGATCCCAAATATTCCTAAAATAATAAAAGGCCTAGAAGGGAAAACACATGGTCATATTTTGAGATCACAGGAGGAATACATTAGAAGAAAAACAAGTCATAACCGATAGTTGTTACGGTTCTACATAAGGGAAAAAGAGTTAATCCACATCTCATGTGAGGTAAGCCGTTATAGGGACCTGACCACAAAACATGGTCGTTTGCAAATTACGATGTTATGAATACATTTTTGCCTAGTCAAAAATACCCAGCAAATAACAAGGTAGGGACATCGTTCAAGTGATGTTAGGACCATGGCTGCAGAATGATAATAGTGTCTAAAAGGAGCAAGCAGCCCCTGGTTACCTGGTCTGGGAGACTTCTGATCAGGTACTGAAAAAGGTACCGCCCATAGATCACGGTCCTGAAATAAGCAAGTTTTAAAGATTCACTTGCAGCTAATTTGGCCTGAGGAAAGCATAATAAGTACTTAGCGAATGTCCATTAGCCTACCTTGAGTTATTGAGGAAGTACAGCGCGTGGGGTTCGATTGCAATGGCTCTCAACAATACTACACTGTGGCTGCCTCTGGAATTCTAAAAATATCGGCTGTTTAATAGCACATAAGTGTTTGTGCACAGAGATATTATAATTAAAGGAATCTCGCATACCTGATGTGCATATACCGGTATGTTATAGACAACGTATCTGGGTGACGGAATGTCAAACGGAATGCCGCGGCTGAGTAATAGAAAAATAGAAAAAGCCCCATTAAGTAATGTGTTCAAACAGTTTCTTCGCAATGTACAGAGGAGGCATACACTATCTCCAGCTGAGATCTACTCCTCAGATCCTCCCAAGCCCACCGCAATGCCTCCATTGTGTTTATTTCATTTTGGAGCATCGATATGGCTGATAGATTGCTACTTGGAGGGGAATTGGTTCAGTCCTGTCCACCTCTGCCGCTACATGAAGCTGAAACGGAATGGGATGTAGACAGTAGTGTAGAAATTGGACTTGTGCGCAGTATGCATAGAGTGGGATGTCTAGAGTGCCCAACTCCCCCGGCGCCAGTGGAAGAGTCAGGAGTTTTCACGACACACGGGCCTGTTTACCTGCCAACACCAGAGGCGGCATTAGTGAGCACAGTGCTTTAAAACAATGCTTGAGTGAGTCAGAGAGGAAGATTTATGAACATGTATAAGAATTTAGGTAATACAATCATTTTTGCTAACGCGATTCTCCCGGCCAGGGATAGTGGTAATTCAGATCAGGTGCTGACCTTACGCTAAAGCCAATCAATCAATCAGGGGTATTAAAGCGCACTACTCACCCGAGAGGGTCTCAAGGTGCTGGGGGGGTGATGCAGCTCCGGGTCAGCCAAAAAGCCAGGTTATTGAGGCTCTTCCTGAAGGTGTGCACGGTGGGGGAGTGTCTGATGTTGACTGGAAGGTCCTTCCAGGTTTTGGCTGCAACATAGGAGAAGGCTCTTCCGCCTGCTCTAGGTTTGCAGATGCACGGGGTCATTGCGAGGGGGAGGTCGGCGGAGTAGAGGTTTCTTTTAGGTGCATGGAAAGAGATTCTTTTGTTGCAGTATTTGGGTCCGATGTTGTGTAGGGATTTGTAAGTGTGGGTGAGTAGCTTGAAAGTTATTCTCTTCTCGGCGGTTAGCCAGTGGAGGTCTCAAAGGTGTTGTTTCATGTGCTCGCGCCGTGGAGTATCTAGAACAAATCTGGCTGCGGTGTTCTGAATGGTCTGGAGTTTGTGTAGCAGGGATTTGTTAATTCCTGCGTAGAGGGCGTTTCTATAGTCCAGTCTGCTATTTATGAGTGCGTGGATGATGGTCTTTCTGGCTTAGGGGGGATCCACTTAAAAATCTTGCAGAGGGAGTTGAAGCAGGTGAAGGTGACGGCGTTGATCTGCCGCGTCATGGTGAGGGATGAGTCTAGGATGTCGAGGTTCCGGGCATGGTCTGTCGGCAAGGGTGGGTTTCTGAGGGCGGAGGGCCACTCTGAGTTGTCCCAGGACCTCTGTCTTCTCCGAGTTGAGCTTTATGCAGCGGTTGCTCATCCAGCTGCTACTTCTTTCATTCCTTCCTGGAAGTGTCTGGTGTCTTCAGCGTTGTTCATCAGCGAGAGGATGAGCTGGGTGTCGTCTGCCTAGGATACTATTCTGAGCCAGTGTTGTCTGACGATGGCGGCAAGGGGGGGCCATGCAGATGTTGAAGAGGGTGGGGCTGAGCGAAGAACCTTGGGCTCCGCAGTGGATATCTGTGGGTTCGGAGAGGAAGGTTGGGAGTCTGATTCTTAGGGTTCTGCCAGCGAGGAAGAAGTTGATCCAGTCGGGGGCGATTCCCCATATGCCGGCATCGTGGAGTCTGGCTGCCGTAGTGCGGTGGGAGAAGGTGTCGAAGGCTGCGGAGAGGTCCAACATGATGAGGGTCGCGGTGTGGCCCTTTTAGAGTAGCATGCAGGTGTCGTCGGTGGAGGCGAGGAGGGCGGTCTCTGCTGTTTTTGCTGCAGAATCCAGACTGGGAGGAGTCCAGGGTGGCGTTCTCTTCGATGAAGGTGGTCAGCTGGGCGTTGACGACTTTCTCAGTGACTTTGGCTGCGAAGGGAAGGAGATAGATGGGCCAGTAGTTTTTCAGGTCCCTCGGGTCAGCCGTGGGTTTCTTGAGGAGGGCCTTGACCACTGCCCGCTTCCAGTCGTCGGGGAAGATGCCGGATTCGAAGGTGGTGTTGATGGTGCAACTTAGTTCAGGCGCGCTGGCGGCAGCAGCTCCGTGGAAGATGTGGGGGAGCACGGGTCTGTTGTTATTCTTGCAAGAGTTGGTAGATTTTTCATTAGTCGGAGGATGTTTCCTCTATTAAGAATGTCATGAGGGAGGAGGAGCCAAGATGGCGGCGGAGACGGACGTGTAGTCGCCCGGCTCCCCGAGCCTGTGATTCCTGCATTACTATCCTGACCTTAATCCTGCTACAGCGCTACTACAGAAGGACGTGGAAAGCGCGCTGTTACCGGGGGTGTTTCTCCGGTGTCCCTACCTGCCCGCTTGCTGGTGAAATCGATGTGCTGGCACGATCGCCATTGCCGAGCCCTGAGACCGGACCCCGTATTGCTTTGTCCTGCCGAACACGGCTGGATCTCCTGAGGGTCGACCGAGGAGTAGTTATACTGTCCTCCCCTGCCAATCTGGTGGCTGCGACGGCGCCTGCACTAGCCCCCCCCAATGGACAGTGCATGTTGACCGATTGTGGGTCTGCATTGATGCTCCTTCTCCGTGCGGCGCTGAGGTGAGTCGCGCTCCTCCTTTCCTTGTCGGCACGGACCTGGCTGCGTTGGCTTGCTTTTGTGCTTCTTCCTGTTGGAGCCCGCACGAGGGGGACTCTTGTGGATTATCGCTTGCTGGTGGCTGGCCCGGGTTATGCTTGAGAACGCATTTCCACTGTCCATCACGGGATCCGCCAAGGGGATCGGTGAACCCGTTATGGTGCTTAGCATGGCGGCTGCTCCCTCTAAGGAACTGGTGGACGACATCTCTGGATTGCCCCGCATGGCCTCGAGAGGCGTGTGGAATTTTGTGGTGCACTCAGGGTTGTGGATACAACAGATCACCCGCCGGATTTAACCTATGCCTCCGTTATTGCCGCGATTGCCGACTTGAGGGCGGACTGGCATAAGTGTTTTCACGCACTCGGCGCGAAGCTGGATGAAGCCGTTATTGGATCGGGGAGTGCATTGCCTGTCGGCTCCCCTTGTTGCACCGATCAGCCCCCTCTTTGCGTTGACAGAGAAACATTGTTTCCGCGGAACTGTGTAATGGAGCAACTTTCTCACAGTGTTTACTCTAACGGATTGTCGTCAGCTTATCCTATGGAGGTTACACTGTTTCCCATCCTGCCACAGTTCACAAATTCGGATACTGAATCACTGTTTTTGTTCACAGTTCCGCTGGCGCTGCAACTGTTTTTCTTGACTGTAAAGGTCACGCATGGTGCGCCCTCAGTACTTTATTCTCTGCAACAACAGGCTGAATTTGGAACGGCCCTTTTTTGGTTTGCCATCATTGTATGGGTTAGGAGGTGTCCATTTTGTGTTTGGGGACCTTCTTCTTGCAGAGGGCGGCCATCTTACCCCTTTGTTCATTTTGGGGCGGGACTTTTTTCGGGGCCATGTTCAGGGGGACGCTTGAGATCTGGCCAGGGCTAGGGAGGCTTTTTTCCTGTGTACTGTGAATGTGGGCGGAGGGGGGACCCGGGTTGGGACGCTTCCTCAACGCGTGCTGCTGTGCTATGTGATGTCTCTCCCTATTCTCTTTAGTTCATGAAGACCCTGATTTTATCATTCTGTGAAGGGTGGGGAGTATTCAATGGCCGGGGAGCTCGGGAGACTTAGTATTTGGCCCTCCTCAGGTATTTAATGTAAACTTCTCTTTCTTTTCCTCCTTTTCTTGGTCTATATTTCGGGTTCTTTAATGGGCGACAGACACACTGCCGGGGGGGGGGGTAGGCCGTAGCCTCTGCATGAGTGTAGGGTGGGGGGGAGATTTAGTTTTCTACATTTAGTTTCTATGGGCCTTATTTTTCTCTATTCTTCTGCGCTTTTCTTAACTTGTTTCTGTTCTGGGTCCGTGATAGGGGTTAGTAGGGAGTGGGTGGCGCTGTAAGTGGTGCGTAAATGTTTGCTGATGATCCTGTTGTTTACTTGGTACCGCCATACTGCCTGGGGTGTTCGCTTTCATAATTGGTTTCGTGCTATGATGCTGCCTGCCCATGTTGTGAAGCTATGGTACGGACTCAGTTCTCCTCAGTTACTATTCTTCACTGATTTATACTTAGATCGAAAAAACTTTAAAAAAATTAACCTTAAATGCTCCTTTTCCTCGGCGACATGATTCTACTCAGTGTAACGCTAATTGATTGCTGCTATGTCACCTGATGCCGCTGGGGAACTGTATTGCTTGCACTTGTGCTCCAACAGTATTGTGGCCGGCCTGATGGTTGTAGGCCCGTATTTGTTTCGTTTTTATGCACAATAAAGGTTTACAAAAAATAAAAAAAAAATAAAAAAGAATGTCATGAGGGCCTCTTGATTCATACAGTGGTTTAAGGACTAATTGTACGGTCCTTTTTTTTTGTGGCATTACATCCCTTATATTTTCCCTTTTTGTTCTGTTTTCTGTGTAGGTAATCTGCCTACTCAGACCTCTTTTTACAATAACTAAATTATCTTGCATTTTTTCATAAGTCAAACCATCAGTTATTTCTTTCTTTATGGGGCAGTTTGGCGTTAGTCCAATATTCCCCATTCCTTTCCATTCGGGGAGGACATCTTGTTTGTTGCAAGTTATAGGTTGACTGAGCGAGTTTTTTTCGTGCCAGTCATTCGCAATTTGATTTGATGGACGCGTGTACCTCTGTGAGTCATTTTCATTAGACGATATGGTTCCAAACTCCTGTGACGGCCTTGCATTATTTCCCTCTGTCATACTCTGTGTTTCGTTGATTTGAATTCCTGAAAGAGTGAGATCATTTATTATACAACCGTTAGCCTTAATTTTGTTTGTTGTTTGTGCTACCTTTTCTATTTTTTGCTTGACATCATTTAGACCGATGGTTAAGTCGGAAGGTTCAGTTAAACTAGTGATGTTTCTTTCGGTCTGTCTTTGTTTGGAACTGGTTGTGGATGGTTTAGAGAAGATGTCGTAGTATTTCTCCTCTCCTTCAACGTTTTTTGCCGCTTTTGTTCCCGGCATCACGTTGACCCATCCACTAGATGTTTTATTCTTTTTTTTCTTTTGATCCAAAGAATTTGTAGTTCCACAATATTTGAGTTCTAGAGTTCTTTCAGTTTCTTTAAACGGTGCAGTTAATTCTGTTTCTGATTGCGTAAAGATTTCCTTTTTTTCCCTGTTTCTTGCTTTCCTCAATTTCTTTTTTTGTCTTTTTGTTAGTTCAAATGCTCCCAGGTCTTCATCCTCCATATCCTGTTTATTTGAAGAGTCTCCTGATTTTTTTCTTACTTTGTTTTCACTTATATCATGGTTTGTTTTTTCTTGGTTAATCACATTAGTCATTTTACTGTGTTCAATAGACAATTTTGTCAGTTCCTCTTGTTTGTTTAATAAAGTTGTTTTTTTATTAATTTGGTATCCGTCCTCGTTACTATTACCCGCTTTCTTTTTTTGAATAGCTTCTTTAGCGTCCTCCAGTATTGTATTTACAATTTCCGGTATGAGTACTAGTTTGTTTATTATTGGTGCACATGTGCATTCTATGCAAGTTGGCATTTTTTCCTTTTGTGCTTTTATTATTAGGTTGTTTAAGTCTGATAATTTGATCTCAATTCCTGCAACTGTGTTAGCCATAAGACCCAAAATGTCTATTTGGATGTCCATTTTATTTGATTGTGCGGCTAAAGCTTCCAAAGTTAATACTGAGGTTTGGTAATGTATGTCCCATATTGATCCAGCATCCATTTTTCCTGTTTGTTTTACATTGTGATTGAAATTTAGTTGATTAGTATTTGTAATGGTGTTGTCATCTTCATCATTTCTTTTAATTTCGGGAATATTTTTATGTGTAATTGACAACGCGTGTTTTGGAGATAAGAATCTTCCTTTAATAGGAGCGCTTTCCTTTATCGCTGCGGAATCATTTGTTGGCAATAGTTGTTTTTTGGTTGCTAGCCCATTTACAACTGTTGAATGTATATTGCCTTCTATTTCATTTTTTGTGTTTGTTTTTTCTCCGGTCTGTAAATGAATAATATTTTCCTGCTCAATTGCCTCTTGTGAGTCATAGTTTTTCACTATGGGTCGTCCTTTTTCATCTTTATGATGATTTCCCAAAAATTGGTAACACTTTTTTTCCTCCAGGGCATTTTAGTGCCCTGGGTTAAGTAACAATTCTTTGTGTGGTTGAACCTGATTCTTTTTTATGACCACATTGGCCTCTACGGGTATTAGCACGGGTTCGTTATGGGCTGCCTGTGTATTGGTAGGGTAATTATAGGACTCTGAACTTTCCATTGTTTCACTTTTCATCTCATGCGCAAATATTTTATATAGTGGATATTCCGGTCGTAAATCCAGTCGAAGGTCTAATCCCTCTGAGTTTCCATTAGGTTTGGTGTCTAGGTCTGCTCCCACTTCAACTTTTAGATCCAAGCCCCCATTCGTACCATTTGTTGGTATGAGTGGGGACTGTAATGATTTTAATTCTTGCTCCGCTTGCATAGTCAGAAGTGCAGTTGTAAGATCTTTCATAAAATCAAATTTCTGTGGGATTTTTGTTGATCTCTCAAACATTCTTGCTATAGGTGAAATTAGCGACTGAGTCGATCCCTTTGTTTGCGCCTTAACACTGATCTTTTTTTTCGAGTTAAGTGCTTGATTTCTTCGAGCTCGTTTCTTGGGAGAGCCCACTGTTCTCTCTTTGCCAGAACGCATTTTCTAGTAGTTAACCTTATCCCTTGGGTTATTGAGGTTGTTGGCGTTGATACCTCCTACTTTACCACTTTACTACTGGTTTGCAGGCACAACACAAAAAAAAATAAAAAAAACACTAGCCCTGCTTCACTCAGAGGGCGCTTTCAGCAACCCCCCCACCGCCAGGGCCCGCCACCGACCATCCACTGCCACTGGTTTAATCCCTCCAAATGGCCCTGTGCCTTCCTATGGGTTCAAAATGTTTTTTTTTTTTTTTTTTTTTTTGATGGCCAATTAGGTCCTCCGAGCCACTCCCAGGTTTGGCTCTATAACCTGTTTGATCCTTTAGCAGGGATATCAGGCGAAGGTCGCAGGGCTCAAGGCTAAAACAATAGTGCTTCCCACGGTGTCTACAACACCCGCAGCAACATCCTGGGCAACTTCCTCAGCAATGTCCTCGGCTCCGGGTAGCTCCCAAGGACCCCCTGCAGCCCTCCTGAGCTCTCCTACCTGCACCAGTGCTGCCCGTAGGACTCGGGACTCACGACTTCCGCATTCACGGCACCTACAGGTGTGGCTCCTATGCCCGCTGTTTCTCTCCGCTCACCGCTTGGTGCTCAGTGCCGGGTGGGCGCCGGGCGCTGGTTGCTAGTTCTCGCCTGCCACCCGGTCGGAGCTGCACGCCGGTTTCACTGCCTCCTTACTGCTGTGACTCGTCTTCTCCTCGTGGGTCACTAGATCCTGCTCGCTGCCGCTCAGCTCGGTCCGTCTGCTCGGCCCGTCTGCTGTTCTCCGTGCACTGGAGATCTGGCGTCTGACGTCCCACTTGCGGCTCTCTGCTGCGCTCTCGGCACGGGTCCGTGGGGGCACCTGAGTGGGTGCTTTTGACGGGTGTGATGGTGTCTTCGATGGAGATCGGAGTCCAATTGTTGATGGTGGGCTGGCCACCATTGCTGGAGAGGAGGGGGCGGGTGGTTTCTGCAGTTTGTTCACTGAAGTTGTCGTAGAGGGTCTTTAATTTTTAGGTGGAAGTAGGAGCCTAGCTTGTTGAGGAGTTCTTGGGATGGCGTGATGTCCGTGGCTTCGCGGGGGGGAATATTAGTGAACTGCTGAATGATGTTGAAGAGTTCCTTTGAGTTTCCGGTGTTGGTGAGGATTTTGTTCCGGATGAAGGTGCTCTTGATGGTTCTTATGAGATGGTGGCATTCTTTTGTGACATTCTTGTAAGTGGTCTGGTCCTCAGTGGTTTTACTGGCTTCTTGGAGGTCGGTGGTGAACCAGACGGCCTTCAGAGGGCATGATCTGTCGGGGTAGTGGAGGTGAGCGAGCTTGTCTGCACAGCTGGTGATCCAGTGGTGTAGTTCCAAGGCTGCGGACTTGGTATCAGTCGTGGAAGAGGGAGGGTCATGGGAGAGGGTGGAGTTGTGGGAGAGGGTGGCATTGAGGATCTCCCCTGTGACCTTGCTCCAATTCTTTCATGGCGGGTGCGTGGCGGGCTTGCGTCCAGTGGTGGTGCTGAAAGAGAAGTGTACGCAGTGGTGGTCCGTTTTGAGGGGCTGCGAGGTGTGGCTGAAATGGGTGTTTGTCCCTCCTGCGAACATGGGGTCGAGGGTGTGTCCGGCCTTTTGGGTGGGGGAGGTGACGAGCTGCTTCAGTCCGAGGTTGTCCAGGAGGGCGGTGGAGACTGGGTCGCTGTGATTGTCGAGGTAGAGGTTTAGGTCTCACATGAGTATTTAGTCCGTGGAGGCGATGAGGTTAGCAATGGCAGTGGTGAAAGGAGCACGAGGTCCCAGGGGTTTGTAGGTGAGTGCCATGTAGCGTAGGTCTGAGGCTGTTCTGGATTATGAAGTGGAGTTGAGAGGGAGTCGGTCGTGCTGAAAGTGGAGAGTCGGATGGAGCTCTTGTGTGCGATGGCGTGTTCGCCTCCTTGGCCTTGGGGTGGTCCTTCCTCTGGATCTTGTAGCCGTTGGAAATGACGGTGGCGATGTTGGGTGCAGAGGTGGCGTTTGTCCAGGTTTCTGTGAAGGTGACGTCCGGTGAGATGGTGTCGAGGAGGTCCCAGATTTCTATGGATTGTCTTTGTAGGGAGCGCACGTAGAGGAGGATGCATTTCAGGGCTTCTTTGGTGCGGGCATCCGGCAAGGGTGCAGAGGTCGTGAGGGTGTTGTGGATGGTGAAGGAATGTTGGCAGTGTCGGCAGGACGACTGGCCGTGGGTGGTGTTTGGTGTCGACTGCTGGCAGTTGTAGTTCCTTCCGGGTTTGAGTGCGAGGTAGGCAGCTGAGTTGTAGCTGTGGGTGGTCGGAGATCCAGGGGTCTTGGTTGCGGTCGGATCACTGACGGGCGCAGATTGGCTTGCCTTTGGCGCGCCTGCATAGCGGCTGCCATTAAATAGAGAAGGAGAGGGAAGCTCAGCTGGAAGCCGGGAGCGAGAGCGCCGGGCGGGGGGGGGGATTTGTCGGGGAATGAAGAGCAGCTGCGTGAAAACGGGTGTCGAGGGACTGGTAAGCAGGAAAAAAACAAGGCACCGGAGAAAAGATACCACAGCAGCGAACTGAGGTATGGATAAAAACAGGCACAGCAATCACAATACAATAAAGAAAACCTGGCTAAAAAGACAGGGAGTAGACACAAAGGCAAAATGGGCACAACGAGGCAGTGATGAGGTGCAGGCAGGAGCCTGTGGGTGGAGGAGGGCCCAGAACACCTACACCTACCAGCGGGACTAGAGCGGAATTGCTTGGGTAGAGAGCAGGACCCTCGCCAGGTGTCAGAGGTCCTGCTCCAGGGCTCCCTGGCCAGGGGGTTAGAGAGCCAAGATATAGACCTTCCATAATTCATGTTCCATAATTCTTGTAAATTCTGGCTTAGCCCGATCCCTAGATATCGTACCAGTCCTTCCACCCATTTGAGGGGATACTCCAACAAGGACGTAGTGTCATTGGTCAGTGGGAACAAGATTGATTTTGCCAAGTTAATCTGGATGTCTGACAGCCCTCTAAATGTAAGAATCTCCTGTAGGGCCAGGTGTAAGTTGTGCACAGGGTTATTAATGTATAAAGTGAGGTCATCCACATAAACAATATATTGAGCCCTCTAGTAGTAACCCCCCGGCTGCATGGTGTTGCCTGAGTCGGGCAGCCAACGGTTCCATGGCAGTGGTGAAAAGCAGGGGGAAGAGAGGACACCCATGCCTTGTGCCCAGAGTAATCTGAAACTGGGGCGAGACCAAGCCATTTAACAGAAGTCTGGCTGTGGGTGCAGAGTACAGCAGTTTTATCTGTTTTTTAAAGGTCAGATTTATTCCGTGTCTAGCTAGGATGGTAAACAGGTACTCCCACTCATCAAAGGCGTTGGTGGCATATTGGATTGCCGCCAGGGCTTGTGTGTGAGGATCTAGGTAGTGCAGTACCGCAAAGAAGGTGCGAAGGTTGTACTATAAATCTTCCCGGTATAAAGCCAGATTGATCTGGTCTAGCAATCGAGGGTGCTACGGGAAAAGGGTATACCCAAATAGTCACTGGGACCTGGGTGTCTAGCGGTACAAATAGGGAAGGGGTCCCAGTACAAAGTTAAAAAGAAGGTGGATACTTAATGCAAGAATCAAAAACATAACATAAACAAAAAGTCATAGATTTGCAAAGGAACACTGTTATTTAATCACAATGTGCCAGCGGGTTACGTATATCACAAAGGAAGTACATCACTTATTCAGAAAACATTAGTGCCCCGATGGGTGTGGGAGGGGAAAGGTGAGTGTGTATGAGTGAGTGAGAATAAGTGCAATGCTTGGGAAGTTTTAAACGGCTGGTCATGAGAACCTTGTAAACAAACATTGAGCAATATAGGGCAGCAGTGGCTGTAAACTATTCGCCAGTAGTTTCACTTAAATTTAGGTATCTATATTTATCAGCGATAAGGGGCAAAACGAGTCCCGCTCGTTCGGGGGTTTCTCTAGTTTTAGCAGTGACGCTCTGATCGCCTCCTGCATAGTGGAAGTAAGTAGCCTTGTCTCCTGTGCTTCCTCATATACTGTCAAGAGGTTGGGTGCCAGTAGCGATTCATAACACTTGTAGAAGGTGGTGGTGAGCCCATCTGAGCCCGGACCTTTGTCGGCAGGCAGACTGTTAATGACTTGTATAATATTGTCCGTAGTGAAGGGCTCATTTAAATAAAACCTGTGTGCCCTCTCCAATCAATCAATCAAACCATCAATCAGAGTACTTGTAAAGCGCGCTTCTTACCCGTGAGGGTCTCAAGGCACTGAGGGGAGGGGGGGGCCGCTACTGCTCGAAGAGCCAGATCTTGTGGAGTCTTCTGAAGGCGAGTAGGTCTTGGGTCTACCGTAAGTCGGTAGGGAGGGTGTTCCAGGTCTTGGCGGCGAGGTCGGAGAAGGATCTGCCGCCGGAGGTTGTTGGATGCAAGGGACATCGGCGAGGCTGGCGGAACGGAGCTGGCGGGTCGGGGTGTAGAAGTTGAGTCAGGCTGGTCCGGCGTTGTGGAGTGCTTTGTGTGTGTGGGTGAGGAGCTTGAAGCTAATCCTCTTGTCGACGGGGAGCTAGTGTAGGTCTCGCAGGTGGGTGGGTGGGTGATGGGTGGGTGATGTGGGTGATGTGGCTGAGGCGGCGACGCTGACAATCATTCTGGCGGAGGCGTTTTGGATGCATTGTAGTAGTCGTAGGTGTTTGGCTGGGATTCCTGTATATAGTGCGTTGCCGTAGTCCAGTCTGCTGCTGACGAGGGCCTGTGTCACCGTTCTTCTTGTTTCGGTCGGGATCCACTTGTAGATACTGCGGAGCATGCGGAGTGTATTGTAGCAGGATGAGGAGACGGCGTTGACCTGTTTAGACATGGAGAGGGAGGAGTCAGGATGAATCCTAGGTTGCGTGCATGGTCGGTGGCTGTCAGTGCTGCTCCCAGTGTGGTCGGCCACCAGGAGTCGTCCCAGGCTGAGGGGGTGGGTCTGAGGATGAGTACCTCCGTCTTGTCCGAGTTTAGCTTCAGACAGCTGTTCTGCATCCAGTCGGGGACGGCCTTCATTCCCTCGTGGAGGTTGGTTTTGGCGGTGTGCGGGTCCTTGGTGAGGGAGAGGATGAGCTGGGTGTCGTCGGTAATAGGAGATGATGTTGAGGTCGTGTTGGCAGGCCACTTGTGTGAGGGGGGCCATGTAGATGTTGAACAGCGTCGGGCTGAGGGATGAGCCCTGGGGGACGCCGCAGATGATGTCGGTGGCCTCGGATAGGAAGGGCGGGAGGTAGACACTCTGGGTTCTGCCGGAGAGGAAGGACGTGGTCCAGTCAATGGCCTTCTCTTGGATTCCGGCTTCTAGGAGGCTTGTCTTTAGAGTGCGATGGCAGATCGTGTCGAAGGCAGCTGACAGGTCCAGGAGGATGAGGGCTGATGTTTCGCCGTTGTCTAGTTGGCGCCTGATGTCGTCTGTGGCGGCGATGAGGGCTGTCTCAGTGCTGTGGTTTCGTCTGAACCCGGACTGGGACTGGTCCAAGATGTTGTCGTCTTCCAGGTAGCGGGCCAGTTGCATGTTGACGATCTTCTCGATGACCTTCGCCGGGACTGGGAGCAGGGAGATGGGCTGGAAGTTCTTGAGGTCCTTGGAGTCAGCCTTTGGCTTCTTGAGGAGGGCGCTGATTTCGGCATGTTTCCAGCTTTCCGGGAATGTCGTTGTTTCGAAGGAGATGTTGATGACCTTCCGTAGTTGGTGTGCGATGTCAGCGTCTGCTTTGTTGAATACGTGGTGGGGGCATGGGTCTGACAGAGATCCTGAGTGGATGGAGTTCATGACTTTGCGTGTCTCGTCATCGTTGACGTTGGACCAGGAGGTCAGGCAGTTGGCGCTGGTGGTGTTCACAGGGGAGGTGGGGTCCGGCGTAGTCGGGTGGTCATGGTGTTGAAGCTGTCATGGATGTCAGCGATCTTGCGGTGGAAGAAGATGGCCAGTGAGTGCACAGTTCTTGTGAGGGCGGTATTTCGTTGCCGTTGACGCTGGGGTTGGAGAGTTCCTTTACGATGCTGAAGAGCTCTTTGCTGTCATGTAAGTCGTTATCCAGGCGGTCTTTGAAGGAGGACCTCTTGGCTAATCTGATGAGGTGGTGATGTCTGCGGGTGGCGTCCTTGTGGGCTGCATGGTTGTCCGGAGTGCGTTCGTGGAGCCATATCTTCTCCAGTTTCCGGAAGGCGCGTTTGGAGGTCTGCAGCTCATCGTAGAATCAGGTCGGTCTCTTGCTGGTGTGGTTGATGGAGGGTTTCTTGAGTGGGGCGAGGGTGTTGGTGCAGTCTTCGATCCACTGTCTGAGGTTGCGGGCTGTGGCGTCCTGGTTGGTGGGGTCGGTGGGTGGGTTCTGGGCGAGGGTGGTGATCGGCTGGTCTTCGGTGACTTTACTCCAGCAGCGGCGAGGCAGCTGTTGGTTGCGGTGGTGCGTGGTTGGTTTGTTAAAGGTGAAATGGATGCAGCGGTGGTCGGTCCAGTGGAGTATGGTGGTGTGGTCGAAGGCGACGTGGGAGCCTGTGGAGAAGATGGGGTCCAGTGTGTGGCCAGTGGCGTGGGTGGCTGCGGTGACGAGTTGTCTGAGGCCGAGGTTGGCGAGGTTGTCGATCAGGGTGGCGGAGTTGGCGTTGTTTTTGTTCTTGAGGTGGAAATTCAGGTCCCGAGGAGGATGTAGTCTGTGGAGGCGAGTGCATGGGTGCTGGTGAGGTCGGCGATGGAGTAGCTGAATTGTGCTTGGGGTCCGGGTGGTCTGTAGATGTGTTCCTCTGAGGGTGGTGGTGGGGTCGGTGTGGATCCGGAAGTGCAGGTGTTCGGCGGTGTTGAGGGTGTCGTCTGCGTGGGTGGTGACCTTGAGGGTGGAATTGCAGACGATCGCTATTCCTCCTCTGATTCCGTTGGCGCGATCCCTGCGGGTGATCTTGTAGCTGTCCGGGATGGCTATGGCGATGTCTGGCGCCGAAGAGTTGTTCCACCAGGTCTCGGTCAGGAAGGCCACGTCTGGGGTGGAGGTGTGGAGCAGATCCCAAAGCTCGACGGCGTGTTTGCGTGCGGAGCGGGTGTTGAGGAGTATGCAGCGTAGGTGTTTGGGTCCGGTCCTTGGAGGTTTAGTGGTTCTGTTGCAGGTGAAGCTGCAGGTGTGGCAGATGAAAAGTCCATGAGTCCTTTTCGGTGTGGCTTGGAAGCAGGTGTGATTTCGGCCTGCGTTTAGTGCATGAAGGGTGGTGGCATCGTATCGGAGTCTGGTGTTGTGGCGTTCGTGGGGTCCAGGGGTTCTGGCGCTGGGCACGGTCCAGGCGCAGACGGGCTTGACTTTGGCGCGCTCGCTGCACGCGGCCGCTGCACGGTCTCCATAAGAGGTGGGTAGGGAGGGAGGAGCAGCTGGGAGGCTGGAGCCGGGTGGCCAATGGGTGTCAGGGTGCGGGGCCGCAGCGGCGGGAACGAGGGAGTGGGAGACGGCGGCGGCAGGAGCAACGGGGCAGCTGGCGGCTGTGTGGTGGCCTGGGGAGCGACCTGCCTGCGAGCTGGGTCAAAGGTCGCTCCCACCACAACAGTTCGATGGACTCAAGATGAGACTGGAGATCTACTAGTTCTATTGAGAGGTGGAGGAATATATAGTAGTATAAGATTGGGTGAATTGATCAAGTATTTCCTGAGGCCCCCTGATTGGGTCGCAATTATCACCTTAAATTTTGGGTGTGTATGTGGCATTGCTCGGCGTTCATAGAATAGTAGCTAGAGTGCTACCCGGCCTATCCCCTTTACCATACCGTCTAGCTAGGGCGTATTTACCCAGAGATTTCACCTCCCTCTGCGCTTCTTCTTATTCTATAACATTTTCCCTTAGTGGTACCAAAACACTCGAATTATCGGTACTATAGTATTGCAATTTAATGTCCCTGATGCTTGATTCTACCTTTACAAAATAGATTGCATTACCACAGCTTGTCGGGTTATGCATTTCCCCCGAATTACAACCTTAAAGGCCTTCCAAAGTTAGGCCTAGGTTGGTTCAGACCCAGTGTTTAAAGTGAAATATTCCTCCATGTCACCCCTGATTTCTTCCTGAAACACTGCATCGGAAATAGTGTTAGGGGAGAGTCTCCAGCTAAACACCCTCTGCATCAGCCCCTGGATAGTCAATTGTAAGCGAACAGGGACATGATCTGATAATGTCCTAGGTAAATGTCGACCAGGTGGCTACGTCTCTAGGCACTAGCCAGTAATCTAACCTGGACCAGGCATTGTGGTGCTCCGTAATGCATGTGCCTTCAGCCATGCCGAGGTGCCATTGCCGCCAGCTATCAGTCAGGTTACCTTACGATATAAGTGTTGAGTGCCTCACTAGATCTGCGGTATAACCTTCAATAAATTCCCTTTCTATCTATGGCATCGTCTCTAACAGGGCGTTAAAATCCCCTCCCCATATAATGATGTCACACTTAGTCATGTTCATTTTGGCCCATATGTTGTGGAAGAAGTCAGGCTGATCAACATTCTGGCCATAGATCGCAGCCATGGTCATGCTCACAGTCTCCAACCTTCCACCCATTATGACATATCTCCCTTCCGGAGCTATGTGTGAGACAGTTGTTGTCCAACCCAGGCCCTACCGTATTAGTATAGCTACCCCTCTAGCATAATTGTAGAATCTAGAGGAGTAGATACTCCCCATCTTTTGTGTTGTGGTTTAGCGTGGGAGGGGCTGTTCAGATGCGTCCTGAATAAAACAGATGTCAATATTGTGCCTGGTTAAATAATACTGTATAAGTCTGGCTTGCCTGTAGTCATTTAACCCCCGGATATTCCAGGTGAGAAAGTTGTAAGACGTCAGTGCAATCTGGTGTACCTATGGGATTGTACAGGATCTCTACCAGGCTTCACTGTCTGCCTGATACTTTTGTGTGTGCCAGTGTGTTTTAATGTTGTGTCCTTGTATGGGCTTGACTGTAGGGTGTTTCAATGGATACGATGTGACTTGCGGTGTCCTAGTACCTGCTGATTTTGTGGAGCTCTGATCTGAAAAACTACATTTAAAAACCCCAACCCACTCACACCAACCCCGTTGTGCAAAGTAGCCCTTACCTTCAAACAAACCCAATACTTTACCCCAGCCACAGGCATAGGCATAGGGACAAAAGTACACTGGCCTACAGCCCTGCCATGCGGCGGGGTGGCAGCTTGTGTGAAAAAGAGCCAGAAACCATTAAGCGAGAATGGTGTTGAACACTGGTTTCAGCTGCAGATCTATTTCCATTAGGGTCCAGAGCCACCATTTCCTATAAGTGGAAGATCAAACCTGGAAAGAAGACTCTGGTTATTGTCGGTGTTTGGCATTACATTGCACCAAAAGCAAGTCATTATCACTTAGTCATGTGTCCGAAGGGCCTCCTTTGGCTGCACTAGCAGCACGCTTCTGGCCCCCCGAATGTTTGGCAAATTTCATGGCCGACTTGGCGTCTGAAGTGGCACACAGTTCCATCGTATGTTAGCTTTAATTTGCCGGGTATAGCAGGGAATAGGGGATCTCTGCCTGCAACAGGATCCGTTTGACAGGCACAAATTCCCTTCTAGCCGCCTGTACCGCTGGAGTAAAGTCAGGATGTAGAGAGATGTTGTTCCCCTTGTGGTTAATGCTGCATCGTTCTCTTGCCAGGTGTAGGATGATATTACAGTCTCGATAATTTAACAGCCGTGCGAGGATTGGCCTAGGCGGCGGCCCAACAGGAGGCCTAGGGCCCAAAGTGCGATGTGCTCTTTCGAGTGTGAACATGGCGGGAGGTCTAGGTCAAACCGTTTACACAGCTACTCTTCCACAAAGGTTTCCATCTTAGATATCATTGTTGTTTCCGGGATTCCCGTTATTCAAAGGTTGTTTTGGAGCGAACAGGCTTCTAAATACTCATTTTTGGCTCTAATAACATTGAGTACTCTGCCCATTTGGAGCAGTTGCTTCTTTGTTTCAACTTAGAACTTGTGGGCCTTGGAGGTACGATTTTCCAGCTGATCCAAGCGGGTTTCGTGAGTGTCCACTTGTTTCTTGACTTGGTCTAGCTGCGAGGTAAGTATATCCATCTTATTATCGATTGTTTTTAAGCTGGACTTTATGTCCAGCAGAAGAGACCAGAGTTAATCGTTTTGCCCATCCACTTCTTACCTTGAACCCTGCTCAGCGTCCGCATCTGTTTCAACCTCCATTTGTCTTGTGAGGCTACTGTTTTCGAAAGATAATTTAGGCTGCTTGGCATCATGTTTCCTCATGAATCTAAGAAGGGCTGCTCCGGGACCCACAGGGCAATGGGAACAGCAGTAGAGGTTTACTGTCCTGCTGTATGTATCACAGCACCCTCCCATGTGCCCTTACCCGGGCACTAATCTGCAGAGCTCCATGCACTTCCACTTATGACTGCCTTCTCGCCTGAGCGCCTCAGCCCCAGTACACTCTTGCGACACAGCCAAGGGTGGGAGGGGTCAACATGGGTGTCACAGGCAGCCACCGAGCCCCATGCGGCCCACTAACTTATCACCGCATAGGCCCCCAGTGAAGCAATTTGGCCCGCTGAACGCCCCGATGGCAACTGGGGTCGCAACTCAGCTAGAGATCATCAGGGCTTCCCTCTGTCATTCTGGCTCCCCGATGGAGCAGTGCTGGGCCCAGCGCAATATCTGGTGCCGCCCCATGGGATCACCGTAGGCATGCGGCTAGGCCAACAGGGAAGCAGCGCACTTCAATTATGCCTCCAGTACTGCGCCGTGGTCAATTCCGGATTTCTCTCCTGGAACGCTGATTCGTGTTTCCAACCAAGCGCGATTCCCTCTGCTCTCCAGGCCCAGGCCCTTCGCGCAGTCAGAGCAGCGACCCAGCCATGCCTGTCCTCTGGATCTTCCACGCCACCTCTTTCTATTGGATTCACAGGGCCGTCTTTAGCACACTTCGCCTCTGCCCAGTCACATTGAAATCCCCGCCGATAGCAGGTATCTATGGCTCTTCTGTGGGCAAGATGTTGAAAGGATTATATTGCTGCCGGCAGAGCCCTCTCGATGAGCGGCCATCTTTCTGCTTGGCAAGCCACGTTCCTCCACCAGTAGGTAGTTATACTTTAGATCTAGTTTCCATAGCTGGAGCGTTTTTTGTTTTGCCAATAACTTTGGCAATGTTAGACGAATCTTCGCAAAATGGTTAAACTAGTTAGCTGCTCACTTCAGATGCTATCCTGAATGAAAGTTTTGGGGTGATCCGTCAAGCGGGGGCTAAGCAAAAGAGGGTGTCCCAAAAATATTTTCCTTATGCAATTTCTCATCGGGACTTTAGACACTGCTGCACCCCGAACCGCTGAATGCAATTACTCCAGATTGGCAGAAAGGTAGCTGTTAGTCAAGAAAAGTGCCTTTTCCTGATTTGGTGTAAATCCGTTAAGTAGTTGCAGAGTTATTAAAAGAAATTCATAAGCAGTGAATTGAAGGGGCGTAAGTTATAGTTGGCTATGCTAACTTAAACGGATGAATTTCTGTGTTTTTTTTTTAGCTTGAAACCTTAATGTTGTCACTGACACATTCACCTAACAATAACGTTACATTCTAGTTTTTGTAATGTAAAGTAATATTTTAACATTCGTAAAGCCAAACCCCGCCATGCACAGCCATATGTTTTCATTATTATTTTTTTTTTAAAGAGGAGTGGTCCATGTGTGCCTCCCCCCCCCCTCCCCCCCTACCAGCCTTGATATGCCCTGAGGACCCCATCCCCCACAGCCACTGGTAAAAATAAAGGGATGAGGGGACCGCATGGGTCCCCTCAACTGATTATTGACCACGGGGACCCCATCCCTGGTGCCCGCACTATGAAAGGTGGGTGCCCCCGAGGGCGCCTACCATACACTTTTTGAGGGCCTTCGGGTAGTCCCTGATATCTCCCTGCATGCAGCAGGAGCCGGCATTGCTCCTACCCGATTGAGCAGCCACTAATGCTGCTCCCTCTGATTGGGAGCAATATTTTATCTGTGTCCCTGCTTGCATCACTACGGGCAGGGAAGCGGTTTTCAAAGTCTGCTCCCAACTTCCAGCTGGGAGCACACTTTGTGTTTGCTCCTGCTTGGAGAAAGATTCAGAAATGCTCTTGCAAAGCAAGAGCAGACAAAGGTTTCCCTGCCTGAACCGGTGCAGGGAGGTAAAACGCTATGTCCCGAGGGTGGACTCGTTGACACATACCACGTGAGACGGCCTTTGGGGATGGGGTCCCTGGGACCATTATTGCTCCAGGAGGGGGGAGGTACGCAGCCACCCTCCCTAGTTCAAGTAATTTTGGTCCCTGAGGATGGGGTTCCTGGGCCTCTGGAGGCTCAGGGAGGGAGGCCACGCAGCCCCTCAACCTTTACTTGCAGATGTCTTTCCTGGGGGTGGGTTCACCTGGACCTTTAATGGCTCAGGGAGGGGGGGCACGTGGTCCCCCCTCCCCTTATCATATTGAATTCAATCTAAGGGTTGAGCTCCCTGTTTTTTTCCAGTCCACTTGGATTGCAGCATTTTTTGTTGGGTTGGGGGGGGGACAGGGGCCTAGGAGTTCATGGTATCCCTACCCTACCCTCTTATATTACTTTTTATTTTTTACTTCAGGACAAGGAGACTAAGTCCCCAAGTCCTGTAATGGCTACCAGCAACATATTTCTGATGTTGCTGGCAGCCAATCAAACCACTTACTCCTGACTCCAGTGGGAACGAGATGGCCCAAGGGAAATAAATCTCCATGGGCCAATCGGTATGCTCTATTTTTAAACCTGTACTCTCACAAGAGTCTCTCAAGCCTCTTGCGGACTCAACCATACAGATATACAATTCTTTTTAAACCCTAGTTTTTCAAAAAATACTGGATGGATTTACACCAATTCACACAAAAAAACATTATATGGGCCAAGGTCTATCTTCCTGCCAAATTTGGTGTAATTCCGTTTTGCATTTTTTGCTGTGGCACTTCTTAAAATTTTTTATGAAAAATGCATTGGCATTTTGATTTTTGAGACCCCCCTTTTTTATTGGCCCCTTCTTGACTGATCACCCCAAAACTTACAAAGCACAAACTAATCAAAAGGTAGCACCTTTTTGAAAGTATCATGGAGATTCGTCAAATGGGGCCAAAGTTATTAGAACGAGAAAAACGCTTTTCCTATGGGACAGCTGACCCAACTATAGCTACCTGGTGGCAGTCGCCTCTGGGTAAAAAAAAAAAAACACTTACTTACTTTAAATAAATGTGCGCTATTTCCAATTACTCTTTACAGATGCCCCCACCTGTTTTATTTGTTATCCAGTCTAAAAATCACTTTGAGGCATCTCTTCTCCCAAGTCCTGCCCGTGCCCCTCATAAATGAAAGAACAAGGAGATTTTCAGTTTGCTCCCACCTGAACAAATTTACTTCATGGCAGTCTTTTATCACTTAAATTGTGCTTAATTGGCTGCTCTCGGAGTGTGGAAGTGCACCAAGTCCATCCAGGTTCAATCAGGCTGCAAGTGAGAAAGCGAAACTAATGAACATGATCTAAATAAATAGTTGAACTTTGATGCAACCTCCATCTGTGAACTACAACTAAAGTATACAGGATATTTGAAAATACCTTTGATCTCGATTGTTATGGGGTTGGGGAAGGACCAGTGCTTGAAAATGCTACAGTTAATTCCTTCTGACGTTTTCCTTTGCTTGGGTAGGGTGCATGTTTTTGTTTGTTTAGTAACTGATAGCACGTCCAAAAACCAAAATTTCCATGGTAGCATCCTGGTACCATGGTACCAAAGTAAAACCTAAACATTGAGTTAAACATTCCTAAATCGTAAAATGTAAGTTTTGCACGACAGTGACGCAAATTCAATAAACTGATTAGAAACCTAATTCAGCAGTTTGTTTGCACAGGCAGTAAAGAAAAAACTGTCATTTACTATAGCTAACAAAAAACAACTGTGTGGGTGGGTCTATAGGGGAAACAAATTTAAAGACCTACAGAGTATCCTATCCCCCAATCTAACTATAACAAAAACACAAGGGATACTGAGGTCTATAGTGGGCTCAATATTGTGTGCCAATTCCAAAGTGAAGCATGTATGAACAAGTGTCTGATCAGAAAGGGAGGTAAAGTGTGAGAACAAGACGAAAATACTCCCATCAGCCCACCACTTGGCGGAAAATCGTCATCTGGGATTTTTTGTACATAAACTGGTACCTGTTAGGTCTCTCACCTGATGATATTGTGAGAAGACCTAGAAACAGATCCTCCAGTGACGAAGAAAATGTGTAAATGACATGGCTAGATGGGAGGGGTTGCAGTGAAAAAGAAAAAGAATTGTGAAAGAAAAGAAGGGAGATAAAAGTACCTAGTGTGATGCCAAGGCAATGTACTTTATTTGGGGGTCTTCACAGAGGTAATATTAAAAGCAACAGTATGTGGATAGTATTTAAACAAATATTACTATCAATCAGATGGATCTGGTCGACATGTTTCAGCCTATAAAGGCTTTCTTCAGGACCTATGATATGGGATACTACTGCAACAAATACTATACAAGTTATCAATCACTTGTTAGAAAAACCACAACTAAGTGGATGCCTACCGTGTACCAGTACCATGTAGTAGGTCAGTGGATTCTCACCTGTATAAAAATATAGAAGGAACAGACACGAGAAATACATGCATAAATTATGAAAAACAGCAATGTGTACACTAAACAACACATATATTGGCCTTAGATCCCATGTGGGACAAATGTAGTTAAAAGGACTCACCCAAAGAAATTGTGGGGAAAGGCCTCACCTCGCCTGGCACTCGCTCAGGTCAAAAGAGGCCCCGCTCAGAGGAAATAGAAAAGGTAACAAAATATCCATTTTCAAATGATTCTTTTGAAAATAACAAATAATGATTTATTAATCCATGTTCATTGTGAATCTTCCTCAAACTACCTATTTTTAAACATAAAACAGTGGACAGAGGATGTGGCCCAAAGGCCAGTCAGAACTGACCTATGACACATGTCTAGCATTCTCTAGGACATAGAGGTAGGATCACCAAATGCAATAGCTGTTGGTAGAGCAAGAAAGTTGACCAGCATCAACCTGAGCCGTAGAAACCCGCCCAGGAAAGCAGGTCAGCAAGGTACTCCAAATAAGCCAAGCCAGTATTCCAAACAGAGTCGCTGCAGCGAGCTCAGTAGCTTCTTGAATGAGAGCAGTTCAACCCACCTGTCCATCGGTACCTCGGGCTTCAACTAAGCTGAGGGGGAGGTACCGAGGCAAGTGGAGACTGTGCTTATCTAGCCCAGCGGCTGACCAGAGTGGAAACCACCAACCGTGGCTGGTGATTGGTCAGGAGAGGCTAGTGGGATAAGAGTCGCATCAGTAATGTAATGTGCAGAATTTTTTTTTTTTTAAAGCTATTTCATATTATCATGATTGTTTCAGGCTGTCGAATTCGGAGAATGAGGCAAAGTAATGGAAATTCAAAGCTCCTTGTCTCTTAGATAACAAAACTGACTAGTCCGGGCAACATTTCATGTGCGCAGCACCTATTGGTTAATATGGCCATATAGACAATATGATTGGCCCTTACATGGACCAATCCTATATCGCCTATACCGGCATGAAAACGCCGCCATAACTGGAGTGCCCGCCGTATTTAGTCCACAGAAGTGGAAAACATGGAAAAAGCACCCTGTGTCAATGGCCTGAAGCGCATAGAAAGCACTAGCTTTCGAAGCCGGAATGACTGGTACCATCGTAGAACGGAGCCAGGCTCACTGTGTAAAGGAACACTCCATTGGTGAAGCGGCTGTACTAGGACACCTGATTGGTCCCGGCATTTATCAGTAACAGCTCCCTAGATACGGCTAAACACAGTTGTAATGTGATCGTGTGCGTGAATGTGTAGAGCCCTATGTCTCCCCAATTTCAGCTACGCAACGCTAAAGTAGTACGTATCGGCAAAAAAGAACAACACGTCCGAGGATCGTAATCAGGAAACATGCCATGCGTTGTTCTGATGTCATATAAACAAAACAGCGCGACTAAGAATGTGCAGACGGCCCAATGGGTAAAAGGCCGTTTCAACATTCCCGATTGTCCATAAGTCGACCAAATCGCAGTTCTCGAAAAAACGGCCAGATGCCATCCAGAGCCAACTCAAACCGGGTTCAAAGAGTCACCAAAAAGAATAGGTTCAAAGGCTATATGAATCTGCAAAAGGGCGGATATATATATATATATATATATGAAAGCTCCTGAGTCTCCCTCCCGTCCGGAAAGAAGATAAAAGCACTCCAGGTTTCGCCACGATATTATTTATTCACAAGGCAGTAACGACAAACGCGTTTCGGACAATAGTCCTTCCTCAGTGTCGCTGGCATAACCTCCGTGACGCGTCTTTAAAGCAAATCACAGAAATTAAAGTTGGACTATGTACACATAGACCATAGAGTTCGAGCGTGTGATACAAAGATCAAAGAAATGGGTTGAATGTGGCAGCCATGTTGCAATGTATGTCAAACGGCAAAGGGTATATATGAAAAACAAAGTATATACATATGGAAACACTCTTGTTTACAATACCCAAAACATTTCATTACATTAATGAAGGCAATAATTATATACATATTAATGACTGATTACCATTGCCAGGGAATCAAAACATACAGCCGTGGATCGGCACGGCCCTGGCAATCAAACCCAAGAGAGTTGCCTCTCATAACCAAAAAGTGCAACAATTGCTTCAAAATACGAGAGATGCAAAAGATCAAGCCGTGGATCGGCATAGCTCCGGCAACATATAAATGTTATCCGGAGTAAAACAAATGAACAGTGATAAAGAAAAAAGTAGAGAATAGCAAATCAAACACTTTTTAAGAAGGATTATGAAAATGATCCTACAAATTCTAACTGATTCTAAGCAAGTCAAACTGTATATATTACAAAGCATCTATATACATCTCAGTGTTCTTTACCATATTCGGTTTCTATAAAAATGATTTACTATCTACAATTTACAATTACTGTTCTAATCATCAAGAGTTCAAATACCTCCATTGTCATGTTGAGCTTATGGACAATGATTCTTCACATGAGTCAGTTGGTGGAGATTAAGGATGGGAAAATATGAACAAATTTGCAGGAGTCATGATCCTAGAGACATGTGAGATTAGGAGTTTACCCAAAAGAAAGGAAAAGAAAGAAATTCCAGGATGCAAAGCAACAGGATAGTGATGTATACAATAAATGAGGGAAGTACATGTATGGATAGATCTTATTATCTGCCAAGATGTACAGTCAATTCCTCACCTATATTTAATCCCATTGGGTTCTTGGTTTGTAGGTCAATAATGAATCTTGATTCAAGTCTGCGGAGACGGAGCAATCTATCTCCCCCTCTAGGATTAAGAGGTACATGGTCTATGCCGAAAAAACGTAATAGCTCCCTATTACTTCCATGTTTTTCCGCAAAGTGGCGAGCCACTGGATAGACTGGATCCTTGTTCACAATTGCCCTTATATATATATATATATATATATATATATATATATATATATATATATATATATATATATATATATATATATCCAGAGACTCCGCGTTACTCTGCTGACGCTGCAAATACACGGACACAGACCCAAATTCCAGTCTTCAGTTGTTTATTGCTGTGCCGCCATAACGTTTTGGCTCTCGACGAGCCTTGATCACATGACATATATAGATAATATAGATATATATTTTTTTCCCTGTATGTATATTTATTTATGTGTGTGTAGTGAGATATACACACTGCAAGGCAGCACACTTGCTCTGTCTCTTCCTTCTGATGACCGCAATCCTTTGTGTGTGTGTCCAGCTTCTGCCGGTATCCTTCCACTGTTTTACTTCTGTGTATGATTGGTCAGTATGACTACCTAGTGGTACATTCTGTATATTTTAATGTGCTTCTGCAGGTAAGTGGTGTGGATTCCACAATACACCCAGTCTGTATAAGCGTATCCCTCTCATCCACATCCTGTATCTAGCTAGGGTTCTGGTTTTGTATATCTCGGCATGAGTGAAATCTGTCTCTATGCATGTCCGTCTTGGTATCCACTGTTGGGTATGCTTACTTTGTACGGCCTGGTTTTGTCGTACTGTTTTTTCCTTTCTCTGGATATCATTTTTTGCAGATTAATGGATCCAGTGCATAGTTCTGCTTTGTCTCTTAGTGCAGAAGCTCATGGATTTCTTCCATTGTGCACTGGCCATTCAACTCTATGATTTTCCTTCGCCCTTTTCTAGGGGGTGTAGGTCATACTGTCATTCTCCGGACTGTGGTGCCATTGCCTTGGTTTGTTGATGCTCCATTTCCAGAGCTTAATGGTCTAGTGTCAGCCATGCTTGCACTTGCGGTCTCCACCTGTTTTAGTCCATCTTCTTGGCGGACTGGTTCTCTAACGGAACTTGGTGGTGTTGAGTCGCTGACCCGCCGCCAATGGGGTATAGCTTTGATATCTATTCTAAGTTCAGGAATCTGTGGCTAGATGCGTCTATCAGATGAACAAGTTACTTACCTTCGATAACAATGTATCTGGTAGAGACACGGTCTAGCTGCAAATTCCTTAATGCAAATACATCCTCCCCACTCTGCAAGGGCCTTTTCAGGTCGGGTTCTTACTCTCTGATTCTTTCTACCAGTAATATCTGTCTTCACTCGTGTTAGTCTACTTCGCATCCTTCACCTAGTCAGGTTGTCATCTTCTGTTTTACCTATAGCTTCTCAGCCCATTCTCGCAAATGGGTGGTGGGCTCATATGTCCATACATGCTCATGCACCCTGGTTCTTTCCAGTGTGGTGGTTGCTCATGTCCTTTTCTCCTCCCTTCCCTGATGTTTTGTCCATTGGGGTGGGGTCTATGTGACTCTGTTGCAGTCAATTGATCATATTTGGGGGTGTGGTTGCAAATTCTGTGTTGCAGAAAAGTTATCACTTGCCATACCTTCATGCTGTCCAGGTCTTGTCGTTTACCTTGGTATTCACGTGGCTGCAGACTGTTTGTCGTTGCCATATCAGTCAATTGCTATTTTGCCTTTTTGGAGGTCTCGTTCTTTGCATATGCGAGACTGTTTCTGTGGGGCGAGGACTCTGCTCTCGCCCTTCCGGCTCTTCCTTTATGTAGTGTTCTTCTCTACAATGCATTGTGATGTTTCTCATCATCATTTACTTTTTCTTTTATTATCATTGTTGTCTCAACAGATGTTAAACCGTTCATAGCACACTGTTCCCACGTTCATTTTTAGTATTGGCTCAGCGTTTTTCCGTGGAAAAGTTTTACAGTAGAAAACAGACGTAAGCGCGCCTGGAGTTACTTACATGGCTCCACTGATGTCCTATCCGTGGAGGACGTCAGGGCTGAGCCATGTGACGCCGTCTACCGGCACCCAGAGGTACTGCTTAAAAATCTCCGTATCCAGACTGGTGCCTGGAGGATATTCTAAGTTAAGGAATCTGTGGCTAGACTGTGTCTTTACCAGATACGTTGTTACCGAAGGTAATTAACTTGTTCTTCTGACAACCAATATCTCTCTGAATCCAGACTTGTGGCAAAACTGTGCTATACAAATATTGAGTGACCAAATGTATTTATGATAATACATTCAACATAAAAAGTGAAATAAATCGCTCTCACTAAATTAGTCTGATAATTAGCTCTCGATCAGGTTATCAACACCCTCAAAAATATATCAGAATTCTGTTTGATTTAACGTGTCTGCATTGTGACAGATGCATGCTATTTGACCTGTCACAAAACTGTTTGTATCATGTCTTTATTGTGCTAATCATAATCCAGAATTTCATGGATCCCCACACTCCATTTTCTACCGTATTTTGTACTACATTTGTCCCTTAGGTGACTTTAGTTGGTGCGTGAAAACATGGGCCTCTGAATCGTCCCAAGTGACAGTAGTAATCACATTGAGGCAATGCGAATGTTTTCTACCACTTTCCGTTACTTGTCATGTTTGCTGCTGTCAATACACATCTTGAGCTGTTAAGCATGTTTCAGACAATGTACAAATGTACAGTATAATCTGCAAACTGAGTACTGCAATAACTGTCTTTGTTCACTTTTCATGTGGTTTTATAATCTAAATCTATTTTCTGTGATGTTTTCGTCTAACACCAGTCCTTGTATTTAGTATGTTTTTGCATCATACGTGAATAAAAAAATAATAATAATAATAATTCAAATGTGCCAAGAGACCCAACCCCCAATGGCGGATTTCTTTGTTTTTCCAGGGGCTCACCTTTGAAGAAGTAGAACATTTCTTTACTTTCCTCAAGAATATAAATGACGTGGACACGGCTTTAAGTTTTTATCACATGGCTGGCGCTTCCCTCGATAAAGGTATGGCACTCTTCCACAGTTGAGTGGCTGTTTTTTCTTACTTCATTTGTAGCAGTATGAAAGCATGATGTTCAGTACACCCTCGTGACGGCAAAGATACGATGCAGAAGTGGTCCTTGTTCCTTTCAATGTCAAGCAGGAGTTAAAAAAGGGGACTTTATCAATTTTATTATGTTCTAAAATAAAAAGTGGTCAGACATTAGCATTGTAGATACGAAATCCGAATAGAACGCACAATGGTCCTCTCATGCTCAGGGTCCTACATTAGCTTCGATTCAAAGCTGTTTACAATAATTGACTTTTAATGGGAAGGACTGTTTTTCTAAGATTCACTGGGAAGATAAGTCAAACAATTACATTTTATTAATGCTGAAATTCTAAATTGAATCATTTGTTGATTATAGTCAATTGAATGTAAATTTAAAACTAATTTACTCCTGCTGTCTGCCAAAAAGAACCCATCTGATCAAAGTAATAGCAACATAATCATATTATTGAAAAAATGAAATGCTTGTCTAATTTGCTTTGTGGCCACTTCATTGATTCCTGTCTTCTATTTTTAAGTGCAGCCTTTGGGAGTTAAGTGCTGCTTTTATGATGTGCCCTATAATGCTATGTATTCACAGTAGGAACAAGTTTATATATGCTAATGCTTCCATTCTGGGCCATAATAACCCAAACCTGCAAACTTGGCCCTGGAGGATGACCTCAGTGCATATAGATGAAATGAAATGAAAAAGAAATTTCTAAAGCGCACTGTGGCCAAGCGGCTTCCTGGCGCTGAGGAGCACAACAGAATCTACAAAGGGGCCCAAAGAGATTTAGCCGGGAAATGCCTGAAGGAAAAGAAACGTTTTAAGGGCTTTACGAAAGTGGGAAAAGATAGGGATAGAACGAATGGAAAGAGGGAGGTTGTTCCAAATCTGGGGGGCCAACACAGAGAATCGGGTGCCCCCGGTGCGGGATTTGCGGAAGCGGGGGACGTGAAGAAGAGAAAGAGAAGAAGAGCGGAGAGTACGACTGGGGGCATGAGAAGAAATTAGGGAATTAATGAAGAGCGGGGCAGAACGAGCATGCGCTCGGAAGGCCAGGCAAGCTAGTTTGAACTGAGATCTGAAATGAACCGGGAGCCAATGGAGAGATTTGAGGGCCGGGGTGATGTGGGAAAATTTGGGGAGACGAAGGATAAGGCGGGCCGCCTGGTTTTGGATGGCCTGGAGACGGCGAGTTTCGTAGGCAGGGATACCAACGTACAAGCCGTTTCCATAATCCAGGCGGGATGTAATAAGGGCCGTGATGATGGTTTTAAGGGCATCAACAGAAAAAAAACGGGAAATCTTACGAATTAAACGGAGTGAGGAAAAACAGGAAGACACAACAGAACTGATTTGGGTGTGCATGGACAGATCATTACTGATCTTGATGCCCAAGGTTCAAACAGAGGAAACTGGTGAGGGGGGAGGGCCAAAAGAAAGGGGCCAGTGAGCTGAGGACCAGGGATTGGACGAGCCACCAGTGAGGACAAGCTCCGTCTTATCGGGATTGAGCTTCAAATGATTGAAGCTCATCCACTGGGAAATAAGAAGAGTAGAACAGAACTTAGGAAGAGAGTCAGCTGGGGATGAGAGATCAAAAACGAGCTGGAGGTCATCTGCGTAATTGTACACAGAGACCCCCAGCTCGAGAAGAGAGGAGATAAGGGGACGGATGTAAAGGTTGAAAAGAAGTGGGGAGAGGGAAGAACCTTGAGGGACACCACATGTGACCGGAAGAGGGGGGGCAGAAAAATCAGAGAGGTGGACTGCCTGTGATCTGCCTTGAAGAAAGGACGCGATCCAGGAGAGGGCAGTGCCCTGGATGCCCGCTGCGCTGACACGGTCGAGAAGGATGACATGATCGACCGTGTCAAACGCAGCGGACAGATCTAAAAGGACCAATGCCTGGGGGAGGTTGCAGTCGGCCTTCCCCTTAAGTTCATCCAGGACCGCAAGGACCACACCCTCAGTGGAGTGGCCTGGGCGAAAGCCCGCCTGGTGGGAGGCCAAGAGATGATTCTCCTCAATATAGGTGGAAAGGCAGGATGTCACGTAGCTTTCGAGAATCTTCCCTAGATAGGGGAGAAGGGAAATCGGCCTAAAATTAGATGGAAGAGAGGGGTCCAGGCCAGCTTTCTTCAAGATAGGAAAAACAATAGCAGACTTAAAGGAAGAGGGAACACAGCCCAAAGCCAAAGAAGCATTGAGAAAGGTGAGGGGAGGGGTGGGACAACTGGTATAGAGGGTTCTGAGTATCCGTGCAGGGGCACAGTCTGCGGGAGAGCCGGATTTGACCTTGACAAGCAGGTCGAGGAAAAGCTCAGATGAGATAGGTTCAAAATGATCCAGAACAGAAGCAAGCAGATGAGACTGAACGGGCAGTGCAGGTTGAGACACAATAGGAATATTGGCCTTGATGGTAATAATTTTATTGATGAAGTAGTCGTTCAGAGAGATTGAGAAGGGGCAGGGGAAAGACAGGTGCGGTCAGAAGTGGCAAGACTGTGAACTAGTGAGAAAATCTCACGAGATTTGTTGGCCGAAAGGGCCACTCGCTCAGTAAAATATTTAGATTTGGCCGCTAAGATGGCTTTTTTATAGTTGTTAAGAAGAGCTTTATATTTGAGGCGGAGTGTGGGGCAGTAGTTGCGGCGCCAATGACGCTCCGAGCGCCTGAGCTCTAATTTCAGAGATTTAAGGTCGCTGGAACACCACTTGTGAGCGTCATGGGGGCGAACTGATTTGATCTTTTTAAGTGGGGCGACCTGGTCGCAAGCAGAAGAAAGCCAAGTATTAATGGCATCCGCCTGACTTTCCAAAGATAGGTCAGTCAGGGTGGGAGTGGATGAAGATAGTAAAGAAGAGAGATCATTAAGATCAGTCTTGTTCCAGCTTCGAGCCAAGATGTTTTTAGGCAAAGGGGCTTTCTCAGCTTGAGCCAAGTGAATAGAAAAGGAGATCATGAAGTGATCCGACCAGACGCAAGGAAGAATGGAAGTGGCCGGAAGATTACAGCGTAAGGACCAGATTTGGTCCAAGATATGACCGTGAATGTGGGTAGGGGCCGAGACGTGGGGTGAGAAGTTAAGGCACTGAAGTGTGGCAGAGAAGTCTCTAGATGAGGAGTCCTCCCTCGGATCACCCGGCCAAAAGTTGAAGTCACCGAGCAGGAGCAGCGAGGAATTATTTACCGCCAAGGTGGCCAAGAGGTCCTGCACGGTAGACACAAATGATGGCATACTGTGAGGGGGGCGGTACATGAGGACCACCGTAAGAGGTGCCGGGAGATTAAGAGAGCGGGCCACCAGAAAGTCGACGCTGGGTATACGGGGGTGCGGAAGAAGCTGGAATTTCATAGAAGAGCGAATTATCATCGCCACACCCCCTCCCGTTTTTCCGTCAGGGCGGTCGGCACGAAGGACATAGTGGGTACTAGGGAGAATGGCCAGAAGGTCCGGGAGTGAATCAGAAGAAAACCAAGTTTCGGTGAGAAAAAGAAAATCCGGGGAATCAGTATCCAAGAGATTGAAAAGAGCAATTTGGTTTTTAACGGCGGAGCGAGTATTAAGAAGAATAGCAGAGACGGCTGGGGAACCAGAAGTGGGGCCAGTGGCAAAGGACGAAAGAGAAGCAGGAGGGGCGGGACATGAGCAGGAAGAGTGGGGGACATAGATTCCGTGTGAAGATAAGTGTTGAACTGTAGAGGAGGAGAGGGGGACAGGAACTGAAAAAGACCGAAGTTGGGCAGAGGAATACACTAAAGGAAAGGCAGGGTCTATGGCCCCTGGTCCCGGCCCCTCGCGGACGGGGGCAGACGGGCTTAAATTAGGCGCAACTTCGGCGCGCCTTCGTCGCGCCCGCTGCGCTGCCGGGACTGGCCAACCATTATGTAGGGACACATGAGGGGGAGTGGCTAGGGGGGAGGGGCCCAAACGCTGCAATGCTGACCCAGAGCCGCCCAAGATGGAGGACTCGCCCGTCTCAGGAGGAGACGATCAGCGGGAGGCG
This sequence comes from Lissotriton vulgaris, assembly GCF_964263255.1. NCBI lineage: Eukaryota > Metazoa > Chordata > Amphibia > Caudata > Salamandridae > Lissotriton > Lissotriton vulgaris. The sequence continues at coordinate 805,648,957 of NC_141693.1, read as the reverse complement.
CTCTGGGTGGCGTGCAAGAGGGAGAAGATGGAAGCTGCTAAAAGATAGTGCCGTGCGCGGAAGTTCAGAGCGCAGCTGAGGGGCACAGCGAGCGATGACCAAGGTCAGTGGGGGCTGTTAAAAGTAGACGTTGCTCCCGGCGAAGCCTCGGAGTTCTGAAGTGCAGAGTGATTCACTTTCACTTCTGGGTATTTCAGAAGAATCAGGAACCCATATGTCAGGGTAGAGGCAACAGTTTCAGCCCCCGCAAAGAATATCTGCAGGGTACTGGCCAATAGATTTATCATGTTAAATTCTGTTGCTGGATTCTGCTTTTACATCAAGAGAGCAATGGCCATGCCTACTTACCCATATGGTGGAGCTTAGTATTGGTTTTGTTAAACCTGTAGTGGTGAATGTTATGTTTAGAAGAGGCATGCTGAACAGGGAACCGTGTGGCTGTTTGTATGTGGTATCTGTTTAGAGGTAGACTGAGCAGAGATGTAGGCTCAAGAAGACATATTCATTTCGCGATATCCGGAATGCCAGTCTTCTTTGCTAATATACAGGTTACCTTCAAAGACAGAGGAGCGACAGGAAGAAACGTGTGATTATTGTAAGCCTTTTCATACTGCATCAATTGAAGGGTGAAATTTCTAACAGAGGAGTTCATTTTACCCGATACTGATATCCCAGTTCCTTCATCTTACTCGAGCAATGGTATCCTGAGTTTCCTACAAGGAGACTCCTCAAGTAATTAATACATTGTACATTCATAAGCAATGACTTTTTGACATGGTTTATTACAAATAAGGGAGGGAGATTCACATACCTTATCATCAGGGCGAGCTTTGGGGACTGTGACGATCAAACTGTGTCTCAAGTTAAGTGTGAAAAAATTGAATATCAGCAATTTAAAGATGTTGAACTGTGGGATAGACTCTTTGTGAGATGAGGAATTTCATAAAGAGGCCTTTGTAAAGAGGAAGCTGTTGTATATCTGGAGAGGTTTTGGGGACAATTAAGTGTACAATTATGGAACCTTCAAACCTTTATATGAGACAATTAAATGTTGTATTAGAATATATGGATTTATTACGCGGCACAGTATCTGGACCTGACCAACTAAATAACGAAGCAAAGAAAGTAGGCGAAGCAGATCAAAACTAACAGAGCTGGACTAGACCAGCTATTTTTAAGTAGCTTTTGAAATGTCAATCAATCAATCAAGTAATTTGTAAAGCGCACTACATACCCGTGAGGGTTTCAAGGCGCTGAGAGAGGGGAGGGGAGGGGGTGTCTGGGTGCTGCTGCTGCTATTGGTCGAAGAGCCAGGTCTTGAGTTGTCTTCTAAAGGTCAGCAGGTCTTCGGTTTGTCGTAGGTAGAGGGGGAGAGTGTTCCAGTTCCTGGCGGCGCGATGGGAGACGGATCTGCCTCCGGAAGTAGTTCTACAGATGCGTGGGACCGTGGCCAAGGCGTGGTCAGCAGAGCAGAGTTTCCTGTTGGGTACGTAGAAGGAGAGACGATTGTTAAGATAGGCTGGTCTGGTCTTGTGGAGTGCCTTGTATGCGTGGGTCAGGAGCTTGAAGGAGATTCTCCTGTCGACGGGGAGCCAGTGCAGGTTCCTCCGGGGGGGAGTGGTGTGGTCGCGGCGTGGGACATAGAGGATCAGGCATGCAGAGACGTTCTGGATTCTCTGCCGTCCGTTGATGAGCTTGGACGAGGCTCCGGCGTAGAGGGCGTTTCCGTAGTCGAGTGCTGCTGACTAGGGCACGAGTGACTGTTTTCCTTGTGTTTGTCGGGATCCATCTGTAGATTTTGCGTATCATGCAGAGGGTGTTGAAACAGGTGGAGGAGACTGCGTTGACTTGTTTGGTCATGGTGAGTTTCGAGTTGAGTATGACTCCCAGGTTGCGTGCGTGGTCGGTGGGGGACCGGGGGGGTCCACAGAGACGTGGGCCACCATGAGTCGTCCCATGCTGAGAGGTTGGACCCGAGGATGAGGATCTCTGTTTTGTCTGTCTTTAGTTTAAGGCGGCTATCCTCCATCCAGTCTGCAACAGCCTTCATTCCCTGGTGGAGGTTGGATTTGGCGGGGAGAGGGTCCTTGGTGAGGGAGAGGATCAGCTGAGTGTCGTCGGCGTAGGAGATTATGTTGAGGTCGTGTTGTCGGGCGATGCGTGCTAGTGGTGCCATGTAGACGTTGAACAGTGTCGGGCTGAGGGAAGATCCTTGAGGGACGCCGCCAAGGATCTTGGAGGCATCGGACCTGAACGGGGGGAGACGGACTCTCTGAGTTCTGCCGGAGAGGAAGGCGGTGGTCCAGTCCAAGGCTTTCTCCCTGATCCCTGTGTCTTGGAGTCGCGTACGTAGTGTGCGGTGGCAGACTGTGTCAAAGCGGCGGAGAGGTCCAGGAGGATGCGGGCCGCCGTCTCGCCGTTGTCTAGAAGGATCCTGATGTCGTCTGTGGCGGCGATGAGGGCGGTCTCGGTGCTGTGGTTGCTGCCGAATCCTGATTGGGATGGGATCCAGGATGCTGTTGTCTTCGAGGTGACGGGTGAGCTGGGTATTAACTATCTTCGCGATGAACTTTCTGGGAACGGAAGCAGGGAGATGGGTCGGAAGTTCTTGAGGTCGCTCTGATCCGCCTTGTGTTTCTTGAGTAGGGCGTTGATCTCTGCATGCTTCCAGTTCTCAGGGAAGGTGGCGGTCTCGAAGGAGAGGTTGATGATTTTGTGCAGGTGGGGTGCGATGGAGTTGCTGGCTTTGTTGAAGATGTGGTGCAGGAGAGGATCGGACGGGGATCCGGAGTGGATTGTTCCCATGGTCTTGATTGTGTCCTCTGCTCACGTTGGCCCAGGTTGTCAGGGTGTCTTGGGCGGTGGGTCCGGTGCGGCGAGGTCTGCAGGGGTCGTCGGGGGTTTGAAACTGTCATGGATGTCTGTGATTTTACAGTGAAAGAAGGTGGTGAGGGAGTCGCACAGGGCGGGATGTCGTTGGCACTGGAGCTGGGGTTGGAGAGTTCCTTCATGATGGTGAAGAGCTCCTTGCTATTGTGTGCGTTGTTGTCGAGGTGGTCTGTGAAGGAGGTCCTTTTGGCGGTCCTGATGAGGTGGTGGTGGTTGTCCAAAGATTTGGATTTTTGTGAATATCTGCAAGAAGTTTGTTACAGAATAGAGAAGCTAGATGAAAAAACGAACGAGGTTGGGCAAAAGTGTATGACATAAGGACCCTGGATGATTGTAAAGGTTGAGACTGCACGAAGTTAGTGGGGGCCACTAGTAGAGCTAGCTCTCTAAACATAGCACAGAAGTTAGAAGATGGCACACATGCAAGTAGGAAGCAAGTGAAGAGCTCTCATAAATCTGGCTAGGTGCACATCTAGAAGGTAGACTCAGATCTAGTGGGTAACCCAACCGAACAGCTCTATTTTGGATAGTTAATGCTTGAATAACAATAGGAGAAATTGTAAAGGCTAAGATTTCAGCATTTAATAGATGGAAAAAATATCCAGTTACTGCTGCCAAGAGTTTGGCGGAAACTGCAAAGGGATAGTCTGCCAAAGTTCACATTGCCTGAAGAAACAAGAGATACGGTTGAGGCACAGAGGACCTGGCAAGTTATTTGGAAGGTATGAAACTACTGCCAGAGAGGAGTATTGTCAAACATGGAGGGGAGGGGTCATTTTTTATATATTGATGAAAAGAGTGCAGACAGAGGTGGGGTTATTAATCAATTGAGAAATCTATAAAGGGGAATCCCTGAATTGTTGAGAAAATACCCCTGTTCAATATGCAAAACAAAACAAGTATACAGGACTTCAGATCGGGATTCCTAACTCAAAAGGAAGATTTTCGAGGAGTTTAGATGATACCCTTCTAAATGTTCACCAAGGCTCATTAAGAATAAATCTAAAGCCATTACCAGCACATGCTTCTCATTCATTTCGCTATCTTGTTTCCTGTAAAATGCACGTAGTCTATGCTAGCACTTACTGTAATATGGCACTAACTTGATAGATTTTAGTTTGGCGCCTTAAACTGCTTAGCACACACAACACATACGCACATGTACACAACCCCCTCCCCCCGCCCCGTCCATATAAAAAAACTCCGTCCTCTTCAACATATTCGTATCCATCCTCCTACAAATACAAAAATATATAGTTAAGCACTCTAGATTTGTGTGTGTCTAATCAGAGGTCATGTGAGAAGGGAGCAAGGAGCTGAGTGAATAATCTCCAAGTAATATGATATAGTTCAGTGAGTTAAAGCTGCATTGATCCTTCTGTGGACTAAAAATCTGTGTTAATTTTTTACTGGCCTAACCTAATCTCATTCTTCCAAAGTAAGTAGACTGAGAACCAATGAGAAGGGTAATAGCGGAAAATGTCATTTAGCTTTACAAAATGTCAAAACTGGAGTGTTTAATGTAAACACTTATTACCTGTGTCGATCACAGTCATCCCTTATAGGCATGCAGACGCGTGTACAGTCACACCATATGGGTAAACACAACCACGTTCACCTAGGTTTTGTGCATGTGGTACCAATGTGTCTATCATATGGTCCCGTAAAGCTGGACAGTTGGACACCCTTTATGCTCCTGGGATTCCTGTTATGATCTAGGTTAGAGAAACGTTGTATGTCCAGTGTATTGTTTAGACATAGTTTGTACAGCGGGCAGCAATAAATGTGCCCAGCTCAGGTTGGGTCCTTTGTAGGGTAATTCTTGTGTGCCAAAGGACTTTGCGATTCATTTTGCTTTTTTTTGTTTAAAACATATTTTATTAATTTTCCAACTTTAGCATCATACGTATTGGGGAGTCAAGCATATATTTGATATACATCAGGCCCCTTAAACCCCTCAAATGCACATTGGCCTGTTTGATTACTCAGACAATGTAACAGGCAGTTTTCACTTCGATTACAGTCCTACTAACCATTACGACCAGTCTGTGTTGTACATATATAGTCTCCAGTGGGCTTACTTAGCATTATTTTGCTTGTACTAGTAGTCCTGAGAAGGTGAATATTACAGTAGAGCTTTTCCCAAAACTATCCCTCCCCACCCTTCCCTCCCCAGCAGGCCATGACCCATCCCAGCAGTTGATCGCCGTACCTCCACTGTTTAGCCGTCCCTCTCGCAGCGCCTGCATGTGTATATACTATCATTTGTTTTTTTTACTCGCAAGTTCACATGCGTGACAGCATTATGGTCACTGTAAGGAAGTGGGAGGTGGTGGTGTCGGGGCGTGATGTGCAGCTGATCCCCTTGTGGGGGGAGGGAGGTGCACATATTGTTCTTGCGCTACTGGCACTGGCGCCGGCGCACTCTCCTTGAAGGCTTCCAAGATGGTCTCCCATTCCATAGAGATTGGCTTTTTGCGCTACCCACAGTCTTCCTCTCGCCGAATTGATTTGCTTTCCGCGCTGCCCCATCTCACTACCTCCCCGTGCCAAACATGTAGCGGTGGAGGTTTGGCTGATTTCATGAGCAGGGCCAGGTCAGTGAAGTGAAGCTGCACCTTTAACGCTTTAGTGTGCCTGGTGAGGCCCAGCAAGCAATTGCCTGCCGTGCACGGCACGGCTTGCCTATTGCCCCAGCAGTAATTGCCACCGCCTCTGCCCAAAACCCACTAATCTCCGGGCACTGCCATAGCATGTGGAGTAATCCTGCCTCTTCTGCCTTGCATCTAGGGCAATGGTGTTGTGTGCTCGGGGACATCCTCCGCAGCCGGTGTGGTGTGAGATATGCCCTGTGTATGACCATTTGTTGGATAAATTTGAGTTTGAATTTCTGTGGGATTTTCCTGGGATATTCTAAACCCGAGGCCCATTCTTTATCGGACAGTTCTTTGTCCAGGTCCCTAGACCATCTAGTGTGCAAATCTATGAAGGTTATGCCCGTATGCGTTCTAATGCTTTTGTATAGCCGTTTAGTGAGGTGCCAGCCATTTCCAATGAGATATGTCATGTGGACCAGTTCTTATTGTGTGGGTGCTTCCCTGTGTAGGACCCAATGCTTTTTCACATATTGTAAAACAATAGCATGTGTGAGGTATAGTCTGTCTGTGACCCCATTATGCCTGGTGAAGTTATCATTATCCATAAGGGTACCATCATCTAATAATGCACCTACCGTGGCTACCCCGCCCTGGACCCAGGCAGTATCCTCGGTTTAGTAAGCAGGCTGATAGGGGTGGGGATTCCTACTAGTGGTGTGTTGTCAGAATATGGGAGGCAGCTGCGTGTGTAGTGCAGGTGTTTATTCCAGTATGTAATTGCTCTACGTAAAAGTGTCGGGCGGTTAGGGGCAGTCTGCCCGCAAGAGCACTAGTGTATGCAGTTGCCCTAGCTCGAGCTCAGGGGCTGTGTAGCCGATTTTGTGTAGGTTGTGCCCTGCTAACCTGAATGATAGCCACTGCAGTTGGCTCGCGTAGCAGTAGGGACGGGAATCCAGGACCCCCAGGGCCCCCTTATCCGTATCCAGCTGCAGCTTGGCCAGGCCCACTTGGCGGCGCCGTTTCCTCAGATCAGGTCGGTCAACATCTTGTTCAGGGAGGTAAATGAATGTTCGAGGTATATGGGCTGCAGATGGTACATTTATGAATAGATCGCCATCTGGTGTTGGGCTCGGATGATCAATTTTGGAAAAGGTGATGGACAGAGTTTCTGAATGATGCAGAATACTCCTACCCAGTCAAGAGATCAGGGCTTGATCCATCACCGTTTTTTAGCTCACTGCACCATCCCAGCTCAGAACCTGGCTATATGCAAATTAGTCTGTTCCTGTCCCAGTGCATGATGGGAACAGGGCAAACCAAACTACCAAGCCAATTCTTATACTGGGAAGGAGACCAGCTACCGGGGACCGGTTTCTGGCATTTCAGCCTTCATCGGCCCGGCTTGCTTGAATCCTGATGGTGCAATGAGCTAGGGACTCACGTCTGAGTATACCCTCCCACACTTAGTGTGGATAAAATCAATTTTGGAAAAGGTGATGGACAGAGTTTCTGAATGATGCAGAATACTCCTACCCAGTTGGGCTCGGATGATTGCACTTGTTTTTCTCTTGGAGAAGTCTTTTATCGTCACGAGACTGGTGACTCCTCCTTTGGGTGCTAGTGCGCATGGGCATCGGCTCCATCCTTAGATTGTTTTTTTCCGCCATCGGGTTCGGATGAGGATCGAAGCGCTCCGGATCGACTTCGAGAAAAAGTGATATTTCGGCGTGTATTCCCTTTCCAAATCGACGGTATTGTTATCGAACGCGATTTCATTTCCATTCCGGCGCGTTTTCTACTCCAACAATAAACATTTTCTTCTACGTCGACGAGACTGTGAGGCCTTTCTCGACGTAGTCCAGCCCGGAGTCCATGGAAAGGACTCCATTTAAGAGATGTCCAACGTGTGGTGCCAAATTCCCACACAAGGACCTACACGAGGTGTGCAACCTCTGCCTATCGCCTGAACACGAATCCAGGGACTGTGAAGCCAGCGCAGCATTCTCCTCCAAGTCGACGATTAGATCCGTCGAGCCTGAAGACACGAGGTTTCGAGAATGCAGTTGGAGGCAATCCCGGAGCTGTTAGAGGCCCAGCACCTCCAAGAAGAAGAGGAACATGAAGATGAGTTGGGGTCGGAAGTGGACGAGTCTGATGTCGAAGAAATCGACGCTCAACAAACCGTGAGTGACGAGGTCCCCTTACCAAAAAACCGACCCCGTGTGGTACCGACCCCGCCTTCGAGCCCGGTCAGACTACCGAAGAAAGTTTCCGGCGCCCCGCCTTCGGGCCCGGCAACGAAACCGAAACCGAAACTCTCGGCCTCCCACCATGTCGGATCCGAGAAACGGTCGTCATCGACACCGAAGCTCCATACAAAGGAAAGCTCGGCGTCGAAACATTCCATGTCGAAACCGAAACATGCTTCGACGTCGAAGACTTACTCGACACCGAAAAAATCGGAATCGAGCAAATTCTCGGTGCCGAAAACACAGAACATTGACGTTCAGAAGCAAAGGCACCTTTCGGAACCAAGATCTTCGGTACCGACACAGGAGCAGCAGACAGATCCAAAACAAAATACTTTGTTTATCGATCCGCAAACTGGCAACGTGGTGACAAAATCACCGAAAAAGAGGAAGAATGAACAGCTAGATGACAAAGCTCTTCCTCCTAAAAAGAGAACAATGGGAACAAGTACAACTCCTCCCCTTTCTCCTCGACTTAGAGACACACCCTCTTATCCTCTTCCTCACACTATGCCAGCTATTCCTCAACCTTCTACACCAAGACCATCTACACCTCAAACAGATGTAGACAGTGATACAGGGCGGGGGGAGAACTTCATGGGGATGACGACACTGTCCCAGATGAAGAAGACCCATGGGAGAATTATAATGCAGGGTCAGATGATGATAACGACCCAGAATTATACCCCTCAAAACCTTCACCACCTGATGATAATACAGGTTTTGTACAGCTGATTAATAGGGCAGCAGAATACCATAAGGTAGATTTACATACAGAACCTCAAATAGAGGATTTCCTTTTAGAAATGCTACCTGCTGCACAAAGAACATCAGGAACACTACCTATGCTAAAGGGTCTTCTCAATCACACAGCAGACATATTCAAAGACCCTGTGAGGGCTAGGGTATTAAACCCAAGAATTGATAAAAAATATAAGGCAGCCCCAAAGGACCCAATATTTATCAAGGGACAGGTACCTCTGGACTCGCTTGTAGTCACAAACGCTCGTAAAAGAGCAAACTCATTATCTACAGGAGAAGCTCCTCCTCCTGATAAGGAGTCCAAGCTAATAGATGCATCAGGCAAAAGAGTAGCATCCCAAGCAGCAAACAGCTGGCGCATAGCTAATACACAAGCGCTACTTGCACGCTATGATAGAACGCATTATGATGAGTTAGAAAAACTCATCACACATCTTCCTAAGGAACATCAAAAAAGGGCAGACCAGCTTATACAGGAAGGGAAGATAATAACCAACACTTCCATTAAGTGCGCCTTAGACACAGCAGACACTGCAGCAAGATCCATCAACACCAGTATCATGTTAAGAAGACATGCATGGCTTAGGGTCTCAGGGTTCAAACAAGAAGTACAAACAACTTTATTGAACCAACCTTTTGATCAAAAAACACTTTTCGGCTCAGGGACAGATGAGACTTTAGAAAAGATGAAAAAAGACACAAATGGCTAAATCAATGGGAGCATTACAACAACCAACTCAAAGGGGTTCCTTTCGTAGGTCCACCAATAGAGGGGGTCAAAGAATACAGGCACAAGCCAGCAATCTACCTCTTTTACACCAACATCACCCAGAGGTAATTCCATAGGCAGTTACAGAGGTAACAACAACAAGGGTAGAGGTCGCGGAAATCATAACAACCGCAGCTCCCCAACCCCAAAACAGTGACTTAATACAACTCCCCCCAGACCATATAACACTGGTCGGGGGACGTCTATCACAGTTCCTACCTGTCTGGGAAAACATCACGTCAGACAGGTGGGTGAGACCAATTATCCAACATGGTTATTGCCTAGAACTCACAGCTACCTCACCAAACATCCCCCCCAGACAGCTTCCAATGAGTCAAGATCATATGACATTGTTAAAACAGGAAGTACTATCACTGCTACAAAAGCATGCTATAGAGAAGGTTCCAAAACATCAGCAAGGGACAGGAGTATACTCTCTATACTTCCTAATTCCCAAAAAGACGGGTCTCTAAGACCAATTTTAGACCTCAGACCTCTCAATGCATACATAAACTTGGAACATTTCCACATGGTCACGCTCCAACAAGTACTTCCTTTACTGAAGAAAGGGGACTTTCTTTCTACACTGGATCTAAAAGACGCTTACTTTCACATCCCAGTTCACAAAGCCCACAGAAAATACCTCAGGTTTGTAGTAGAAGGACATTATCAGTTCAAGGTCCTTCCGTTTGGGGTCACAACAGCACCAAGGGTGTTCACAAAATGCCTAGCAGTAGTTGCAGCACACCTAAGAAGACAACAAATACATGTCTTCCCTTACTTGGACGATTGGCTAATAAAAGCCAAGTCACAGGAAGAATGTCTTCAAAACACACAGAAGACCATTCAATTGCTGCACCAGCTAGTGTTTACGGTGAACTACACAAAATCCCACCTACAACCAAACAAGGTTCAACAATATCTAGGGGCTACTATAGACACAGAAAAAGCCAAAGTATACCCCAAACCAATCAGGATCCAAACAATGATTGATCCAAAGATTTCAACCACAACACTCACTAACAGCTCGAGTGTTCATGCAGCTGTTAGGGATGATGTTTTCCTGTATACTGCTAATACCATATGCCAGACTACAAATGCGTCCACTGCAACAGTGACTTGCGACACAGTGGAATCCGGCTCAAGGTCAGATTACAGATCTGGTGTTGGTAGACGAACGCACACATCGCTCTCTGAGGTGGTGGAACACAACAAACATTTCCAAGGGGCGGTCGTTCCTAGAACCGATTCCACAAGTGATACTGACAGCGGATGCATCGCTCACCGGATGGGGAGCGCATATGGAGAAATATACAGTGCAGGGAAAATGGAGTGTACAGCAAAAAAGACTGCACATAAATTATCTGGAACTACTAGCAGTGTTTCTAGCATTAAAAGTTTTTCAAATGCAAATCTTCAACAAAGCAGTCCTGATCAGAACAGACAACATGGCTGCAATGTATTATATTCAAAAACAGGGGGGACACACTCTCTCCAACTATCTAGACTAGCACAGGACATTTGGAGATGGGCCATTCCTCAAAAGATCTATCTGTTAGCCGAACACCTACCAGGAGTTCAAAATCAGATAGCAGACATCCTAAGCAGAGAGTCAGAACAAATACACGAATGGGAACTGCACAACCAAATACTGCAGCCATTCTTCCAAAGATGGGGACAACCAGAGATAGATCTCTTTGCCACTCATCAGAACGCAAAATGCCAAAACTTCGCATCCGGGTACCCACACCACCTGTCCCAGGGCAATGCGCTATGGATAAATTGGTCCAACAAATTTGCTTACGCTTTTCCCCCTCTCCCACTAATTCCATTAGTGGTTCGGAAACTGCAACATTCAATGGCAATGATACTAGTAGCACCCACGTGGGCAAGACAGCCGTGGTTCACCATGCTACTGCAACTCTCACAGGTGCCACATCAAAAGTTAAGATTATTACCCATGCACCTTACACAGAACCATGGAGAAATAATGCACCCAGATCCAAAACAATTGAACCTAGCGATCTGGCTCCTGAGGTCATAGAATTTGGATACTTAGATTTACCTCCAAACTGTATGGAAATCATTAAGCAAGCAAGACGTCCTACCACCAGAGCATGCTATGCAGCAAAGTGGAAAAGGTTTGCTGTATACTGTAACAGTAACATCAACCCTCTGGATGCATCCACTAAACAGATTATTTGCTATTTACTACACTTGCAGCAATGTAACCTTGCTTACACCTCTATTAGTGTACATCTTGCAGCTATAGCAGCGTACCTACAAAACAGACAACATCTTTCCCTGTTTAAAGTACCAGCAATAAAAGCTTTCATGGAAGGCCTCAAAAGAGTCATTCCACCAAGACTGCCTTCCCCAGTCTAGAATCTCAACATAGTACTTACCAGACTAATGGGACCACCTTTCGAACCTATGCATAGGTGTGAAATACAATTCCTCACATGGAAGGTGGCTTTTCTTATAGCTATTACTTCACTCAGAAGAGTAAGTGAATTGCAAGCATTTACAATACAAGAGCCATTTCTGCAGTTACACCAAAATAAAGTGGTTCTTAGAACAAACCCAAAATTCTTGCCTAAAGTAATTTCAGCATTCCACATCAATCAACCAGTGGAACTACCAGTCTTCTTTCCAAAACCACAGACGGTAGCAGAAAGGGCCCTACATACATTAGATGTCAAAAGGGCGATATTGTACTACATAGAAAGAACACAAACTTTCAGAAAGACAAAACACCTATTTGTAGCGTTTTCTCCTACACATAAGGGCAATCCTATCTCTAAAGCAGGCATTGCCAGGTGGATTGTAAAATGTATACAAATATGCTACTTAAAAGCAAAGAGGACATTAACTGTTCCTCCTAGAGCTCACTCTACATGTAAACTAGGAGCATCTATGGCATTCTTAGGAAACATTCCTCTAGATGACATATGCAAAGCAGCTACCTGGGTTACACCGCATACCTTCACAAAACACTACTGTGTAGATGTGCAGGCAACACAACAGGCTAGAGTGGGACAAGCAGTATTAAAAACTTTATTTCAGACTGTTGCAACAGACACTGGTGACCACCGCTAGGGAGATAACTGCTGTATAGTCTATTCATAAATGTACCATCTGCAGCCCATATGCCTCGAACGGAATATGCTACTTACCAGTATGCATCTGTTCTTGGCATAGAGGGCTGCAGAGTGGTAAATTCCCTCCTAGCCTCCCCGGAAACCTGTGTCTGTTCCAACACTATCTTATTTAGATACACTTACATGGGCATTTCTATCTGTATTCTATCATACTACTCCATCTAACCCTACTATGGCAAAACAATCTAAGGATGGAGCCGATGCCCATGCACACTAGCACCCAAAGGAAGAGTCACCAGTCTTGTGACGACAAAAGACTTCTCCAAGAGAAAAACAAGTGCAATCATCCGAGCCCAACACCAGATGGCGATCTATTCATAAATGTACCACTCTGCAGCCCTCTATGCCAAGAACAGATGCATACTGATAAGTAGCATATTCCTTGTTGGAATCACTACTGGTGGATTTACAAACAAATATAGTACTTGGAGCAGAACCACCATTTTCGAGATCGCCACTCTACCCTTCATTGAGAGTGGTAGGGACGTCCAGAACGCGACCTGAGACCGGAGTGCCTGGATAGTTTTGTTCAGATTCCCCTGTATAAGGTCTGATGTGGTTCTGTATATTTGTATGCTCAGGTATTTAAAGCTATAAGGGGAAACCGCCAGGTTGAAATGTCCGAACTGTATCACTTTCAGGCTTCCCTCTGGGCGGAAGAAGGCCTGCGACTTGGTCGCATTTATGGTAAGCCCTGAAAGTAATGCGGATTGAGTAAAGATCTCCGGCATCAGTGTGAGATCAGTAGTCCAGTCATCGACATATAAAATGATGCCGCCTGCGTAGGCAGATAACACATGAAGTGTGTCGCCCAGACGGATCCCCTTCTGTTCCGGCTCTAGCCGTAGCTTGAGAGCCAGCGGTTCTAAAACCAGTTCAAATATCAAAGGGGGCAGCGGGCAGCCCTTTCGGGTGCCCCTACCAACTGGGTATTCCCGTGAGATGTGCCTGCCAGTGCGGGCCCTTGCAATGGGGGCTGTGTACAGCAGCTGGACCCATTTTTGATAGTCTAGGGGTATGCCAAACGCCTGTATTGTGGTGTAGGGTAGCATTCCTGAGTCTATTGTAGCGTTATATAGTCTCTCTAGGTGTGGGACCAGGGCGTCTGCGTATGTGGCGAAGAACTCGACTGGAAGGCTGTGTAGGCCAGGGGCCTTGTTTCGCGTGAGGAAATGAATGGCTTCTTTCATTTCTGACTTTGTGATAGGGCCGGAGAGGTCTTTCTGCGCTGCTTGTGTAAGCTGAGGGAATGTGATGTCATTCAAGAATGCATGGAGAGAGTCTTCTGTCAGTGGTGGAGGTGGCCGGTATAGGGTTTGGTAATACTCGCAGAAGGCAGTGTTAATGTCTTGTTGTGTTTCTGCAATAGTCCCACTCAGCGTGGTTACCTCATGTATCGGGGTCTGTGGGGGGGGTCATCTCTAATTATACGCGCAAGGAGTGGGCCAGATTTGTCAGCTACGGCATGCTTTGTGTGTGTGTGTAGGCAGTGTGATCAACTTGTCTGAGTGTTTCTAACAGCTCTGTATGTTTCTTGTGGGCTTCCTGTAGGGCCGCGCCCTTGGTAGGGTCTTCTGCCGCTTCCCGGTCTAGTTTATTCAATGAGTTTTCAACCTCTGTTATGTTGTTGTGTATTTCTTTTCTAACCCCTTCCGTAGTGCCAATTGCTATTCCTCTGATCACTGTTTTGAATGCATCCCACTCCACCTGCAGTGAGGAGGCAGTGCCAGCATTCTCAGCAAAGTAATTTGTGATTCCCGCAGATGAATTGCTGCGAAAGACCGGGTCTTCGAGCATCTGGGGCCATAACTTCCAGGTGGGGACTGGAGTGGGGATTCTGCCCCAAGCGAGAGTGACCTCAAGTGGGTTATGGTCTGAGAAGGTCTTTCCTAGATACGTGGCATGCATGACCTGGGTTGTAGTGCGAATAAAACATAAGATTGTGTCTATTCTAGTGTGCAACTGGTGCGGGTATAAGAAGGAGTATTCTCTACTGCTAGGATACTTCAACCGCCAGGCGTCCCCTAGGGACCAGCTCTCCACCCAGTCGTGTAGTGTGTCAGCCTGAATATTTGCGCCAGTGCCTTGGAGGGGGGGATGTGATCTATTTATGTCTATGTCGAGCACTGCATTGTAATCCCCACCTAATATCCATGGGTATGCTGTCCAGGGCGTGAGTATAGGGTTGAGGCTCAGGAGGAATTTATACTGTTCGAAATGTGGGGCGTAAATGCTCCCTATTACAATTTGTGTGCCATCTAGAGTGCCCCTCACCAGTATATATCTCCCCAGCTGGTCCACCCTTTGTTCCAGCGACTTAAAAGGAACCTCATTCCATATCCAGATGGAGGCGTTTCGTGCAAAGGCGGAGTAGGATGTGGAGAAGACTTGGCCTCTCCATTTCTTGCTCAATTTGACTGCCTCTGCAGCAGTGAGGTGGGACTCCTGCTTAAAGACTATATGTGCATGCCGCCTGTTTAACTGCGCATGGATTCTATACCTTTTAAATATGTACCCCAGTCCCCTTACGTTCCAGGTTATTATTTTATAGTTATCCCGCAAGAAAGTAAGTGTCGCCACCAGAGTCCTGCTCATTTCCAACGAGAGGGGGACAGCGATGTGTGGGGCAGCAGGGAGGGTTTGGACTAGCTGAACGAACATTTGAACTCTAACAAAGAATACTCGGTCCAGCAGAAAAACAGTGCTGGTCCAAACCATAATTACAAAAGTGCTAGCTATTAACATTGTAGCTGTTGCTTTCGACATGGGGCGAGCTGCGCTAGCAATCTAGCTATGTGAGTATAGACCGCGCGGGCTCTACATGGCCCGGACCAACTTTAGTGGTGTGTGTAAATATTGGGATTTCAGAAAGGAGGGTGCATCTGTGCTACCAGTGATTATTCAGATGTGGTGCTTCTCATTCAGTGGCCGCTTCTGCTTACTACGTACCTGGCTGTAACCTAAGAAGCCCTCCGCAGTTTGAGGCGTAAGGCCATTAAACAACGCTATGCTATTTTCAGAGTCTGAATGCACAGTGTGTTCTTCAGAGGAGTCGGAGGATATGTGGTGTGTGCCTTCTGGGAACTTGCTGGCCGCCGCCAGCGCCTGAAATGTCCCTTCTGAGCCAGTTCCGGAGCGGGGTTCCTGACCTTCGATGCAGTGTTCGTCACTCGGCGTCGCAATCACTTGCTCCGTTTGGGCTTCGAGGCGTTGGATGCACTCTGTGAGGAGGGCACTGATCCCGTGGGGGCATGACCTCGAGCCATTCCTCCACTTCCTCCGGGGTGTCGAAAAACTGTGGGTTTTTTGGTCATGTATCACTTTGAGTCTGGTCGGGAACAACTAAGCATATTTGATGTCCAGTGCCTTGAGTTTGTTCTTTGTGTCTTGGTATTGGGTGTGCTTTCTCTGCACTAGGACTCCGGGTACAATGATACCCTCTGATTTTCATACTGGATCAGAAACAGCTCTCTGGCTTTCTGCAGCAGGACATCCCGGTCTCTGAAGTTCAATATTTTTACTGTTAGAGGGCTGGGTTGGGCTCCTGCCGTTGGCCTGCTGGTAGAAATTCTGTGTGCCCGATCTACACAAAAGAAATGAATGCAGTAGCGTTCTGCCCCTCGCATAGTTCTGGCAGACTGACTACGTGGATGTTGTTACGCAGGCCCTCCCCTCCGCATTGTCCACCCAGTCCTGCTACCTGCCGTTGAAGTTGCTTAAGTTGCTCTCCATGCTCTTTATGTTGCGGCAGTATTTCTGTCAAAGCAAGTTTGTTGTCCCTGACTGTCGCAGCGAGCTTGATATGATCATCCTTGAGGGGGGTGAATCCAGTTGTAAGGGAACCTATCTTCTGTTCTATGGTCTTTTTTGAGTCCCGCACGTCCTGCAGTATGAGGTCCAATTTATCTGGTGGGTCTTCAGGTTAGTTGGTGGAATAGTGGTAGTCATTTGTGTGTGGGTCTCTGTATCAGCGCAGTCTGTGTTCCTGCGCTGCTGACTTCCGAGATCTTCACTTTGAGGCGTCCCATGCGAATAATTTTGCTTTACTGAGATTTTGATGTATTTATTGCTGGACTTGAAGAAACTGTGCTGTTGATGGGATTATATGTTATTCTTGCATACATTTACATTAACTTGCTACCAATGATTCGAATATGTAGGTTGTACACATATACTGTTGGGGTGGAAATGCTCACTCATCTATGTGGCTCTTTTGTCATGTGGTACACATTGTAGCGCTAAGAAGTGCCTCCCATGTGCTCTATCAGTGTAGAGTGAAGCATCGATACGATTGGAAAACACAAATGCATAAATACACCAAGCCTCTAGAACTCACAGCTACCTCAAAGATCACCCGTGCTGGATAAGTTGAACTGAATAGATATATGGGACAGCAAAAACATATTTTTATATATTTGCGAAAAGAGAGCAGGCACTGAGTTAAACAAAGAATAAGGTCTGTTATGATCCAAAGATGATGACCAATTACTGAAAAAGTGGCGTCAAAACCTGCCTCTCAGCAAATATGGGATACAGACGTAGGGAGCATTCTGATAAAGGTATTGCTTTATTTGACTCTACAGTAATGTTGTACTTGTTGGCAGAGATGGAGTGAAACTCGTACTGGTATTTATGAACCAAAGTAAATCGGGAAAAGAATTTGATTTTGAACAGACACCCAGTGTAGACTTCTAAGGTATTATGGGAAACCTCTGCAGAAGCATTCTAAAGAGTGCTCAAGTTATAAAGCTAATTGGGTGAAATGCCTTCAGAAAGTGTCGAGATAATCAGTTCAAGCTAAGATGCATAGCTGGATCACCTTGAAAATATCATTCTGCCGTAGAACCAGGATTATATAAATAAGGTAACGAAGTTAAAGCAGAGATTGGCGACCCAAACTCCTTTTCATATTTGTATATTGAAAAGATATTGGCGAGCTAGAACAGTCTTCTAGTTCATAGAAGAAAATACTTATTTCTGCACACACAGTAAATGTTGCACTGCTGCACATGGTACTGCCTGCCCTGTGTGTGTGTAGACATCTACACTGCCATCAATAATTATTCTGTAAGCGATTCTTCCACCGCTGCTGCCCATTCTGTTGAGTTATCTTTCGGGTAATCTTGGTGAACACGCTTGTTCACTCAACATGAGATGACTGTATAAGTGCGGATGGGGATTGTGTAGAGAAATGGTGTGGTGCAGGTGCAAAGAGAGCCTACACTGTAACCTTACCTTGTACATTAAGCCAGTAGCAGTTCATGTGTTACTCACAAAGAGAAGGCCCAACATAGCACAACAAAATTCGCTATAGAGCGGACATCCGCATTATAATGATGCCTAAGTCAAAATGTGGGCATAGCAAAGTTTACATCAGGGCTTGTTTCCCTCACACGTAGATTAGATGCAGTAGCTTCCCTTATATAGAGAGTAAAGACGCCCATTCACACCTCTCTACTTACCTCCCTACCTACCCTCCTTACTCTGCGCAGCAGCATAAGCTTCATGCGCATTCGAGGATAATAAGTGCACAAAAGCAGCTGCGCACACTTCCTGTCCCAAAATATTCATTGTTTTGTCATATCATTCTCACAACATTCACATCATAAGCAATATTAATCAATGAATCAACAGGATTTTTTAAAGTGAGGCTAATCATCCGGGTTGCTTCATGCGCTGTAAACCAGTGGTGGAAGGTGTTCAGTTGAACAGCCAGGTCAAGAGTCCTTTCATGAATTCCAGCAGAGGATGCGGTTCGGAGGTGAAGGGGAGGTTGTTCAAGGACTTTGCAGTGAAATAGGATCAGATATAGGGCCAGATGTACGACCATCGGCACTAGCGACTCGGAAATTGTGAAAAATTGAGAGTCGCAATTTGCGAGTCACTAATGCCAATGTACTGTTTGCTGTTCCCACTGGGGTCGCAAATTGCTTGGCTCATCAGTATTCGCAATTTGCGACCCCATTGGGATTGGCTGGCCCTCCCAGGTATGGTGGCCTGCTAGGCTCAGCAGACTTCCATATTTAGGACTGCTTTTAAATCAGTTTTTTTTTTAAAGGAAAAAGGGATGCATTTAAAAAAAGAAAAAGGAAACGTTTATTTTTTATTTTTTAAGGGCAGGCAGTGGTCTCTTGGACCTCTGCCTGCCCCTAAAAAATATTTTCCCCTGCATTCACAAAGGCGAAGGGGTCCCCAGGGGACCCCTTCCCTTTTGTGAGTGCTTTACCACCCTCTTGAAGTGAACGGTAAATTGCGAGTGTTTTGTGACCACAGTTGCAAAACAATTTTTACGTAGGGTAGTGAGTCGCTATTAGGAAGGGACGCCCTTGGAATGCCCATTCCTAATAGCAAGTAGCAAATCCTATTTAGCGAGTCGTAAACAAAATTGTGACTCGTTAAATAGGGTTTGTACATGGCCCAGAGATATTTTTGCATGTGCACACGGGTCGTACATCTGGCCCATAGATCCTGAGGGAGGTTGTTTCCACATGCACTTTGCTACAGACCTTTGATTACAATTTTCGGACCTGGCTGCACTTGTCTTTGGATTACTTCCTTATCACATTAAGCCTAGAAAAAGTAATGTAGTGACGAAACACTTGTTGGCTGTCTTTGTGAAGCAAGAAACTATAAAAGTGGAATATTCAGAAGAATACAAGAATATTCCATTGTGTTAATAAACTGCATTTCTATATAAACAATATCCTTACTATTTGGATTTCATATTGTTGTAATACCATATGAGTGCTTGGGTTTTTGGTTGCATTAATATTGTATACAGTTGCGGTCCAATGACCCTATTTGTTAATAACACCTTGGATAGTACGTTTTAACCCTTTAGCATCATCGCTTATAGTATTACTATTGATATAGCAAATCTAAAGGATACATCTTGCTCCCTATTAGGTGCAAAGATCAAACCACTACTACCATATTCAACTTGTCAACATTCTGGTTGCATACGCAATGAACCGGCGAAATGAGCCTGAATTGTAGAGTAATGCTGATAGCCCCCTTTTGAACTACTGCTGGGGCTGTGGGCCTGAATTCTACCCTGTCTGGCATGAAGTGGCCTGCGGTGGACTCGATGGAGCAGGAGACCGTAGGGAGGACCGGAGTGCCTGCAGAGACACGCCATACGCCGTGACTCTGTCCCGATGCAGCGGCAACACTGCTGAGCGGTCACAGATGTGAAGGGGTCCGAAGCTGGCGGTCTTCAGAGTGAGGAGGCCCTTCTCTCGGGACTCTGCTACTCCTGAATGAGAATGAATTGGACCACTGGGGTCGGCGGGGGAGCGTGAGCCTTCGGCCCGGGAAGTGAGGCGGCCATGTGTGTAGATGCATTATGGCAGTGAGCTAGTCAATGTGACCGCCCCCAACTGGGAAGAAGGCATCACCGCAGAGACAGAGCCGGCGGGTTTCTGAGACTGCCCGCAATGCTGAATGTTCTGGGAGATTTGCGATAGTCCTAGGCAGTGGCAGATTTACTGAGGGTGCCATGTGTGCAGCCTCTGAGGTGGAGGGCCCTATGGATACTGAGTGCAGCGGAGAAGGAAGAGGTCCTGGCACCTATGGCATCCTGTGGGATCCTGACGTGGGCACCTTGCTCAGTGGTGCTCTTGCAGTACTGTGAGGGGACACAATGGGCATAGGGCGCTATGAGTTGAAGAGCCTGAGACCTGCACTGCGCTAGTGGAGAGCTGAGAGCACCGCTGGAGGCTCTGGGCTCCCCACCCCCACTTTTTGTTGTTGTTCGATCTAACGGCACCAAGTGTGCTGGCTGGCACATGGGAGACCCATTGCCTGTGGTATTACTGCCGGACTGAAACTGTGAGGCGTTGGAGTGTCTGCTTAGAATGGGCCACAACAAGCCCTTGTGTGCCATGCTGCTGACCAAGATGGACAGGTACAAACACAGCTACAGGGAGTTCCCAACGCCTGCTGACGGGGACGTCTGCGGCTCATAGCAGGCTTCTGGTATCAGCTGGGCTAAGATCCTGGCGGCCATGAAGCACTCGAGGCCTTGCTGGAAACCAAAATAGATACATTGATTATTGAAGTCTAGCTCATACGCGCGGCTGCGTGTAAAGTGAATGAAAGGACACTGGTGGCTGAACACACAGTGGCTGAGCTGCAGGCAGACGTTGGCTGACTTGCGGAGCACCATTAAATCCCTGGCAGGACTCACGCACCAAATAGACAACAGGTGGAGGACGCAGAGGGACAATCCCATAGAAATAATCTTTTTGCTGGAATCACAGAGAGAGCTTAGGGGTCTGCACCAGAAAGCTACATGCAACGCTGGATCACTGAAACGTTGGTGCCGCCTGGACTTAACAAATATTTTTAGTGAATCTTTTGCATAGTGCGTTGGTGCCGGCCCTCCCTTCAGGGGCTCCTTCATTGGCCATTATAGCTTGCATACCGAATTATAATGATCCGGAAATTATCCTACAAAACGCGAGGAAAATGGAGGAGAAACAATTTGAAGGAAACCCAGTTGGTATCATTCTCAACTAAACTCACAAAGTACAATAATTTGCAGAAATCATTTGACTCTGTTAAGCAGAAACTCAGAGCAATGGGAGTGTAATATATGTTACTGTTTCTGGCGAAATGACAAGTACTACTCAATGACGTGGACTTGGTTGGCTGCAGGACGGATATGGTAGAGACCTTACTTAACGTTACTGGACTGAACATTGCACGATCCCCCCACTGCTTGCTGGGCACCCTTCAGTCACCCAAAGGGAAAAGGATACAGTGTAGGTTTGCATTGCTGGGATTAGTTCTGGCAAAATGTCGCATAACTATTCAGTGGATGCAGGTGTCTGGGCCAGATATTATGCAGTGTGAGCCAGATTTGATGGAGTGGGCCGTAGCGGAGGAAAAACGAATGAAAATGGTCTGCGTGGATGAGCATTTAGCTGATGACTTAGGTGATTGGGCTCAATCTGCAGGGATTTAATGGTGGGTGTGCAGAGAGGGGCTGAGTTGCTTTGTATATGGATGGGAATAGTAACTGTTCGGCTTATACGACCCGTGGTCCATACCGTGCAACGTGTCATGTTGTTTGTCGCCATATGTTTCTTTTCATTGCTGTTTTATGTTGAAAACTATAAATTCAAATAATTGTTTTAAACTTTCTGTAAAGAAAAAAACTCCCTAGTTGTTCCCCAAATAGATGTTAACATTACAGCATTGTTGCATTTTCATTCTTTTACTTTGTTTTTCCATTACTTGTACGTGGCCTTCAATCTTGCCTGTGAACCTCTAATGTTATACCTGTCATTCCGATTGTGTATTTTTATGTTCTGTTAAGAAGTGCAAAGATACAAGGTTAAACCCTCCCCCCGATGTAACACACATCTTTGCTCACCGTCTTATTTCAATCGTCTATCAGCACCAGTCTTTTTTTCTACCATGGAGGTCTTTAACAACATTTCCTTTTTAGGTCTCGCCTGGCTTTGGAGCGCGCATGTGCTCCAAGCCTGCGAGAGCTATAGTAATCAAGGTTTAGAAAGGGACTTGAATCCCCGCCCCTCTTTCCGATTGGCTTGCGTCATCCGATATGGTAAATGGTGGCGCATGATTGGATATCAGGCTTTGTTGTTACCGCCCTTTTGCCTTTTGGGATGGCCCATAGCGACTATCTCACGCCATCGTTGTTTCAGTAGCTTGTTTGTCCTCCATGTGAGAAGGTAACTTCATTAACCTATCTACATCTTTGTATGGGCGCCAGTTCTGTTCAGGCCTCTTTTGAAAGGCGTTGGGGTTTGTTCTGAGCTCGCGCTGCAGAGTGGCAATGGCGGTGCATGTATTCCATGTTGTGGCTGCTGCAGAGTGAATGACGGCTCAGAGGTAGCGACGTAAGGAGCACACCGGGAAGGAGGTTGCTACTGTTTCATGTTCCTGTGGGTGTCCTAAACCTGGCCGGACCCGACGGGCACTCGCACTGTGAGCTGTCGGTCATAGGAGGCAGTCCGTCGTCAGGTAAGCTCGGGCACGCCTGGGTTGGTCAAGAGGCGTCTTGTTTTTAACTCTATTCTGAGACGGCGGAGCTCTGCAGGTAGAGCCCTCTACCGACCCATACACAGTGCTCTCCCAAAAGCATTGGCAGCTGTTACGGGCACTTGTCTCGCGGGGCAGTCTCTGATAGGGGTGCATTCACACTGAAGAGTAGACAGCCTGCGCCCTGCTGTCAGGAATCAGAGCTCAGGGGTATCTCTCAATGCCCTGACAAGGGCATCTCTCTCAGATCCAGAGAGCCATCTCCTCCCACAACAGGGTCTTATGGGGTCAATTCCTGTGTCAGCCTTGGGCAGTGAGGAACACCTGCCCCTGCAGTCCCAGGGCAGGAGTCTGCAGACAAGGCAGCAGTGGAACAAGGCCCAAGACATCTGCAATAAACTAAACACTCAACTGGCTGGTCTGCAGAGATATCCTACATGTGCACTGCACGTGACAGCTACCTCGCAGTCAAGTCAAGTTTAACTTTATTCGGTTATCAGATAAAAACAACCATAAAAGTACAGATTTAAAATCATCATATTACAAAATATTCATAACCTAATTAGGTCATGGCAGAGTTCAAATAAGCACATCTTAATTTAATTCATTTAGATGATAGTCTTTCGAGATCTAAGAACAGATTTAAAATATGCAGACAAATGTGCAATAGTTAAAATATTGCCCAATCTTTGAAATTCTAAAAATGCAGGGCGACATTGGGTACATTCCATAATCTTCAGCAGTGGCACAATCCATTTTTTCCTGGGAATCGTATAAAATCTATAGAAAAAAAGGATATGAATGTCTGACTGCTCTGACAGATTGTCAAAAGGGCATGTAATTAATTGTTAAGTCCAGAGATTCATAACAGGGAAGCTAAGGGATCAAAATAACAGATTTAGTCTAAAACGAGTCAATAAAAACCTTTCAAAATCGCTCATTTTTAGTTTAAAATATGGTTGCATGTGATCTGAAGTCATTATCAGTTGATGTGCGACCACAGTTTTCTTTGCCATTTCTATATTAATTCTAAGGTCGCACAGATAACTCATGCACACATCTTTAAGGAATTTCCTAGATATGTCACACACACACTTGTGGGGTCATCATAATATTCCCTATGCCCTATTTTAATAAGGAACTCTCTTACGTGGGTTAGTGATGCCACCCTTACAACATTTTCTAGGCTCATGACATCTATTAAAATAGAGCGATTGAACGCACATTCCTCCTTCGACCAAATCCTGGGCCACAGGAGTACCGGGGCAACCTTAATAATGTCTTATAGATACGGTACCCCTAACTCAGCATTACTAACATAAGTTGAAACACTATATGGTACTGCTAAGAGGGATTAAAAAAAGTTATTCTCCACCACCGGTAGTGGTTTTAGTATTTACGTACCCCCATACCCCTTCACCATATGTAGCGACTGCCACGCAGGTTGCTCTGTACACAGTTAGGAGCTCCCCAATCGGTTTTTTGCCCATCCTTCTACTAAAGGTTTTTAAGGCTGTAATAGATTTACAGAACAATAATCTCCTTGCTTGTGTTGCATCGTTCCATCGACCTATTTGATCAAACAATACTCCAAGGTAAGGTAAAGTAGGGGTCTGTTCGAGTGGTCTTGAACCAACAAATATTGTTTTACCCATTTTATGTTGTCCAGGGCCATATGTCATACTAAGTCTTCGTGCAGTTAATTTTCAAGTCTAAGCTTGTCATAAAATCTGTAAAGGTGTTAACCACCGTTTGTTTGCATGGCCAACGGTGTCCTTGCCATTAAAACTGCATTGTCAGCATATAGGAGCGCAGGGACAGACCTTTTCCCAGCAAGTGGCATGTCCCTGCACTCCTCTAACAATATTTTTTCAAGACCATTAATATATATTGTAAGCAAAAACGGAGCGAGGACGCAGCCCTGCCGCACTCCTCTTGATATGGTGAATGAGTCAGTACATTCATCATGCTTTCCGTACCTTACCCGCGCTGTATCCCCCGAGTAGAGTTCCCTTAGAAAATTAATTATATCTTCCTCTACTTCTAGGTTTTGGAGGACCAGCCATAGTTTGGAATGGGTGACACAGTCGAAAGCTGACGTTAAGTCAACAAATGTTAAAAACATGCGACCACCCTTTACTTTGGTATTCTTCTCTAATAGTAAGTGTAGGTTAAGACACTGGTCAGTGGTACCTAGACCTTTCCTAAAACCATATTGAAGGTCGTTTATTACCGACCGTTCGCCAGCCCAGGATTGTAATCTATTTAAAATTACCCCGCCTAAGATTTTGATGGTAGAGTCCAAAAGAGAAATAGGGCGATAGCATTGACAACTCGATCCATCACCCTTTTTAAAAATTGGGACTATTATTGACTCACACCATGAGGATAATAGACCATAAGAACAGGATGCATTAAAAAGTTGAGTAAGCAATGGGCCCCAAAGATCAATGTTGCTTTTATAAAAGTCGACTGGAACGCCATCAGGGCCTGGAGCTTTGCCTCCAGCACTATCTCTTATACTCGCGTTTACTTTGCTCAGTGCAATACCCAGTTTTACTTTGACCCTGCTCTGAGCTGACTCAGACCTCTCGGTGTCATCAATAAGGGCTTGATCATTATCGATTTTAACACTATAGAGTTCTTCATAGTGTTTAACCCATTCAATATCGGAAATTGATATCTCAACCCTAGCTTTTGCTTTATCAATAAAAAGAGGGGCATTTACTGCTTTCCAAAAGGCCGCTGAATCTTTACTCTGGGATGCCTCACACAATGCATCCCATGCTTCCTTTTTAATAGTATCTTTCCTTATCTTAAGATTTTTCTTATGCTCCTTCCTTAACTCCCTTATGAGATTAATATCTCTGATAGGAGCATTTAGGGCGAGCTTCAATTTGGTACAGCTCTTAGTACAGGCTGTATCAAACCAGCTTGGAGAATCTGCCTTTAAAATGTTTGTCTCTACCCAAAGGGCATTTTTAATATTTTCAGCTATAATTCTAATTTGTCACGATAACCGAATCATCCGCTTTATCCTCTAGGCACAGTTTAATAGTAAAATGTTTTTTTTTTATCACTGTGTTCAAAAAATCTTCGGGTACTACTTTGCACCATTTCAGGGCCATAACCATTCTGCCGACTTAGGACTATATCCCGAACTTCCTTACTTGGTGCACATATCTTGGGGAGATCTTTACCTAATTGTGCAATCTCCAGGCTTAAGGAGAAATGATCACTTAAGGGGTTATGAAGAGTTTTGAATGCTTGTACCTCCCCGCCGTATCTGGCTGATATCAGTACAAAATCTATGGAGGAACATGCACCTCTGCCATTAAACGTTGGGCGTAAAGGGACCTCACTACTACCAGCTCTATTTGCGAAATCCAAATCGCAAGTAAAAATAATCTCATTTAAATGATTCCCACAAGCAGTATGTTCAAAATGGCTTAAGCTGGTCGCCTTATCCAGCATTAAGCCACAGGTACCCTTTTCCTCATGTTTGCATAGAGAGCAATTAAAGTCCCCACCCCAAATAAGAAAAACTGCTTCCACCCTCCCTTCCATCAGGCATTTATTGTCTTTACCCAGACTCATGAATGTTTGTTCCATAGCGTCTACCAGAACATTGTTATAAAAATTTACAACAATCAAGTGTAGACCTTGTTCAATAACAATTCTAATAGTATGGTAGTACCAATTGTTAACAACCATCTCGATCCTACTAAACTTTAGCAGGATAGACACATAGGTACACTGTCCTCCTTTGGCCCTACCATAAGGGGAGCCAATTGCTTGTGAGTAAAAAATCTTAAAACCGCACAAATGTGAGGCTTCTATCACCCATGTTTCTTGGAGGCTTACAATGTCATAGTCTTTAATCGCGTTCGTCTAGTTGGGGTTTGAAAGTTTTGTTTTGAGGCCTGTGATGTTCCAGAACATAATTGACCAGGACCCCCCTTTAATTAGAACTTCCTCCCGGACAGTGGGTACCTACTTTGTCAGCTACCGGTATATTCCGGTTATTATTATTGTGAGCCATAATTCCAACACAAACTTTGTCGGAGACCTCTGGGCCTATTCCTAGTTCCACCCTGCAGTTCCTGCCTCTATTGGTTACCTTATCCTGTTTTGTACTGTCATTTACCATGAGATGATCTAAAGTCACGCCATTATACCTACACCCCAGTCAGTACACCCCCTCCAATCCAAGAAGTGTCTCGAAACGATTAAATAAGGGGAGACGGAACTCTTGCCTATATGCAATGTTTGGTCGTCTGATTTGCATTTCTCTCCCGTTGAATGGGAAAATGACGTACCAAAAGCTGTACTGGGATAAAAGTAGCTCAAATCAAAGGTTTGAATTCCACCATCCCCTCTGTGTCCTGTCCTATCACATATGAACCTTACCACCCTAGGGTCCTTGAAGTTCACAATTATACAGTCTCACCCCTGATCCTTAATTCTGTGGCCTAGCCAACGCACCCTTCTAACATGTAGAATTTCAGCGTTTGTAAAACCTGGGAGTGATCTGTTATTGAGCCAAAAGATAATTTTATTTTTCAGTTCACTGTGGGTTTCCAACTTGTCATTATGAATCTCTGGAACCCCTGTCGATATCACATTGTAAGGTGCAGATTCGGGAGATAGATCAATACAAGGATGCTTCATTTTCCGGTCCCCTGAACCTAATACTTCTTTTCCTTTACTAGTTATTTCTCCAACCACATCAGAGGTTACCAACTCCTTTCTGCCATCCCGCCCAGTCGCTTCTGCTCCCTCTCTGCTATTTTGGTTTATCTTTTTTATCTCTGTGCTACCTTCAATACAAGTTGGTTTTTGTCGCCCATTCAATTCAATTCCAAAACTTTATTCGATCATTTGTTAAAAATAATCATAAAAGTGCATACATACATAAGTAATTAAAAAAACATATAAGTACAATTAAATTAAGAACAATCATGTATCAAGGAGCATATTATTCCTCCAACGTACCGATTTCAAGATGAATACAGCAGTAAAAAAAACAGATGTCCGGCGAATCAAGACCAAATAAAAGCATCATAGCAGATACAATAGTGGATACATTATATTTTTTAAAAAGTGGTTTCAGGTAAATTTTACGGAGATGAAGATAAAAAGGGCATAACAGTAAAAAGTGCTCCGAACTTTGCTTTGTAGTCCCATCACATGGACACGGCGCAGTGGTATAAATCTTCATTTGAGGATACGCTACAAGCAAATGAACAGTCCCCATCCGCAGTCTTGTCAAGACATATTGGTGGGAACGGATGTTAACCATTTTAAGGTATCCTGCGAATCCTGATTCAACCATGTTATACCTATCATAAAAAACATGTGTGGAAAACTGAGAGGTGGCTACATTACGCTTTACCATACTAGCCCTCAGAAATTCGTGTTTAAGCTCGATCTTAGGGATGTCTATAACACAAAGTGGGTTATCACACACAACAATGTTAAAGACATCTTCAAATACACAAATAATATAATTAAGCCAGGGGATCCGGGAACGTTTATCCATGTGAAGACGGTCTAAAATAATCTTTCTTGTGAACCCAGTCTGCTCCTTAATCCATATAGATCTCCATACTAACAGTGGTCTTAAACTGATCAAGTCAGAGAGATGTTCCAGACCAACCTCTTGATGGCTCAATTTATTTGAAGCTGAGGATGGTAGACATAAAAGTTTTTTGACTAATTTATTTTCCTCCACTTGGAGCATATTATGATTACAATGGCCCCATACCCCTGAACCATAGAGGGCCAGGGCAACACATTTATTGCGATATAGGTAAAGCATGTCGGATATCCGCCTAGAACCTAGCTTGGATGCAAACTTAAATATACCAAAGGAACACTTGGCCATTTTAGCTCTTACATTAATCATTTCAGACGCCCACATCCCCCCACTATTAAAAGTGATACCTAGATAGCAAAATTTGTCAACCACTTGTATTATTTGATCCATAACTGTAAAAGGTCTTAGATTTTTGACTTTCTTACCGCAGGCCATTATAAAAGTTTTGGAATTGTTAATTTGTAATTTTCTCCCATTAATAAAATCCACAAATTTGTTCATGAGTTTTTGCAGCCCAAGGGGGGTTCTCGAAAGCAGAACCGCGTCATCCGCATAGAGCAGTATTGGGATGGGGAGGCCGTCAGCGGTCGGTCAGCGGTCGGTGCGTCAGCACTGACGGCCCGCAGTTCAGACTCAATTGCATTGATAAAAAGGGAGAAAAGGGGGGCAAGGACACATCCCTGCCTAATGCCAGAGCCTACCAAGATACTAGACGAACACTCTCCCGATTGCCCATAACGTATCTTAGCCGACAGGTTCCTGTATAATTGGGCCAAGAAGTAAATGATTTCCCGTGGGGCGCCCATATCCATTAGGGTTGCCCACAGGAGATCATGGTCAACCAGGTCAAAGGCACTGGAGAGGTCAGCAAAGCAAAGAAACAGCGAGCCTTGCTTAGCACGTGTGTATTTGCCTATGATGAGGTCCAAATTTATACACTGTTCTATTGTGCCTAACCCCTTACGGAATCCAAACTGGGAGTCCGCAAGGACACCTTTTTCTTCAACCCAGTCCTCCAGGCGACTCAATTATACCCTACTCATAATTTTTAGGGAGGCAGTAAGGAGAGAAATCGGACGATAGTTTTTTGCCTCTCCTCTCGCACCTTTTTTGTAAACAGGGATAATGATGGACTCACCCCAGGCCTGTGGAGCCGATGTCATTGCTGCTGCATTAAACACCTTTCAGAAAAGGGGGTGGTGATGAACAGAGTGTCTGAATTAAGCAGACCACTCTTACCCAGTCCAAAGATCAGGGCTTGATCCATCACCGTTATTTATCTCACTGCACCATCCCAGCTCAGAACCTGGCTATATGCAAATCAGTCTGTCCCTGGCCCAGTGCATCATGGGAACAGGGCAGACTAAACTACGAAGCCAATTCTTCACCAGAAAGGAGACAAGCTACCGGGGACCGGTTTCTGGCATTTCAGCCGTCTTCGGCCCGGCTTGCTTGAATCCTGATGGTGCAGTGAGAAAGGGACCCATGTCTGAGTATACCCTACCACAACTATAGTGGCCAAAAACGATTCAGAAAAGGGGGTGGTGATGAACAGAGTGTCCCATCATGCACTGGGACAGGAACAGACTAATTTGCATACAGCCAGGTTCTGAAACTGGGATGGTGCAGTGAGCTAAAAAACGGTGTTGGATCTAGCCCTGATCTCTTGACTGGGTGAGAGCTTTCTGCTTAATTCAGAGACTCTGTCCCTCACTACCCCTAGTTGTAAATATTTTTGTCCACCCTAAGCGTGGAAGGGTATTCTCAGATGTGAGACCCTTGCTCATTGCACCATCAGGATTCAAGCAAACCGGGCCGAAGACGGCTGTAATGCCAGAAACCGGTCCCCGGGAGCTTGTTTCCTTCCCAGTGTAAGAATTGGCTTTTGTAGTTTGGTTTGCCCTGTTCCCATCATGCACTGGGACAGGAACAGACTAATTTGCATACAGCCAGGTTCTGAAACTGGGATGGTGCAGTGAGCTAAAAAACGGTGTTGGATCTAGCCCTGATCTCTTGACTGGGTGAGAGCTTTCTGCTTAATTCAGAGACTCTGTCCCTCACCACCCCTTGTTGTAAATATATGCATTAAACACCTTAGTCAGCAGTGGGCTCCAAATCGAAACCTCGGCTTTGTAGAGATCAACGGGTACCCCGTCAGGGCCCGGTGCCTTCCCCCCCTTACACCGAATGGCAGTGTCCACCTCGGTGACTGTGATGTTAAGGGGTAAGGGGGTGGCAACCTCAGCCTCCCTCTCACCCCCTGCAACTAATCCATTGGGGTTAAAAATGCTGGAAAAATGAGCTACCCATTGTTCTTCGCTCACCTGAGCAGACAATACCGGGGCTTCGTCATTTTGAAGAAAGGGACTGTTGACAGTTCCTGCCAATGAAGGTTGGTACCGGATTTCCCTCACTATCTACACCAGGAAGCATAATGCATAAGTCCAGTTTCAGCATGAGAGTGTTTAGAGAATCACCATAGACCGAGTGTAGGAAGTGAGTCTGGACTTCCCCAAGCTGCCCTCCGTACCCACACACCCTCTTGCCAACAAAGGGACACATATAAATGTTAAAATCACCTCCCCACAGAATTTCAAAAGACACTCCGCTACGGCCACACAGCCTTTCCACCTCAGCATCAAGTTCTTTAACCATAACAGTATTAGAGTGGTTAAAAACATTGTTATAGTGATTTATTATTAGAACATTCCGCCCATTCCTTTGATACAACCATAACAACTGCGAATGCAAACCAACAGTCAGATGGATTTTCACTTGAACCGGTAGCATCACAGAAAGCAGTATCACCAACCCACCGCTGGCTCTTCCCATGTTGGATGGCTGTGCATGACAGTTATAGGCTACATACCCATCAAGATGGACATCTTCGACCGCCCAAGTCTCCTGAAGACATAGGATGTCAAATTGGGTTATAAATTCTAGCCACCCTAGACAATCCATCTTGTTGTTCCACCCAGCAATATTCCAACTCACCAACTTATAGCCCCTCTCTATAGAACTTACGGCCTCGTTGGGTAGGGGGGGCAAGTGGAGCGGAGTTACTTCCCCGATCACGGGGTCATCATAAGGCCGGGGAATCCCACCACACATCAGTGGGCCTGTAGATGTTATAATATGATCACCCGAGGTAGAGGAGTCCGGGTTGGAATGGGTCTGCCCGATATGAAGTGTATTCCAACTGGGATCACGGGCAACATTATACCCTTTGGGCAGGTTATCCTCGGTAAAGCCTCTTGCCCCCTTACATGAACTCATATCTCCCCCTACATCTCCACATATTCCCTCGCCCACCTCCCCGGTGGCTTGTTGGCATCAATCACATTCTTCCAGGCCACTAAACCCGTCAAACCTATTGGTAGTCTCTAAGGGCGTGAAGGGTTTAAGGTGATCCATTCTCCTATGTGTAAGGGAATTATACCTTGGTGCCACAATGTTCCACCCATGCGGGTCTACTGTTATTGTGGGGTGATGTCCATTAGATGTAAAGCCATTATTATGAATGGGTGGACAATATGGATTTGGATACATTTGCCTCGGTAAAGGTGGGGGAGGGACTGACCCAAATTGGTGGTGAGGTGGAAACACCACTGAGCGAGGATAAAAGTAAGTGAGAGGACGAGGGATAATATGATTACTCTCATGATCAGAGGACCAGTTAAGTATAAAATGAGCTGCACTGGGGTCTCTAAAGTTTATGACCACTATGTCGCCCTCAATGTCTTTGGGTCTTCCTCCCAACCAGGGAAGTCGGCGAACATGGACAATTTCGCCATTGATGTTATTGGCTATAGGTCTATACAAACTTAACCAGTGCATTATTTTATTTTTTAACTGGGCAAAACCCTCCCGTTTGTTCACCTCTAGCTCTGGCACCCCGTTAAGAACTACCACAAATGGTACAGCTTCCTGTGGAAGTTCTGGAAGGGGGCCCTTATTATAGTTGCCTCGAGAGGGTCGCCCATTCCCCCTCTCCCTCGTCTGATTCCCAGAGGCTTGACCTAAACTACTCGTCGGTCCTCTGCCCGTTACAGCAGGGGGCAGAGTAGGTTTGTTCTTTGAGAAAACAGAATTACGTTTAGGTATAATTTCACTCACGGTATGTAAGGGTTGAGGCAAGGTGATAGTCTGGACAGGGACAGATGTAGAGATTATAGCTGGGGTATTAGAGAAGTTGGTACGGTGGAAATTTGTATAGCAGGGTTAGGATTAGGTGGTACCATAGCAAGTGCTAACTTGCTACCCAATTCTCGCTCTATCTTCCCAAGCCTATCGTCCATTTTATTAAGTCTTTCTACGATAGCAAGAGTATAGGCCCTTATTATGGACTCTATGCTATCAATTAGGGCGCCATTTTGTAGTTCCTGTGGTGTCAAGACAGCTGGAGGGTTATCAGGAATAGAGCCAACCTGAGCTTCATTAGGGTTAGGGCAAGAATGTATAGATGATGTAACTATCCTTCCTTTATCTAGTATTTGTATCCGTTCTCCCCCGTTATTAACATCATTTTTGATACCAAAATCAGCATGGTTAATTTTCCTCTTAGGTAAGTTAGATGTACTCCGCCTTTTTTTAGTGGGTGGAGGGCCATATATTTTAACAGGCGTGACTTTCTTTGCCCTATTTCTTACTACTTTAGTTTGCCTAGGGATGGGGGTTATTTGTGCCTTAGTTATAACTATGGATTTAGTTGTACTGGGATAAGTAGCGTTAGATGTTGATATCCTATCCATGTCTTGGGGTTCTATTTCATTCATAGACGTACCCTCTCTAAATATTAAGGGAACACTATCCTGAGAGGGAGTACAGACATTCTCCATTAAGGTACCCTCCACAGTAGAACTAATCAACACAGGTGAATCGGTTAATAATCTATTTTTTAAGCTTTCTACCGAGCGTCGGCGCTCCGCCCGGCGTTCTGCAAGGGTAGGAGTAGTGGGGGTGTCCGTAATAGATTTCTTGAAATAATTGTCTAATTTCCCGTTAATCAAAGTCGTAGGTTTCTCGGGACCGACCAGCTCCGGGGTTAAAATTTCATTAGACATAATAAGCAATGTAGTATGTCCCCCCCACACTTAGACCAAAAGTCCAGGGCAGTTGCAATGTTCGACCAGGGATTCTGGCCCGGCCCGGCCTCCTCAGGCCTCTGAGGGCCACAGAGGGCCCGCCCTTTGCCCGGGCCCCATTCGATCTAGTTACTATTTCTTGTGGGGTGTCTATTATAATACTATTGAGTTCAGGGGCTATTCCTTTATGTAATGAATGACCAGAATCCTGTATGCTACCCACAGCTTTTTCTAGAGTATAAGAGTTAGTCATTACAATTCTTTCTAGCTTCCCCAAATTCTCGTTAATTAATTTTATCCTTTCAAGTAGGGGTAGCATTAATGACTTCATTAAATGCTCTATTTGTCCCAGGAGGCCTTCAGGAATTTGAGTTGCCAACGAGGGATGCTGTGGTAACTGAGTAATCCGATTACTTTGGTCTTTAATAGACAGTCGAGGAGGTGCATTATTAGATGACAATTGGGTGGGTGTTATCATATCCCCCCCTGTATTAGTAGTTTTAATAACTTTTGGCAATCTACCCTTTTGTGCGCCTCTCCCACGCTTTCTCTTGCCAGTCGTCGTTTGGCCATTTGTATCTTTTTTGGATCTTAGCTCAGTGGGTGCACTAGTAATGGTAGAAATACTCATTTCTATCTTCCTGTTTCCTAAAGTTGATGTACTATCTTTAGTAGAATTAACTGAGGTGCAGACAACTGACCCATCAGATCCAGCCGACTCTATGCTGGTTCCCAAACGATTA
Source organism: Lissotriton vulgaris (assembly GCF_964263255.1). NCBI lineage: Eukaryota > Metazoa > Chordata > Amphibia > Caudata > Salamandridae > Lissotriton > Lissotriton vulgaris. The sequence continues at coordinate 805,615,093 of NC_141693.1, read as the reverse complement.
TCGCCATTAGGTTGATGGATAGATAGCTGCTCAGGTGTCACAGATGCCCTAATAGTGCCCAATGATGACCGCTTAGAAAACAATGGCTCTAGTGATAGTCTCTTCTCGATTAGTGCTATTTTGTGTTCTAAAACAACTGCAGCTCAACTAATGAACTGGTCCAAGGATCCCGTAACCGTCCCGCCAATAGTGCCTGGCACAACTTTCCTCCCTTTTCCTGTGTGGAGCCCCATTTCTGTGTACGCTTGGAGAGAGGTCTTTTTAAGGGTGCCAGAAAATATACAATAACAATGCAACAGTATAGTGTCTCATCCAGACCTACGATAATACATACTTATGCTTGTAGAGTTTATAATGAAGAAAGTCAAATGTCTCACTTTGCTGGTGACACGTTAGGGGGGTGGCCCGGCCTGGCCTACGACGGCCTCAGACGGTCCCGCCCTTGTCCCAGGCTTCTCCCGGCGCGATCCCGCGCGCGACGCAGAGGATCTCTGTGCTTTTTAAGCGCCTCCGGACGCACCCTGAATGGTGGCGGCGTCAACCGCAAAGGCTCTTGGGGGCTGTGGTCCCCCCCCCCTCCCGGCGGCCGCGATGCGGAGTATAGTGGCGGCTGCGGCAGCAGGGGGAGACCTGGGCTTATGGCAGGAGCTTATGGCAGCAGATTAGAAACAGCAGTCCCGGTGAGTACACAAGAGAGATCCCGCTCTCCCGAGGATCTCTGTATTTTTTAAGCGCCTCCAGGCGCACGCTGAATGGTGGCTGCGTCAGCCGCAAAGGCTCTTGGGGGCTGTGGTCCCCCCCTCCCGGTGGCCTCGATGCGGTGTATAGTGGCGGCTGCGGCAGCGGGGGAGACCTGGACTTATGGCAGGAGCTTATGGCAGCAGATTAGAAGCAGCAGTCCCGGTGAGTACATGAGAGAGATACCTCGCAGTCATTACAGACAGCAAAGCAATGCCCTGATATGATCCCTGGATACTCCATTTACGCCCATCGGGCTCTCGGTACATCCGTCCAGTGTGTCTCATACACTGCAGCCATGGGACACAGGCACTCAACCCTAGAGGAGAGCGGGGAAATCTGGGGTCCCCCAGACTACTCACTGGGACAAGAGAAACAAGGGGGCAGGGGGGCATGAGTGGTCACAGGGACACTGCTCAAAGTGGCTTCACGCATAAATATATCAGACAGAGTGACGTAGAGTGAAAGGATTTCAGAGCAAAAGAAACCAGTTAGTAAAGGGGACAGATTTGTCTCAACTCAAAAGAGATAATGAGAAAAGAAACTAGAATGGCCTTGGTTCAAAAGAATACTAGTTCAGGGACAATACATCCCAATCAGTAAACGGAAGAGTTACAAACACAGATCTAGGATGCTGCTAAAGTTACAATTTTGTTATGCAGCTGCCTTGGTATTTGATAGCACTGACTGCGGGCTTCTCAGAATAACTTTGGAGCTGTGCACTTATGTTTAACAAAAATAAAAGCACTGAATGACTATTTTGAGGCGATATTTTTGTGCTTGCAATTTGTTTTCCCTTCTCTCACAGGGGAGTGATTTCCAAGTCTTGTGCGTACGCCCTCCCATATCCACTTAGGCTCTGCTGTGAGGGCGCAGCATCAGCACCTCTTTAGTATTCAGAGATCATGCCGCCAAGGTCACTGGGCTCCTGTCGTTGCATACCAGGGCTTTGAATTCCCCCTTCATATGTAAACTAATCATGAGCGTACCCCCAAGAGTATCCGCCAAACCCGCTATTAAAGCTTTGCACTGGCTCCCAATCCGCCAAAGGGTGGAATTTAAAGCCATGTGCACGGCCTATAAACTTATCAATGGCTCAGGACCTGCGATCCTCAGTGGCTTGGTCACCCCTTACAAAGCACCGAGAGCTCTACGATCCGAAAATGAGCACCTGGCCAATATCCCCAAATTTAAGAGGACGCGTACCGGAGGTCGACGCTTCTCTGTAAAAGCGTCCACTGGTTGGAACTCCCTCCCACGCTCCCTTAGACTGGAGCCCAACTTCCTGACGTTTAGAAAAAAACTTAAAACCCTCCTGTTTCCTAAATAAACCCCCACCCTTCCCCCTCAGCAGGATCTAATCTTTATAGCGCGGGGATGCCCTCGGGTCACCAGGCGCTCTATAAATTGCTAAATAATAATAATAATAATAAATAAACTGCAATGAGGCAGGGATCCTTTCTCTGGTGAGCACCGGGATTGTCCTTCCTGTTAATATTGTATCGTCCCTTTATTGTTGTTAACTTGGTGTAAGCTTTCTAAGTCTTGTGAATCACCCGTGGATAACATTAGCTTTCTTTGTAATTCAGGTCTGCTCTCCAGCTTCCCTGATACCACGATCTCCTTGTTTACACGTATTCCGCTGTATCTAATGGAGCAGCTCTTGTCGCATGGAGACATTCATGTTCCACTTTACAGTTTTTCCTCATTTCTGTTTTTCAGATTGCCTTTACTCACCTTTCCATATTTGCTAACCTCATTGTCTTCCAATTAGTGGTGACAGATTGCTATTCTAGGCTGGGCGCCGAGCCGTCTGAAGTTTTCTGGCTAATGCAAGGTAGCCCACTCCTTGTGCTGTGATGTCAGTCGGTCTTCACGCTGTAACTGAGCATTCATCAAGCTGGGTCTTCGCCCTCGAGGGAGTGGTCCATCTCCCACCAAATATGAATCATTTTGAATAAGCAATGCTTCTATTCGAGTATTTGCTGCTAGAGAGGGAGACTTAATACATTACCAGTGGCAATTCTTCCATTTTTTGTGGTCGTGGAATTCAACTTTCTAATTCATTAAAGTGACACTTGGCTCCTGACTCGCACGAGGGAGAAGATCAGGGGCGTAGGAGACACTAAAATTCTGGGGGGGGGGCGGCAGGGACAACCTTGTGGATTTTCCATTGACCCTATACAAATCACCACACGTTAAACAAATACATTTGCATCGGTTTGAAGTGAAATATTGAGAAAAGTAGGCATGTAGTCACAGTTTGCATGTATGCTTTATTGTTGTTTACTTTCACATAGTAATCAGACCAAATGTTAAAAAATGTATATGAATCTTGCATCTTCATGCACCAAGCAAAAAAGGATGCTGACTTCGGGTGAGGGCGTCATGGTTGCAAGTGCATTATGGCTTGAAAAGTACCTGCTGCTGCATTCCTGGTCTCCAGAAATTTTCAGGCAACAGCAAAAATGTGAAGATAACTTCGGTGATTAATGATCTTTATTGAGAGAGATCAGAGGTCTGAGTACTGGAAGGGTTGACTCATGGTAAGGTAGCCACAGTGGGGTAATATGCCCGCTACAAAGATCGTGTACCACGCAGATCACAAAATGCATATAATGTAAATAGGTCAGTGAGTTACTGCTTTTGTCTAAGAGATTCTTTTGCTATTTGTAGTTTATAAGTAAAATCCTAACACTGAACAGTGAGCTATTACCCTTCATCAAAGAGCTGCATGAAAACTGCAAGGTATAGATTAGAACGTTATGATTTTTACCCAGTCTTTCATTATCCTAAAGTTTGAAAATGGGTTCATTAGGATGGAAATCAATTCTGATTATTAAAGAGAACGCCCAACCATGGTGTTATGTTTTAAATTCTGGGTTTGTGCTTCTCTAGTGTTGCAAAGCCATCTGTGCCCTGGCCACTCCCCAACTTTTTGCTGACTGGTACTAGTGGTACCTGACTGACTGACCCTGGCCTCTGACTAACCAGGCCAAGGGCCAGTGCTATGTTGAAAGAGACACTTACAAATACAGTAAAAACACCTACTTACACTAGGGTGCACTATGGGTTAGGGTACCTCTATGATTGACATGACCCCTCCTATACGGCCCTAGTACATAATAGGGCATGGGGATGGAAACTACCTTTAAGTCCCTAGTATATATTAGGGCATAGTGGTTTAGAGGCCAGCACCCCTTCCTACTCTTGAATGTGTGCACTGCTGTAGCCCGAGGTCAGTTTAAAAGCAGACCCGTGTTGGAGGACTGCTTTTAAAATGCAAATTGTGCCCAATCTTGACTTTTGAGTTTAGGGCACATACAAATTGATAAACTACAATGTTGGGGCATATTAGGTATCCCCAGGGGTTCCCCTAGGTGTCCTAGGGGTTAGAGGTCAGGTATCTACAAGGAGAGCCCTTATAAAAATGAGTGTTATATGCCCTGGGTTTAGTGAAATTGCACATTTCACTGCCTACATTGTAGTATAGTGCTTCCCAATATCGGCTTCTGTGCTAGGAGCACTGTGAAGTGAGGATCTGCAATATTTTGATATAATCAGAACCCCTAAAGTCTTTCCTATGTATTCTAGGGGTGGGGGTCCTGTAGGTATAAGGAGGATCCTTATACAGGCCCTGGTATTGGAGAAATTGGCCAGTTAATTTTTCCATTGCAGATCCCCAGCCCATAGGTTAACATTGCAAGAGGTTATTAATTAATAACTTGAGAAAGGAAAGCCATACAACTAGGATTAAAGGACTCAGAAGAATGTTAATGATAAATGCAACAATGTGGTATTGTTGAATTTATTCTAAAATGTACGGACAAGAAGCTATAAGACTTTCTTGTCTGCAAGCCACAATCCAGCCCTCTAGTTCCCTGCCTTGATTTGTCAGACGTAAATGGATTGGACTGACTGTTTGAAGAGGTGATAAATGACCCCTGGAGTTAGGTGGCCTGTCTGAGAGTAGAGGTTGCTGGGCATAGGAACGCCAGAGCCAGGGGGAGTGGTAGTAAACAATGCTCTTCAAGAGAAGGAGACAAGCTGGAGAAATCACTTTCATTTACACCTCTCCCACAGCCGGATGGGGGGGATTAAGGAGGAATTCCCAGATGTAAGGGGAGTGGACCTAGGTATATGAAGCCATCCTGTAGGCTGGTTGAGTTAGTTCTGCTCCATCTGCTGGAAAGTCAGCCATGATGAATTTTGGAGAAATTATGCTCTCTTTGGGAAAATAATGTCCCACTTTAGAGGATGTGGTCATACTCTGGAGCATTGCCCTGCACCTCATTGGACAGGAGTGTCCTCCTGCTTGACCCAGAGAACTTGGAATAAGTATCTGAAAGGGACAAAGCCTCTCAGATGATGCTGCTTCAAACTTAAGAGAAGAAGGGTCCCTACTGAGGAGTTTGATTTGAACCAACCAGGCTCTGGACTGAAGATTGTGCCTGTTGCACAATCTGGAATTACAGTCCTATGGACTACCTTGCTTCAAAAGGACTAAAGAGTGGACTCCCTGCAAGCTGAAGGTTAACAGAGCTAACCTGGCCCACCAAGAATCCCCAGCCTGGAGAACTACCAGAGAATTTGAAAGGGTTTTGTCCAAGTGGATTGTGGTAACTGAAGTCTATTTCAAGGACCATCTTGGAGATTCCAGACCCGTGGAGTACGTTTTGGACACTTTGAGACCCTTTGGAAAACTTCAGTAAGAAGTTCCAGAGGTTTGGAGAAGTTTGGAGCAACTTTGGTAAAAAAAGCTCTATAAGTGGACCGACTCACTCTGACCAGCCAAGCCGACAACCATCAACCATGAGTTGGCCTGCCGCCCAGATTCTTCTGGCTGAAAAGCTCCATAGTTTGATGGGCCTTAGGTAGAAACCCATGCTGGAGAACCCTCACCGAATCTGGCCTAGTGAAAAGCATTGAGGGACCCTGCAAGAAAAAGCTCTGCAAACATTTCTAATCCTGAACTTAGAAAAGGTGACCGGGCCAACCAGGAGAGCCAAGCCACCCACCATCAACTGTGTGCCAGCCTGCATCCCTAGCTCGTACCGCTGGAAAGCTCCGCAGGTTGGAATTCCATAAGTTTGACTGAGAGTTTGTTGCATGGCAAGCTGGCGAACCCTCACCGAATCATGGATGGCTGAGCACTTCGACGGACCCCTTGAAGAAATGCTTTACATACCTGCCAACAGCCAAGCTAGCAAGGGTTGAGCAGGAGAATAATTTTCAAAGACTGGTATGGAGCTATATATTGAGGTAGTGTCCTTATTGCCGGGGACAGATATACATTTGCTCCTACTGTGGTATTGGGTTCCCAAGGCCTACATGCTCCGCAGAATACCCACTTTCACCAAAAGAACTGTTGGCACGGAAACTGAAAAGTACAAAGACAAGTTTATTAAGACCCCATGGGGTGGTGGTACATTCCTACAGCACCCTTCGGCAATGCAAGAAGTATCAACTCGAACGTTGGTGCGAGTCTTTTATACAATTTACAGGCAATAAAAGGGTAGGTGTTACAAGGTTACAAAGTTTAGGTACATATATGGTCATTTTTGGAGCACAGCCAACTCATGGGAGGGGTTACAACTCCACTGGTCAGTTTTGGCGGAACATTCCTGAGGGGTGACTGGTCAGTTGGAACTGCGCATGTACAGGCTTGACCGTTACTAAAAATAGCCTGTTGCTGGGCAAACTCGAGTGGTCAGCGGCACGGACAAGGGACTAAAGGGCATGCTGACCACGAGGCCGCTCATTCCCTAAAATGGCCGCCGTAACATACAAAATGGCGTTTTCGAATAAGGCCAAGTTAAGGGAAATAACGTGTAGCAAAGCTAAGCGCTAACCCAGCCATTGTCAAATTACGACAGACGACCCTTTTAGCGTTTAGCTGAAGCTACCTCATAGTGGACATAGTTGGGATACTCATCTTCGATATCAATTGACATAATTTGAGCTACTTCTTTATGAAGCATCAATTCTTTTTGGGCAAGAGCTCGTCTAGATGGAATACAGGCTGATAAACACATAGAACATAATGCAGGGCCACATTGTATACATAAACACACGAAGAATAATATCCCAACTATGATACATAAAATTGTCAGTAGCTTCCAGCCCCAAGTACTAAGCATTGACCAGAACCACCCCGAAAGGGTCCATGTACCATTGTCCGGATGTATTTCAGCAGCAATTTTGTGCAGTTTTGATATTGCATCATATACAGATGGCGAGTTGTCAGGCACGTAAACACAGCAGCTACTTCCGATAATTCTACATGCCCCCCCTCGATCGGCTAGAACCACATCAAGAACCATTCGGTTCTGAAGCGTAACAATTCTAGATATTTGAAGTTCTTCCGTTATATTCCCCAATGCAAAAGCAGTATCATTAGCTACAGCCTCAACAACACGGGTCAGTCGTCGTATTTTCCGACTATTCAGAGCATCCCCCACAAAGGAAAACAATCCCAAATTGAAATCTACATATTGTTGTAGGGCAGTATCGGTCTGATCAATATCATCCAAGACTACAGCACGTCTAACTCTATTTAACACAAAGTCATGGTGCAGGATATAATCATTATGGTACATTGGTGGGGCAATGAATACAGGGGGCAATACAAAGGAGATATAACATGTACCTAGCCATCCTAACGGGAGCTGATGATAGCCTTTATTACCACAAATGAAGTATGTATTTCGGGATGCCACAAATGATATACCATTCGGACTATCAAATGTAAGTGTGGTGTTACATTCACTTTTTCCAACCGGGATAGTACCTTTATTTCGTATACACAAATCCGCCTTAGTATCAATGACATTTATGACATGAGAACTGGACATATTAATGTTCCTTTGGTTACTGTAAACCCGTGGTGCAGATACATTATCGGGGCGGTACTCCTCCCATTCAAACAGAGTACCTTCAACCTGTGGATAACCATCCCGGTCATGGTAGCATATTTTATTTAAACGGAACAGCACCCCCCCTTTTGTTGGCCAGCGCAAAGTGAATAGAAAAGTATACCAAGCATTGCAAGAACCGTTATGGGAAAACGGGAGTGGGATGAGCGGTGTGCCCCCTTTCTTCTGATGCCCAGGCAACATCCCACGCACCCAACAATTGGAAGTGTTCATCATATTGTGAGTATGATGCAAGATTTGAATGAAGTTATTGTTCAAGTAAGTCTGTCGGTGCCGTTCTTTATGATAGGGTAAGGTGAAATGAAAATGTTCAGATGGAGCCGGGGTAGTCGGCAGCAAATGTTCTCGTGCAGGCACCACAAGGTCTACTACCCAGGCTATCACTGCTATCACCACAATTGTCAGTACGAACAAGATAGCACCAAGAATTCTCTTGTCTCGTGATGCAGAAGACGCCATAGTTCAAAGAGTTCACAATGTCTCAAGTATACAACTACAAAAAAAAAAACGTTAGTGCTGAGCTCCGAGGTAGCCGTTGTTTTCTTCTCCGAGGTCAAGATGGGTGTCGCTACTCTTGGCAGAACTGATCCCCCCCTTGAGATTCCCGGCTTCCATTTCACAAACCCCAGAGCGGTAACCAACCAGTCTCGCACCAAAAAAAAATCTTCTTCCTATCTTGGCCGCAGATCGTAGCGCTGTCGTCCAGAAACAGTGTGGTCCGGGAAGGCTCCCTCAGATTCGGCCGATGTCACAGCTGGGCTCTTTTCTTCGTCCAAGATCTCTTTGTAGTCGGACAACACAGTAGGATTCACCAGGTCCGGAGAGACGCGACGGCAGTGAGTTGAATGCACCCACCGCTTCCTGTTGGTCACTCGCACAGCCGTTCGAATCGCCAGTAGAACTTGCTCGGGGCCACGCCACCTCGGTTCCAAGCTGTTCGCTCTCTCAAACGACTTAATCATCACATAATCTCCAGGACGAAGATTATGAGCCTCTCCAATGGAATTGTCAGGGAGCGCTTCTCGAACCTGTTGGTGAATAGAAAGCAAATCATTTGTTAATCGTGCCAAATAATCGTTCATCATTATACAAGGCACATCATGTAACAATCGCGGCTTAGGAACTCCCCATATATTCATAGGCCTTCCAAACACCACTTCATACGGTGTGAGGCCAGTTCGAGAGTGGGGCACTGATCTAATAGAGAGTAATGCTAGCGGCAAGGCATCCGGCCACTTCAATGACGTGGACGCCACAATCTTAGCCAGTTTTAATTTCAACGTAGCATTGTACCGCTCAACAAGACCTGCTGACTGAGGGTGGAACACAGCATGAAACTTCTGCTGAATCCCCAGTCCCTTTAGCACGTACTCCACAATTTTCCCAACAAAATGAGGACCATTATCGCTCCACAAAAATTTGCAAACTAGAAATCGAGGGAAGTACTCTTTAAGCAGAACCTTAGCTGTTGTCAAAGCTGTATTATCTTTCGTGGGGAAGGCCTCAATCCATTTGCTAAAAGCACACACCACCACTAAGACATACTTAAGGTTATTGCAACGCTCAAGCTGGATGTAATCCATTTGAAGTACCTCGAATGGTGCAGAAGGTGGAACGAACCCTCCTTTCGGAGTATACGTCCCTTTTGCAGGATTGTGCTGTAAACATATCAGACAGGTCTGCACTACTCTCTTTGCAGTATTGGCAATCTCAGGATGCTCCCAAACTCGCGTTAACAGTCGAGTGATTGCAAGAGCCCCCACATGTGCCAACCCATGTGTCATCTGAACCATCGTTTGCAAGTAAGCTGCAGGCAGTTTCCATCTCTCCATGTCCTTACTCCTCCAACAACCCTTGTCATCCAGTACCCCTTCTGCTGCCCATGTCACAAGTTCTGCTTCCGTCGCTGATTTTTGGATATCTAGTACCTCCGCTCTAGCATCATGCCATCGCTCGGCCTGCGACTTCGCTACATACATGGGGGAGTCATTTCGAGACATAGCTGTTTGTCTTGCTATACTGTCTGCAAATGTATTGCCTTGTCCCACCTTGTCAGTGACCTTTTTATGTGCACTGCATTTGATTATCGCTACTTTCTTTGGACAAAGCAACGCGTTTAGGAGGTCACGCACTAGTTCTCCGTGCATAATGTGTACTCCATGAGAAGTCAAAAACCCAATCTCTCTCCAGAGTAGGCCGAAGTCGTGCGCTACTCCGAAGGCGTACCAGCTGTCTGTGTAGATGTTCACACATAAGCCAGCACTCAGTTCGCAGGTTCTTGTCAAGGCTTTCAGCTCCGCTGCTTGGGCTGATTTCTGGGGTATTCGTGCTGTTTCTACCACTGTCTTAAGCGTCGTGATCGCATATGCTGCAGAAGTCGTGCCATCTGGCAGCCTCAAACACGATCCATCAACCCACAGTTCCCCATCCACATCTGGAAGTGGCATATCCTGTAAGTCGACACGACCCTTTGTTTGTTCCTCGGTCAGGAAAACACAATCATGGTGTTTTTTCTCCTGGCCCTCTTCAACCGGATAAGGCAATAAAGTGGCAGGGTTCAGGGTAGCGCATCTTTTCAGTGTGATATGTGGCGCCAGGAGTGTAAGCTCATATCCTGTTAAACGTGCGCTCGTAAGATACTGAGTCTTCGTTTGATTTAACAGGGCATCTACTGCATGGGGAACTAGCACCAACAGTTTATGCGATAAAACTATTCCCTCACTCTGCCGTATAGCTACTGCTGTTGCTGCAACTGCTCGGAAACACCCAGGTAACCCTCGTGCTACAGGATCAAGAATAGCCGAGAAGTACGCACATGGCCTCTGCTTATCCCCGTGTGTCTGCACTAACACTGATAACGCGCACCCATCTTTCTCGTGCACATACAATGTGAAAATCTTTGTGTAATCTGGTGTACCTAACACGGGTGCAGAGCAAAGGGCCTGTCTCAATTGTTCAAAAGCATTCTGACGTTCATCTGTCCATTCAAGAGGCATTGGTGTAGTATTTCGACAGTAACGCTAACAAAGGTTTGATAATGTGCGAAAACCCCATGATCCACTGTCTACAAAAGGACGTTAATCCTATGAAGGCACGTACATCTCTCTGAGTGCGGGGGACTGGCGTATCTAAAATTGCTTGAATTCGATCTGATGTTAATGCACGCCCCTCCTTAGACAAAAGATGACCGAGGTAGGTCACCTTGGGTCTACAGTATTGTAACTTTTTCTTAGAGACTTTATGATTGTTCTGAGCCAGAAAGGAAAGCAAAGCAAGCGTACTCTCCTCACATAGTGCGTAGGTATCTGCAGCCAACAGGAGGTCATCAACATACTATATAAGGGCTACTCCGGATTGCAATTCAAAAGAGTCAACCTGTCTTTTTAAAGCCTGGCTATAAATGCTAGGACTCTCTGTGTAACCTTGGGGAACACGACAAAATCTATATGATTTATTATTTAACGTGAAACTAAATAGATATCTGCTGTCGGGATGAATGGGAATGGAAAAGAATGCGTTCTTAAGGTCAATGACAGAAAAGGTTGTTGCTGTTGGAGGGACCAATGTAAGCAATGTCGTGATATCAGACACCACCGGATATTGGGGAATGACAATTTTGTTAATTTCTCTCAAATCAATAATAAATCGATAGACTTTGTCGTCAGTGTCTTTCTTAAGGATCGGAAGAATAGGGCTGTTCAAACATTGTAAGGAACTTCCTCCACCACTCCCGCAATGATCAAATCCTGAACGATATGCGTCAGGGCAATTTCACCTTCCCTAGACATCTTATACTGTGGTACACGTGGCAAAAGTACTCCCTCCTTGACAGTAATTCGAATAGGTGGAATAAGCATCTGTCCCACATCCGTATCGGACGTCGCCCATAACGTGTGCGGGAGAGAGGCTAATGCTTCAATTTCCTTCATTGTACAAAATCTGGGTAATTGTCGTTCAAAATAACTCGCACTCATTCAGGAGCGCAGCGTATCGTTGCCCGAAAGTATTTAAGCAAATCAATGCCCATAATGTTATCTGGAGTGTGAGGTGACAACAAAAATGGACAAAAGCTGAAAAATGTGTCAATGCAAAGTGCAAGAGGTTGTGATAATGGGCTAGGAGAGGTTGTGCCATCAAACACTATACATGTTATCGTTTCGCCAGACAGGGGAGCCCTTGGAACCAAGTTTTTGGACAAAGCACTACGAGTAGCTCCTGTGTCAACTAAAAACTGATCAGTAGAACCCAAAATGCCCGCTGATACATATGGACCTCTTTGATCTACTGGCACTTCAACTGATTCCGTACCCCATCCTACGCAATCCTATGCATGCACATAATCCTGATGCTCCACAATCTCACCCTCCGATATCTGATATTGATTTCGTCTATCAAAAGTATTTCGTTCATCCTGACCACGACCCCTCGCTTCAAACCTACCACGATCACTTCCGCCACCTCTCGCTCCTGAATAACTATTCCTCGACCTTCCACCTCCTCGACCACGCTGGCTACGTTGCTCACGAAGTACCAGACAATCTTCAGCCCAATGCCCAAACTCTTTACAATATGCGCATTGGTCCTCCGCAATGTCGGTACGACCGTACGACGCATTACCCCCTCCTTGCCTGCCTCTATCATTCCCTCTAAATTGCGCACCGCGAACCTGTGTCAACATCACCTTCGTTTTCAATTCCTTCGTTTTCTTATCAACACTTTCTTTAGCCTCTAACTCCTGCCGCTCGTAATACTGAGCCATAGTTAACAAAGACGCAGGGGTCGCCGTGGTCCAGGAACTTTCACTAGTTTTTAACCGCTTCGCAATCTCCGGTAGGAGATTAGCCACATACTTATCAACAAACAGATGCCTACCCGTATCATCTGTTAACGATTGACCACTGTAATCATGAAACGCTTCTTCGAAATGTGTAAAGAAATCGGATACCGATTCGTCTGGCTTCTGTTTGCACGAAGCTAACATAGTCCAATCGATCTTTTTAGGAGGAACAAGCGTTTTTAGTTTGGTCAAAATAGCCGCTGGGAGTTCCAAAATTAAATCACATGGTTTACATGCTGGTTCCCTGTCTAAGTCAGCCTGGCTTATCTCTTTCCAAGTTGCCCCAAACATCGTTTGATCATTAGTCTTGCGAATCGACCTCCACATATCGGGCGGAAGAATTAATCCAAAGAAAAGATCTATATCAACAAGAGTCATAACACAAGAGGAAATGGCCCCCTCCACCCCTTCATAGAATGCGGCCGGATTCTTACGGAGATCGGGTAAAGCGTTTTTCAATGCCATAACATCTGCTCTATTCCAAGGCGTATACACCCAATTATATACAAAATACCCCTTTGAATTTGCCGACGTTTTATCATCATCGGTACCGTCCCCTTTAGGGGGAACATACAAAGGTGCAGCTTCACGCATAGGCATAACATGCACTTTAGAATTCTTATCTGAGCCCCGGAGAGAACACTCTTTGGACTGCTCCGTCGACCCCGGCACGGACTCCTTAGCTTTTTTCCCTTCTTGCCGCAATCTGGACGCCTCATCCCGTAGCTGGAGCAGTCGCGTGAAAAAGTCATCTACATCTGTAAGAACAAATACACCTTTATCCAAATTCTCACGATGGACTGACATATCCTTAGGTTCTAGGGTCTCTGAATGTTTACGAAATCGAGTAATAACTTCTTCTGCAAGAGTATTCAAAAAACACATCAATTCTCGTTCTGTCCACTTATTCTTTTCAGTTACAACTTCTGACACAGTTATCTGATTCAGATTTAGCTTTCTAGCAAAACTACGCAAATCCGCAGCTCTCTGCGCAGATAACCTGACACTCGACTTATCCGTCTGATCTGACTTATCCTGTTCTTCATCGCCCGAATCCTCAGTTGGGGCCGTAGGCTGAACGTACGGAGGCGGAGATCGATCTAATAACGAACAATCATCAATTTCATTATTAAGGACAGGATAAAGCGGACGTCGAATAGGAAATTGACCAGTCCTTTGCAGATTACGTTCCCGTGCCTCCCTCTCTTTCTTCTCCTGCGCCTCCTTCTCCTCAAGCTGTAAAGCTTTATCTCGAGCAGCCTTGCGCTGCTCTTTGTCCGCCAAGGCAACCTCACGCTTCATACGTTCACGCACTGCTTTCTCCCACATTCGTACACAATCAAACATGTCCTGTCTAGCCCTGCGCTGAGACAAACATTGCTCCACAAACTGAACCTTTCGCAAATCAAACGACCCAAGTAGTGGCCATTGCAACTTGGGATCAGTTCTAGTATATTTATGCCATAATTTACTATACAGTATAGGGGGAAGGCCGAATTTCACATACATCTCACGATTAGGTGTTCCCTCTGGGGAAGCCAGCTGGGATTCTGCTAACCTATACGTGGTACCATTTCCAAGACAGCACATCCCTCGGAGTGTGCTTAAAACAGGCATGTTCAAAAAGTACCACAAAAGCGTGATACCATAAAAATGGCACTTACAGTACTTCACACAAATGTGCCGCTCAAAGCAAGAACAAAGTTAGAGAAACATCTCTACATGCCTGCCTATGTGAAGTGCACTACACATATATATTCAAAGTTCACAAAGTCAAAAATGTTAGCTAACTCAAATCATAGTCACAATCATAGAACTTCAGTAAGCGTCCGTAGACTACCTTACCGATCACAAATCTTACCCAATCTCAAATATCCAGATTCCAACTGCCAAGGTCTTTGATCGAATCAGCCAAACGGGCACTGTACAGCAACGCAGACGATCAGGATCTCAGTCGGAGACCGGCGCCACCTGGAAGGTCAGATCAGAAGGAAGGGAAGAAAACACCGTGGGTGCCAAGACTCGGGTCACTCAGTGGCAGCGTACGCGTCCATGGCGAGTTTCCAATCCTTCGTCACGACCTCTCCTTCGGGCATCCGAGTCGCCGATGAGTCCCTTCGTGGTCGGCAATTTGTGGTATTGGGTTCCCAAGGCCTACATGCTCCGCAGAATACCCACTTATACCAAAAGAACTGTTGGCACGGAAACTGAAAAGTACAAAGACAAGTTTATTAAGACCCCATGGGGTGGTGGTACATTCCTACAGCACCCTTCGGCAATGCAAGAAGTATCACCCCGAACGTTGGTGCGAGTCCTTCTTTTATACAATTTACAGGCAATAAAAGGGTAGGCGGTACAAGGTTACAAAGTTTAGGTACATATATGGTCATTTTTGGAGCACAGCCAACTCATGGGAGGGGTTACAACTCCACTGGTCAGTTTTGGCGGAACATTCCTGAGGGGTGACTGGTCAGTTGCAACTGCGCATGTACAGGCTTGACCGTTACTAAAAATAGCCTGTTGCTGGGCAAACTCGAGTGGTCAGCGGCACGGACAAGGGACTAAAGGGCATGCTAACCACAAGGCCGCTCATTCCCTAAAATGGCCGCCGTAACATACAAAATGGCGTTTTCGAATAAGGCCAAGTTAAGGGAAATAACGTGTAGCAAAGCTAAGCGCTAACCCAGCCATTGTCAAATTACGACACTACTATTAACCCACTTTCCAACATCCAGACCAAGCACTCTTAAACAATACTGTCTACAAGTATGGATGACATGTGACTCCCACACCCTGTAGTTTTATTTAACATTTCCTATACACAGATTTACACACCTATGATTGACTGCCTCGGTGTAGTGTGAATGATGTAAAGTGTTGATACCATGCACTGGTATGAGTGGCGCTATATAACTAATTGAATGCTTCTGAGAGAGTAGCTATGGAGACTTGGGCAGCACTATTAAAGGGTGGTAGTGAGGGAATCTGTGTCGGAGCTGGGTTGTTGAATACCAAGGCTGTCTATCTGATTTCATCTCTTGCCTCCTTTATCCACCAACATACTCTCCCTCCACATTATCTCACTCTTCCATGTTCTTTCTCATCTTTGCTTTCTCCTTATTCTCTGTTTTCCATATTTCCCTTCCTCCTTCTGCCAACAACTCTTGATGCCTTTCTCCTTGTTCAGTTTTACAGTCTGATGGTTTAAATAATGTACCGGTCTCTAACAAAGAATGCAGTTCGCCTCACCTGCAGACACCAACTTAAATTAAGCATCATTAGCTTGCAGCCCACTAAGTAAATGCCAGAGTGGCTAGTCCAGCCCTTTCTGCATTGTATATCCTTCCTGAAGAGCAGATACACCCTTTTCTCTCCTTTCTGCAAGACACAAGGATCCTAGCCTTCTCCCTTCCCTATGGAAGGGAGAAGTGTGCATGGCGATCGGTCTCTCCGAGTGCCAGGGAACCGCCGGCCATTGGAATATGGCGGGCAGTAATACAGTCATCAATGGTGGTGGGACTGTCAACGATGCAGTGATGTGGCAATCCCACCACCATTATAATCACCCCCTGAGTTTAATGTGCATGCAAATCCAACATTACCAACCCCTGGTAAGTTGCACTACTAGTGCTGAAAAAGTCCAATGGAGGTACCAATGACAAGGTGGACTGGCCTCAAGGGTCTTGTGACCTCAGTGACAGAGTCACTGTCGCTCTAGTGTGTGCTTCTTCGTATGCCGGCTCGCAAGACTGGAGATGAACTGCATGGATTGTGGTGGACAGACCTTCAATGTTAACCCACACTTGCCATCGTTAGGGTCAACCTGCTGGTGCTAAGACACCAGGGCTTCTAAGGTCTATTTCACCTTCTAAGGTGTAGCATCGGAATGAGCTCTGTCAGGAGTGTGGACTGGTGGACTGGTCATGAAGGCTGAAAATGGTGCTCCAGTTCCAAATTTGGCAGCTCTGGCCAGAGTGCCACATCTTGTCCCCCACTGAACACCATACTGCCCCACTGGGTTAAACTGGCACTGCCTTCAGCTACAACCCAATTGTGCTGAGACTCAATTCAAATTATGCATTGGACAAGAGTAAAATGCTGCCTGAAAAAAAGTAACAACACCCTGTAAAAAGCAAACACTGAATGCAAGGATGAGCAAAGCATGTGAAATGTAAGCAGGAACAACAAGGTTACCTTAAATGTTTTAAACTCATTATTCAGAAATCAGTAAGTGATTTTGCCTGAAAAGTTCTGGGCTTGACTACTGGGCTAGGAAGGGCTGTTTCAATGTCCATTGCTTATATCATTATAAAATATAAGCAGTTTGGTTTACAAAAGACCAAATCCCTCAACACAGAGCTGTGGTACACATTTTATAGGCTAAAATAATTAAAACAGTTGAAAACACTCATATTAAACGTTTTCCAGTCCACCCCTCAACCAGGTATTGCAGTCCCTTAATGAATTGTGCACTTCCCCACCCTGGGAAAACAATGTTGTTCAAAGAAAGAAGATAAAAAGAAAGTAGCGCTTCACTGGAAAACTCTGTAAAGCAGCGCTAAGGTGCATGGGTGTAAATAACAATCTGGCCTATCTGCTGACCACTCTGTATTGCTTTATTTGGTTATTTAATAATTTTTCTTATTTTGATACTTTGTTCTCTCTGTCCCGAGGTTGTACTTTGGAATATAACCAGTTCAGAAAATTAGGACCTTTCCAGCTAAAGTGTTCTGCTCATTTTTGGATCCATTTCACGGGGAACAAATAAAGAAAATGAGAGGCAAGAGAGAGTATGTAACAACTGTCTTTTGAAATCCGCACATAAAGATAAGCGAGACAGCGACAGAAAGAGATGGAGGAATAAGGAGAGAGAGGGGGGAGGAGGGAAGCTACCAGAGGCTGAGCAGGAGAAGCGGTAGTGCTTTAGTCATACATCCACTGTTTCTGTAGTTTTGTGCATTTTCCCCACCGTCTGATAATGGTTCAGTGGCAGTCCAGAATTGTTAAAAGGTTTAAGAACCACTGATGTAGGCCATCCAATGATGATGTAGAGTGTATTGTTGAGAGTATGTAAAAACATAATTGATTGGAAGTGTCTCCAATAACTGCATTTGTGTGATCTGAATTATTACCCACCGACAAAGGTAGCTGATGGGTTGTGAGAGAGCACATGACGCTGGGCACTGATCCTCTTGAATACCCTCTTTTATTCTATATATTGAGGTTCCTCAGAACATTGTACAATAATAAAGACATTGTGCATTGAAATGTCCGTCCCCTACATGTCCAAAGCTACCATATGAAAGTATACCATTATAAGCTCCTGAAATAAAACAGGAAATATTTCGTACATACCATTTGTTTCATGTGGCTTATTTCTGTGGGAATACAGCTAGGCAGCCGTACCATTCGCCAGACTGGAATCAGTCTCGAGTTGGCTGGAAAAATATAGCGCCACTAAGACACATCTGTTTTCATTTAATTATAGTTCACAGACGTCTAATGTCGCTAGAACGAGTTGAAACTGAACTGCTCCATGCTGCTTCTGCGCGCAAACTGATTGCTATTTTCAGAAGTGCCCGGCGGCGTGATTACAGCTTGTGTGACAGCTGCGAATGGTTTGTGTGTTTCATTTTACACAGTGCTGTTCATGTCACATTGCTGTTTTGCCTGTAGAAAGTATGGCCCTTTTGGAATTTCTCTTATTTTACTTGCTTAGAGCGTGATATTTAGCAGCGACTCAGGAAAGAGTAGAGCAGATGGGGATTAACAAGCACGCTCATGTTTTCGCACTCTGTACTGCCACCAGTGCTTAATTTGTTCTAAAATAAGTGCCAGGACCCTCTTCGGAAGGCCACTCCAGCTTGCCAGCACTGCCTGTGACAGTACCAACCCAACTACTAACAATTGCACTCCAAGTGTCACAATTCAGACTGTTTCACGCCCATAATACTATAAGAACGGCTTGGGTGGAAGCTATTTGTCGTTTTGAATATATACTGAATTAATAAACACCTATTGTTGTGCTCATCTCAAAATTAGACAGACAGAGCTACTATGTAGCAGACGGTAATAAGTGATGGCTTTGACAATTAAGTGACGGTGCCGAGCACCGGAAACACCCGGCTCAAATTAAGCCCAGACTGCCACAGTAGAGCTAATACAGACCGCACTTACAGCTTCTTATCTCCACAACAGAGCTGCTCAGTTTACTGCAGGGGTTGGAACAAACAGTGGGTTAACCTCTGGAGCAAACAACTTTGGAGTGAAGGAATGAAAGTGTGAAGACCTCAATTACAGCTTTGTATGAGAAATAATGGTTTCCTCACCTGCAGGGCTTTAAGTGTGCCGGGACTCTCCAGGTCTCAGACCCGTTATTAATTAACAAGCATTCTCAACGCGAATAGGTTTCATCTATGTAAAATCTTTCGCGCTGTCAATGTTTTTCACATGTTTAGCGGGTTTTTGATTTTTACTCTAAGCCATGTTGCACAGCAACCTGTGCTGAGTACATGTAAAAATAAAAAACTGCGGTGAGGGGTTGAGAAACAAAATAGAGAGGGGCGTGGAAGAATTAGGGGTGGGTTAAAAACAACAGGAAAGCAGGAGAGGGTGGTGGAGTTTAGAAACAAAGGAAAGCAGGAGGGTGGGGACAGGGTTTTCAACTTGTTCTGTACTTCCAACGGCAGATGGGAGCACACCCTCCCTGCTGCTGCGAACGACCGTTGGCCGACGGAGCCCCGCCCACCCTTTAGAATGCCTGCACCACGGTTAAGGCGTTAAAAGAACAATGGTGAGCTGGTGGGTTTTAAAAATAGCAGACATTGTGAAGTTAAAATAAGAGTACCTGCAGGAGCCTACAGTGGAAGGACACTGGTCACTGGTAGCAGTAGTACTTGATCCAGACTCCACGGCAGGATGAGAACTTAAAGCCCAGGAGTAAGACTGAGGCAAGGAGAAGGCGCTGACCAATAAGAAGCAAGGAAACTGACTGAATATTTATGAAGTGCACTATTGCTGAGGTGTCTTGGCGCTGAGATGTGTGCAATCCAGGAGAAGTTAACAGATCTAAAGCTTGGTGAAGAGCCACGTTTTTATCACTTTTCTAAAAGGAGTCCTGCTAGACTGCAGTTGCATCTGTACAGGTAGGGAGTTGCACAGTTCAGTCGCTTGGAATGAGAAACCCTTTCCTCCCCACCTAACTCTTCTTATTTGGGGAGATGTACTAGTCCAGTGTTAGTGGACCTTAGGCAGCGTAGTGGCACATATCGGGGAAATAATGGTTGTATATCCTCCTCACCTCCCCCATATAGGGCTTTATGGCCTAGCCAGAGGGCCTTAAAATCCACTCGCCGTCGAACTGAAAGCCAGTGGAGTTGATTTATGCTAGAGGACCTAGGATGATGTTTGGGTAGATCAAGCAATACCCGCGCGGCCGCATTTTGGAGTGACTGGAGTTTGGAAAACTGCCTTGCGGCTGCTCCCAAGTATAGAGAGTTGCAATAATCTACTCTCTGCAGAACTAATGCTCTGACTACCATTTTCCTTCATGAAAAAGGAATAAAAGTAAGTATCGTACGCGAGACTTTCAGAGTGAAGAAGCAAGCGGAAGACACTTGATTTATTTGAGGGGTGGGCGTTAGATCTTTATTGATCAGGAAACCTAGATTCCTAGCCTTGGACCCAGGGGCAGGGCACGTTCCGGCTTCAGGGGGCCACCATAGTTGGCTCCAGACCAAAGGTTTCTGACCGAACTCTACAACCTCGTTTTTTCCGTATTATGCTTCAGAAAGTTAGTGTTCATTCATGCCATCAATGCTGTAAGGCAATTGCGGAACCGTTCCGCCGTCATATCCACGCTTTGCGTAACTGACACCACTAACTGGGTTTCATCCGTATGCGACACGAGCATAAGACCGTGGTTTTTTATTAGTCTTCCTAGTGGGTTGATGTACAGATTAAACATAGTAGGGGACAAAGCTGATCCCTGGGGAACTCCACATGGGAGAATGAACTTTTCTGACTGAAGTCCGTCCCAGTGAATTCATTGTTCCCAGGATTCCAAGAATGATGTTAGTAAGGCTAGAGCCTTAACCCTAATGCCAGCCGCCTTCAGCATTCGCACCAATACCGCATGGTTTATGGCATTGAAAGCTGCGGTTAGGTCAAGCAATAGAATGACGGCCCTACCCCCGCCATCCATCACCTTGCGAATCTCTTCTGTCGCCATAATCAAGGCTGATTCAGTAGAGTGCCGTGCTCTAAAGCCGTGCTGGGTAGAGTCAAGGATGTTATTCTGATCCAAATATTCCATCAGTTCAGAGTTCATAGCTTTCTCCAGGATTTTGAAGGGTAGCGGGAGACAGGATATTGGGCACTAGTTTTTGGTCTCCAAGGGATCGAGCATGTTTTTTTTTTTTAGAATAGTGCTGATACAGGCCTTTTTCCAGCGCAATAGAAAGACCACTGAACTAGTGATCTCATTTAGTAAGGGGTCAAGGATGCACTGATCTCCTCCGGTGCCAGATGTAAAATGTGAGGGGGGCAGGGGTTAAGGGGGGACCTGGACTTGGTTTGCAACAACAGGTCTGCAACTTGTTCTTCCCCTAACACTGAGAAACATGGTAGACTGTACTGAGGTGCAGTATCTTCCCGCCCCTCTATGCAGTTCACCTCATGCGCAACAGCTGTGTTCAAGAGTTCATTGTAGACTGTTTGGACTTTGTTTTGAACGAAAACAGCCATTTTGTCCACAAAGTTTTGGTCCTGTGGAAACACAGTATCCCGTGGGCACTTTGATAAAGCAGTTACAGTTTTGAATAATTCCTTAGAGGAATTAGTAGCCTCCTGAATTTTTGAGGTAAAATATACAGTTTTAGCTGTATAAACGCGAGTGACATAGGAGCCAGCCAATGGTATGTAAAGGTAAGTAATGGACGGACTCTAGGTTTTGCAATCGCTGTGCAGGCGAAACTTAAAAATGGACATTGAAACTGATCCCTATCTGGCCCTATATTTGTGCCCTTAATTTTATTGACAAAGAAGTCATCATTTTTAAAATAATCAATGGAAAAAAGACTAAGGTATTCAGTGTCCATTATTTAGTTCCTGATTATATTCCACACGTTTTACTTAATATCGCACCAAAATACTGGTTGGGTGTCACAGTATAGGGATCACAGAAAGGGAGTTGACATGGTTAAGCCATTGTCTTAATTGCTCAGTCCATAGGCCTTATAAAGATCCCAGGCTTTTTACACCCCACTTACAGCCCTTCTCTTCTGTAATAAATATCCATGTGCTGCATAGAAAGCATATGTATTGTGCTTCCTCGATGGAGCAGTACAGCTCCATGTGCAGAGAAAATCTTTCTTTCTCTCTTAATTTAAATGAATTTATGTGGCACTACTCCTGATGAGGCGTTGAATCGCATTACAGCAAGTATCACACTTCTCAAGAACAAAAGGTTAGTGGGTTATCATGTGGTTATTGCGATTAGTCATCTGCTCCCAAGAATGCATGCATTTACTCCAGTTAGTTTGTGAAAGTTTATATATTTACCCACCAGTTAGGTGTGATCATTAGTGGGGGCGAGATAGATAGGCTGGTGGGAATTAGGAAAAGTTAGGCTACATCGAAAGGGTTTTGAAGAAGAGAGGTTATGATCTATGAAATGAAGTATCAGCCAATTGCAGGATTGCAGTAAGAACAATTGAGGCAGGCAGGCAGGCATGAGACTGAGAAGAAGGCTAGTCTCAGAAATAGAAGATATGCAAAGGATGGAGGGTAAGAAGATTATCATTCTGAAGAAAGAAAGAAGAGAAACCAAGCAGGAGTGAGTCGAAGAAATATTTCATGAAATGTTTTAGAGGTATAGTGTGACAAGGCTTTCGGAGTTAGCAAGTAATTGGAGAATGTAAGCTGTAGAAAGAAACGACCTTATACATAGTGCTACATATCTGGGGCAGACAGTTTAAACATGTGGTCCCTAGCATGCTTGCTTTTTTGTTTCCATGCCTACGACAGCCCTTTTAAATATAGTCTCTCTGGACTACCCCAACCTTGGTACAGGGACTGTACAATGCAGAAAGGGACTTAAGGCAGAAAAAAGAAAGGTCTAATTTAAAAAGGCTCTGTAAATTAAAGGGTTTTTTCACTCATTCACTAAAAATAAGTTATTTATCACTGGCTGATAGTGTCTCGCCAATGCACAATCAGATTTATACCCTGTTTTGTCACCTAAACCCATCCAAGAGTACGTTGCGCTTTGTATATGTGGTTATTTTAGTTTGTGCATTGTATTTATAGTCCCATGCACATATATTGCACCCCAATGTACCTCTGTTGTGGGTGCTACAGGCTGGAGACTACCCCTGACGTGAAGGAGCATCACCCCAGACAAAGGCTGTGTCTACAGGATTGCAAAGAGGCACGTGAAAAGGAAATGACCCCAAATCAGTTCTTGCCTGCTTCTCTTAGTTTTGATCCAATTAAAATCCCCATTTCCATATGGGGGAATGGGGAAACCTGAGGAATAACTGAAAGAAAAAATGAAATTAATTTTATAAAGCGTGCACATATCCGAGTGTGTTGTAGTGCTAAAGAAAAGAGAAAAAAGAAAGAGAGGGCAAAAAACAGAACACTGATAAGTCGATAGGACCGAACCTGGTACATGCGGCAGCCTATTCCTCTACTTTCATGAACAGCCATGTTTTCAGCTGCTTCCTAAATTGCATTAGAGAGGCTTGACCTCGCAACGAGAGAGGGAGTAGGTTCCACCCTTTACCTGCACATACAGAGAAAGCCCGACTCCTCCCCCCACCGCACCCCCCCCCCCCCCCTTTTTCTTGCTTTGTTAGATTTAGAAGTGTTAAAGCGTAAAGAGCTGGCCGGATCTAAGGTTTCTACTTGGCATATAGCAAGAGAAGCGATCTTGTAGGTACTTTGGGCTGGTCCGATGAAGGGCCTTGTGATCAATGCACATGGCCTTGAAAATAATCCTTTTTCATACTGGGAGCCAGTGAAGCTTTTGCAGCGATTCAGACACACCGCTACGTTTTCAGAATTTTTAGAAGTACTCTTGCTGCTTTATTTAGCACAGCCTGCAGCTTCCTTATCGCACGCTTCTGTGAACCCAGATACAAAGCATTGGAGTAATCTAGCTTAGAGAAAATGGAGCTGATATAACTGTCTTCTGAAGGTCATGGGGGATAAATGGGAAGATTTTTTTTCCGCATCTTCAACACAAACAAAAGATGAGTTGATAGAAAGTATTTGTTCCGCAAAAGATAATTCGGTGTCAAATATGACTCATAAATTTCAAACTTTCTGGACTGGAGTAGGTAACGTGCCTAGGCGCAATGGCCACTGTGAATCGTTGAAGAAAGGTTTCCTTTCCAAAAAGCAGCTCTTCCGTTTTGTCTGTATTCAATTTCAGATAATTATTCTGCATCCATAATACCACTTGGGACATGCAGTTACAGAAATTTCTAGCCTCTTTATCTACGTCCGATGAGATAGAAACCACTTTCTGTGTATCATCCGAGCAGGAGAACAGATCTAGTCCTTGACTTTGAATACGTTTGATGAGGAGGCTAACATCTACATTAAACAGCTTGGGACTGAGGGAGGACCCCTGAGGAACACCACAAGGCACAGAGAAGGGTGATGAACTCACTTCCCCCAACGCCACTCGTTACTGCCTATTGCTCAAGATTGAGCGAAACAAAGTCAGAGCCGAGTTTTTAAACCCAAGCTAATGGAGACGGTTTACGAGGAGTGAATGGTGAACCATGTTGAAAGCGGCAGAGAGATCTAATAAGATCAGTGCTGCTTTTCCACCCCTATCGAATACCTTTCTGACTTCCTCTGAGGCTGCTACCACGGCAAATTCAGTACAGTGATTTGCTCTAAAGCCATACTGTGAGGGATTGAGCAAAGAATTAGCATCCAAAAACTCAAGACCGCCTCATTCAGTGCTTTCCCATGAATTTTGGCTTGGAAAGGTAGACGGAATATAGGCCAATAACTTACCATCTTCATTGGGTCCAAGGAAGCTTTCTTTATCAGTAGCAGCATGGAAGCCTTTTTCCATATGTTTGGAAATTGCCCTGGGAGCAATAGCTCAGTTGAAATGTCCATAAGCGGGCCAGAAACCACATTGGCAATTTATTTGAGAACCATTGGTGGACAGGGATCTGATTTAATGTGATAAATGAGCTTTATAACTTTCTCCTTAGTAAAGTGGAAAAAACACTAAATTGAGTAGGTTCAGGAGAGGTGACAGTATCTTGCGAGTCAGATTCCTGCATGTGCATTGGAAATCATCTGCGCTTAGTGAGTTAAGGGAAGTCGAACATTTTTGATAGATAGAATTGACTTTAGACTGGAAAAAGATTGCCAGCTTATTGCAAAATGCCTCATCAGTACTACTAGAGCACTATGTGTTCGATTTAGACAAGGATTTATTTGTTTTTAAAAGTTCTCTACTTGAGTGTTTTGCTGTGCTTATGATTTCACACAAAAAATAATTGTAGATATTTTTAATAGGCCCTTGAATTGCCTCAGTAATACTTTATATTTAGCCCTTTCGTGTGTACAATATTCTTTTCTCCATCAACGCCCTTGCATCTGGCATTTCCCTTGGACGGCCTTAAGCTCCAATGAAAACCAGGGAGCAGCCGGGCACTTCCTATAGATTTTTACTGTCTTTTCTGGCACAAATGTTAGTGCAGCTGAGTTTAGCCACTGAGTACAAGTCACCGCCGCATTATTTGGGTTGCCATAATAGATAGGTATTGGAAAGTATGTCCCTCAGTTCTTCAACATTCAACTTTTTCCAGGGCCTGTAGTTTGTGCTTCTAAGTTTGTTGCCATCAGTAGCATTACAAGAGGAAAACCCAAGTGTAAAGAAAATGGCCTTATGATCCAACCATACTACTGGCAGAACCTTCTCAATTTTTTACTCCAGATTATTAGTGAATATAAAGTCCATAGTATGGTTGGCAAGGCGGGTTGACTATGTTATCAGCTGTGGGGGATGTGGCTGGGCTGAACATTCATGGATGGCAGAAGGAATGTGCTTTGTCATTCTATTGTCTTAGTACCACCTGGATGGGGGAGCTCAGAGCTATATTGTATTTTGCTTCTCTGAACAGTGTATGGTTACTGTTAAGGTTATTGTATACTTGAGTCAAATGGCTATAAAATATACCATAAAAATATTCCTATTTCACACCTTGCAACAAAGTAAATGTGCTTCACTTTTGCCCTCCTAACTCTCAAATATGTACAGTTCATTTACAGGTGTTTACATTTTGTGGTGTGTTAAAAAAAAAATAATACACCCCACAGCCCCTCCTTCTACACACTCTCCACCCAAGAAAGACCACCACACAAACCACCCTGTTTTTCCTTCTCAGCTGCAAAGTGAGAGGAGCTTGCAAACCCCATGTAAAAATACAAGCAGCGGTCTGCCAGACTGAAGCACAGCAAGTGTGACAAGATAAATACAATATTCAATCAATCAATCAAGGCATTTATAGAGCGCACTACTCACCCGGAGGGTCCCAAGGTGCTTGGGGGGGGTGGGGGGGGGGGGGGGTACCGCTACTGCTCGAACAGCCAGGTCTTGAGCTTCTTCCTGAAGGAGAGGTGGTCTTGGGTCAGGCGAAGGTCGGGAGGGAGGGTGTTCCAGGTCTTGGCGGCCAGGTAGGAGAAGGACCTTCCTCCTGTTCTCGCTCTTCGGATGCGGGGGACGGCGGAGAGGGCGTGGTTGGTCCATCGGAGGTGGCGTTTGGGAGCGTAGAAGTTGAGGCGGTTGTTGAGGTAGCTCGGGCCTTGGTCGTGTAGGGCTTTGTGTGTGTGGGTGAGGAGGCGGAAGGTGATTCTCTTGTTGACCGGGAGCCAGTGCAGGTCTCTCAGATGTCCGGAGATATGGCTGCGTCGGGGGATGTCGAGGATGAGTCTGGCTGAGGCGCTCTGGATCCGCTGGAGTCTCTTCTGGAGCTTGGCGGTGGTTCCGGCGTAGAGGGCGTTGCCGTAGTCCAGTCGGCTGGTGACGAGGGCCTGGGTGACCGTCTTCCTGGTCTCAGTGGGGATCCATCGGAAGATCTTCCGTAGCATGCGCAGGATGTTGAAACAGGAGGCGGAGACGGCGTTGACTTGTCTGGTCATGGAGAGGGAGGAGTCCAGGATGAAGCCCAGGTTGCGTGCGTGGTCTGTCGGGTTGGGTGCGGTGCCCAGGGCGGGGGGCCACCAGGAGTCGTCCCAGGCGGAGGGCGAGGAGCCCAGGATGAGGACTTCCGTCTTGTCTGAGTTCAGTTTCAGGCGGCTGGTCGTCATCCACTCGGCTAAGTCTTTCATCCCTTCGTGGAGGTTGGTTCTGGCGGCGGCGGGGTCGTTGGTCAGGGAGAGGATCAGCTGGGTGTCATCGGCATAGGAGATGATGTTGAGGTTGTGTTGCCGTGCGATGGCCGCAAGGGGGCTCATGTAGACGTTGAAGAGGGTGGGGCTGAGCGAGGAGCCCTGAGGAACGCCGCAGATGACTTCCGTGGCTGCAGATCTGAACGGTGGTAGGCGGACTCTGAGTCCTTCCAGCGAGGAAGGAGATGTTCCACTCCAGTGCCTTCTCCTGGATTCCGATGTTGCTGAGGCGCTGCACTAGGGTGCGGTGGCAGACAGTGTTGAACGCCGCGGAGAGGTCTAGGAGGATGAGGGCCGCTGTTTCACCTTTGTCCAGCAGGGCTCGGATGTCATCGGTGGCAGCGATGAGGGCGGTCTCGGTGCTGTGGTTGGCTCGGAAGCCAGACTGTGAGGGGTCGAGGGATCCATTTGTTTCGAGGAAGGCGACCAGCTGCTTGTTGACGGTCTTCTCGATGACTTTGGCTGGGAACGGGAGGAGCGAGATGGGGCGGTAATTTTTGAGTTTGGTGGGGTCCGCTGTTGTTTTTTTTAGTAGAGCACTGAGTTTGGCGTGCTTCCAGCTCTCAGGGAAGGTGGCGGTGTCGAAGGAGGTGTTGATGATGTCCCGCAGGTGGGGTGCGATGACGGCGTCGGCCTTGTTGAAGACGTGGTGGGGGCAAGGGTCGGTCGGAGATCCGGAGTGGATAGAGTTCATCGTGCAGATGGTGTCTTCTGTGTTGATCTGGGTCCAGGAGCTGAGGGTGGTGGTGGGGGCGTTGGTGCGGTCGTGGGGAGCGTTGTTTGTGGGCTGAAGCTGTTGTGTATGTCAGCGATCTTGTGGAAGTAGGAGGCGAGGGAGTTGCAGAGGTCTTGCGACGGGGTGATGTTGTTGTTTCCGGCGTTGGGGTTGGAGAGCTCTTTCACGATGTTAAAGAGTTCCTTGCAGTTGTGTGCGTTGTTGTCCAGCCGGTCCTTGAATGCTGTTTTCTTGGTGGCGCGGATCAGTTGATGGTGCTTCCTGGTGGCGAGCTTGAGGGTGGTCATGTTGTCCGGTGTTGGCTCCCTTCTCCAGGCTTTCTCGAGGGCTCGGCAGTTCTTCTTGGAGCTCTTGAGTTCGTCGGTGAACCATGGGGCCTTCTTGCTGCCGGGTCTGCTAGGCGGGGTCCTCAGTGGGGCGAGGTCGTCTGCGCAGTTGCTGATCCACTTCGTGAGGTTGTCGGCGGCCTGGCTGGGGTTCGCTGAGCTGGCGGGAGGGTGCTGGCTCAAGGAAGTCATGTTATTTATTGTTTGGACTTTCGCGACTCACCCAAAATGCTTAAAGCTAAATATACTGTTAGAGCTAAATATACTGTTATCAACTATGAGGTAACCCTGTGTTTCGCGAAACCTGGGCAACAAATAATCCTCAAAAAAATGGTTTTGTCTGAGTAACTATATACACATTGAAAGAGTAATTAATTGATTAATGCACACAACCACAGGAGAAGAAAAATGAATACAAGAACAGCAATTTATGACTTAAACCCATTCAATAATACACAGCAATGTAAAATTCGAAGAGAAGCGTGCTCTGTAATGAATTCAAAAGAGCTAAATATTAACAGAATTTTTGACAATTTGGTATTAAATTGTGATGCTCCGCTTGTTACATGTGCACTCCTCACCAGCATTTAGCTATTACCTGTGTAGAAAAAATAAACACAGTGTTCTAGGCCGACATTGTTTCCGCCATTGTGTTTTGTGCCCGTTTGTATCATGGAGGGCACAACAAGAATTAATCAATTTACCAATCTCAGAAGGGTGACTGAGGTGTGTACTGGCTGAGGTGTGTAATTGTGTAACCAAAGGATTCTCCTTATGCACATTCACAAGATACTACGCTTGAGAAATTCATAGGTAAAGTCAAACGATAATATCGAATGTCGTACGATATTTGTGTTGTCTTATTCCAAGTTGAGAGTAACGCCCTTAGCTTTTACCTATGGTTTAGATAAGGGCCACAGTCTCGGGGTGAATAATTTCTACAAGATAAAACCTGAATAGAGAGGATATGTAAGAGGTAAGTTGGTAACTTAACCATTACTCTCAACCCCGTTATCATGCCTGAAAGATGTCTAGAACATAGCAATGAGAGACCGAGTTGAGTGTTCTCACTGCTTGAGTCGTTCGGTAATCCAGTCTGTAAGTCCTGGCTTGCCAAATCGACATAATTAGTAAATGGCTAAATTGGTTCTTTTTTATGGATACTTAATGACATAATTAGTAAATGGCTAAATTAGTTCTTTTTTATGGATACTTAATGTGATTTTCTGAAAGAGTGTGATGTTGACAGTATAATGTGTAGCTTTAATAGTAAGCTCCTTGCACTGTCTCCAGTCGACTCGAGGGTGAAATTCAAGATGTTGACCATCGCTCATAGGGCTCTTCACGGGCTTGGTCCCATCTATACGCAGAGGAGATTTGCTTTTTACACACCAGGAAGACAGCTGCGCTCGTCCGCGCAGCGGTTGTTACAGGCCCCCAGGTTTAACCACCAAAGACTGGGTGGTGGTTTGTTTGTGCGGAAAGCCAGTCTGGCCTGGAACACGCTTCCTTGGGCGCTCAAGTGTATCCAGGACCCCCTGCTTTTTAAGATAAAATTTAAAACGTTGCTTTTCTAGAGGTTGTTCTGTGCCCTTTCTGTTTTTTTCCTTTTGTTAGCGCCGGAATTATTTTGAGTAGCCGTGCGCTTTATAAATCTAATATAACATAACATAAGCTAAACTTTTTTGAAGTGGGGCAGATAAGAGGTCGAAAAGCCTGAAAAGAGCCAGTCGCCAGAGGCTTTACTGTGGCAGCAGAAGTGAGCCCCTGTGATATCACCATATTCCATGGGACTACATTATCCAAAAGCAGATGAACCAACTCATCAATGTCGTTTCTGGCCCAAAAGAGGCCAAAGACTCGTGCTGAATGGGTCTCACAGGGTCAAAGCCCCGCCCAAGTAAGGGCGGGCCCGCCTGTAGCCCTGAATAGAATGGACCATGCCATGCCTTGGGTCCAGCTCTTTAATATGTACTTTATTTCCTAGATCCCTTGATTTTCTTTGCTTAACATGGGAAAAGGAAGGCTCAGTCCATACTGCCTCAAAAACAGCCAGAAAGAGTGAGTGGATTTCAATGTTAAGTGAGTTTTTTTGAAACATGTAGTTGAGGCTGTTGAGGGGAATGTTCAGACCAAAATGCTCAATGTCACTCAAGTACTTAGTGGTAGAATAGATATCCTTCGTCCGATTTCCTCATGGAAAGTTTGGTGGCCAATATCAAAGTTCGATGATCTCCCCTTTAAAAACAATAATAATTTTACAAAAACCTTGAAGGACTCTCTGCTATTAAATCCATGTCCTCCAGTGATACGCACACTTCCTGGTACAAGATGATGATAGAGTAGGGTGATGGGGAGAACAGATAGAGCCTGATTATAAGTGGGAGAAGAGAATATCCGCACACCTGCTTCTAAGAGGGTAAAAAAAAACCTTACATGAAAACCCATGCTGAAAGTCAGGGAACCACAACTGGATTTTTTTGTGAGATATCTGTACCTACGAGAAAGTGAGCGACCACTGTGATATGGAAATGTGTATCATGCTAGACACTCCTTGTGTGCTACGTGCTGTAACTATTATCTTTTTTTTTATTTTTTTGGTCCTCATCTCACCTATCAAGCCTCTGCGGGTCTTATGAAGCTGCCTTCGTGTTCTGTGGCACCCACGGCTTACCGCATTCGCTTGGGTCGTCAGACCGGCCCCTTGGTTTTTTTTGTGAGGGAGCCTGATGTAATCATAATACCAATTATATTAATCTTAAATGTTGGCCCCATCTCACGAAAGGGTGCCAGATGTTTATTGGCTTATCTTCTGTGCCCTCGTAGTCTAGATGAGCCATGGAGAATGAAGCTTTAAGCCAATCTTCCCTTTGTGGGGGTAGGGGGTCTTTCCACCTCCTGCAGACTTCCCTTCTGGCCAACAATATCAGATAAATTAATAGACCTCTGTCCTTCTGAGAGAGGGTCTGACTAAGACAGCCATCATCTCCAAAAAACACTAATGACATGTTAATCTCTATGATGGTGTTAAAGATATCTCGAATATTGTCATCCACCTCAGTCCCAAATTTTTCGAGTGTTGGACACTCAAAAAAAATATGTAGGTCATTAGCAAGGGGAAGTGAGCATCTAGGGCATTTTGGGGCTGGCTCTGGGGCAAACTTGGCAATTTTAGCTGGAGTATAATAAAGCCTGTTAATGACAAAAAATGTTTTTTTTTTTTTAGACAAGCGGGCTTGACATATTTATACAAAATCTTTAGAGAGGGCTCATACAAGGACTCTATTGATGGCCCAAGGGGGGTTCCCATCCATACTGCAGCTAGAGGGGGGTCTCGTGATCCGCAGTTCCCAACAAGTTGTTATACCATATAGAGATTTCCTTCTTAATTGGGAGGATAGATTGCCACAACCCTTCAATTTCTCTATTTCTACTGACCTCCCTCTTTTCTGCATCGTACCAGGATACTAACTGTAGATATTTGAATCTAGAGACCCGTGGCCCGATCTTTGCCCTCAGGTACTCCCATGGATGTAACCCCCCGGAGTCTACAAGTTCCGCCCAGCTGGTGATGCCTGCCCTTCTTATGGGCAACGCCAAACTGTCCATTAGGCAGCCCGGTGTTCCTGGTGTATCCCAGACAGGTGCACTATCTGAATAGTATCCCATGCCCCAGCTACATCTGAGCCTATACCATAGCTCCAAGGCCGCCTTCAGAACCTTCAGGCGTACCCGCTTAAAGAATTTTGGTGACCCAAACTTATATAGAAAAGCCTCACCATCACCTCCTCCCTCTGCTCTTGCCATTTCTCCCAGCAGCCTGCCCCAAGCAGACTCCCCTGGTTACACAAGTAGCATTCGTACTCAACTCACTAAGCGCAGATGATTTCCTTTCTTTAATCTGCGCCTAAGTTTTTTCCACGCAAGACGAACCCCTTTGTCTCCCCAGACAAAGCTCCCAATCTTACTCTGTACCTTACTTAAACTTTTTTTCGCGAATGTTAATGGGATGGAAGAAAAAAGGTAAGACAGCTTGGGGAGAATGGCCATCTTTACCAAGTTGGTTTTTCCGTAAATAGTTAAGGGAAGGTTCCTCCATCTACTAAAGAGGCCGTCTATTTCCTTTATGACCCTGTTAAGATTAAGCTCAGGTATCTTCTCCAAGTCCTTTACTATGTAGATCCCCAGATATCTCAACTCAGCACTAACTCTCCCCGACCACTCCAGATTCCAACACATCACCTCTGTCTTGGTTTTGTTGACTAAATACCCAGATAGGGACCCAAACTCACACATAAGCACCTCCACCCTTGGTATCACTACCTCTGGGTCACTTGTGTACAGCATTAGGTCATCGGCGTAGAGAGCTATTTTGGAACTGTATTGTTCGGATCTGAAAGGATAGATTTATTCATCCAGTCTCAATGCCTGTGTCAATGGTTCCATGCATATATTAAATAAGATGGGCGAGATCGGGCACCCCTGCCTGATTCCTCTCTGGATGTTAAAACTCGGTGTAAGAAACACATTTATCTGAAAAAAACAGGTTAGTATTAGATTCCTTACCTTAGAATATCCCCAGGCGTCAGTCTGGATCCGGAAACTTTTGCGTAGCAGTACCCCTGCGCGTCGGTAGGCGTCGTCTGCAGGCGTCCCCTGCGGCTCCGCGTCCGTCGTTGGCGTCGTGCGTCGTGATGACGTCGCTGGAGTATATAGGCGCCGCCTCCGCGCGCTGACGTCAGTTCTTCTTTTTTCCGCGCCAGTTAGCGCAGATCCGAGGAGAGCAGTACTCCGGTCTTTGACCAAAGTTTTTTGATCTTTTGATAATCTTCTTACGGTGCCGGTAGGATGCCCGGTTTTAAGAAAAGTGATGACTGTGACCGCACGATGTCGGTCACGGACCATCACCGACTCTGCCTCCGGTGCCTGGGCCCCGACCACGACGTGGACTCCTGTGTCGATTGCAGGGCCTTGACGAGTAAAGCTAGGCGGGAGCGGTCCCGCAAGCTACTCAAGCTGCGGGTGTCGGCCCCGCGTCGAGAGAGGTCCCGGTCCGGCCGGAGGTCGAGGGAGCGGTCGAGGGAGCGGTCGCGGAGCCGCCACGAACGCTCCGGAAGTCGTCACCATTCATCTGGTTCCTCAGGTAGGAAACACAAGAAGTCGGGGCGTCGTCATCGTACCCCCGACTCCCCCCGACGCTCACGCGATGCGGCCGGGGGTTCGGGTGGCCCCACCCCCGCGGCTCCGCATGAGCCGCCGGCGCGGCCTGGGCAAGGCGCGACGCCCGAGGAGATAGAAGAGTTCCTCATGGCCATGAGGAAGCTAGCTCCCCCGACGGGGCCTTCGGCGCCTTCGGGCCCTGTGGCCCCGTCCGAGGGCCCTAGCGGGTCGGGTGCTCCTGCCTCGACGCCGCCGGGTGCTCCGGCCCAGTGCCGCCGACGGCTCCGGTCCCGGCGCCGCAGGGGCCTTCAGGATCGACGCCGGCTGGCCAACCGACCTCCCCGGCGCCGCTTCCATCGGGGCTACCCCCGACGCAGTCCCCGCGCGACGCCGCCCCCATACCCTCTCCGGTTCCGGTCCCGGAGCCGAACCGGCGTCGCCCGACGCCGAGTCCGACGGCGATGGGGTCTGTGAACCCCGAGGAGCTGGCCTACCTTGTTGACCCCGAATATGATGAGGAGGTAGATTACGGAGAGGAGTGGGAGGGGTCTGAGGACCCTCTGACACGTGAGTGTCAGTACAATGTGGACTGGACAGGTGACTTGGGTGACGCCAGTGGTCTAGATGACTCCCCTAACCCTGGCTTTGTCTCGCCTCCTACCGTGGCTACGGAGGAGGGGGCTGCTTATTCAGTGGTGTTGAAGAGGGCTGCCAAGGCCTT
Organism: Lissotriton vulgaris; assembly: GCF_964263255.1. Taxonomy (NCBI): domain Eukaryota; kingdom Metazoa; phylum Chordata; class Amphibia; order Caudata; family Salamandridae; genus Lissotriton; species Lissotriton vulgaris. The sequence goes on along the minus strand of NC_141693.1, from coordinate 805,581,216 downwards.
GAACCTTGAGCTCCCCGTCGCGGCCGTGAGGACTAACATCCTCACTGAGGTCCTCAAACCGCAGTCATGCTCACAGGAGCCACTGCTGCCGTTCAACGAGGCCTTGTCTGACGTTCTTTTGGGCACGTGGTCCAGGCCCGCTTCAGGTTCGCCTGTTGATAGGAACGTGGCCAGACGCCCCCGTCCGTGAACGGATGACCCCAAGTTCCTGTCCACCTGTTAGACCTGACATCCTTGGCGTGGTTTTCCCCCATCTTTTTGCCTCTGACTCATGTATTTTTGATGCTGTGCTGGATTTCGTTTTTGCTGGTTTAGATGCTTTGGACACTCTGCCACTGCTGATCAGTGCCAGAGTGTAAGGGCTCCCTCTGTAAATTGTCATATTGATTGGGTATACCTGATTGGCATATTTGTTTCACCATGAAGTCCCTAGTAAAGTGCACTGTGTGTGCCAGGGCCGGTGATGACAGATGCTACTAGTGGGCCTGCAGCGCAGATTGCGCCACCCACATGAGTAGCCCTAAAATGGTGTCTCAGGCCTGCCAGCGAAGGGCCTGTGTGCAGTCAGTGGACTGCCATGTCCGCCTAGCCAGTGTCCCTACTGGCTGGGCCTAACCCTTCCCTGTCTGTGCACATCAGTCACCCCTATGGAAGGCTCAAGGTACCCCCCTGGGCAGGGTGCAGTGCATGGGTAAGTTAGAGCATGTACTAGTGCAGGTAACATGCTCTGGTAGTGAGCAGCAGCCATTATGTGTGCTCACTGCTGTAAGGCTATCTTGCTCCATAGAGTAACATGGGGGAGGCTGGTACCATTGGATCCCAGCCTATCTTCCCATAGGAACAAGAGGGGGCATAAGTGAATAATATCCCTGAACTCAGAATTTAATAACACATCTTTTAGTAAAGGTTGTTTTTAAATTCTGTGTTTGAGAATAGTACTTTTAGAAAGTGGCTGTTCTCTTGTCTAAACCTTTCTGCGTGCCTGGGACTGTTTGTGGATTGACTGTCTGGGTTGAGGATGACGGGGTCTGCAGAGCCCCCAGGGGGTTATCTGAGCAAGCCCCGTGGATGAAAGGCAGCATCTGCTGCCAGGGAAGTGGGAGGAGATAGCATCTGATAGTGAAGGGCTGTGCCTGCCTAACCACAAAGCTGGCTCCACCTCCTGCTGGGCGACTGTCACCTCTGTCCCTGATACTGGGAGGATGAAGGAAGCCAGGAAACCCCCAGACCCCCAGCAACACCCAGAACTGGTTTGGACCGGGCTCAGGGCCCCCTTTGCCCAAAGACTTAATAAGACTTCAAAGGACTTCAAAGACTTTTTGGGGTATAAGAGAAGGACCCCTGACAACAGATTTTTAGATTCTACAATCAAGAGGCACCTCTGCCAGAAGGACTGCTGCAGGAGCTGATGGAAGATTGCCTTGCTGTGTGCTTTAAGGGCTAACCTATCCTGCTATCCAACTGAAGGAGAGGAGAAGAAAGGGACTTTGCTGTGAGCTGTGACCCTGCCTGCTTGAAACTGCTAAGACTTTGCTGGGTGCTGTGTCTGCAACCTGAATCTCCAAGGGCCTGAGAAGAGCTGGCTCCCTGTCTGCAACCCAGGAACATAAAGGTTGCCCAAGGATAACAAGACTCTGCTGTACCCCCTGAAGCTGCTGTGTGGCAAGGAGATCGCGAAATTGCTGTGTGCAGGGAAACTCGGGGACTGCTGGACTAAGCCCTGCTGATTGCCCCGTGTAGCGCGCTGGCTGCTCTCTGTTCTGCTTGAGAGCGCCGCGCTGACTGCTAACTGCTGTATCTCGAGATCGACGTGTTCATCGACACGTGCTTGTGGGGGCCAGAGGGTTCTGAAGCTTTCCAGCGTGGCGCGGGTTAATTCCGCTTGACCCTCCTCGGCATCGCCCCGGGCCCTGAAATCACCCTCGAGGGTCTGCTCGCAGCCACGAAGGGGCCGCGCTGTGGTTGGCTGCCGCCGGAGGCTGAGTGAGAAACGCCGCGACCGGATTGGTCGATTTCCCCAGAGCAGGTGGTGACGTCACGGGAGGCTCGGCAGAAGCGCCGCGACCGGATTGGCTGATTCCCCCTGAGTGATGGTGTCGTCACGGGAGGCTCTGCTGAAGCGCCGCAACAGGATTGGTTCCCGTCGTCAAGGTCCTCATCTGCCTGCATAATCACCGCCGGGACCGGGGAAGACTCACCCGACCTCGCCGAGGGAATTGTAAGAGTGCTCGAGCCCCCGGCCTGCCGTCTCTGCTCCTCGCCGCCCCCGAGAGACTGGGAGCGGGCGGAGAGCCTGCTGAGACAGGCCGAGCGCGAGTGAGCGCTGGCAAGGGAGGCTCGCCTGAGGCAGAAAGAAGTGCCGTGGGAGGGAAAAGGAGTCCCCCCAGCCTTCGGGTGAGACGCGCTGCAGCGCTTGGCATTCCTGGCATAAGTGGCTCCGGACTGGGCTCGAAGGTACTGGTATCCCGAGCTACTCAGCATGTCAGTCGGTCCCCCGATCCGCCTGCCCCTTCAGGAGGACCTTCTGTCGCAGCAGCAGGGGACGGTGCTCCACCCGAACCTGTCCAGCCTCCACCTCCATGCGTGGAGATTGAGCGGCGACAGTTGAGGCCATTTGACTTGCCTCCTGAAGTCTGTGATGTGATTCTGGCAGCCAGGCGTTCCTCCACAAAGTCGGTATACGCCTGTCGGTGGAACAAGTTTGTGGCATGGTGCACAGCAAAGGCTGTGGATCCTCTCTCTGCCCCTCTTTCTGAGGTTCTCCTCTTCCTTCTTTCTCTTGCCCAGCAGGGCTCTGCTCTGGGCACTATCAAGGGCTACCTTTCTGCCCTTTCGGCCTTTCTGAGGCTGCCTGATCAACCTTCTTTGTTCAAGTCCCCCATTGTAACAAGGTTCTTGAAGGGCATCACACACATGTATCCACCTGTTCCGTTTGTGATGCCTCAGTGGGACTTGAACCTGGTTCTAACCTTCTTGATGTGTGCTCCCTTTGAGCCACTTCATTCCTGTCCTCTCCGTCTCCTCACTTTAAAGACGGCTTTCCTGGTTGCCATCACCTCTGCCAGGAGAGTGAGTGAGCTCCAGGCTCTTTCTGTCAAACCTCCTTTCTTGTCCAGTCATCCCGACAAGGTGGTTTTACGAACTAGACCTTCTTTCCTGCCCAAAGTAGTCTCTGCTTTCCACATCGGGCAGGCCATCACCTTACCCTCCTTCTTCCCACCTCCGCATCCTTCAAAGGATGAAGAGCGGCTCTATCGTCTGGACCCAAAACGCGCGCTTTCATTTTATATGGATCGCACACGCCAGTTCCGGGTGGATGACCAACTGTTTGTTGGCTACTTGGGTGCGAAGAAAGGACGGGCGGTACATAAACGGACCATCTCTCGGTGGGTCGTTCTGTGCATCAAAGCGTGCTACTCTTTGGCTCGGAAGGAGCCTCCTGTTGGGCTGAGGGCCCATTCCACTCGGGCCACGGCGGCTACTACTGCCCTGGGCCGGGGAGTCCCCTTGCAGGACATTTGCCAGGCGGCTACGTGGGCCTCGCTGCACACTTTTGCGAGGCACTACTGCCTGGACAGTAAAGTCCGGAGGGATGGCTTCTATGGCCGTTCTGTCCTCCAGGACTTTCTGGTGTAAGATGGTATTGGTTCGCAGACCCGCCACCGGGGTTGGTATTGCTGGGGTATCTATTCTAAGGTAAGGAATCTAATACTAACCTGTTTCTTTCAGATGAAACAGTAGTTAGTATTAAGATTCCTTACCGCCCCAACCATCCTCCCCGTTCTGCGAACTGATACCTAGAGTTAGGGACATCCCTTTCAGGGCCCTAGTTTAAAAAATGGCACCAGTGTTGGTTCTCACATGGCTCTGCGTGTTCTGGTGCGGAAAAGCTGTGTGCAAAGAACTGACGTCAGCGCGCGGAGGCGGCGTCTATATACTCCAGCGACGTCATCACGGCGCACGACGCCAACGACGGACGCGGAGCCACAGGGGACGCCTGCAGACGACGCCTACCGACGCGCAGGGGTACTTCTACGCAAAAGTTTCCGGATCCAAACTGACGCCTGGGGATATTCTAAGGTAAGGAATCTAATACTAACTACTGTTTCTTACAGATATATCGTTACCGAAGGTAAGTAACTTGTTCAGCAGGATTCGGGCAGAGGCACCCTGATAGCAGTTCTGCAAGGTTTGAATAAAGATTGAGCCAAACCCCATTGCCTTCAGGAACTCCCAAAGGTACACCCAGCAGACTCTGTCAAAAGCCTTGGCCGTGTCTAAGGCGACAACGGCCAAGGGTTCCGTCCTCTGGATGGCCAGATCTATATTGCCGATCAAGAGCTGTGACTGCTCCTGAATATGTCTCCCTGCGACAAACCCTATCTGATCCGGGTGTATTAACCTCGGGATCAGTTTTGCCAGTCTCCCTGCCAAAATGCCCATAAAGATCTTCTAATCGGCATTCAGCAGGGGGATTGGACGATAGGAGTCTGCCTTTTTCGGGTCCTTGCCGGTTTGTAATATCAGGACTATTGTTGCCTCCTTCCAGGTCTTAGGGACCTTCCCAGTTAGGCTGTAGACTGAATTAAATGTGACCCCCAAGGCATTTATCAACTCCTCTTTGAGGAGTTTATAAATTTTGCTTGGGAGCGAGTCCGAGCCTGCAGCTTTCTTGTTCTTAGATTTTTTAATCTGATCTGCTATCTCCTCTAACGTAAAGGGAGCATCTAAATTGTTCTTACTTTCTTCTGAGAGTACGGGGAGATGTTTATTTCTAAGAAATGACTGGATTGCACTCGGTAGAGGTGACAGGTCCTCTCTATACAGTTCCAAGAAAATGGAGAGGAGACAGGACTGCATATCCTCAATCTTACTTGAGATTTCCCCGCTAGCATTGATGGTAAGTTCTTTTATATCATTTCTAGCGCAATCAGTTCTCGCTTTCCATGCCAAAAGGGTGCCAGCCTTCTCCACATATTCAAAGTTCTGCATCATTCTGGAATTCCACTGCGCCCTACACTTGGGTTCTAGCTTCCCTCTATACTCAGATCTTGCCTCTTCCAGATTCTTCAAGACCTGTGTAAGACGCTCTGAGTCCCTGTTGTTTAAACCGTCTCTTTCTTTCTCCAGGTTACTTATCTTCCCCTCAGCACCCTTTTGTGCCTCTGCTTCGACCTTATTCTTATAGCAGATTATACCATGGAGTTTCCCCCTTTACCAGGCCTTATATGTGTCCCATACAATGTCCGGTGTTGTGGAACCCGTATTCAAGGAAAGAAATTCCAAAGAGGAAGCCTGTACTGCTTCGACCACCTCGGGATCTAAAGGTTTCGCCCTATTAAGGGCCCACCTCAATGGTTGCCGCTGTACCTCTTTACTCAGATAAACAAATTGCAAAGGTGCGTGGTCAGAGAGATGACTCGGAAGGACTGATACCTCCCCTAGATTAGCCCTTGACATTCTATCCAAGATAACATAGTCAATCCTAGAGGAGTGGCCAAGTTTCTTGCTATGAAATGTAAAGCCCTGCTGATCCCTTTATTGAGCCCTCCATAGATCGATCAGATCCATATCATGAATCATATTAAGCAGCGCCCGACGTACCTTAACTGCCCCAACATAAGGACTCAGGTTGGATCTATCTTTCAACAGGACATTAAAATCTCCCCCAATGACATAGGGTGGAGATTCCAACATCAGTACTGACTGTAATTTATAAATATAGGTCGGATCGTCCATGTTGGGACCGTAGAAAGAGGCACACATCAAATCAGAATTTTCAAATGCCAAGTGGACTATTAACCACATACCTGTGGAGTCTGATAGTGTTTTTTTATAGTACAGGGAGTACCTTGTTTGATTAGTATAGCCACCCCTCTATTTTGAGATGTCTGGTGCGAAGCGCTAAAGCTCTTAACCCAAGGGACCTTGGAGAAGATTTTGCTACTTTCCTCGTAGCTCTTGCAACATGTATATTTGTGCAGTTGAAAGTTCTAGGTATTTAAGAATTAGCCTCTGACTCCGGGGACACCTTAAACCATTAACATTCCAGGAGGTAAAGATGGTCTTTCTATCCCTCAGGTCCATGCCTGCCATTGCCCCCCTATTGTAAATGTAAATGTAAATGTATTGGCATTTATATAGCGCACTACTTACCCGTAGGGTCCCAAGGCGCTTTGACCGCTGCGAAACCCTTCCTGGCTTCCCTGAGAGATGGTCCCTTAATGGGTATCTCCAGGGTGAGACCAGGCATCCCCGGCGGTCTGGTGGGGCCGTTAGTGAAGATGAGGCAAGCTAATGCCCAGAGTTGCCGAGTGTGATCGCTGATCAGAGTGGGCACCGAGGCGAGAGAATTATCGAGTCCGCTGACCCTGGTCCAGAAACCTGCCGCGCCGGGAATCGAACCCTGGTCCCGGGCCGTCCTCTGCTCTTGGGTCTGCCGCCTCTAACCAGTGAGCCACACTACTTCACTACCTGGAGGAGTTGACACTCCTTCATGACAAAGAAGACTGTACATAAGGGTGAGATGAAGTTGATTTTTTTTCCCTTTTTTCCCACTGCTCCCCACCCTCGTGCCCCCCTGCCTCCCCCATCCCACCTCACCGTGACCCCTCCCCCCCAACCCTTGAGGAACCCTCTCTTCTAATAGGCAAAGGCCTATTTAGCCCCCCCCCCCCCCCTATGGAGTAACAAATGACATTCTCAATGTTTAGCTAAATTCCTGCTAGTTATATAACATAAATGTAGAAGGACCCGCTAAGTCTACTTCCCCCCTTGCCCCCCTTGTCCATCTCTAATCTTGGCAATAAGAGCATCCGCCTCTTCCCCAGTTTTGATTTGGTGCATGTGGTTGTTTCACATCACCTGTATTTAGTGCCTGTAGCTTTGACATTACAATAGATTTAACTAGAGACTTAACAGTGTTATTATATGCATCTTGAGTAGACCATGTCTAAGATGGAGTGGAAGAATTCTCTTTGACAGACTCATTTGCTGTAGGTGAAGAGCTCCGAGAGACCATCTTGCATCGGTAATTTTTTTTAACAACTCTTTTATTGTTTTTGTTGATAATAGTTACAGCAGGAGGAACATGGCGGGCGCCAGCTAAACGGCTGCAGCCAGATTCCCCTATGGAGCAACTAATTCCTGCTTTCTTTTGTACACTCTGTTTGACCCCCCCCCCCATATGATTGTCTTTACTAGTTAAACCCCCGAACCCCCCCCCTGTTGTGGGATTCAATTTACCGCTGTCGTTGTTGCCGAATATGCCCCCGGAGAATGGAGTGAGTCGGAGGAACCTCGGAGCGGGCGCGATGCACGCAACTTCAGTTCTAATAGGCTATCTATTTTACAACTACACCCTGATGCTACTTCTTATATCATGGTGTTGGATGGGAATACCTGCTCTTGCAATTTCTCAGAAGGAGGACTTTCATTCAATTAAAAAAACAAGGCCATCTATTGGCTGCAAATTAATATTGGGGGGTGCACTGCGATTACATTTGAAGATTTCAAAATGGTATAATGAGTTCAGTGGATTGGTAAGTCTTGACAATCGGTTCCAGGCGACTATGTGGTGGTAACCTTCGGAATGTAAAATTTCCTAGCTATCGTGAAGGAAAGTTTCAATTCTATTAAGGACGCTGAGGCGAGGATTATGTTTAACTCTTTCTTTCCTTTTCCCACTCAGTAGCCTTAACAATGTGTCAAAACATAAAGACTACAAATTCCATGAGTCTTTGCATTTGAACCAGTAACAACCATAGATATACTATCATATAAACAGTAGGAAGGATCAGCACTTCCTCTTTCTTCGGGCGAAACAAAAGTTATCCTGTTTTCCGATTAATAATCTTGTTTCTGGTCTGACCCTACGACGGCATCGAGATTGCATCAGAAAACACAGCCGAATGTACAATCACAGTGTACAATAGATTCCAATCTACATCATGGAGACAATGGCACCAAGTAGCATGTCAAACTCATGAGAGAACAAAACATCCTGGTCAATAAACAACTGCAGTCATGTAAGCATGTGAAAAGTAGATTTACTTAACCAACAGTCGCTGGTAAAGGTACACAGGGAGGGTACAAGCAGGTACGGTGCAATGGGAGGAATAATCCTCGCCTCCGTGTTCTTAATAGAATTGAAACTTTCCTTCACGATAGCTAGGATATTTTACATTCTATGTCCGGACCGGAGACTCTGATTGTGCTAATTCAAAGCTGATCTACCACTAGCGAGGCCATGCCTAAGAAAGGCTTAAAATAGAATGCCTTAAAAATGGAGTCCGAGGACCAATCCGCTTCTCGGAGGATGTCCTCTAGACGACTCCCCAGTGCGAAGGCTTTTGACGCCATGGCAGCGTACAATTGTAGCGGAAGAAAACGATTTGAAAGGTTTCTTTAATGAAAGAAAAAGCTGTGAGGTGCCAGAAGGGACGATTCTCTTCCGTCATAGTTTCTTAAGACTTGAGGCAACGTAACACACAGAACTTGGGATGACCCAGGAGGCCGGATAATGCACTACTCTAGTATTTGATTTTGTCCATTGGCCAATTGTAAAGAACACACGTTCCGGCGTGAAAACATGAGAAGATACTTCTAGCACTCGCACATCTGATACTCTTTTACAAGGGATCAGGCACAAAAGCATAGCCAACTTTCCCATTAGTTGTCTCAGTGAAAGATACCGATTATACTGCCAGGATTGGTATAGACTTAGGACAATGTTTACATCCCATAATGGAGGTATACTGCGGACGTGGACAGAAAGATATTCAAATACCTCTCATCAATCTACAAACCAGGGGATGTTCACCCACCGGAATCTTGTGTAGAGGAGCATGACCTGCCGAAATAGAAGAGAGAATGGCATTAATTGAATGGTAAGGTTAGATCTTCTCAGTTAAATCCGATAAATAATTCACCACCTGAATGACCCCCGCCCACACAGGATCGTAACCCCTTCGCAGACACCAGCATGACCACTTGCGCCAGGCCGATTTGTATAGTTTGAACGTGGACTCTGACCATGCTTTTCTGACAAGGGAGATAGCCCCCGCCAAAAGGCCAAGGATTTCCCAATGATCCCTGTAATTTCCATGCACTGAGTGTCCGGTTCCCCTTATGAACCAGACGGTGCAACTTGCCGTTCGAGCTCGTCAGCAGAAGAGAGGTCTGGGGTAATTGGATTGGAAAATCCGTAGAAAGTTCCAGTAGAACTGGAAACCAGACTTGCGATCTCCAAAGCGGTATCACCAGGATCACTTCCACTTTCTGACGTCTGATTAGAGCTGTCGTGTAGTTGCTATTTTCCCTATAGGCCCTGCGCATTGGAATAACATAAGCAGCAGTGTAGACATAGGACTGAGGTCTTCTAGGTCTCTACTGACTATGTTAGACTTAATTTAGGTTTGCGCCAGCTAGCTCAGAGGTCACTGGAAACTTTCTTGACTGAATAGGAAGTGATCAGCTTCCCTGGCTCAGACAAGAAGGGATTCAGCTTCCGACAACCGCATAAACATGACAACTTTGCTCCCTCAGAATAAGAGTCAATCTCTAGAGTCGTGTGAAAACAATAGACGCACAAGTTACTACTTGTGTAACGATATATCTGTAAGAGACATTAGTTAGTGATAGATTCCTTACCTTAGAATATCCCCAGGCGTCAGACTGGATCCGGAAAGTTTTGCGTAGCAGTACCCTTGCGCGTCGGTAGGCGTCGTCTGCGGCTCCGCGTCCGTCGTCGGCGTCGTGGGCGCCGTGATGACGTCGTTGGAGTACTTAGACGCCGCCTCCGCGTGCTGACGTCAGTTCTTAGCCACAGCTTTTCCGCGCCAGAAGCGCAGAGCCATGACAAAAACCAACACTGGTGCCAAGAAACTAGGGCCCTGAAAGGGGATGACCTTAACCCTAGATATCGGTTCGCAGAACGGGGAGGATGGGTGGGGTGGTAAGGAATCTAATACTAACTACTGTTTCTTACTGATATATCGTTACCGAAGGTAAGTAACTTGTGCATCTGAAAGAAACAGGTTAGTGTTAGATTCCTTACCTTAGAATAGATACCCCAGCAATACCATCCCCGTGGTGGTGGGTCTGCGAACCAATATTTACACCAGAAAGTCCTGGAGAACGGAACGGCCAAAGTAGCCGTCCCTCCGGACTTGACTGTCCAGGCAGTAGTGCCTAGAAAACGTGTGCAACGAGGCCCACGTAGCTGCCTGGCAAATGTCCTGCAAGGGCACACCACGGCCCAAGGCAGTTCTAGTGGCCGTGGCTCGAGTGGAATGAGCCCTCAGCCCAACAGGGGGTTCCTTCTTAGCCAAGGAGTAACACGCCTGGATGCACATGATAATCCATCGAGAAATGGTCCGCTTGTGCACCGCTTTCCCTTTCTTAGCGCCCGCGTACCCAACAAAGAGTTGATCATCCACCCGGAACTGGCGTGTGCGATCCAGGTAGAACGAGAGCGCACGTTTTGGGTCCAGACAGTGGAGCCTCTCCTCCTCTCTCGAGGGGTGCGGAGGCGGAAAGAAGGTGGGCAATGTGATGGACTGCCCAATGTGGAAGGCCGTGACCACCTTAGGCAAGAAGGAGGGCCTAGTCCTCAAAACAACCTTGTCCGGATGGACTGAAAGGAAAGGAGGCTTACAAGAGAGAGCCTGGAGCTCACTCACTCTCCTGGCAGAGGTGATGGCTACCAGGAAGGCAGTCTTCAAAGAAAGAAGGCGAAGAGGACAGTTGTGAAGTGGCTCAAAGGGAGCGCACATCAGAAATGTTAGAACCAGGTTCAAGTCCCACTGAGGCATCACGAAGGGAACAGGAGGAACGATATGAGTGATGCCCTTCAGGAATCTGTTCACGATAGGGGACTTGAACAAAGAAGGCTGGTCAGGCAGCCTCAGAAAGGCTGAAAGAGCCGAAAGATAGCCCTTGATAGTGCCCAGAGCAGAGCCCTGCTGGGCAAGAGAAAGAAGGAAGAGAAGAACCTCGGAGAGAGGGGCATTGAGGGGATCCACAGCCTGTGCTGTGCACCATGCCACAAATCTGTTCCCCCTGCAGGCGTATACCGACTTAGTGGAGGGACGCCTGGCTGCCAGAATGATGTTGCAAACTTCAGGAGGCAAGTCAAATGACCTCAACTGTCGCCGCTCAATCTCCAAGCATGGAGGTGGAGACTGGACAGGTTCGGGTGGAGGACCGTCCCCTGTTGCTGCGACAGAAGGTCCTCCTGAAGAGGCAGACGAACCGGGGGATCGACTGACATACTGAGTAGCTCGGGATACCAGTACCTTCGTGCCCAGTCCGGAGCCACAAGGATGACTTGTGCCTGGTCACGCTTGATCTTCTTCAGCACTCTGGGCAGAAGAGGTATAGACGGAAAGGCGTACAACAGACCGCAGCTCCACTCGCGACGAAAAGCGTCTCCGAGCGAGTGCCGCCTTGGAAATTCCAACGCGCAGAACTGATGACATTGCGCGTTCTCTTCGGTGGCGAATAGATCTAACCAAGGCTCTCCCCATCGCAGAAAGAGGCCTTGCGCCACGTCCGAGTTCAGACGCTATTCGTGATCCATCGAGCACCGTCGGCTGAGTTCGTCCGCCCTGGCGTTCAGAGAACCTGCCAGGTGTTGAACCACCAGAGTCACGCCCTGATGTTCCAGCCATTGCCAGAGACGCAGAGCCTCCTGGCAAAGGGTCCACGACCCCACTCCGCCCTGTTTGTTGCAGTACCACATGGCGGTGGTGTTGTCCGTGAACACCTGCACTGCACTCCCTCGGACAGACGGGAGGAATGCTTTCAGTGCCAGACGAATCGCCCGCAGCTCCAACAGATTGATATGGAGTCGGAACTCCGTCGGAGACCAGAGTCCTCTGATCTCCGCCTCTCCCAAGTGGCCTCCCCAGCCCTGGAGGGACGCGTCTGTCACAACTACGTGCTCCGGTTGGGGAAAGGAGAGGGATCTGCCGTTGACCCAATCGCGGTCCGTGAGCCACCACTGCAGCTGTCTCGCAGTGCCCTCCGAGATCAGGACATGGTCGGACAGGTTGCCCCGGTGCTGGGCCCACTGAAACTTCAGGTCCCACTGCAGAGCCCGCATCCGCCACCGTGCGTGATGCACCAGAAGGATGCAGGAGGCCATCAGCCCCAGAAGCCGCAGCGTCAACCTGACCGAAACCCGGGATAACGGCCCGAAGATCAGAATCAGAGCCTGTATATCCCGAACCCGCTGTTCGCGCGGGTAAACCCGAAACTGCGCCGAGTCGAGAACCGCTCCGATGAAAAGGAGCTTCTGAGAGGGGCACAGGTGTGACTTCGGCACATTGATGGAAAATCCCAGCAGGTGCAGGAGATCCGCTGTATTCTGGAGGTGGTTGACGACTGCCTGGGGCGAGCCCGCCTTCAACAACCAGTCGTCGAGGTAGGGGGGAGACTGAAACCCCTAACCTGCGCAGATGAGCTGCGACCACCGCCATCACTTTCGTGAACACCCGTGGGGCGCTGGTAAGGCCCAAGGGGAGCACGGTAAACTGAAAGTGCTCGAGGCCTACCGTGAACCGCAGGTAACGCCGGTGGGCCGGCAGGACGGGGATGTGGAAATACGCATCCTGCTAGTCCAACGCTACCATCCAGTCTCCTGGGTCTAGGGCAGCCAAGACCTGAGCCAGTGTCAGCATTTTGAACTTCTCCTTCCGGAGGAAGCCGTTGACGTTCTTTAGATCCAAGATAGGGCGTAGGCCCCCTTTGCCCTTCTTGGGTACCAGGAAGTAGTGGGAGTAGCAACCAGGTCCTACTTCTGGCCCAGGAACGCGCTCGATGGCCCCCTTGGCCAAGAGGGACGAAACTTCCTCCTGCAGGAGCCGCAAGTGATCCCCCGATACGCGGTGGTGTTGCGGTGGCATGGCTTGAGGGGTCGTCTCGAAGGGGAGGGAGTAGCCCCTTCGGACGATCTGCAGCACCCACCTGTCCGAAGTGACTGTGCGCCAGTGAGAGTGGTGATGGTGAACCCTGCCTCCCACTGGCGTCACATGGGCCGAAAAGCACGGACTAGGAGGGTTTAGAGGCAGATGCTGCGGGGGCAGGTGTGGACTGGCTCCGCCTGTTTCCCCGACCGCCTCCACGGCGGTTTCCACGGCCGCCGCCGCGCTGGACGACAGTTTGCGGCGAGTGGCTGGCGGCACGTGTGGGGGCGCCCCTTCCTAAAAGTAAATTGTCAGAAGTGGGATTTGAACCCACGCCTCCAATAGGAGATCAGAACACCCAGCTGGTACGAAGAGTCAGCTCTGATATCAGGCGCCTTACACCGCTCGGCCATCCTAACATCCTTGAAGCCGGGCATCCCTAACGGCACCGTCGGAGTCGTAAAGACTTCGAAATGGATCAAAAAAGATCACAAAAGTTTAGTCAAAAAGTGACTAGGGAACTGCTCTTTCCAGATCTGCGCTGGCTGGCGCGGAAAAAAGAAGAACTGACGTCAGCACGCGGAGGCGGCGTCTAAGTACTCCGACGACGTCATCACGGCGCCCACGACGACGGACGCGGAGCCGCAGACGACGCCTACCGACGCGCAAGGGTACTGCTACGCAAAACTTTCCGGATCCAGTCTGACGCCTGGGGATATTCTAAGGTAAGGAATCTATCACTAACGTGTCTCTTTCAGATAGCTATTTCACTCAGTCAGATGTGCATATTTAATTTCACCAGGGTGCAGAGAATAGAGAGACGGGCGTTTTCAATAAAAGGTATTATTTATTGAGTAGTCTTCCTTCTCATGCAAGAGAAATTAATTGCCACAATTGCAATACTTAATGTAAAGTAAAGTACGTACAGTAAAAGGAGTATTATGAAATAATACTGTAAAAGCATTGATATGGTTTCTTAGCCATAAGACACTTTAAAATGGATAAAATATATATACATAGGCTAACGTGCTCAACTGGTGCTTCAAAACTATGCCTACCCCGGTGTACCTGACCTAAGCCTAATACGTGGGAAGGAGTAAGTAAGTAGCAGTTTAAGTTAAGTAGGTTTGTTGGCAAGGATCTGTTCAAGAATTCTCTCTAAGGGTTTAGTCAGCACTGAACCTTGGGAATAGAATGTAGGAGGTCTGGTATCTCTCTCTCTGGACCCGATATCCCAGTCACCAGCAAGGGTAGTCTGGAAACGCCGGAGCTGGATTTTGTCGGCAGGAGAAAAGACAGCGTCTTTCTCAGCGAGTCAAAGAGGAGGGGCAGCGCCGTGGGCTCTCCGCGTCTGCTGGGCTCTCGGCAAGTAGATTAGCTGCTCTGCTCTAGAACCACCACTGTGTGTTTGCTTAAGGCAACGTTGGTATATTTATAGCTGAAAGGTGCCGAGTTTGACGTAAGGTTTGGACATAAGACTTCAATAAAGATGTCACTAAGAACTGGCCGTTCTTACAGTGCTCGCAGGAGTTCTATTACAAATCAAAACAAAGCAAGCGGGGCTTTCCCAGGTTGCTGGAGGTTTGGTGTGTCGAAAGAACTTGGTGTGCTCTCTAGGAATCTAAGGAAGTAGCTTCTGTCGTGCCTTGGACTGCAGGGGAGATTTACTGAAATATGGTTCTGATTATTATGCCATTATAGGAAGCTGTGAGCCTGAAAATCATAGAGAAGGGGCGAGTAGAAACGCATCCGTCACTTCTGCGAGTGGATCTGTTCTCCAACTGAAGAAGTGAGGTAGTTGGTGATTGAGGCGCGAGGCAAAGAGATCCACTTAACATGGGACCCAATGTTCCATAAGCTCTCAAAATATTCAGGGGTCTTACTTCCAGGCACTGCAATCCTGTGGATGTTTGGAATACTAGTCTGCCATTAGATTGAGGCCCCCCTCAAGATATTCTGCAGTGGCGGGCAGATTGTGACTGAGGCAATAGTTCCAAAAGTCCTTGGCCAGATCCGCCAGAACCTTGGATCTCGTGCCCCCCGGCAATTGATGTATCTCAGGCGGAGATATTGTCCATCTTTAGGAGAATAGCACAGGACGCCTTGTTGCCCGCTAGGCTCTGGATCATGAAAGAACCCGTCAGGAGCTCCAAACAATTGATATGGAGAGACTCCTCGTGTTCGGACCATGGAGCGCCCGTGGCAACATCCCCGCACTGGCTGCCCCATCCGAGGTGGTTGGCATCTAACTCGATCACCAGCTCTGGAACCGTGCCAAAAATGGCTCTCCTGTTCCACGCTTGCATGTACTCTAACCACCAAAGCCGTTCCGAGCGGGCCTCCAGAGAGGTACAAGATAGGCCATGGTATAAAAGTTGAGTTTTCAGGCTTTGCGGCGCCCGATAATGAAGGGGTCTGGGGTCGAGGCTGACAAAAGGCTTACTATCCGAGCCAAATGTTGCAGGGAGAAGGTATCTTTCGCCAAAGTCCGGCGCAGTTCCTTGCAAATCAAACAAATCTTCGGGTGGGGTAATCGCAGGCATTGTTGCACGGTGTCGACTTCGAACCCTAGAAAGTTCAAGCATTGCATCGGGGTGAATACCGACTTCAGATCGTTCAAGATAAACCCAAGGTCTTGTAGGAGGGATTGAGTCATCGGAAGTTGGGAGAGCAACATCGACTCCTCCTAGTGCATCAGGAAGACGTCGTCGAGATAGACTATGAGGCGTACGCCTTGTGCATGGAGCCATTCTATAACTAGACCCAGCAGCTTGATAAAGCACCAAGGTATGGAGGACAGACCAAACGAAGTGAACTCGTAAAAACGTTTCTTCCATTGAAATTGAAAGAATAGTCTGTGGGGGGCAAAGATTGGCACAGTTAGGTAGGCATCCTTCAGATCGAGTCGTACCATCCAGTCGTCTGGTAAAAGAACATTCCTGAGAAAGTGGATCCCCTCTATTTTGAAATGGCGGTAGACCACCCACCGATTGAAGTCTCGTAGATTGTTTACTGGCCTGAAACCCTTGTCTTTCTTTTTGACCAGAAAAAGGTTGCTCATGAAGCCTCAGGGATGAGGGTAGACCGGAACAAGGGCTCCTTTTTGGAGGAGTTCTTTCACCACCTTATCGACCACCTGTGATGCTTCTCACAAGAATACCAGAGTGCGAGGACGAAACCGTTGACGCCGTGTGCCGTGGACTTCTATGTGAAACCCAGTGACTTTTTTTAGTACCCACATGTCTTGTGTAATCTCTTCCCATTTGTGCAGGAACCCTTGCAACCTTCCCCCACCTTTGGTAGGGAAGAAGGGATAGGCCTTACCAGTAACACCTCCTGGTTTATTGTTGGCTTCACGGAAGCCGCCTTTCCCACCACGGGCCTTGCTGCGGCCCCTCAAGGGGTAGAAGCTCCCGAACCGTTTCTGGTTTTGCCACTACATGGAACTTTTAGTATGGGGCCTGTGGGGGTTGGGATTGGTCGCTCGGCCGGAGGAGCGCCTCCTACCGCTTCCTGCCCTTCCAAAAATGTGCTGGCTGAAGACTTTCTTAATGGATTGCGGAGCCTTGCCGAGAGAAAAGAAAGTGTTAACGAAACGGGAAAGTTCTTTTATGGAAGGCTCGCCGAAGAGACCTCAGTTCTCCATAGGGCCAGCCTCCATGGTAGCTAGTTCACCATGCCTGGGCTCGAATTTAATGAGCAGAGAGCATCTGCGTTCTGTTGAGCGTGAACAATTTGCGTTTCCGAGTAAACAAAGAGCCCTTTGGTCCCAACCCGAGAGTATTGCAGGGTGTAAGTGGCCAGTCTCCTTGGTGTCTTCCGCCATGTTGAGAATTTTAGTGAGCTGGGCCAGGACATATAGCACCTTGTCCTGGGAAGACCACCAAGAGCAGTCTAGACCCTTTTTTGGGTCTTTAATACATTTTGTGATGAAGGTCGACATTCTCAAATCAATTTTAGGGGGTTTGAGCCACCTTATTCGCCATGCGAGCCAGGGACATTCCGTCTTTAGGCGTCCGCTGACCTCCTGGTCCATCAGCTTCCTGATGCGGCTGCCCACATACAACGCCACCGAAGACGCAGGTATCGAGTCCGCTGAACGTTGGCGATCTATATCTTCAGAGTTTAACATCCCTGAGGCATCAGTGGACTCAGTGGCTTGAGGTTCCTCCACACTCAGATAAACACAAGAGGGAGGGTAGAGGTAGGAATGATAGAATCAACCTCCTGAACTAAATAAACAAACAATGGGATTCTATCAATGGGTATGTGTGGATGAATATTTTTAAGTTTTTTAATTATCACAAAGTGATATGTAGTGTGTGTTGCTGGTCTTTGTGAATGACAAAGGCAAGCACTATGTGTTTTTAAAATACCCCTCACACACTATGATTCCCATAGTGTCATGCTTCATCATTGGGGTCTTCCCGTCCCTCCACGGGGTGGGGCGTGCTACGACCTACGGAGTGATACGTGGTGTAGGGATATAAGTGTGGTATGTAAAAAGGGGGTTTTAAAAATTTCCTGGATAGTAGAAAAAATGATTTATTCGCTTCCCTAGCTGGAAATATTAAAAAGGGGTTGTGGTAGGGCTATATGATGAGCCCTACTTGGTCGACATGTTTCGTAAGCAGTCCCCTTCTGCTTTACTCATCAGGACCTCTGTTAATCCCTACTACACTCAAGTAACTTACTAGTTGTAGTATGCCTACTTTCCTAAAATAGAACAGCAAAAATAGGCTATTCTATTTCGACATCAGGGCTTGAGTTAGCCCTCTGAAAAATAATAATGACCCAATCTGGTCTCTAGAAGAAATAAGAAAAAGAAGAAAAAGAAAAAAAACACATAAGGAATTCCAAAAATACGTTCTTTTGATTTCCAATAATCAAACATGCAGTTATTAGCTGTAACCTGAGGAGAAAGGTGGTATATTTTTCTATCATCGTCTTTGTTTTGTTCTCGTGTGATCTTTCGTTTGTCTCAAACCACATATTTTTGCGTGAATTGTCATTTATGCGATATATTTATATTGTTATTCAGCAATGGTTGCATACACACAAAACACACACACTCTATAACTCCTTTACTCCATGGGAGATTCTTCAGTCATCTAGTGCAGTATAAATTGTGGAAGTACTTGGATTCTGTAGCAGAGTTTCGTCCAGGTAAATCTAAAGTCCTGTAGTCAGGGGTTCCTACTCTATACCAAAGGAAGGGGTGGGACCCACCTATTGGACAGTCAGGAAAGAGGGGTGGTTATACCCATGTCCTTTGTCCAGTTTCGCGCCAGAGCAGGGTCTGATAGCCCCTGCAACCGGTTTCAGCTGGACTATGCACAGGGACACCAAATGTGCCCCCAGTGCAGACATAAAAGCACTCTTGGAGTGCACCCACCCAGCCCCAATACACTAAAGCCTGTCTGGGTGGTGGTTACACCTCCCTGTGACAGGAAACCTATTGTCCAGCCTCCCCTGCCGGAGTTTCGTCCAGCAGCAGGTGGGCAGACTCCTGTCTGTGGCTGGCAGCATGGGAAAAAGATAATATTAGTCAGATCGCCTCTTTTCATCAAACACGTTTAAGAAAAGATTGTAGTGTGTTTTCTAAACTAGTCTGGGCCTTTCTGATAATGAAAATTACACTGGGCATGGAGCACTAATTATTTTTCGACACTGAGACAGATGAAGGAGAGCAACCCAAAGAATTAAGGATGAGCATTGCCCATTGCATGTAGTAGTTTCCAAAAGGTTAGGATTCTTAGACTTTTGCCCTTGTGATCATAGATCAGCAAAATACTGATGCACATTGCTTTTATTTAGAAGTTTTTGCAAATCTGCACGACCTAAGTATCTCGTACCTTCATTTATTTATTTATAAACTGTTTTATATAGCGCGAACAAGACCCTTGGGTATCAGAGCGCTTAACATACCATGGCATATTATAAAAAAAGCAATGTATATAACAAGCAGTACATTGAAAACATTAGTTAGTAATACTTCCATACGTAGTCTATAGATTAGATAAAATACTGAAACGAGAGCAGACCTCTCCAGGATTACAAGACATGGATAAAACTGTTCTGAGGTAGAAACTGATTGTTTTCTCCCATCCCCTGGTTTGTCTCTTGCCTTCCGCCAGGTTCTCTACCGTGGGTCATTTTCTATATATTTCCCACTTTGTTATCTAATAAGCCCTCACTGATTAAGTCTCAGATGGCGAATTGTCTACCTATGGGAGGAACTTGCTCATGAGAAAGATCTTGGTTTCCTTCTTAAATGATGCAGTGTTCGAGATATTTTTGATGTTCGCCGGAAGAGTTCCATATTCTCTCATAGGTTTTTTTCTTCTTGAAGATAGGAGGTCTCGCAGCAGAAAATTGGCACTCAGGGCAGGTCTGTTTCCTCCTGAAATTTCTATTTTCTGGACAAGATATCTCGGTGTGTTGTGATAAATCGCTTTATGAGTGATACATGCCATTTTTAGCTGTATTCTAGCTTCGTAGGGTAGCCAGTTTAAAGCTTTCAGGTGAGGGGAGATGTGGTCAAATTTCCTCGATCCTGTAATAAGTCTTGCTGCTGCATTGAGGCACGCTTTTAGGGGGGCTGTGGAAATTTTCGGCAGACCTGTTAGCGTTGTGCACCTGTATTCAATTCTTGAGATAACCAGTGATTGCACAGCTAGTTTTAGGTCATTCTCCGATAAAAATGATTTTTTTTTAAATAGTTCAGATGAAAGCGTGCGTTTTTTGCCATTCCTTTAATGTGGGTTTTCATATCCAGGTGTTTATCCAATGTGATTCAGAGAGATTTCGCTGAATCAACTAGAGTAGGGGTGCAGTTTAACGCTGTGATCATTTTGGACCATTCCTTCACTTCTGCTTGATTCTTTTGCAGTGTGATGAGTAAGAATTCTGTTTTATTAGCGTTTAGCTTGAGATGATTGCTAGTTAGCCATTTTAGAGTCATTTTGAGGGCCTCATTCATAGTGGTTGTGTCTTCCAGTGATGCAATCTTGATGTAAAGTTGTGCATCGTCCGCGTACATATGGTACGATAGTTTGGAATCAAGTAGGATTTCTGTAAGGGGTTCGATGTATAAGTTAAACAGTGAAGGAGATAGAGTAGATCCTTGGGGTACTCCCATTGTGCTTGGGCATGGAGGAGACAGAGATTGGTTTACTAGGAATCTCTGAGTTCTATTCTGTAAGAATGATTCGAACCATTCCAGTACAGTGCCTGAAATTCACATCCTGTCGTGAAGTCTGTTTAGAAGTTTTTGGTGATTAACTGTATCAAACACTGAGGACAAGTCTAGTAGGATGAGTAGACAAGATTGGTTGTGATCTAGTGCTTGAAGTGCATCATCGACTATGTGAAGGATTGCTGTTTCCGTGCTGTGGCCTGATCTGAACCCCGATTGGCAGTCATCTAATAAAGAGAAGTTGTCAATGTGTTGGCTTAACTGAATCGGTACACATCTCTCTATTACTTTGGCAAGAAGATGGATGTTGGTCACTGGGCGATAGTTATTTGGATCTGCCGGGTCTGCTGTCCGTTTTTTGATGATCGGGGCCACTTGTCCTGTCTTCAGGCATTGTGGGAGGACCCCCTGGGAAAGTAAGGAGTTTATAATTTCAGTCCATATTGGAATTAAAATATGGCTGATTTCTTTCAGGCATTTTGATGATAGCGGGTCATTATAGTGATTGTTGGGTTTAGTGGCAGCGAGCATTTTAGCAATCTCCTTCTGGTCTAATAATTTGAAATTGTGCCTTGTTTTTTGTCGCATTATTCGCATAGTTTGGTGCAGCTTGTGATGTTGGTGTGTTGTAGTCCAGGTTATCTGCAGCGATCCTGAGTTCTTTTTCCAATTCGTTGGCTTTGTTATTGAAAAAGGTTGAGAATTCTTCGCAACTTAGTTGTGTTTTAGTGACTTCTTGGGCAGATTTTGCCATCTTATTTGATTGTAGTTTTATCATCTCAAACAGTTTCGGTGGTCTGTTTTTGGCGTTATCCTGTTCAGTTCTGATAAATTCCTTTTTCGAGTTGATGATCTTTTTATTATATTCCTTTCTGATTTTTCTGAGGGATTTCAGCTCCGGGGGTGATGGGTTTTGTCTCCATTTTCTTTCTGCACATCTCAGTTTTCGCCTATCTTCATTCAATATTCCATTAAACCATGGGTTTTTAATCTTTTCCGTAGCTCTTTTTAATTTGAGTGGTATGGTGGAGTTGACTATTTTCGATATTGTGGTTGTGTAATGGTTTGTTAGATCATTCACATTCTGTGTGTTGTCAGGTAGGTTTAGGTCTCTTTTGCAGGTTTCCCTTAGAAGATCCATATTCGAGTCTCTGGTGTCTTGTATCCATCTTTTCATTTCGCTGGATTGAGTGGTTTTTATCTTCTCCCGTGACGTTATCAGGAAGGTTATGGCGTGGTGATCTGACCAGTCGCAAGGTTCTATTGAGAGGATTGAAATGTCATTATTCTTTTAAATAATCCAGTCTAATGTTGCTCCTTTCGCGTGTGTAGGTTGTAGACATGCTTGGGATAATTTTAGCTCGGTTAGAAAGTCTTTAAAGGCGTTAACCTGCTTGTCGTAGTTGTCGTTCCAGTGTAGATTAAAATCACCTAAAAATATATTATTAATATCTTTGTTGGTGTTGACAGTAATGATCTCCATTAGTTGGTCAATGAAGTTCATGTTATTTCCAGGGGGGTGATATAAGGGATGTAAGTTGCAAATCTGTTTGTTGGTTGATCTTATATGGATCCCGAGGTATTCGCATGATTCAAGAGGGTCTGATTGAAATTGGCCAATTTCTAAGTTTGATTTGTGGATACAGGCAAAACCCCCTCCTGTCTTTTTTTGTCTGTCAAGTTTCACTATGTTATAGTGCGGGGGCACCAGCAGGTCCAAGACTGGGGATAAGGATTCCGATAGCCATGTTTCGGTAAGGATTGTTACGTCTATTTCCTGATTGATAATGATATCGGCAATGTCAGAAGCATGTTTCTCTGCTGATCGTCAGTTGAGCAATAGGCATTTCAATGTTTTTTCTGTTTTATCTGTGATCCTGTTTGATGGATCAGTGGTTAGTTGGATTTGTTGTAAGTTGTTGAGATTGGGTTTCCTATCATTCCTCGAGGATGTTCTGTTTGCGTCTATCGGTACTCTTTTGATTTCCTGTGCCCTATTGGGGGTCCGTCGGCTCATACTCCCGGAGTAGTGCTAGTATATCTACTTCCGTTAAGGGATTTTGACTCCTATCTGGTCGGTTTTGCCTGTTAGACAATGCCATTGCTCTCTTCTTGATTTTGTCTTTGGTTGTATTTAATAGCTGTTTGATGTGTTCTACTTCAGTGTGCGTGTTTTCTGTAATGTCACTGTTAGACCCGGGACCCCGGGCTGGCCAAGGCTCACGCCAAAGTCAGTCAGAGACCACCATATCTAAGGTCAGAGCAAGGGAGTTACACACCAAGATAACCCCTGCTCACCCTCTAGGTAACGTGACGCAAGCAGCAAGGCTAATCTCGGAGGCTATGTGTAAAGCGTTTGCGCGCGCACCCAGCAACAACACCCAAGGCCCACCATAAAGGAAACTCCACACAAGGTTATATAAAAAATAGCCTTTGTATTATAGTAAAAACACATTAGATAACACACAAACTTTACAATGTGCCAACAGGCACGGGCAGAATTTACAAGGGATTATGTACAGGACAGGGCCACATGGACCACTGTCAGGGGTAGGCACTTGTTAGAAATAATACTTGTAGGTATAACACTTGGCACATAAACATCTAATGACTGTAGCACTAAAATAGTAAACGCAGCACATAACCAGTAATCACTGGTAAAGGGAAAATACCTCCTACGCAACCCTAAACACTGTAGGAAAATCACGCAGGGAACTAGGACCTTAATATCAGGACCTATAGAAGGAAAACCATCACCTAAGCAGGTTACTTTTCGCACCTAAGCAGGTCACATTTAGCAAAGGTAATACATAACAATCCTCTAAGCAGGTCACTTTTAGCAAAGGGGATAAAACATAACCAATCACCTAAGCAGGTCACTTTTAGCAAAGGTAATAAACATCAACAATCCTCTAAGCAGGTCACTTTTAGCAAAGGGGATAAAACATAAACACATTGCACATGAGGCATTAAAACACATTCAGAGGTGCAGGTAGAACATTTGCGCAGGAATCAAATAAGCAAGTAAATTACAATGCGCAGGGTGCATGTAGCACAACACTAGAATTGTCCCTCAGGCCAACTGGCCTCGCAAGGGCTGAAATGCCCTGAGTCCAAATTGTCAGGGAAGGCTGCACAGGCAGCCAAGAACACAAGCCTAAACGTAGCAACTGTCCACTAAGTACTTGACAGTTGTGAATCACAGATAGCCAACGTTGAAGCCTCGTGGGCTCAAGAACACACTGGGGTGGAACACCACGTGGGAGCCTCGCAGGTCTCTGATCCAAAGCACTCGTGTCCCAAGAGCCTCGCTGGGCTCTAAATCAATGGAATGGCGATTAAGAGCTTCTACGCTCCAAAACAATTAAATGCCCCTAGAGCCTCTCAGGCTCGTAAATCAATTAGGGCGGGAGGCTCTCGGGGCTCAAAGAACAAATATGCGGGCGTGGAGCCTCCTGGGCTTGAGAACAGATGTGGCCCCACGAGCTTCTCTGGCTCGTAAATCAAATGTGGGCGATGAGACTCGCAGGGGCTCGAAAACAAGAGATGCCGCCATGTGCCCCGACGCCCTCCTCCCCGATTCTGCACACTGAGCCCCACTCACCGGCTGTCTCGCTGGCGGGACAGCTCCTCCTCTTGGCAGCAGGGGGCTCCTCTTCCTCGGGGCCTCGCGAGCACCGGCAGCCTCTCTCCTCTCTTTGCGCCGCAGTGCCGAGGGCGGGACTTCCGGTCCTGCTCCCGGTCGGGCCGCACAGGGATTGGCCGGCCGTCCAACCACTTCCGGGTCGTCGCGGGCAGCGCGGCGGCCCGTTTCAGGCAGGCAGGCGAGGTGTCAGTATCCGAGGGGTGGGCTCCCTCATGATAAATCAAAATCCAAGAACGGGGCAATGCCGGGTGGGCACCGGCTTTCAGAATAGCAATAAATCGAGGTGGGCACTCGTAAATGGGCAAATGAAGGCGGCAATTGAGCGGGGTAGCACCCGCGCCGCTCGGTCGCCACACTAGGTGGAAAGATGCCGGGTGGGCACCAGCCAAAGTACACAAGGCGCTAGCAGCGCTAGCAGCAAGGAGAAAGCGCTCCCAAGCGCCTGAGTACAAAATAAAGCACTCTCAAGCGCTAGGCAAGGAATCACAGCGCTCCCCAGCGCTGAAAGGCAAGAGAGCAGCGCTCTCAGTGCTATGGGCAAAAGCAAAGCTCCAGCAAGGTCTGGAGGCAGGCAGGGGGCAAGGCTGGGCCAGAGCCAGCTCACTGGGTCTCCAGGCAGGGAGACAATCCAAGTGGCGGTCCTCCTGGCCCCAGCAACAGCAGCAGCCCCCTCAGCTAGGATCCAGCAGCAGAACCCCAAGTATGGGGACACAGCCCCTTCTTATACTGTAAATTCCTTTGTGTGTAGGTGCAGGGTGGGGGAGAAACCAGTCGCAGCTGGTTTTGAAGTACCCTTGATAGCTCAACCACCCATTTCATTCACTGGCAGGGCTAAGGTCATCAGTCGCACCACAGGGTGCGGAGCCAGCATTGTGTGGGGAAAGTCCAGCCCCATCAGGGACCAAGTGCACTCAGCCCCAGCCATCAACATGCTAATCTCACACTCGCCACCGGGCAGACCCATCGAGCCTTCCTGGAGCCAGGCTCACCAGCCAGCTCCAGCCAATCACAGGCCAGGCATATTTTACATTAATATACCAAGTCCTAGAAGTGGCATTTCTACGCAGGACACACTCATGCCACATACATCATTGCGAAGCATTCATTCTCACGAGCTCGCACATACCAAATTCGAGTCTGCACTCCCCACGCATCAGGAACTACCAGGGACACAGACATTCCCCATGCATCCCTATGGGAGAGCAGGCCAGCCTAACTACATGCACGCACTTTACTCTGGGACACAGGGAAAAAGTGCGCAGAGACCAGTAAATCATCCACACAGATCACAGATCTAAAGCAAAAAGATTAGGGGTGAACCTGCCAGAAGGGCCAAGTCCAACAGTCACCTAATTTTTCTATCCCTTTCATGGAGTTTAATAATTCTTGTGACAGGTTCCTCATTTGTGTTTGGATCTCAAGAATTTTTCTCATGAACTTAGGTGACATGATGTGATTATTCATCCGTATATTTAGATCTTCACGTTTTCTGTTCCTGAGTTTCCATTCTGGCCCATGTATCTTTGTCTTCTTATTTCTTTCCGTAGATCGGGTTTCTCCATTGAACCTTAACTGCGGTGTTGGATGTTCTGTCTACGTTTGGAGATCCCCCGGCTGTTGTTGTTGTTATTTGTATTTTACGTTCTCTCTGCTTCATTCCTGACCAACGTCCTTTCTGTTCCGCTTAAGGCTTCAGGTTGGGTAATCAGTTCCTGGTGGTCTCTAGATGGAGTGCTAATTTGTTCATGTTCCTGTCGGTCTCTGGTTGGGGTACTAATTGTGGAGATAGTGTTGGATGATACTGTGTTGTCTTCTGACGGACTCTGTAGTTGTAAAGGCCTAGTGACTCTTAATTGGGTAGATTGATCAGGGTCCTGGTGAACTCTAGTTGTTGTGCTTATTATATTGCTGTTGTTGGGTGGGACAAGGTAGTCTTCAATGCTTCTCTGGTGTATTAGTGGATTTGTGTTCTCTACATTTCTTTTTAGGGATGAGAAGATGTTGTCGAATTTTTCCAGGTCATTTTTAGAGGCTTGGATCATCACTATCCAATTCTTGAGGATAGTTATGCAGAGGTCCGCTCTCAGATTGGGAGAAGCTCTTGTCATAAATTTTGTACCATGAGGAATGTTAGTTGTGGATTTTATATAGAGCAACGTTGTGAAGGCATTGCGCCATTTCTCCCTTCTTCTGGTGAAGAATATCATATCTTTCGTGATGACTCCTTTAGCCATACACACAGAAATGTCAGAGATCAATGTGTCAGGATTTTTCCTCAAAATGTTATGCTTAAATTTTTTGGCTGCATTCTTAGAAAGATAGGTTGGGTATTTTATGATGTAGGCGTTCCTACTTGTTAGTTCCAGGTAGTTTTCCTCCATTTTTGTGATATGCGAAAAGAGTACTAAAATTCTTTTCCCTCTTCCTCTTAGTATGAGTACTCTCTTACTAAAAAATACAAAAATAATAATTATAGCTGAACCTGGCAGTATAAATGTTCTCTATTGCATGTGCTACTTAAAATTTCTATTTTCTATATTCATTTCTCTTCCCGGTATATTCTTTTAGTGGGGGAATAAATTATTAAGCTTTTATATTAATTGTGTTATTTGTGTGGACTTTTCAAGATGTCCGCCGTGTTTGTTATCTCTTTTTGGGCTGAGGCCTATCTCTCTTTCTACAGTTATAGTCCTCTTTCACTTTCCATGGTTTGATTCAGCCCTTGGGATAAGCTCCCTTCTCCTTGTTACTGATTAGCATTCCTCTTTCACTTTCTCTAGTTTCTTTCTGCTGATGTCAGTGTCTTTCTCTCTTTCTAGAGCTTATACTTGTCAACTTTCACTATCCGTGGTTTCTTTCGGCCATTTTAGGGTATATTATCGAAT